>NC_142111.1:23740000-24385000 GCF_056152115.1 Neolamprologus brichardi | reverse complement strand
TCCAAAACTGGTTTCATGAAGACGACTATGAGTTCATTGTGCTCAAAGGCATTTACAATCGTCAGATCTCAATCTACTATGACATTTTTGGAATGTGCTGGATGGGCAACCTGCACATTTCGAATATTTGTTTAAAGCTTGAAGCTGAGTAAGTCAAGAATGTTTCTGGGGAATTTTGGATCAGTGCCATGAGAAATAAAGTTAGTTTTTTTAGGGGTAAAAACAACAATAGAAAACTGAAACATTACAACACAAATAAATCACAAAAACACAATAAACTCAAAATGCTGGGTCAACTGATCCAGAACCATGGCAACTGCACAGTAGACTAGTTCTTTCAGAACTGCTGTGATGGTTATTTTGTGTCCATGTGAGATGTGGTTCCCAGCCTGTGTTGATGAATCTAAGAAAGCTGAGGTTGTGCAGATTTCACAGTTGTTGCTCCTTGTGTCTGTTCGTTTTGTAGCCAAAGATAACTGTTGTTGTGAAATCGATCAGCTGGTCGATTTCAGTGATCATAAGGATTTTCTGTGATGCTGCATTTACATCTTCTAGTATACTTCACCTAGTCTTGGTAGTCTGACCTGATGTCCTGGCTCCACCTTGTCATAGCATTTGTGTTGTACTGTGTCAGTCTCTAGTTGTGAGAGCAGTTGCTTCTTCCAGATGTTGGACCATTGAGCTACTAGTTGTTTCAATGTTAGTCTTGATGTTGGGTGTCGAAAAATCCATAGATTATCCATACATCCTCTTCACGTACCAACCTCACTAGAACTACATGTGTAGTAGAATGCCAATAATTTCCTATTCTCATTCCATGTCCACTTAAGCCTTCCTATTCCGGTAGCCCACTTTTCATCAGAGTGCCCCGGTTTCTCCACACCTGATGTGGACATTGTTAATCCAGGTGACGTCCAAGCTGGCATGGCTTCAGTTCTATATCTCTCACTCATAGGTAGGCTTTAGGCAGGGGCCTAGCCTGGAGACCTCTACTTACAAACCTTTACTGGTTACATGCCCTGGTCAGGATTTGAACCCACAGCCTATTATTCAGAAAACCCTTAGTGTGACAAATAGGTATTTACTAGCTGGGCCCACGTCCTCCTTTTAGGTTTGACAGCATTTTAGTAAGTAAAGGTGATGCTTTGACATAAATTGAGCTGCGGTTCGAGGAAGGCCTCGAAGGGGACTGGCGATGGCTCCTGGCAGATCCCCGTGTACTGAATAGAAGTGAAGAAGTTAAAGAATTGAGATCAAGGAGGGAGGGAGGGTGGGGCACGTAAACGAGAATGAACAGCTTGCAGAGCTGGGAGACCTATAGACAACTGGAAAGAGCGTGTTTGGAGGTGTGGTCCTGAAATTCTGATACATAATCTCCAATACAATCTCCCTCAGACAGCTGTTGTCGTGAATTGGCACTGTATTAAAAAATGAATTGAAAATTGAGGCGAATATTGTAAATTACATTTAGGAGGTTATTCCTCACTATGTCTTGTATTATATGCTTTATTTGCTCAGATAGTGAGTTCTTAATGTTCCCACATGCTGGGGCATATGATGCAGTGGTTAGCTGTCACCTCACAGCAACAGCTAAAAGGTTCAAGTCCACAAAAAAGGTTTTTGGTTAGAACGTGAGCGAGGAACTTTTATGTCCAAACACAAGTGTTCAGGCAGTTGGTGATTCTAAAGTGGTTCAAGTTGATAGGGAAATAATGTGGCTATAAAATGTTTCAGTGGTAGTATTGTCACAGTGGCTCAGTTTATAAAGCTGAATCAGTTCCATATTGAGGACATTTACAACCATTACAGCCAAACAGACAGAAAAATAAAATCAATGCAGCTCCCCAGTGACGTTTTTAATCCTGTTGAAACACAGCTTGATACACTTAAACTAACTTAACAAATCCTGACATGTTCTAAAAACAAATGGGTTTACCCAGCCAAAGAAAACAAACAAGCTCTGAGTTTCATGTATTATAGATCCTGTTTGACTGCTGCTATAATGTAAAAACAAAAAACTTCTTTCAACACGACTGTCAGGAGATTAAGATTTCGCTGCAGGGCGCTGCAAAATCTTAACATCTTTGTTTATAACAAAATAAAACTGCAAATGTATTTTCTTACTTTAACTGAAACCTTTCATTGAACTACCAAATAAACACATTGGTGCTCTCCATGTGGCCGGACACGTGGCAGCACTGCTGCTGACATTTTGTTCGTATTTAACAAAATAAGAAAGCAGACGTAAGTGTACACATTCGTTTTTGACTCTCGCTGAACTAACACAGCCAATCCCTCCACATGTTTGTACTCTCTGCTCCCGTTGCCTTCATATTATTATTATTATTATTATTATTATTACTTATTTTTTTGCTTTTTAAAGAAGTTATTTTAACATTACACTCAACAACACAGTAGGGTGATGTGGGCCGCGGGTTTGAGACTCCAAGCTTAGAGGCTTTAGGACAGCTTTGGTCCCCAAAACCTTCATTTTACTTCATCTATTTTATTATATATGAATCTTTTTTCGGCTGGCCTGGGAACGCCTTGGTGTTCCCCCAGATAAGCTGGAGGAGGTGGCTGGGGAGAGGGAGGTCTGGGCCTCTCTGCTTAGGCTGCTGCCCCCGCAACCCGGTCTTGGATAAAGCGGATGAAGATGGATGGATGGATGGATGGATGGAATCTTTTTTATTTAATTGTATGTTAAATATTCACTTTACTGTATAACTGCTTTAGATCCAGATCATTTATTTTTGTAATTATCTTTAATTTCTTTTATCTTTGTCATTCTGTCCACTTCAAGCTTTTTGTTAGAGTTTTTTTTGCCAGTGTAACATGCAGATTCTGAATTTAGGTATAATGTCTCATCTGTTCTCTGTAAATGAAGTAAAGCAGTATGTTGTATAAAGATGAGACAACCAACATATATTAACACAGCTGATTCTGTATGAAGAGCGTAAAAGAACTACAAAATGAGCAGTTAACAACAGAAACTAAACGAATAACAAATAAACAGCCACGTAAAACAGATGAAACCATCAAGACAACAGAACAGTTCCTGTTTCACCGACAGCAACAGTGTTTCTACAGTGAAACCAGAAGTTTCTCCACTTCCTCTCTCATCATCTGCAGCTCCACGGGGATTATCCTGCATTGGCTCGATGCTTCTTTAACACAGCGGAGAAACTCTGACTCGTCCGCCTCCATCTGACTGTCGTTCATCCTTTTCTCCATTGCGTTCACTGCAGCCAGAGTCTTTGCAGTCTGATTAGCGACGCCTTTCACAGCATCACAGGAGCCCATTTGGTCACAAATCTCTTGCACCGTTTTCAGCTCGTCCACCAGCGGTTTGATGCTTTTAATGAAATCTGCTCCAGTTTTCTGCATGGTGACTACTTCTTTCGTTAGCTTTCCGTTTCCTTTTCGAACTTTTGTTTTAGAAGGAACATCAATGACTTTTCTGACAAGATAAACTGCAGCTTTTGTAGCATGCAAAGCACCAAAACCACCACCAACAGCACCACCTGCTGCACCAACTGACCCGCCAAATATGCTACCAGTTGCACCACCAGTGACGAAGCCAACAGTAAACCATAATGAATCACTCACGATCCCATGAGCGTCTATACCCGCTGCTAGAGCTGCAACACCAACTGATCCACCAATAAACCCCGAAAATGCTCCTCCCACCACTCCCCCAAAGACACCGCCTACAAAGCCCACAGTTGCACTTGCTGCATTAACGTTGCCACAAAACTTGGCATAAGTTGCTGCACTAACTGCTCCCAAAGCACCCCATACACCACCAGTAACACCCCCAAAAACTGTACCAATAGCCCCTCCAAACACACCTAACAGAGCCTGGGCCATCTTGTCATCAAAATCCTCATGCTTTTTATCAACTAGAGCCGCTGCATGCATGAAATGCTCAGAAGCTTGCTGAAGATCATCTTTGCGTTGGCCATAGAGCCTCACAAAAGTCTCCAGACTTGTTCTAAGATTTTTACTGATGTCAGCCGAAGTGCTGAATGCGCTCCACATTTTTACGTTTCTGCTGCCGCCCCCCAAAAAACACCTGAAGAAATCTTGGTGATCAGAGTCGAGAGTTCAGGTCTTTAGAAGTTGTTGAAGATGCGTGAATCGAGGCTTGTCTTTGAAAAGGCCGAGGTTAATTTTTTTTTTCTTCCTGCAAGTCAGAAACAAAAAGATCAGAAACTTATGAGATAAACTACCATCAACTAAAAAGTTCTGTGCAGAAAAAATGCTTCAACTTGATCTTTTAGGGAAGCTAAACTTTTTGGCCTAGACTGGGGAACTCGTCATAGGGGATTTTGAATTCTGATGCTACTGTTAGCTGTTTGCCACAGCTGAGCCAAGATTCTCTAAAGAATTTCTAAATATTGTTTGCAAAAGTAGATTTAAATTAAAAGAAGAAAACTGTACACGTCATTGTTCAGCACTGTCTAAACCCAAATCTATACATTTTTAAAATGTCAAATTTTACTTCATAAACACCCAGCAGATGTGGCTGAAACGCTGATGTCATAACACTGGTAATTGATAGTAGAAATAAAACTGAAGACAAACTTTTTCTTGGTAGAAAGTCCATGTTTAGGCAGGTGTGAAGAAATGCTGTAAACAAAGAGAGCTTATAAATGATTGTTTATTGGCCCCAAATGTATTCTGCAGCAGGACAACGACCCCAAACACAGCCAAAGTCATTAAGAACTATCGTCAGTGTAAAGAAGAACAAGGAGTACTGGAAGTGATGGTTTGGCCCCCACAGACAACATCTTAACATCTCAACATCATCGAGTTTGTTTTACATTTCTCTTTTATCCATTCACTGCATTTTGTTGATCGATGAAAATAAATGATTAACACTTCCATTTTTGAAAGCACCCTTTGTTTACAGCATGTTTTCCTCACTATTGCACTGCCTGTATGTATGGACTGCTTTGTATGCTGTGCCTTCTAATAGGTCCTAGCATAAGGGAAGCACGAATATTATAAATACAACTGGTCCCGACACAGAACCCTGTGGAACCCCATAACTAACACAAGTGTGTGAATAGAACTCCCCATTTATATAAACAAACTGGAATCTAACTCTTTATATAAAATAATATAAAAATTAATATATCTAATATACATTAACAATAATATTGAAGACATTATGATTATTCATCTATGAATAGTAGAGATGATGTTCAGAGTAAAATACTTCCCACTGAATAGCGTATTTTTAATGAATGAGACTTGATCTGTGCTGCACATGAGTAGATCTCTCTGTTGACTTTTTGAAAGTGAAGTTTGCCAGTTTAACTCTGTTATTTCAGCTCTGCACAGGTAGATGGACTGGTTTATCAATGGCTTCACTTTGATACTGAAAAAATCTTAAACAGCTGAAAAATTCAAGAATGCATGCATTAAAGCACTTTCAGCAGTATGTGCAACTGCACATGCTCGCTGAGCGCCTTTTTTATTTAAGTTTCCTCTTTTTGGCCAACGCTGTTGTTAACGTCTGTTCACGAACTTCCTTTCCAGATCGTTGTTATAATTTTTTTCTTCTTCTTTTTAATTTTTATCAATCTAAAAAGGTCTGACACTGTACCACAGACAGGAGTGCAGAGGCTGTCCCTCGGATCCATAGTTCCTAAACATTACACTAATCTCACAAAGCAAACAATAACTGTGGACTCTGCAAACTATTTGGTTTAAAACGGGTTTCCTTTGACCGACGCTCTCCAAAGCGCAGGCACTTTTACTTATGTGAGGGCTGTTTTGTGTTCGTGAGCGAGAAATTAAGTTATGCAAGTGGCAATAAATCTTCAGAATTTTTTTTTCTCAGCTTGGCTTTTGACATATATAATTGCCCACAAAGCTGCTATTGGATCACTGAACAAGTTAACTTGATAGTTTTGTGTTAAATTGAGTCGACGAGCTGAAGTGACACATTTGTGTGGAAAAGAAGTGTACAAAGCATGAACGTGTTATGAATGAGGGATTAAATTTGACGTGCCGCTGACAAGGAAGCCGCAGTTTCAAGTCAGTGCTTCTGTAAGTTCATCTGTACTCACTGTCTGTCGGCTGCCCCACTTATTTCAATGAAGCTCTGACTGCTGTCGGCTCAGCGATGCCTAGAAATGCGTCGTTCACATGGAATCAGATAAAGTAACGTATGCAGAGTGTGAGGTTTGTTCAGATGAGGAAGCAGGAAATGGAAGAGTTACTAAAACAGTCCCAAATGCCTCTAGGGGAAAAATGGGGCGTGTTTCAGCATGCAAAAGTAAAAAGGGGAGAACAGTTGATTGTAAGTGACGTTTAAGCATTAAAAAAAAATAAAAGTGTAAAAGAATATAATGTTAATAAAGAGGTTTATAAGGTGTGTTTTTCAGGAACTGAGTGTCTAAAATCAGTCCAGTGGAGCCGAAGGTCCACTGGGTCCGCTGACAGCAGAGGCAGAGGATGAAGGTCAAGCTGAAGTCTGCTTTGCATAATAATTCACTTTTGCTCTTTGTGGAGCTGATTGAGTCGCGGATCATCTTAAGCCTCCAGCTCATGTCCCTGAAGGTAAACAAAGAGCTCTTTAACACTGATTAGTGTCCACTGACACTCTGATCCCAGCTTCAGTTCATTAAAAAGGCAAAACTAGTGCGCAGACACATTTTATAAATGAATACAGGTATTTGGCTGATTCACTGATCTCTGATCTTCTGCAGAAATGGAAACGCACAAGACCCAGAATTTAAGGATCAGCTGTGTAAAAGCGTCGACATACAAAAGGATCAATAAATGCATTCAATGTAAATGTTACCAGATGCTACCAAGGTTAGACTTGATGAGCAGGTGAATGCTTGAGCTTGAAATGTGTTTACAATGATTTTCAAAAATAAGAGTCGAGTTGTTTTATTTATTGATTTTTATCTCAGTTCATGTGCATTTTTTCACCTCAGGTTTTTGAACTTTTCCAAAATTATTTTGAAAAGCGTGTTAGATGGAGGAGTTGTACAGAGAGATGGCAACAGGCAGGAATGATTTCCTGTGTCGTTCATTATGTTCTATCATATATGTATACTGTTACATTGGAGGATGTTTGTATTAAAAAGGTTCATTTTTTGTCTACTCTGTGTACAATGTGAATGAGAGGAAATATCCCTCACAGTCGCCGCTGCCACTGAAGCCCCGCCCACCTGCAAAACTGTTTATTTTGGAGGATCAGCAAATCAGAAGGAAGTCGGCTTAAAGGGAGAAGAGATAACAAAGTAATGTTTTTTTTTTCCCTTTTGACAACTGGGCTGCAGCAAATAGAGACAATTTAAATGATCTTATTTCAGTGGAGTTTTAATTTCTGATTTGAAATAAATGCTGTAAAATTAAAGTTATGATTCTTCACACTTTTAATTTTTTAAATGTTTAAACATGGCTCCAAATTTGTTATGTGCCATTGTTCTCTTTTTACTACAGCTACAGCTCTATAGAGGCTGAATGATGGCAGTCCCTGTTTGTGGCCCTCTCACCATATTGAACTGGAACAGTAACAGTCTCGCCCTTTAGCTTTCTGATTACTCAGATATTACTGTGTGAGAATCATCTAAAAACGAAGCACCAAAGGCATCACCGAGGTGAAAACAGTTGCTGGTTCATTAAAACACTGCGTACAGGTAAACATTGCAAACTCAGTGTGACTTTTGGAGGTCTAAGTCATCATTGTTGATTATTCTAACCTGACAATATCAGGATATATCATTTATTTATTTATTATTGTTCTCTGAAGTATTTCAGTCAGTGTACAATAGAAATAACAATTCTAGTATGCATTGAAAACCGTTTACACTTCAAAAACCAAAGACTTCAGACTTGACTTGTACAATAAAGACTCAGAGTCGAGGTTTGGGACTCGAGTCTTGCATCCAGTTGTAACAAACAATAAAGTTCAAATTTATCGACTTCAACTGAGCTTCAAGTTTTCACTTTACTTGTTTTTATTCATGTTTATTGAAGCAGTCCTCTTAAGTGAGTGTGCTCTAATTGTGGAGCATCAATACAGCACAAACCATATAACATAACACAAGTTGTTTTGGGTGTTTTTGGTGACTATTTGGTGTTTATTGGACCTTAGAACATCAATTTCAGCCGTTAGAGACTTGAGTCTTGCAAATAAAGACTAAAACATCAGATTTTATTCCTAATTTGCAAGAACGTTTTGCTTTGTATCTTAGTTAATAAGCTGCCACACTGACTTTGTCATGGCTCGAGTTCAACTTCTGAGGT
This sequence comes from Neolamprologus brichardi, assembly GCF_056152115.1. Lineage (NCBI taxonomy): Eukaryota > Metazoa > Chordata > Actinopteri > Cichliformes > Cichlidae > Neolamprologus > Neolamprologus brichardi. Next base: position 24,376,726 of record NC_142111.1, on the reverse strand, counting down.
TTTCGTCTTCATCAGCAATGACCCAAACATTAATCCTAATAAAACCAAATATGTCGTTTGGGGTTTTTTTTATTTTCACATTCGTTATTACCAGTTAGACCTCAGAGGGTTAATATACACTTTAATGTCAACCTAGAACTCTATCATGAAAAAACAAACAAACAAAGCTGTTGGAAAATGTAAAAATTGCGGCAGGGATTGATCAGGAATGTAAACGGACATTTTTTGCTCACTTCCTGCTCCACAACTTACTAATTGGAATTTACATGGAGGAATGTAATGTAGTCACTGCTGTGGCACGCAGGAGAAAGGACTCAAGTGCAGAATTCAAACACGGGGATGAACTGAAGGAGGCTGCTTTACTGCAACTTACACAAAAAACACTTAAAAACAAACTAAAACCTAGAAACTGGGACCTAAAAACAAAACACTGGGAAATTAGGGATGGTGATCTCGGGGAGCCCAACAGGAGAAACCCACACAGCATAAGGAGACGATGCAGCACTGACAGAGAGAAACACAGGGCTAAAATACACTGAGGGATAACGAGGGAATGGACACAGGAGGAGAGCACAGCTGGGACTGATCACACTTGACAAGACAAGGGGAGGCTAGAGACACAGACATGAGACAAGGGACCGTCAAAGTAAAATAGCATGAACACAGAGAACACATAAACACTGGGGGAAAAACAAAAAACTAGAAAACACTAAAAATTGATAAACACAAAACATAAACATGGAGTCACCAGACATGACAGAAAGAGTTTGATGTGGATGGACCTCAGTCACGCGTTGGTCCCTCAATTGGCACTCAGTGATATGCACTATAGTGTGTTCATTTACTCATTTTGTCATTGCATCACATCCAACAGCTGATCTGCATGAAAAAAGACATCTTATCATGCCAATGGAAAGAAATTCCCAAGGTTTTTTTTGTTTTTTTCCATTGGACACATGTGTGACCACCTATCAACAGACATTGTATCGAGCTCTCAGGGACTGACAGGCTGACCCTTGGACAGTCTTGTCACTTCTTGGTGTGGGTCATGTGTCTGTATTTGTGTTTCAGACTCTGTCATTTTATTATTCGATTATTCTTGTTCATAGTTTTGGTTTTCTTTAGCTCTTGGGGATTGTAGTCCTTTCCCCCCTTAGTAATTATCTTGGCATGTCTACGTCTCCCCGTGTAACTGCTTTCATGTTTTTTAGTTTCTTAGTGTTTTAGTTCTCATTTTCCAGTGTTTTGTTTCTAGTTGTCATTTTCTGTGTCTAGTTTGTATTTTTGTGAGTTTATGTTTATGAACAATTCTCCCCAGTTACTGCGTTAAGCTTGTGTGTCCTCAGTCTAAGTTTCGGTCTGTGTGTTTCTAGTTTTGTTTCCTTGTATTCCTGTTCGAGTTTTCCCCAGCGAATCAAGCTGCCGCTTTGAGTTTAACTTTGCTCTATGAGAGTCCTGCATTGCTTTTCTCTTGTTACTGTCAGTTTAAGAGGTAAGCTGTTGTATTTTGGTTTCAGTTCACTTCAAATTAATTCAGTTTAATTCTAATTTGCTTTAAATTGAGTTGAATTTTTCTATGTTGTGATTTGGTTTTTGAGTGTGTGGACAAGCTTGTGAAAGGGCATTATATGCCCATTAGTCCACCTTACCACCGCACCTGACTGTTGTGCAGCCCGTGGAACAAATGATCATGAATTCACTCTGACTTTTCCTTTTTTGCTTCCACCACAATAAAATCACACTTCATGCACAGCTCTCTCTCTCCTACACACACACACTACACTTCAACAACAGTTTCCCGTCTAAAAGTCTGTTTTCTACATTATTCGCTTGCTTGTTACGCACAAGTCTACCGTTGTTTGCAGCGCTGTCGGCCGCTGTTTTTTCCTTTTACTTACTTCTGAAAAGAAAACCTCATTTCTGCTGTTCAATAGGTTACTGAACAAATTTAAACTTTTTAAAATTATGCAAAATTGCAAAAGGCTGTGTCTCTAATAAAACCTCTGTAACTTTGCTCTGCTTCACTTCAGCAGCATCAGGTTTGTTCATGTGTTGATTAGTGGTTTTCTTTCATTTTTGATCTACTGCAGAATATTTTAAGGCCATCTGCTATAAGATCTGAGGCCAGGAAAGTCGCCTTCATGTTTTTCTGTGTTTTATCCTGTTACTTTGACACAAAGGCATCTGCTGTGAAGCTCACACCTTTGATAAAGTCTCGCAAGTCTCAGCTTTCTTTTTATAGAACTACAAATATGGAAATGTACTGATACGTGATCAGAATTACAATATTTCTGACTGTCTGAGGCAAAATTGACCCGATTCAAATCGAATTGAATCGGATCGAATCGATTCTAGAAATCAGTGACGATACCCAGCCCTAGTAATCAGGGGGAGTGGAAACACATGAGGGAGCAGCAGACACAAATGAGCCTAACGACGTCACAGCCGAAGGGAACCTAAAAACAATGATAACGACACAACAGACTTTTACAGAACATAAAACAGGAAACACTCAGAACAATAATCAAAGAATAAAACTAAAATACACTGAGTTGCAGATCCAGTACTGTGACAATAAAATAATATTAGTACATAGAAATAGAAACCTTTTTTTATTTCTGTCATGGTGCTGGGTCGTTGACCCAGTGTTTTGTGTTTTATGATTATTTTTCTCTGTTCTAGTTATTCTGATTTTGGTATTCTGTGTCCTCCCCCCTTGTGTCCGGTTCATGTTCTAGATTTCCTGTTTTATTCTGAAGGTCTGTGTCTGTTGTCATTGTGTTCAGCTTGTGTCCTCCAGTCATCATGTGTATTCGGATCAGCTGTTCTTCCCTCCTGTGTGTGATTACCCGATTACCTTGTGTGTGTATATATAGTGGGTGTCGGTCTGTGTTCTATGGTGTTTCGTTCCTGTCTCTGCCCCACACCCCTTTTGTATGCTCTCAGGTTTGTTATTTAGTTCTCCCAGTTTAGGTTTCTTCAGTTATTTGTCATGCCTCACTGCTTGCTTGCCACTATCCCACCTTGTAAATATACGTCACACTCTTCATCAGTCAGTTGCCTGCATTTTGGGTCCTTTTCATTCCACTACACGACTGCTGCCCCAGCCGTGACAATTTCTTATAAATCTTCTTGGGTTTAATCAGTTAAGTAGAACATGAGCTGAGAAAACTGTTTTCTGTTGCTTCCGTTGTAGCGGGTGACTTGAGTATAGAAGGGTTATAGTGGGTGAAACTTTAAGTCCATCACAGTACAACAAACTAACCTGTTCATCCTGCACTAACCTGCAGTATTTTCCTGAGTATTTTCATTGAACCTTTATAAAACACAGTTAGTCTACCTCAGCTTGTTTTGCAGCAGGTTTCACAATATGAGAAAACATACGGTCACATTTACAGACCCAGTATCTGATCTAAAACCGTGGGGCTTACATCTAAGCTTTATATTTCCAGTTTATCAATCCCCACTGAGCAGTCCTTATCTTTAAATCGAAGCGCTCTTCTTCCTGGTCCGTCGTGCCTTTCTTATCTTTCTCCATCTCTGAGTGAAGTTCACTGTTTCTTTTCTCTTCCTGTAAAATACAGCAGCTGCACCTTTACAGCACAGTGTGACAGCCTGCACACAAACAGGTTGTGTGTTTGCTGATGTTTCTTAAGCTGAGGTTGCATTTCAAATAACCTGACATTTAAAAAATATCACTCCCTTCATGCCAAAGTACCGCAACTTATGGACCCCTGCAGTCCTTAAATATTGATAAATACCCCCCCGGCCCACTTTAACCCCTGACTGTGGTACAGCCGTCCCTCGTTTATCGCGGGAGTTACGCTCCCGCTCGGTGAAATCCGCGAAGTAGCCGACTTCATTTTTTACTGTTGTTGTTGTTGTTGTTGTTGTTATTATTAACCATTTTAAGGCTGTAAAACCCCTCACTGCACACTTTATACACTTTTCTCAGACAGGCAGGAACATTTTCACACTTTTCTCTCTTGTTTACACACCCTCAGTCAAACCTTCATAGAAAAACAAGTCCAGTATTATAGAATGAAACCAAAGATCAAACCCTGTTTTCAGGTCCAGAACATGTGAATAGAGCAGCTGTGAGAGAATTCAACATTAATGAACAATGGTAGTGGAGTGGAAGAAGCACGAAGAATGAGTTGAGTAAAGTTTGACTTATCTGACTGTTATGTTTTGCTTAATGAGCCGTATAGTCTGGAAAATACTTAATAACTTCTACCTTCCTTCAGCATGTCCAGAAGTCCAATTTTTTGTGCGATGGTTAGCATCATCCTCTGCCTTCTGGGTGCTTACAGTGCAAAACGTTTCCTCGACATTGTTGTGTTTGTTGGGGGGAAAACAAACATACAGTACAGCACTTCAGAGTCACACTGCTAGCAATCAAAGATTTACTGAACACATTCTGTACTGGACAGGAGACACGGCACAAGATTGATTGACAATGGTCTACAGCCAATCAGGACGGAGAACACGATGTGCTGTAAAAACAAAAAGCATGCAAAACTGCACCGAAAAAACCCCCCAGCCAAACAGCGAGTCCACGAAAGGTGAACCGCGTTAAAGCGAAGGACCACTGTGTACAGTTTTGCCTCTTTTATCTCTTTTTACCTGGTGATTAATACACAAACAGGATTCCCTTTGATGTTTTACTGTTCGAAGGTTCGTAGTGACTTGAATAACTAACTAATAACGAGCCTCAAATACCTTAAACAAAAAGTAACAAGCCTGTTCTGAACATGTAAGGAGTAGAAAGTAGATATTTGATTTAAAATGTAGGAAGTAAATCAAAAAGTTGTCAGAAAAAAACAACTCAAGTACCGATACCTGAAAATTCTACTTAAGTACAGTAACAGAGTAACAAAGTACCTGTGCTTGGTTTTTGGTAATATTTAGTTCTCATGTTCTGTGATCTTTCTGTTTTCCCAGTCGTGTCTCCATGTTGAGCTTGTCCTGGTCTTCTCTGATTTCCCATTTAGTTGTGTCAAGTTACTTTATACGTGTTTCTAGTTTCCTCCCTGTTTAGGTTTTACGTTTTTGTTTAGGCCCCGTATCCAATCAGCCAGTCGATCCCACTGTTGACACCAAGCTTGAGGTGCACACCACCAGGTATTCATGAATATTTTTATTTTATCCCTTTACAAACAATTCAAACAACAGAGACGAGTTACTTATCTGATATGTTAACCGAACAAATTCAGAGCAGTGTGTGAAATCTTCTGCTGTCTTTGGAGCTCTATTAACAAACTATGTAGCCTTTCATTAAGTAAGGTCAGCTTGACAGAGAGACATTTCCATTACATTTGCTGCTTTCTTCACAAAATGAACTGCACTCGCACAGAAATAGTGAAAGTAACGTTTGAGGTTGGGGAGTGTTCAGAGGAGGAGGGCGGGCCTGTTGCTGTGAAACTGTGCCACATGATTACAACGAGACAAATAAGGAAACATCAGACACGCCTCTTTGTAAAAAGAAGCAAAGGCGTAATGAGCAAAAGTTAACCAGAAATCATTTTACATTTAAAAAGGGTAAAAATATCATTATAGATTTAATTTATAGCTTTATGCTATAAATTAAATCTTTATAGCAGTGACCTCCTGACCCAGTATGAACCTTCCAGATCCCTCAGGTCATCTGGATCCGTTTTTTTTATCAGTTCCCAGAGTCAGAACCAGACATGGAGAAGCTGCATTCAGCTTTTATGCTCCTTATATCTGGAACAAACTCCCAGAAAGCCTCAGATCAGCTGAAACATTCAGTTTATTTAAATCCAGGTTGAAGACTCACCTGTTCTCAGCTGCATTTGAATAAAACACCAAATCCACACTTTTAAGCTTAAATTTCAAAACTTATATTTTAACTACTGATTTTATCTACTGTTTTTTTTTTTAATCAATTTTAAATCATGCTTTTTATTGTTTTTGTTTTTTAATGTCTCTGTAAAGCACTTTGAATCACCTTGTTGTTGAATTGTGCTATATAAATAAACTTGCCTTCATCTTTGGACAGTATCTGAGAGGGCAGGGATTCCCCCTCTCTGTGGGGGTAACAAGCATCATAAAGAGCACAAAGTAGAAAGAACAACAGCAGTTAAACAACATTACACAGAAATCTGACAGCAGTTGTTAAAGCATCTCCAAATGCCACTGACATGTTTAACAAGAAAAGGGTTGAGTTTCGATATTTTAGCATTTTGGAAAAATTAATGAATCAAAAAGAGAATTTAGGAAGTCAGAAAAAAAAATGAACTAAATATAAACACTAAATGTTCAGAGCTGCTGTTTCACCGACAGCCTCAGAGTTTCTCCACTCCCTCGCTAATCCTCTGCAGCTCTGATTGGTGCTTCTTTAAAACAGAAGAGGAACTCTGACTGTTTGCCGTCCACCGACCGTTCGTCACGCACTTCTCCATCCCTGTCACAGCAGTCAGAATCTTTGCACTCTAATCAGCGACGTCTTTCACAGCATCGCTGGAGAACATGTTGTTGAAAGTCTTTTCGATTGTTTTCAACTCTTTTACGAGTGTTTGGAAGCTTTTGTCTAAATCTCCCCTAGCGTTCCTCATCATTTCTGCTTTTGGGTTTTTCTTATAATTATATTTGATTAAACTTCTGCTTAAATGAACTGTGGCTCTCGTTGCATACAAAGCCCCAAATCCTCCACCTATAGCACCACCTGCTGCACCTACTTGCCGACCAAAACAGCGGCCGATTCCGTGACCGATTGCCCAGCCAACGGTGAAACATAACACTTCGCCAAAAAAGCCATAATCTTCTCTATCTTTTACTAAAGCTGCGACATTCACCGACCCACCAACTGCACCGGTAAACGCTCCTCCAACTACTCCCCCAAATACGCTGCTCACAAAGCCAACAGTTGCACTCACTGTATCAACATCTCCACAAAGTTTGGAGCAAATCATTGCACAAACCGCTCCCAAAGTGGCACATGTTGCACCAATGATCCCTCCAAAGGTTCCACTAAAAGTGCCTCCAAACCAAACAAACGGCGCTTGGACCACCTCGTTCCGAGAACCCTCCAGACTTGCATCATCTCCAGCAGCTGCCTGTACAAAGCACTTAGAATCTCGCCCAAGGCGATCTTCGAGTTGGTCGTACAGCCTCCTAAATCTCTCCAAACGTGCTTCGGCATTTTCATCCAGGTCAGTTGAAGCCGTGAATCCAAATGTGGCCCAAAACATTTCCATTTTTATGTTTGCGCTGCACAAAAATCCACCTCAAGCTAAAAAAAGTCAACTGCTGTTTAGAAGAAAATAAATAAAGTTCTTGTCCTTGAAGTGGCCGATGTTAGTATTTTCCTTCCTGCAAAGAAAAATAACAGGACGTGAAACCTGTCCAGATGATTCACGTCTTTTTAAACTCTTTTTAATGAACCCCAAACACCTTTTTTTATATTGCACTGCCTTAAAATCCAGTATTTTGTGCTGTGGAAACACTTACAACATTGTAAAAGTTAGCCAATAGCCCACCTGTTAGCTGGAGACGTCGTCATGAGAAAATGATCACGTCGTGCCTTTTTTCCACTAGCACCTGCTCGGCTCGACTTTACTCTGCTTGGTTTTGGTTGCTTTCCAATACAACCGAGTCACACCTCAGTCTGGGTGGGGTTGTTATAGCGCGGCAGCCTGAAAGAGCTGTGATGTAATTTGCCTGCCGCACAAACACAACACAAAAATGAAGGACATGGAGGTGATGGTATACCTGCTCCTCAGTGTCAGACCACCGTGTTGGTTTGTGCGTGCCCACTTCTCTCGTTTCAAAAATAGGGTTTGATTCTTCGCGAACGGGTTGCTTTCATGACTTGGCCAGTGACGTCACTCCCTGGCCAATCGGTGACTTTCCATCTATTTAATTTTATTTATATAGCGCCAAATCACAACAAAAGTCGCCTCAAGGCGCTTCATAGATACAGAGAAAAACCCAACAATCATATGACCCCCCTATGAGCAGCACTTTGGCGACAGTGGGAAGGAAAAACTCCCTTTTAACAGGAAGAAACCTCCGGCAGAACCAGGCTCAGGGAGGGGCGGGGCTATCTGCTGCGACCGGTTGGGGTGAGAGAAGGAAGACAGGATAAAGGACATCTGCTGACTTCACATTTTTGACCCAACTCATCTCACTTGGAACCCTGGGAAAGTAGGTACAAAAAAGTACCTGGAAAACTCTAAAAACCTATTAGAGTTTGGTCGAGCCAAATAGGTGCTCTTGGAAAAGGGGCAATCGTCAGGGGTCCCCAGAGTTTGGATGACTCAGCCACGACTGTCTCAAACAATCTCATTCATTGTTTTATGAAATCTACAGTCTAATAAATGACGGGGGGGAAGAGGGAAGATTTGAATATTTTCTGAAGTGACTAGATTTTATTCAACCACATAAATTTAATCAGTCAGATGACGGGTGATCGAACAAAAACAACTTTCCCGAAAAAAACAGGTCCTTCAGCCTTGTCACATTTCAAATCAGTTATCTTTGCATCTTCTGTTTTTCCCAAATGCTTGACAACCTTTTAAGTTGCTATTGAAATGTTTGACATTAAATTCATGTGGTAACATAACACTGCACATAACAATACGTTCCCACAGCACTTTCTGTGCATATGCATGTCTTCTAGTGTATTGCATCGTACGTAGTAAACATTTGTACATGGTATAAATTAACCTCTATCCCAAACCCTGACCCCCGTGTCGTTACCCAGCCTTAGGAGAACCATTTAAAACAAAATGACATATTCTCACAGGTTATATTTAGGGTCATGATGACTTAGATTAATTTCGAGGCTCATCCATACTCACTGTTATCTGTCTTTCGATGCCTCAACGATGCTTTTGGTTCTTTCTTCTTGAAACAGACGGCACTTTCACAGAAGTGGGTAAAAGAGAATATTAGGCTGGGGTTAGTTCAGAGCAGGAATCAGGAAGTCAAGGATCGGAGTAAGAGGGAAGGGCTGCTGGTATGAAACTATGTTCCTGTTCTATATGAATAAATTGCAGATGATAGGGAACGCCTGACAAGAGCATGACTTTGAAGTGTAGCCTGTTCGGTATGCTGAAGGAAACAGTGCCAAGTTAAGATAAAGGCGGACTCTAAGTCACAGCATGCAAAAAACTAAAACTAAAAATGTGACTGTGTCATCGATGCAAGGTGTGAAAGTTCAGTGTGGCCTCTGAGAAAAAAACTTTATATAATTTGCATATAAACTCATCTTGTTATTTCTGATCTTTGGCCATCTTTTTCAGTTTTTTCTTCTCTAACAGAAACTTCACAGTAAAAGCCTGAATGCGTATGAAAGGATCCAGATGTATAAACGATATGAAACGTTGGCTTTTCAAATCCAGATGAGAAAACTACCAAGTTAAAGCAGTCTATGATTTAGCCAACACTTTATACAGCTCTGTTTCCTTTTTCATTTTCACTGTGATCCTGAAAAAGGACTCTTTGTGTTAACCATTAGTAGCTGCAGGAAATAAATGACGGTAAATAAATAATAATAAAAATAGAAGCTGAGTCCAGAAGTGAGGTAGAGACAGAACTAGATAAACAAGTCCAACATGGAGGCCCCACCTTTCAACTTACGGGATCTGTTGCTAACATGTTGGTGCAGATGCCGCAGCGCACCTTCAGGGGTCTGATGGAGTCCATGACTCGACAGGGCCGGGCTGTTCTGTTAGCAAAAAGGACCTGGACAACACTGTAACTGCGCAAATTGTTGACAAGTTTTGCATTTTTGATTCGATTTTATTTCAGTTTCATTTTGAATGTTTATTTGTTTTCAGTTGATTAGGTATGACTGTAATTTCAGTCTTTATAAGTGGTGTAATATGTAGGGCAAAGGCAACATTGATAGTAGATAATAAAGTACAAAAAAGAACTTTTTTCGTCATGGGGAAGTCTGCAGACTTGACAGTTGTCCAGATGACGTGAATAAGCCACAGAAGGGCAAAGCTGGAAAGGCTTGCTGTATTTGTCTTGGCCCCTGGGTCTTGAATTTCTCAGTGGATTTGTGATACCGTTTGTTTTGAAGACCTTTTGTGTCTAAGTTTCTCTCGTTTTGTTACATCAGTGTTAATGTTCCTCTTTCCCTTGATTTATTATATCTTCCAGGGTTCTGTTCGAGTTGGGTTGTGTGTCTGTAGTGCCTTGTTTGCTCTAAGCTAAATATGGTTCGGTAGTTCCCTTTTGTGATCCTATTCTGTTCGTTTAGTCTCGTCTCCGTGTCTGTTATGTCTCTGTCAGTCTCAGATGTTTGAGTCTGTGTCTTGGTCTCGGTTATTTCCAGTTTTATTTTGATGGTCTCTTGTGATTTCTATCTAGTTTGACTTCCCTGTCTTGTTATCTCTGATTTGTTCCAGCTATGCTGCCTGCTGTTTCCACTCCTCTCTTTACCTGGTGTGTATTTATTCTCCGAATCTCCTCTTGTCCTTTGTCACATCCTTACTCAACGCTGTGTGCTCCTTTGTTCTGTCGCGTTCCCTAGACTCCTAGTTTTATATTCCTGGCTCCAGCCCTGCCCTATTTTTGTATTTTGGAAAGTCTTCAGCATTAGAACTGCCTTTTTTCACATTCTGTCTCCTGAGTCGTGCATTTTGAGTCCGTATCTTGCCTGCCACACAGTGCTTTAAGACAGTACTGAAGCTTATTAATGGAAAGTTGGGGATTACCAAAGGGAAAAGTGGAAGGACTCTAAGGAAAAGTTGAGTCAAGATCTCAGCAGAGCTTCACAAGCAGCAGACTGAGGCTTGTGTTAGAGCATCAGGAGCCACCACACTGTCCCCTTACTGATATCAAACCACCTCTGAATAATAGCATAAGTGAGGAAAACAGTCTTCTTCAGATCAAAGTAAAGTTTTCATTTTATTTAGTTCTAAAGTCTGGAGGAAGACTGCGTGAAGTCCAGTGTAAATGTTCCACAATCTGTGAGACTTTGGGCCATCTGCCATCTGCTGGTGTGGGTCGGTCCACTGTGTTTTATCAAGTCCAAAGTCAACAAGTCTAGGAAGATATTTTAGAGCACTTTGTGCTTCCGTTTGCTGATAACTTGTCTGGCAGGACTTAGCGCCTCCATATATTGTCGAATAACTAGAAAATGGTTTGCTGACTGTTGTCAGACTGGACCTGGAAGATTAGAAACAGCCAACCCTAAAATACAGACATGCTCTTCATAGGGGTGGGGGAAAAATCGATACTGTGTAGTATTGTGATATTTTGTTTGCTAATAATGTATCGATTTGCACGATATTTTGTTACAAAAAAAGTTTTTGTGGAATGGAACATGCTCTGACTTCTGATCAGAATCCTGACATTCCTTCACTGTCCAAATGTGTTTAACTTTTTTTATGGCAGCAATAAACATGAGTTTTAATTTAATTTTAATTAAATTTATTTTAATTTAAGACATAATTAATTTAAGACACATTTAATGAAGTTTAAAACTTTTTTATTTAATGTAAAATTATATTTTGTTTTAATTTACTTTCAAATTCTTCAGTTGCTGAAGGGGCTGCATAGTTTTCATAAACTGCATAGTTCAGAATAGCTATAATTGTACCAGATGGTTGATTCAGTTAAGTTGGACTAGACTGTAATACAAACCGTTCAGTTTGTCAACAATCAAACTGAAATGAGAGAAAGACTGAGTGTGAGACTTTGATATTAGAGAAAATGAATATTGATAAAGTTTACCTTTATGTACAGAATCTGAATATCGCAAAATATTTTAAAAAATTGCAATAATATCGTATCGTGCGTTAAGTATTGTGATAATATCGTATCGTGGGATGTATGGTGATTCCCACCTCTAGCTCTTCATAAGTTGGACATTTCTGCATTACATATCCTTTTTTGATAGATTCTAATAACTTGATGCCTGGATTTCAGATTTTCCTGACCTATAAACCACCATCATTCAAAGTAAAGCAAAAAAAGGGGCTTGAGTAAATGTGAAATCTGCCTTTTTCAATTGAATTGTGAAATAAATAAACTTTTCATGGTTTTTCTAATTCTTTTGTACTGTGTACGAACTAGTAAAGCACCTTCAGATGACTCTAGCTACATAAATACCAGCATGTTTAGAGGCTTACACCTTCTCTCTGTTAATCTTCTTCCTTACGCTCGGCTTCCCTTCATAATTCATTAAACTTTCATCTAATCTAAATGAAAGTTGATCCGACCTCATCGCACCGCAGCTCAGGTTTAACCGAGCGCATATTTGGTTAGTGTTCAAACTAATCCGAGACCTTTATTTGTCCAGAGGGAAGGCTCCAGAATCAACAAGATTAAAGCGGTCCCTCTCCTCGTTACACGGTGATACATTTATCATTCATTAAGGATGAGCTGCCCGAGTCAAATAAATGAGGCGCCGACACTCGTCGTTTATAAGAGGGTCACCTTTATTGTCACAAAAACACAACAGGATGTACAAAAGCAGCAACCTTTTTTCATTCGGTTGGTTTTTCTCACACGAAGCAGCAACTTTTAGCTTCCACACACAAAGTTGCGCAGTGTTTTTTGCACTGTTTAGTTGGTCTTTAGTTATACTGACTTTGTAGTAGTTTATCATTCTTCTTCACGATTCACAAACAACACTTACCCCACACAGCAAGCACCACTCATCATTTAGTTGATATACAATATCGTTCATTTCTCTGAAGGTATAATAGTCGTGTTTTTTCTTTTCTTTTTTTTTCTCTGGGGGCTTTACTTTGCCATTTGGAACATAATACAAAAATCTATGTAACTGTACAATTGTTGTTTTACTCTATCATACACTCACAAGTATACACAGAATTTTTGACAAGAAAATGAGACCTCTGTTGACCCAGCGTGCAGATTTCCAGGAATGTATACAGTATGCATGCCATTTTGGAGAGTTTTTTCCTCTTTTTTTTTAATTCCTTCTATAAAAGTTTCACATAAAATCCATTTTGTTATATATTATCTGGGTTTATATACATGATTTGAACACCCACAAATGGTTTGAACAATCACACATTCATCAAGAAACCATCGATAAACAGTTTGAATCGTATCGTCGGTGTAGTGTACGCACACTATTGGTTATAGTAGAGGAAAACAGCTACAAAATGAGGCCATCCTATCAGAGAGGTGATTGTTTCATGTGCTTTCTATACATGTTCCTGCCCGCCGCGAGCATCTGGCGCCTCTCCTGGTCTCTACAATACAATGTGTTAATGGTTTGTTTCATGGTTAGCAGAAAAAATAAAGAAATCTTTAACGCAGAAAAATAAAAATTTACAGAATAAATGTGTTAAACGTGCGTATGAATCCTCTTCAAGTATAAAAATACAAAAAAAGCTTGATTATATAAAACATAGATGAGACTTTTTTTCTTTTTTACATGTTCTCTCCCAAATTTAAACTAAATGATTGTTAATATACATACAATATATCTGAAGTGGTTTAGGTTATACTTTAACTGCGTGCTAGCTTTTAATGCTATTTCTGACACTACTAATACATTCCATAAATGTATTAACTATATACTAAAACGTCTGCTTGTAATTTACTGTGTGCCGGTGGTATAAATACACACTCGGTGTCAGATTTCCCTCCAGCAGGATGTCACACAGCGCGTCAAGCGCCGGGTGCGCGCAGGATTATTTATCTTGTCACTTCAGATTCGGTTCACATGAAACCTTTCGTCTCAGCTCGCTGCATTTCTGCGCTTTAATCCCAACTCGACTTGTCACATTCATTAAAACTTTTATAACACACTGATTTGGGAACGGGTTAAACTCTGACAACATACGTGTTGCAGACAAAAGGTAAAGGTAACACGATTCGCTGTGTCCCAGTTTCACACATTCACACACCTGCGAAGACGAGTTTATTTTGGTAATGATCGTCATTTTCATCATTTTATTTTTCGACTGGGTTTGCAAATATTTCGCATTGTTTATTTTACAAATGGGAGAGAATGAGTGGGAGTGGCTAAAGTCACTAGGCGTGACTTAGAAAAGGGGGCGTGGTTAGAGAGGATAAAACTCTCTAACCCCTTTTACTAGTTAAATAGTAAAAGTTTAATTTTTACTATTTAATAGTAAAAGTTTAATTTTTACTATTAAATAGTAAAAGTTTAATTTTTACTATTTAATAGTAAAGGTTTAATTTTTACTATTAAATAGTAAAAGTTTAATTTTTGCTATTTAATAGTAAAAGTTTAATTTTTACTATTAAATAGTAAAAATTAAACTTTTACTATTTAATAGTAAAAGTTTAATTTTTGCTATTTAATAGTAAAAGTTTAATTTTTACTATTAAATAGTAAAAATTAAACTTTTACTATTTAATAGTAAAAGTTTAATTTTTGCTATTTAATAGTAAAAGTTTAATTTTTACTATTTAATAGTAAAAGTTTAATTTTTACTAGTTAAATAGTAAAAGTTTAAATAGTAAAAGTTTGTTTGTTGTGCATCACTTTGTAGCTAACTGTTGGTCACTCATCGTGGACGTTCCAAGCTCCGGCTAGGCGCCCAAATCTATCGCCCCCTTACTTACAGCGCTGACATTTTTATGGTTCTGTTGCTGTGTTACTGCTTATCATATAAATTTTGGCATAGTCAGAAATTTTAGGGTTTTTTGCCCTGTCTTTTTAAGCTTTGTTTGTATATTCTTGTTCAAAAATCCCCCAAAGCAGCGTTTTTTTACTGAGCGTAAAAGTTATTTTTTAAGGTCGCTGAGCCGGTGCGAAGCTGGGACACAGGTATTGTGTTTAGCTGTTAGTTATGGTAAAAGATGGATTTGCGACATACATGTTAGAGGTGAAATCCTCACACTGCTTCACGACGCAGGTCTGGAGCCGATGGAAAAACCTCCAAATGTGCAGAATAAATTTCACCCTTTTAATTTGGCTCCTTAATGTGAAAACGACCTCTACAGCAGCCGAGAGAGTCGGACAAATTACGCTAATGACAACATGTCACACCTTCAAGGTCTGAGCTAGGATTTAGGAGTCCAAAACCAGAACGATCCGAGTACTCACTCCTCACGTTATTAGTCCAGCTGAGGCCTGAGAGACCTGAGAAGCAGACAGAGAATGAAAAAAAGGCAAAGCAAGGAGAGAGAGGAGGAAGAAAGGCGACTGGCTCACGGACCAAAATGATGTGCGAAAAAGCAGCGAGGGGAAAAACGTCAGCGAAACTGATGGTGATGTGGTGACGGTGATCGCCCAGATCAATGAGCGGTGTTTCTGCTGTGGCGGTGACAAAAGCTCAGCACTGCCCCAAAAAAGCAAGCAGAGAGGGAAGATTCGGGAGCAAAGGAAGAAAAAATTAGAATGGAAACGAGAAGCGGTGAAAGGGAAGGGGAAAAGAAAAAAAGACAAAAATC
This sequence comes from Neolamprologus brichardi, assembly GCF_056152115.1. Lineage (NCBI taxonomy): Eukaryota > Metazoa > Chordata > Actinopteri > Cichliformes > Cichlidae > Neolamprologus > Neolamprologus brichardi. Next base: position 24,361,348 of record NC_142111.1, on the reverse strand, counting down.
AAATTTTACAAACAGACAAATGTATTTCAAGTTTCTGTTAAATCATCCATGATTTATGATCTCCTCCACCGCCCCTTCCCCCTCCCTGTCCCCCTCCTGCGCTACCGCTACTTTCCGCTTCGATGTGATTGGCCGCCGGGGACGTCAGGTTTTTGGTGCATCGGCGTGACAGCCCTCGTGCTTGTGGGTAGACGAGAGAGAAGAGTGCGAAGCTGTCGCTGGGCTGCAGACGGGCAGAAATGATCACAGAGCTGCTGCTGTCAGAGACAGAAAATCTGCCTTTATTCAGCTCTTCTTCCTCTTCTGTGTGTGACGCAGTGACAGGAGGAAGAGGAGAGAGGACAAGGACATGAGACGACAGGGACAGGCAGCGAGGAAACGGGAGTGGAAGGAGGATGAAAAGGAGACGAGGAGAGAAGACAAGAAGACGACAAATGACGAGGGGTGACAAGGAAAGGAGGAGTGAGATTATGACACGAGGAAACAAATGCATCAGACAAGAAGGACAGGGAGGAAGAAGACAGGATGAGCAGAGCTAAAAAGGAGGAGAATAAACAGCAAGGGGAGACATAAGAGTAGGAAACACTGAGAGGAGAAAAGGAGAGGTAACCAGGGATGAGGAAAGAAGACGAGGAAGAAAGATGTAAAAGGCAAGGAAAGAGGAAGTGGGGACAAGAAAAAAGGAAAGATGAGAAGTGCAAAATAAAGGAAACAAAAGAAGGACAAGATCAAATGAGGAATGAGGGAGAGAAATCTAAAAGGTAAGGAAGGAAGGAAGGAAGGGAGAAAGGCATGAGGGAGAATAAGGACAAGAAGGAAAAGGAAGGAAAGGATAAGGAAACATGGGAATGAGGCCGATGGAATAACAGGTTATAACAGATTGAGAAAAGATGGAAGAAAAGGAAAGCAGAGAGAAGAATGGGAATGGAAGGAGGAAGCAGAGGAAGAAATGAGTGGGAATGAGGAAATGAAAATGAAGAAGATACGAAGGGGAGATGAGGAAAGAAGAGAAGAAATCATGAGGGAGATAAGGAAGGGATGGATAAGGATAGGAACGACTGGAAGAAGAAAAAAGGGATGAAAGGAAACGTAATGAAGAGAGTAGAACAGTGGAAAAAGAAAAGGAGACGAGGAAAGGAGCATGACGTAGGAATTAAAGATAAGGTGTAGCAGAAGCGAGTTTTCCTCTGACCACAGCTCTGTATTAGCCGGGGCTCCGGGGTGTTCCTGAGAAAACATTTACGTTTCTGACCTGCTCTCGCTTTAAACACCTCGCCTTCAGCAGCAGCAGCAGCTCCTCTGTGTGCCAAATAAATAAACCAAGTGGAAAAACAACCGTCCCCCGGCCCCCTCTGCTGCCACCGCTAATGAACGGCTCTGCACATGAGTGGGCTACAGATTTTCCCTCCCATTACACCTCTATGAGCCACACACGGCCCGAAACGGTCCGTCTGTCCAAATGTTCGGCCGGCCGAAAGACAAACAAGTTACGTTCAGGAAGATTGACGATGGAGACGGTTTACCGCACCGGGTGTGTGAAGAGAGATTTGATGCATGTGCCAAGAACGCCGTCGCGACTCTTGTTTACCTGATGGATGGGTACTCGGTGCGTACTTGAGTAGCAGCAAACTTAAAGGACTTCTGGTGTTTTCTAGAATTATCTCAACGTTTGTTGTGCATAATCTGGCAGCAAGAAGACGCTTGAGATAAATCTGCTTTCTCTGTTAATTTATGACTTCTTTAAACACCTAACTACGGTTGCCCTGGGAGATCAAATGCAGTGTAACGGAAGAAAACACCAGCAAATGGAAAAATCAGTTTAGGCCAATAAAAGGCTGGTTGGATAAAACGTGTGATTGTCTGTAACCTTGTTGGAACAGGGCGTGCAAAGGGGGAAGAATCCAATTCGACAACAGCTTAAGTTCAGCAATAAAAGAAAACTGTTTGTGGTGACAAGGTGCTGCCTGGAGCCCCGGGGAGGGGGGGGCCACAGGTATGTCTGAGGCGCTCTCGGGAACAAAAGGACGAGCAGAGACAGACGCACCGCCCAGGCTCCGGAGGGGATTTTTAAAAGCGTACCGCCTCCTCACAGCAGCACAGCAGCTTCTCCGTCAAACTGAAGAATGCTACGCAGCAGCCGTTACCACAAGAAAACCAAAACAGTGAAGCAAAAGAGGAAATCTAGTCACGAAGAGATCAAATATGTTGCATCGCTTCACATTATTTCGGCAGATCCCGATGCCTGACGCTCTGAATCTAAAAGCATTCGTCTGCCCGGAGCAACATCACCCCTGATGGAGACGCGGGCATCGTGTGAAGTTTACCCACCTACAGCAAAAACAGAAGCAGCGTGGGGAGGAAAACTTTACTCCCGTTCACCTTCATAACTTTACCTCCACACAGCAGATCCTTCAGACTACCTAAAAGTGCAGAAATGGACACTTCATCTTCAAACTGCTCTTTCAACTGTCTTGTTCTTTTTAATTTTCAAGAGAATAAGCCTTATTTTACAACTGCAGCTTATGGGGAATTGGTTCCATCTGTCTGAATACTATTAACACTCATCACATTAACACGTAAGCCAATATAATAAAATATAGACTTTAATAGATTTAACTGTGATTTAAGCATCGATTCACTTTTCAAAAGGCGTAACCGCAGCTACAGAGAGCTGCTAAGCTGGTTAGGTCGGCTGCAGTTTGATTCATCTGGATGTTTTTATTTTCTTTAATGTGCAAAAATTCCATATTTGCCAAATACTCTCAAACTTATGATGTGGCTTTGAAGTCATGTAAATTGCACAGTGTCTGGCCAAAAAAAACCCCCAAAAAAATCACTACTTAGGGGCAGGGCATTGTGGGTGGGAGCCCACCATTGGATTAGGGGTCTGACTCAGTAATATGTGAGATATCCTGCACTGAATGACCAGGTTTGTCTTCCCTGATGGCATGGGCTTATCCAAGATGATTCGTCAGCCTCAGATTGTGAAAAAGAGTGGTTCAGGGATCGGACCCCACAGAGTCCAAACCTGAACCCCACTGAGAATCTGTGGGATGTGCCTGGGAAGGCTTTACGCAGCGGTCTGACAAAACAAAGTAACAAAAAAAGTAACAAAAAAAGTAACAAAAAAAGTCAGCAGCCCAGAAATAAATGTGACATTGCGTAAGCTTACTGCAACGATGCCACAGTGAACGTGTGCCAGAGCTAACGGTGGCCAATGAAGTATCAATGTGTGACCTTTTTTTTGGACCAGTGGTGAATAAGCTTGAGATAAACCATAGTTACATGCTTCAGTTCTTCTTTGTTACTGTTACTGAATCATATCTGTACATAATCGCTTCTGCTGGGGAAGCAGTAACAGGATGTAAAGTCAGCTTTATGAGCACGTGAACGGGCGTCATCATCGGCTGCGTGTAGGGGGGATAAACGGCCGGCCACACTTTGTCTGCGGTGGCCGAGACCTTGCTGAGGTTAGCCCTTTTTCATCTTGATACCAAATATAGTATTGTGCACGTCCACCAATAAAAGCCTCGTGCTGCTACTGCTGCTAAATACCTGGCTGCAGCAAAAAAGGAAAAACAAGCTGGAGCCACTGATGTCAGCAGGTATGGAGCTGCTACTGCAGGAGTTTCCTGACATTTTCCTAAAGAATGAGTGAAAGCAGCAGCAGTGAGAGATGTTTTTGGTAAGAAGCAGAGCTGAACCTCTGGTTCTGTTCATTTGTCATAAGGCAGACTTCGCTCCAGGTCACCGATCTTGAGGGAAAAGAAGCGTCTGTCGAGTCGTGGCAGAAAGAGCGATCGCGACTTCAGTTTACAGACAACAAAGTTCAAATTTAGATCCTACATTCGCCGCCTTTTTTTGTAGATTTCTGCAGATTTGAAACACATTTTCATTTAATTTAAAGTAGAGCAGAAGCCAAAAGGAGCGAGGCAGCCACTGAGATCTTTGTCCATCAACAGGAAGGTAAAACATTAACATTCCTGTGAGGTGGTTTCTAATTCCAGCTCCTAGCTTCAGTGAGTAAACTCGCTGCCGCCTCCCCCAGTTGTGTATTCTTCACTCTTCACCGCCTCCCTTCTCTTTACATTAACTCGTTTACACGAGGCTTCATTTGGCCGCATGGTTGTGTGTACAGTAGAGGCTGACATTTCTATGTATTTTACATCTGCTGACACGGACGAGCCGCGCTGTTATCCCAGCGTTTCCATTACAAGCGAGGCTCTACGGTTGATTTAGCCAGATGCGATAAGAGAACGTGTTTGTGCATAATATTAACAGCACGTTCGATGACATTATCTCAGCCGCGCGTTCGCTCCGGCCTGCGTAATAGAAAAATTACAGTACATTATTTGACCATTTGCTTTCAGGCTGTGTGGTTATAAAATCATGAATTTTTAAAAAGCAATAAGGGAAATGAGGTGCAAAAAAAAAAAAGTGAGTTAATAATCAGACCGGTACAAGACGGCACCGGAGCTGAATACTAATCCTCACGGCCTCTTCGTCCACGAGCGCCCAGATGGCATCGCATGTCAACTGGAGGTCAGCCACGTTGGCCGCATGTGAACGGCTGTTACTGCTAATATGAGGCCTTGTTAAAGGCCTGCAAAGTCTATAAAGACATCTGGGCTCGTGTGGAGGAGCTGCTTTGAGTTAATGACGGATATCTCGTGGAAAAATCATTAATCAAAACCAGCGCTGACACATGAGGATGATTGACGGTGACCCGCTGCCTGACTGAGAGACACCAGCTGGATGCGTTTTTATTTTCGTTGTCAGTATTTACTCAAAGAGGATCGCAGCCAAGGATGGGTCGAGGCTGTTACGCTCAGCAGGTCAGGGGCGGCCCGGAGCGCCTGCAGGACCAGATAAGAGCGAGTGGAGCTTCGCGGCGAAAGGGGCGCGCTTGAGGGTTCATCGGCCAACTTTAACCTCCCGTTTGCACAGACGCGCTCAGGAGGAGGCGACGTGTTTTACACCGAGCTGATGATTCACTCGCCGATTTCTCTCTTTGCACTGCGCTGGTGCACGGCGACATAGCGGATGGGAATTTGTGGCAGATTCAGAATCAGCTGCGAAAGGCGTGCTAGCGTACGCGGCATTTTTATTTATTCAAGATGCCTGGATTAGCTCAGAAGCCTCTTTCTGTGTAAAAGTGATTAAACTGGAGGTTTAATTTGCCAACAAACGTCGTGGTTAAGTAGTTTGGAATTGTACAAAGCCGTCACAGCACTTTAATAATGAAACGCTGCAGGAGTGCATAAACAATTTGTAAGGTTTACTTTTTAGTGCAACCAGGAACTCACAAAAAATCTACTTTATCTGCATTTTCTACAGATAACTCCTGAATGTGTGCACTGTAAATCGTCCCAGTTCTGCTCTTTCTGTCACACGGACACACTCCAGGTTTCCCCCATCCTGAATATCGGCTTCTCATGCCTCCTTTTCTTATCAAACTTGCCTGTTAAGGATATTTGAGGGAACCAAGACAAGTCTCAAGTTCGTATTGCGGACAGGAAGGTCACGGTTGTGTTTGTGGTAAGAAAGAAGTGTTAGAGAGTTTTTTAAAGCAAATAAATGCCCGGTTTTGTAATTCAAGCACAACTGGAGCTAAAACAGAATAATTCAGCTGTTTATCAAGGTCGAAAGCAACAGCAAGCAAAAAGGTTCGACCAAATTATCAACTGGGGAAATAATGTGCAGCTTAATTAATTGAAAATGACAAATCCTGCTCTCGCTTCAAAGTTAAGAAAAGTTTAACTCGTTACCCGACCACGTCTCGCCGCCGGTCATTGATAAAAGTGGCTGATATTCAACCCCACTTCCTTTAGTGTCAGTGGTAATTAAAATGACAGGTGGTTACTGGGTCACATGACCAATAGAACCACAGGCAGTGTAAAAGATGGACCGAATGCTCAGGTGTGATAGGTGAAGCCAACATAAAGACCTGCATTCTTCTAACAGCCAGCAGGGGGAGACTCACGTGACTCGTCTTTGATAGGAGACTATGGGACAGCAGCCGTGTGATCTCAGAAAACTTTCAGATTATTAAATCATCATTTCAGGTTTAGTTAAATAAACATGAAGGCGGTTTTAATAATTTTGTAAATTATGGTCATTATTAGAGTCAGAAAGGAGGATTATGTACGGGGTGTTCATTGGCTACCGAGTTGGCACATCTGGTTTTAAAATGCCAAGATTGACAGCGGTGAAAACAGGACTTCTTACTGATGCGTGTCCATCTTTTATATACCGTCTATGGATAGAAGCTAACGAGAAAGTTCGAATTTTAAGTTGAATTTTTAGACGTTGAAATGAAAACTTTTAGAGAACTTGACGTTAGTTCAAAAGTTTTTCCTGAAACTTTCCTTATACCCCGTTTTATATTCAGATCATTATCCGAGGCCGGGTCGCGGGGGCAGCAGCCTAAGCAAAGAGGCCCAGACCTCCCTCTCCCCAGCCACCTCCTCCAGCTTATCCGGGGGAACACCAAGGCGTTCCCAGGCCAGCCGAGAGATATAATCTCTCGGCTGGCCTGGGTCTGCCGGTGGGACATGCCTGGAACACCTCACCCAGGAGGCATCCTTGTCAGATGCCCGAACCACCTCAGCTGCCTTCTTTCGATGTGGAGCAGCAGCAGCTCTACTCTGAGTCCCTCCCGGATGGCCGAACTTCTCACCCTATCTCTAAGGGAGAGGCCAGCCACCCTTCAGAGGAAGCTCATTTCTGCCGCTTGTATCCGCGATCTCGTTCTTTCGTTCACTGCCCACAGCTCGTGGCCATAGATGAGGGTAGGGATGTAGATCGACCGGTAAATTGAGAGCTTCATTCAGATCAATGATTGGAAATAATTTGTCTGACGTTCACTAGCAGGACACCCCAAAGACTCCTCTTCCTGTCACATATCTTTAATGTCTGCTTGCCCCACACACCCCTCCATCACAGCCCCGCCCATCCAATTCTGGTTCCTTCCCCTCTGTAAAGTCAAGTCCTCACACTGTCTTGAATTCGCTGAGGTTTGGTTTCTGACCTGGCCCCTCCTTCAGTAGCAGAACAACCACGTCTGCCTTCAGCAAACGATTCCCTGACCACCTATTCAAAGTCACGGTCGCTTCTACCAGTTTTACAACTGCTACAGTTTTCAAAATGTGCAAAACGCTCAATCACTGCTTCCAGGGGAAGGTGGCTTTCTTTGGGGATCTGTTGCCCCTGATCCTCAGTGAGGTCTTTCCCTTTTGTCTCGCTGCTTCTCGTTCAGCTCATCTTCATTATCTGTTTGGGTTGCGGTCCTTGCTTCCATTCTTCCCATCGATTCATCTTTGTTTTAACATCACTGCTAAGGGTGCTACTTTAACTCTGCTTACTGCAGACAATAAACCTGCACACCATCTTCAGCTGACCTTGTGTTCTGCGCTTGGTGTCTTGCAAAATAATCATAGCATCCTGTCTTTCAAAAAAGGCAAGTAAGCTAGCGTTACAGACTGGCCTAGCAGCTGTGAACCCTTCAGGTTTTTCAGCGCCTGCTGCAGCCCTGCCTGCTGACCTTGAGGTCTAAATGATGGGATAGAAAAAGAGCAGCATGTGGTCATTACTGGATGAACAGACTGAGAGATGAGGAGGATTCGGTGAGAGAAAACATGGCTGGATCAGGGTGAAATATCATCTCTGTGACTCTGAGATATGAAGTCTTTCCGTGGCATTACTGAAGCTTATTTCACACAACGGAGGCAGAGGATGTATCGGAATAGATCTATCATAATAAAGCTAGTTTAGTCAGTCACAAGCACCGAGACCTTCCTCAGGAAATCAAAACATTGACGTACTCGCACGACAAAAACTTGACCTCTAAGCAAGCTAGGTTAGATCAAACTCAAAACACACATCAAGAACTGGTAAAAAAACCAAGGTTTCTGTAGATATTCTCCCCCACTGGTTTGTGTTTGATCTCGTGTCGTCTGCCGGTCAGGCCTATACAGTTTTCATCTCGCAGAAGTCACCGAGGAAGGGAGCGGGACTTCCTCTGGAGTGACAGCGGAGAGGAGAGGCAGAGGCAGACGAAGCATCAGAGGTGGACTTTTTAGAAGTGGAATACCTGCTGCTGACCCTGGACTTTCGGGATCTCCTCTTTTTGCCTGCGGGTTTTGGGCCTCTCCAGGCTGCCTTGCTGGAGGTGTTTGAGCCGGGCGGCGACGGTGGGTCCCTTCGTCGGGCCGGGAGAGTTACTGCTGTACTGTGGGAGCCAAGAGAGAGGGAGCACCGTCATTTTAATTTAACTTGCCAAGTGTTGGCATGAAATCAGACGCAGCCTCTCTATACTGTAACGATTTGCGACTGTGGCTCAGGGGGTTGGGAAGCGTATCTGTAACCGGAAGGTCGCCGGTTCGATCCCCGGGCTCTCTGTCCTGGTCGTTGTGTCCTTGGGCAAGACACTTTACCCTACCGCCTACTGGTGTTGGCCAGAGGGGCCGATGGCGCGATATGGCAGCCTCGCTTCTGTCAGTCTGCCCCAGGGCAGCTGTGGCTACAACCGTAGCTGCCTCCACCAGTGTGTGAATGTGAGAGTGAATGAATAGTGGCATTGTAAAGCGCTTTGGGTGCCTTGAAAAGCGCTATAGAAATCCAATCCATTATTATTATTATTATTATTATGATCTGCAAGCCCTCCGAATGAAAACACAACGCATGCTGAAAGTGTACTTATTTTTTTGGCCATGTAGATTATATTTGTTGTTTTTGAATAGCTTCATTAATTGGTCTTTTTTTCTGCACAATCTGACATCCCAACATCACAGTATTGTTCCACCAGTGCAGCTATCATTAAGTTTTCAGTGTCTTTTACCTCACTAGATCACCATGGCAACAGATGCTGAACATATCTTATGGATATTTAAGATATGCGAGTCCTAAAATCAGATTGGAATCTCAAATACTTGTACGATCAGAACCATTGACTCCACAATGCTACTACAGTTTATAGTGATGCTGTATGCAGCCACCGGCCACTTTATTAGACACACCTGTTAGCTTACCGATTTAAGCACATGGACATGTTCAAGAACGACAAGGAAATTAGATTTAAGGGACTTTTAATGTAACATGACTGTTTGTATCAGCTGGGCTGTTCTGAGTATTTCAGAAACTGCTGATCTGCTGAGATTTTCCCTAAAAACCATCTCTAGTGTTTACGGAGACTGGTCAGAAAAAGAGAAGCTATCTGGTGAGAAGCAGTTCTGTGGGAGAAAATGCCTTTTTTCATGTCAGAGGTCAGCGGGCACCAAACTGCTTTAAGACGATAGCAGTAAGCTAATAGCTACTCAGCTAACCACCAAAGTATGCAGAGGAGCATCTTTGAGCACACAAACATTGAACCTTGAAGCAGCCTGGGCACAGCAGCAGAAGACCAGACACCTCTACTGTCAGCTAACGTCTTGAGACTGAGGCTACGTTTCATATTTTGGCTGCTCTCTGCCCAGTCTGGAGGCCATTGCAAACTCTCGATACCTCAGCAGAGCTGACAATATCATTAAGGACTACTCTCACCCCAGTAATCAACTGTTTGAACTATTACCGTCAGGCCGACAGTACAGGTCACATAAAACCAGGACAAACAGATTCAGGGATAGCTTCTTTCCCAGAGCTATCACCGTAGTAAATAAGCACAAAACAATTGAACCTGCTTAACTATACCATACTTGCCATTGTCATTATATTATGCTGCTATCCTGTAAATATCGTACTTATTATTGTCTGAGTACTTCGGTTGTTTTATTGTACTTTTTATATTTTACATTTATATTTATTATTGCATTTTGCACCAAGGGAGTGGCACTCCAATTTCGTTGTACTTTGTACAATGACAATAAAGGCTATTCTATTCTATTCTATTCTATATTTTCTTACTGAAATTGGGCAAAAGAAGATTTAGAAAAATGTTTCCTGGTCTCAGGCGACTTCTGCTGTAACAATCAGATGGTTGAGTGACAATTTGATGTAACCAACATAAAAAGATGGATCCATCCAGCTGCACGTCAACAAACTGGTTCCTGGAGCATGAAAACGAGCTCACTGAACTCAAATGACCTCCACTGTCACCAGATTTTAATCCAGTCTTTGGTGAAACGAGAGATTGACATCATCAAATCTGCAGCAACTTTGTGATGTTATCACATAAATATGGAACAAACTGCACACTAGAACAATGTCTTCATACACTTTTAAGATCTGTTTACCAGACTTTTGTAAATAAATACTTCAGATCAGTTGTTTTCTGTGCCAGGCTGCATCAGCTGATACCCATCTACACATCTCATACAGAGCTTCCTGTTGAAGCTCCTTTAGCCTTGCATCCTTACGTCTTCATTAACATTACATCTGCTGTCAGTGATGTTCGCTCTTTTCCGTGCATGTGCAGTGAAGGGTGGTGACATCTTTTGAATAAAATGATCCTAACTGAGCTTAAATTGTTAAAAAGTGACAAAAGAAATCTTCATTGATAACTGGATTTACATCTATCACAGTGCTGCGCTGTGACGACTGATTGCATAATGTCTACACGTCTGTAGAGAGCAGCTGTACAGAGAGGATCCGGGTGCCGGTGTTCGCCATTCTTGAGTTTTAACCTTTTTTGCGTCTCTCTGGACCAAATTTCAGTAAAAATATTCTACCACAGGAAAGCACAGATTTAATGACCAGTATTAGAAAGAGACTATTTATTTCTGCTGACTTTAATCACTGCTGGCAGGAACTTTAAAGACGCCACGCTGCTCGAAACGCCTTCAGCGAACAAAAGCGGGATCTGAATTTAAAGCACCTGCGTGTGAGAAAATAGATTCTTTCCGAGAAACGTTTCTGTCTGCAGCTCTGAACCTGAAATCCCCTCCCTCGCCCTCCCTCCTCGTCTCGCCGTCCCTTTATTTTGACAGCTACCTGCTTAGTGGCATTGTGCGATAATTCCAACAAAAACAAGACCTCTTTTCTTGGCTCAACGTGCCAGCGGAGCTGTCATAAAGAGCGCTCTAAACTAAATGCATGATCTGCTTCGATCCGTGCTGACTCACTGCACATCGCATCACGCCGTCAGCTACAAGGAGCTGCTGCGGCGGTTACGGAGACTTAATGCGCGTTTTATAAACAAGCATCACAATATGCAAGACTGAAAGTCAGCAGAGGAGAGGACACATTAACAGGGTTAGAAAGAGAAGAAAAGTTCAGCCACCTTAAATTTATATTCAGCCTTCTGCCTACAACTGGATTTTTAAATATAAATGTTTTCATTTTGAAGACACGCCGCCAGAAAATCCTGTTATTTCTTTTAATCTTTGATATATTTCAGCATCTGTTGATCCCACATAGGAGTAAAAAATAAAAATAAACTAAATAGGATGTTTTAAATTTAGCACACACTTTAATTAGCTTACAGAAAAGTGATTAAGCATCACCAAACAAACTGAAACGATCTGATTCACATACAGTGCTGTTGACATGGCAACTTTAATAGATTTTAACACTTTATCTAGTTTTCTGTTAAAACAGGTCATCGTTACTCCCCCAGCAGAAAACAGCAGATTAATGCCATCAGTCACGGCTCGCAGTGCTGCGTGCACAGTGACAGAAAACACCGTGACGCTGCAGTCACATGACACCGTTGTTTGCACGACTTGCACGAGCGAAACAAATATAAGGAAGTCTCGCTCCTCAGAAACAAAATGCAAAATGTAAAGAAGACTTTTGCATGGTGCTCACGGTGCCCTCTCTCTTCCTCGCTCCTGTAAAGCCAGTTATTGTATTTAAATTGAATTATAATCATTAAATAAATTCAGTCGCTGCTAGCGCGCTGAGATGAATCACCAGATTTTCCTCGCCGTGTGTTTTTCTCCTCTAACAGAAACCTCGCAGTATAAGGCCGATGACATGAAAGCATCTGAAAGGATCTGAATGTATAAATGGTGGGAAATGCTGGTGTGTTTTTAAACCAAGGTCAGAAAACCACCAGATTAAACTGCTGTCTACAATTGAGTCTGCTGGCTTTTTACAGCTGTGTTTCCGCTGCTTATTTCAGCGTGACCCTGAAAAAGGTGTTGACTCTTTGTATTAGTCGCTACAAAAGCTTCAGCAGTAGGAAATACAAAGAAAGGAGGAATGAGCAGAAACAGAAGCAGAGCCCACAGGTGTGGCGGAGACAGAAGGCAACTGGAGGTTTTTAATTTACCTTTCTGCCCATGATGCAGGGAGAGGTGGGGGCGGCCTTTGCTGGGCTGCTGTACCCTTTATTACAATCTTTTACGGGCATTCTCTGAAATATCTTTGTAGTTTTATGAAAGACACGTTATCACACCGAGACAACATGAATAACAGAAATCTGCAACACAAATCAGACGAATAACTTCTCACTTAAAAATCCAGACTAATGTACCTCCAGCTCGGCAATAATCTTCTCTTCGTCGTCTTCATCGTGCACGGCCGAGGCTGCGATCACGGGAGGGGTCGAGGCAGGTCGGGGGGCATCGGACGGGGTCCGCCTCAGTTTCACGAGGGTTTTCGGCAGGTCACCATCTTCTTCCATCTACAAAAGGACAAAATAAAGACAACATTTCTAAGGACTGACCTGCCACGACAAACATGTCAAATTCAATTTCATTTAATTTAGTTAAATTCCATTTTATTTATATAAATAAATATAGCACCGAATTGCAGTTTGTCAAGGTAAAACCTAGGGATGCACCGATACCGATACTGGTATCGGTATCGGGCCGATACTGTAAAATGTGTGTGTACTCATACTCGTAAAAGTTAACCGATACCATGAACCGATACCAACTTATTTCATTAATCAGAGGGTGGCTTGTCATTTCTGTTGTAGTTTTTTAGATTGGCCACTAGGGGGACATCCCGCGCTAAACAGGCACAGGGTTAGGCGAGTGAGACTGGCGGCTCCAGATAAAAAAGAGAAACTGGAGGCTGCTGTATAGGCTAAACAAAATGTCAGCAGTGTGGACCGCAATAACTGCAATAATTTAAAAGTTTATTTTATTCGCAAACCTAATTTGTATTTATTTTATTCCAAACAGAAGTGTTTGTTTATTATTCTGAAAGCTCGAGACAGTGCCAATAGTTCAGTGATATTTTGTTAAATTACAATGTGGAGACTCTGCAATAATTTAACAGAAGTGCTTATTTTTCACTTGAAATTTTTTTGTGGTCATTTTTATTAAGATTTGATTTTTTTATCGGCAGGGAATATAATAAAACCTGTCTTCCAATTAATTGTATTTGTGTGTGTGTGTGTAGTAGAAGTATCGGTTTTTGTACTTTGTATCTGCAAGAACTCAGATCCAAGTATCGGTATCGTATTGGTTTGAAAAAAACCCTACAATGAAAACAAAAGAAAACCCCAACAATCATATGATCCCCTTTGAGCAGAGCTTTGGCGACAGTGGGAAGGAAAAACTTTTTTGTGCTACCACATGTGTCACTGTAGAGACGCAGATTTAAGTCCACTTCTGACAGGCTTTAGTTATGCTGGGCTCACACTGTGCGAATTTTGGCCCATTTTGAGCCGATTTTTGAGTCGTGCGACCGTTTTGGCGATCGGCCCGATTTTGGCCTTCATCGTGCATCGTGTAGTATACGTGGGGTAACGAGAAGCGATTAACACCTCACGACCAGCTCCCGATCATCAATCGCTTGGTCGTGAGGGTGTCACCGCAGTTTCTCACACTGCGCACGCGCAAACACAAATGTCGGCGAAAAAGACGGCGCAGCAGTGCAGCGTGTGATCTAGACACAAGCGATGGAGGCACTTGTAGAACTTTGGAAAGCTCATCCGAGCCTTTTCGATGTGGCCTCACAAAATTATCACGACCACAACAACCGTGAAAATAGTTGGATGGACATTGCTGCTCAATCACAGCTGCCTGATCATGTTTTTCATTAGCAATTTAGCAAAGTTGATGGTGGTGTGCGTGTCTGTGTGAGTGAAAGGCAGAATTTCTGTTATAACCTTCATTTTATGGACGCACAGTGTGAGCACTCGGGTCGCATCAGAGCATCGGGTCGTATAGTGTGAGACCTGCATCGTACGAACTTATAACGCCTGCGAGTCAATCGTGCAGTTTGAGCAGGAGCTGAATCATCGCACAGTGTGAGCCCGGCATTATGAAAGCATGACAGGATGAAACAACTCTGGTTAGTGGGGGTAGTTTGTATAAAGAAAATAGAGATGTTTATTTCTAATAGATTTGAGAAAAGGCAGACATTTACGGCATCTACCTAAAAAAAAAAAAAATAGAAAAGTTCCCACCAAAACAATCCATATGCATTAATAACACTGTGGCAAATACAGAAACTTGATCTATAGTGTGAGCTGAAAGAGGCAGCATGCTGCTGTGAGCCTGCAGCAAAGTCTGCAGAGATCTGCCAAAATCTGTGTGTGGTAAAAACCTGTCGACGTAGCAGCATGGCAATAATCCTGAAAGTGCTGTTAAAGCTGTTAAAGCCTGGTTAACTCGCACTAATCTGGGGAACCATGTGACCCTTATTGGAAAAGTGGCTCAGAAAATAGATGGATGTATTCAAACATGATCAAGTGATCGGTTCTGTGGCTGTTATCTAAAAAACTGAAACTGTGGCCCAACAATGAAGGTATGACTCATGTGTGGTTGTGGATACTGAATCCTGACGGAGTCTCACCTTCAGGTTCTTGGAGGTGACGATGACTTCTCCAGTTCGGTTTGTGGTGAGGCCGTGAGCGGAGGGGAAGCTTCGGCGAGGTGGAGGCGGAGGAGGAGACTTGGAGGGCTTTTCTGTCCGATACTTGGCCACGTTGAGGTCCACTTTACAAATAAACAGATTTTTAGTATTTTAACTTTCATTTTATTTAAATAACACCAGATTACAACAACAGTTGCCTCAAGGTGCTTTATATTGTAAGGTAATATCCCCCCCCTCACCCCAGCTGGTTGGGGGTGAGGAGAGGAAGACGGCACAAAAGCTCAGATTTCTGAAACACAAACTGACCTGAGCCTCGATGCGAACCAGCCCCCTCCATGCTGTTCAGCTTCTGGGCAGCCAGCTGCACCTTTCCAGGCTGCTGGTCCCCGCTGGGTGTGGTGTTTGTAGTGATGGAGGTCGTGGCTGTGGTCCCAGCGGTCCCAGCTGCAGAGGTAGCTGCGGCGGACGTTATTGGGATGGTGATCTGGGGCTTCGGGGGCACCGCCGGCTTGTTTATGTGCCTGGCAGCGAAGTCAAGGTCGGGGATGGCTTTCATCAGCTCTGCCTGAGTCTCTTCCAGCAAGCGATTGATGTCCTGGGCGCTGAACTGGGTCAAGCTGGCACGCTTCTCCTCCCAGTCCCGCTCGGCCGCCTGACATAAATACAGATATAGACAAATGATATGCCCTAACATGCAAACTAGTAAGAGGCAGAGCTGGAAACAGATAACCGAGGCAGAGCGAAGCAGTTTGTTTTCTAACGCTGCGTGGACAAGTGGAATTATAAACAAACTGCTGGCGTGTGAACACGGTCTCATGGAGGGATTTAAGTACCTTCAGATGCAATTTCAAATGTAAATGGATATTTGCCATCTGGCCCATCCTGACAACGTGCACATTAAGATTGTTCACACCAGTAAGATGAAGAAAAACAGTCGTAATGAGCAGCTCGTTACCAGTCGCACTTCGGCGGACACGGACTTATCAGGAGGACGCCGGCTCGGCAGCTCATCGAGGACTCGATTTCTAAAGGTCATCGTAGGGTGGATGTCCTGCTCGGGGCCCGAGGTGTCCGCGTCGCCGGCAGACACGGGCATCCAGTTGGCCAGGCCGGCGCTGGTGCTGAGATCGGTGAGGCTGAGAGGAGGACTGTTCAGGATGTCGAGATCAGAGGTACGACTCAGGTCATCGGCTCGTTTCTGCGGTTGGCTGGAGAGGTCCTCGGGGCTCTTCCACACCCCCTCGGTGACTTGTCTTTATAACAAAGGGGACAACAGAATAACGGTAAGGTCCTACACTATGTCATCAGCTAACACGATGAAGTCTATTGTCATTGATTAACCAGCTTTTATTACGTTGACCTTAAACTCTGGTAACGAATCATAAATGATCCAAACTGTTGCTGATTGACTGCAAAAACTCAAATATCAAAAACCTGAACTGTTGAACCCATAAAAAGGCAAAAATGGTGCCAGATTTAAGTTTGGCCTGACCATTTCTTTATGTTGTAAAACACTGCACCTGTAGAGGAACCTTCATTGCGTCGGACAGAAAGCCTTCAACGCATCTCAGGATGTTCCAGCAGAACGAGGCCCTTATGGTCTGATCCTGTTTATGGCTCAAAGCTGTAAATGTTGAAGTAAATACGACCCTGCTCCTGGTTTTTCCACCTTTGGGTCTGAATTAAAATCAGCTCAGGCAAACTTATTAAACCCAAAGCTCCTATTAAATGTTTTGACTGCCTTAAAATCAAGGATGGGTTTGACTTACTTACTTTGAAAGATTAAGTCCGGATACTATCGCTTAATGTGCGTGTGAGTGGGTTTTTCCCTTGCTGTTGTTCATTTATTTTATTATTTACTTTGTATCTGTAATTTTATTTTATTTTATCTCTTCTTTCCTCTCTGGCTGGGTTTTAGTTACACTGTTCTGGATGGGTGGGGGGAGGGGGGGGGCACGACTGTTTGTTAATATTGCCGTAATTGTTGTTGGAAGCAATTCTTTGTTCAATAAAAATGTATGGACTGCTTTTTGACAATCGTGCAAGTAAAGATCAAGAACAAAATGGTTATGAAAGTTTGCACATGAACCCGTCCAAACGTGGACCTTTGATCAGGATGTCACATGATGTCACATCTACACAAAGCTTCAAATCAAACCAGGCGCTTTGTAAAGCCCTGACTCTGAATGGGTTCTTTTATTTTGAAATTAACTGGCTTCTCTGTGATACTTCTGTCTATATCTTCCTGCCCTTCCCTCTGCTACTGAGAGCTACTCCTCAGATGCTTCTGGAACATCTGCCAGACGTGCCATCGCCGTTTGGGGCGGGCGCCATTAGCTCCCGTGGTCACGTCGGAGCCTGAATGCGACACAGCTGCGCCCGGCACATCCCGGGTTCATCTGTTCTGTGTGACAGTTTTATTTGTCTGTTTGTGTCTATAAATGTAACGATGTTTGCTGCCATCTTCAAGATGATATTTTCAGTCCGTTTTTTTTACCTAGTTAGATAAGGATTATTAAAACAAACATCGCTGCAGATCACCACCGAGGGGAAGTGATATATCACTCATCGCACGAACGATTGAATTACCGCATATGAGGAACTGAAGAAAGATGACACAGCTGAAATAATCAGCCATACTTGGTGTACCGGAGAGGAGTTTCTCACATATTTTAATCCTACTGATCTTACATTAAAGTCCTGCAGCTCCCCAAGAAAACCGGCATCAACATTTTTCTGAGATTTATAATCCCGTTTACAGGATTCAGACTTCTTAATCTCAAGTTCCCAAACGGCTGCTTGGACAGTTTTTAAGTTTCAACTTTTGCTTTCAATTAAAAATAAATACAAAAACCTCGACATGTTATCATTTTGATATCAGCAGAAACGAGGCGTGCTGTCTGACGACCAGAACGTTTAACCATGAATCAGAAATACCAACAGTGGAAAGGAGAGACCGCTGCGCCCGTCGGCTCTGATGTTCTCGGTGTTCACAGGACTCACGGGGATTATTCAGCGTTTGGCAGCGCAGTCATGCATCAATTCTGATTTTACTTCCTTAAATGTTCATCTTAAACATATAATTGGGAATCCCATAAAAGCTGCATTCCACTGATTCCACATTACAACGAATCCTTTTTCAATCCTGGAACTTTGTTTTGGATAAAACACGAAATTAAATAAACAAATTGCAGAACTTTTATGTGGTCGTTAGCCTTTGTTTCTATTAAATCTGTGTAGATGTTAATATATACCGATCAGGCAAAACATAATGACCATAATTGCCTCTAAAACGAGTGTAACCTCAATCTTGAGCAGTTTGTGCAAGCTTAATTAAATTCTGAGTAAAGGCAGAGATTCTCGCGAACACACAGATGGACAGACGCCTCGGCGTGGCACGAGCTCATCGTTCTTTTTGGCTCATAGACTGTATATAAACGATGGGTGTAGTCACTCTCACTTGGTTTATAAAGTCGTACTTTTGACATCTCGATGTTTGAAACCAGATGTGGCGAACCAAAGATGGGCAGGACCAGAGATAGGCAGTAACGTGTTACTTGTAACGAGTTACTGTAATCCGATTACTTTTTTCAAGTAACGAGTAAAGTAAGGGATTACTATTGCAAAAACGTAATTAGATTACCGTTACTTTCCCGTAGGAACGCTGCGTTACTGCGTTACTAAAACCGTAATTTTTTTGCGAGAATGTCTCATGACAGTGACGTAAGCGAGTGCGACGTTCGTGACAACAGCTGTGTGCAGATCAACAATGGATCATATATCGAGTGCAGAGAGAGTATGAGCGTGCAGCGTTAAAAGCGTGGAAGTACTGACCTTACTTTGAGTTTGATTCCATAAAAAGTGACAAAAACATTAGTGTCCGTTGTGCGTGGGAAGAAAACTTCTTTTTACAGCGAAAAACACCCCTAAACTTCCAAACAAGCACTGAGTAGCTACGACGTAATGGGAAACTCACAGAGAAACTCGCGGATTCTTCCACTGACCGCTGCACACCTGCACCAGGGTAAACCTCCGCCCACCCCACTCCTGCTTTACAGGTGAAAATAGAGCAACAGGACCGCTAGTCTTTGACTTTATTTATTTTCTGCTGTGTTTTACTTGCATCTATTTGAAAGACTGAGTGTAAACACACACAAAATATATATTATGTGCTGGAATGTGCAGAAAATAAGTTTAAATATTAAACTAATTTCTTCCAGTCAGAGAATGTTGCAGATAATTACATTTTTTGCTTGATGCATAAAGTTAAAAGATTAAAACTAATAAAACAAGTTTTAAAAAGAGACTTTTCCATTTGATTACATTTTGTATGATGATTATGCAGAAAAAGTAGAATTGGGCTGAAAGATCTATCACTTTATCACCTATTCAGGGTGTAAATCGTGTTTTTAAAAAGTAACTAAGTAACTAAGTAATTAATTACTTTTGAAAATAAGTAATCAGTAAAGTAACTGGATTACTTTTTTGGGGAAGTCATTAGTAATTAGTTACTGATTACTTTTTTCAAGTAACTTGACCAACACTGGTCAGGACACCACCCGCTCATATTGCAGCAGCGTTAAACATTCAGTCTAATGCATTAAATTCATCCACCCAGGTGGGGCTGCCAGCTGCTCTACTGTAACTTGCTGAAGTGTCTGAGGGGGAACTTCCAGGAGCGACGGTGGTGCGTCCCGGCACACGGCAAATAAAAACTGAGCATTTTGCTCTCACCAGACTTGCATCCCTGTGCTGCATCCAAAAAATGAAAATCAAGTTGAAATCAAGATGCTGTTTTTAGACGATGGAGACGATCCAGAACACATCACAGGGGGAGAAGCATGAGGACACTTCTACTGAGAGATCTCAAATGAGCAGCTGTGATGAAAAGAAGTCAGAGGTGAACGGCAAAATGACCGTGAAGTACGATTTTTGATTTATCCAGGCTCGTTCCTAAAACCTCCATCAAATGTTGTGTATATATTGTAGTTTAATATCCTTATTTAAGTCCTTTTATAATCTGTAAATAAAGAAAAAACATTTTTTATAATCAAATGATAAAAAAAATATTTAAATAATTGATTGGTCCTGATGAGACTGACGTCAGCTGTGTTGTCTAAACCAAATTACTAAAAAATGATGACTGACTGTGTGGTTTGATGTAAATCTTGCAGTAAATACTTGAGCTGATCTGCTTTAATAACTGAGCGAGGGTTCATTTCACGTTTAAGTCGAGTACCTGCGCAGCGTGCTGAGAGCATCCGTCATGGTGTTGCAGCGCTTCAGCAGGGCATCCAGACGATGAGGCTCCTCTTTCAGGAACTTCACAGCCTCCACCTCCACCCTCAGCACCACGCGCATCTTACTCTGAAGGCTCGGGAACTGGTCTGCGCAGGGCGGGGAGGAAAGAGGCATCAGTGAAAACAAAGCTGTGTGTCAGAGAGAGATGCTGAAATGTTGATGTGAGAAGAAATAGAGCCGGAGAGCAGGGACGGCGGGAGGAGGCGGATTACAGGGAAGGGGACATAAAGGGAAGACGGGATGCTGTTTCTGTCTCCCAGGATTTTCCTGTCATATCCAGATGATTCCTATGAGGAGGGCTCAGCGGGGGTCAGCTAAACAGGAAGTAAGGACATGTTAGCTTGTTGTAACATCTGAGATGTTGGATTTCAGCAGAAATGGCGGCGCCTCAGGGGCGTGTCCTGGGCCATGTCTTCTTATCTGTACATAAACTTTTTTAACATGTACAGATATTGCTCTGTAGTATTTATATGTCCTGTTAGGGTGTGTGTTGGTAACAAGCTGTATACGCCTCAGATTCTGACTCTTCTTCTTCTGTTTTTCATAATAAAAGAAATGCAGAAAAGAAAGTCGTTCTCCACCCATGAGCGGTTAGAAGAATGGGTGGATGTTGGTTGAAGTGTTAGATATGTTAGCTTTGTTTTATCCATTGTTCTGTTTTTCTTGCCTACTGATTATGTTTTGTTCTCTCACTTCTTGTTTCTTTTCCTTTGATCCCTCTCATTTCCCATTTTATTTTGAAGGTTAGTTCCTCATGTGGTTTTCTATAATTTTGCTTCCCTCCTCTTTTCTTTTCCTGCCCTTGTTTTTAAAAAAACATTTTATTTATTGGTTTTTGTTTTTCCATAATAAACATAAACACAAAGAACAAACTAGAGGCTGTGAGGCACATGGGAAACTGAAGATGATGCGACTGCTACAACAGTCACTTTAAAGAAATATGACCAAGAACAAGTTAAATAAATAAGCTCCACGTCTTACTGGATGAGAGTAAAGATCTTTGCTTCCTGCTAAATCAAAGTTAAAATCCTGCCCCTTGTATAATCAGGACCCATCTCCTCTTTAAGGCCTCATAGTGCCGCATCATCCTAATAAAGACCTACTTGTTGTTCCTAGAGGATTTAGAAGTAGACTTGGAGGCAGAGCCTTCAGTTTTCAGGCCCCTCTTCTGTGGAACCAGCTCCCAGTTTGGATTCAGGAGACAGACACTATCTCTACTTTCAAGATTAGGCTTCAAACTTTCCTTTTTGCTAAAGCATATAGTTAGGGCTGGACCAGGCGACCCTGAATCCTCCCTTAGTTATGCTGCAATAGATGTAGGCTGCCGGGGGATTCCCGTGAAGCACTGAGTGTTTCTCTTCCTCTCTGCATTGAATCATTAGTTATCATTAATCTATGGCTCTCTTCCACAGCACGTCTTTGTCATGCTTTCCTCCTCTCAGCCCGATCAGTCGTGGCAGATGGCCGCCCCTCATCGTTTTCTCTGTGTTTCGCTGTAGGATCTTTACTTTACGATACAAAGCACCTTGAAGCAACTGTTGTGATTTGGTGCAACAGAAATAAAACTTAATTGAATTAAAACTTGCAACTAGTGAGTGATTCCAAGAGTTTTCCATCTTTTATAAATGTTGTCACTGTTGTCTGATTTAGAGTTTTCTCTCTATTACTGGCCGATCTGTAGCTCACGATAAACAGCGCATTGAGGCTGTTATTGTGATTTAAAGCTGTATAAATAAAACTGAATTGAAATCAAATTGAACTGCTTCTGAGACCTATTATGGCATTACTGAAGAAACCAACCCTGAGTATCTGGTTTACACTTAAATAATTCTTCCATTTGAATGATAAATAAAATCTCTTCAGTGTGCAAAGGTGGGAGGAGAGGTAGACGTCCAAGTTAAGCTTGTATTAAGGTCTGATTGGGTTCACCTGCCCCTTATCTTGCTTCTCTGCTTAGTGTGCATTTAGTATGCGTCTTCCCTGTTGTTGGATTTTATTTTCCTTTTCAGTAACTTCCTGTTTATGGTCTAACCTGCAACACTTTTTATTACTTTTTAAAAAATAATTCCTTACTTTCAGTCCCTTTTCTTTTGCTGTCTTGTCATACTAAGAACTTTTAAAACCAACTAATTAATATCCAAGAATAATAGGAGATTGTGTTCTCACCTATGCGGCAAGGAAGAAAGAGTAGTGTTGGATCTAGTGCCATTGGAATATCTTACATGTGTACTGCACTCAAAAACAGTTCAATTCTTTAAGGTGTGGGAACCATACTTGAATTATGTGGAACCTGATGTTTCTAATATTATGTTACAAGGATTCTCTTGAGTGTACAAACTGCAGTCCCCCTTTCTGGACTTCTTTGAAAGGCCCACAACTACTGTTACTGAGTAGTCCAAGGAAACCCCCCCCCCCTGTCTTTTTTTTTTTTTCTTTTATGAGTCTGTTTGTTGTTTTTTGCTTTTGTTTGTTTTTTTCTGTTTGTTTTTTGGTTTATTTGGGGAGCAGGCTGCCAATTATTTGTTGTTTTAAGGGTTAGGGTGGGAACAAGATTGAAATTTTGGAATATTCGGAAGCATTTTGTGTTATTGTATACATTGTATTGGAACCTTTGTCTAATAAAAAGACCTTTGAAAGAAAAGAGTGTTCAAACTGCAACGTACTACTGGGACCACAGGTATTGTACTGTATTGTATTCTCTCTTTATTTATTTATTTATTTATTTTAGATGGAACTGAGCTGGTGTTCTGTGCTTAGTTATCAGTCTGTTTGTTTTTGTTTGTTTTTATTTATTTATTTATTTTTGGTTCTGAATTGTACACTTCATTATGTTATGTAATTATGTACTATTTATGAAAACAGAAAAACTAATAAAAAAATATATATTAAAAAACCCCCAACTAAATAAAAACTATTTTTCCCATTAGTTCACATTAAATATAAAATAGTGGAGGACACTGTTAAACGTGTAGGATCCAGGCTCACAACACAATGAGCTTCAAAGAGATTTGGAATTGCTTGTTAATATTCAGGATAGAGACATGAGTACACAGGTCAAAGCAGCAGGAACAGAGGCCAACTGGAACTTCATGAATATTAATTAAAGGACAATAAGACTCATAAATATTAATCTGTGTGTCTGCATAACATGAAAATGGACAAACACAGTATTTTGGCAGTGTTAGCACCTGAACTGTGACCTGTAACTACAGTTCTGTACGTGGGGAGATTTCATGATTATCAGTGTTTGTAAGAAACATTTGATTATTTGAGTAAAGTCGTGTTAGTGAGTGTTTACACCATCACACGCTGGCTTTTCTAGAAAACTACATTAGTAGAAGCACATAAATATTACAGGGAATTTATCTGCTGTATTTCATGGCACTAAAATAAATTTTAAAAATCTGGTTTCTGGCCACAAAATATTTGCAATTACAGTGATGCAATTATGATGATACGAAGCTTTAAAAACAAAGTGTTTCAGCTTCATTTAGATTCACGTCTCAGCACTTTTCCTTTTGCAAAACAAATAAGTGTAAAAATGAATTTGTAAGGGACCACTTTCAGAGGGAGATTACTTCAGCTAATCCAGTCTCATCCTGTAAACAAAGATATGTGTTAATGTCTCGCTGGGCCGCAGCAGAGGTGAAGCAACAGCGCTGGAAAGTGCAGCGAAGCCTGGCAGGTGTTTGAAACCTTTGTCCTTTAAATTTGTTGCAGTTTAAAGTTAAAAGCACCGACAGACACGGAGCTGCTCACCAGCAGAGCGGTGGGGCATCATTTGCATATAGCAGTAAAATTAAAAAACGATTATCTTAACTAAGTGGTTAATTTCATTAACCAGTCATCGGTACAGATGTTCCACTAACGCATCCAAATCAGTTCCAATACAAAGATCAGCATGAACGCTCCCCCAGTTGTTGTAATACAGTTTAATATCCAGAAATTCATGAAAAAGAGGATTTATGACATTTAGCAGTTAGAAGTCAGCAGGAAGTCACGGCAGGTTGCTAGTTAACATCTGAAAATGATGCCGCATGCTCTGAATTAATTCTAAAAAGAAACTCAAAAGTAAAGCACAACGATGGACGTAATCAACGATGTAAAAATAAACACCAGCGCTGTGTGGAGGATTGGTGACAAGGAAATAAAAGAAAGAAAGAAAGAAAAGCACCTGGACTTCTTTAGAAGCTTCTTCACTTTAAGAGCAACTGGTGGAGAATCCCAGGTTTTGAGAGTGTCCCTAAGAGGGTCGTGGACCCACTATGGATCCTAATCACACGATTAGTTTATCACAGATTAACACACATCTCTTTGGACTGTGCGAGGAAGTCGCAGAAAACATGCAAACTCCACACAAGAGCTCGGGAGAGCAGATTCAAACAAACAGCTTTTGTGCTGCGAGACAATGGTGCCAACAGTCCCTCAGTGCAAGTTGGAACATAGCATGTTTGACATATAATAATTTTCTATGTGGCATAAAGCTACAGAGATATGGTCGGGCTAATATAAACAGATTATCAGATTATCATTAAACTGTTATCAATAACAGGTTAATCTTCCTGGTGGGCAGCAACGAACGGCAGGAAGACGAAATAAACATCAAACTTCAGCCGAGAGAATGTCTGACAACAGTTATTAATTTGCTCATCCATGGTTTGGATGACTTTCTATGAATGAGTCTTGATGCTAAGCTAATGTCCACACTAAAATCTTAGCCAGCCCAAGAGTGATTCTGGACTGTGGTGTGCACCGTGTGATTAAAATACCTTAAAGGTGCACTGCACATGAATAGTGCTGCTAGAAAGATGGACAGAAAGACAGCTGGAAACTTCTGGGGGTCTCATTTCATGTTGATAAAACAATATAAACGGCGCACTAAAGAAATGAGAGCCTCATCCAACGCAGGACACGACTGCATCAAAGACTGAAACACAGAGACGTAACACAAAAGGTGAAAGGTCGAGGAGTTAAACACTCCGGGGGTTAGGGAAGGGCTTCCCGATCAGTGATGGCAGATGTAGTTTATGTCCTCTAGTCTCGTTAAATGAGAGGATTTTAAAGGGTCGAACATTCAAAACAAACAAAACATCACAGACTTGGTCATGACAGCATTTACTTTTTAGCTCAGTGAGCGTCTCTCCCAGCATCCTCAGCTCTTTGCTCTTCTGCTCCACGTCCTGCTCCGTCACGAGCCCGTGATTCACGGACGAGTTCCTCTGGAGCTCCTCCACAGACTTCTCCAGGTCGCTGTGAAGGACAGAGGCTCGTATCACTCAGTGCTGCTGACTCGGCCCAGATTTTACCATCATGGATGATTTTTTTCCCCAATATTTCACTTTGATTAATATAAATGTCCTTCTTTCATTCGATAAACTAATCAATAAGATTAACATTTCAGATTTATAGCACTGCTGGGTGAGCAACCTTTTCTCCTCTCACTAAAAAATTAGAGACATTTGTAAATGTCTTTTATTTTGAAAGTGTAACCGTTCACACCTGAATTCACTGTGGATGCCGTGCAAATTTTAAAGCTGAGTGTACGACTTTATTCATGTAATGGACTACTACTGGCTTCCAAAACATTTACAAAATAGTCCCATAATTGTGCTTGTTTCCAGCACCATCGTTTAGCAGATGACTGCAAAGGGTTTTTTTTTCTGGTTTGATTTTGATGTGAAGCTTAAACCAGAAAAAATGAACTTCAGCTAAACATAGCAGGAAACACTGTCTACACTTTGCGTAAACAACTGGAAACATCATGAATCGTTCACCTCACCGAACCAACCGAGCTGTGCTTGTTACTTAACCCTTTAAGACCTACCATAGAACCAAGTCCGCCAGAGCTTACATTATATTTTTACATGCTGTGGAGCCATTTTTGGGAGCATTTCAAGTTGATATACATCAATACAACCATTATAGCCCAGATTTTAATAATATGTCTGCATTAAGTGCATAGTAATTACATAAATTGCAAAAAAGTGCAATAAACTACAAAAAAATTGAAAATCGTTTTTGCTTTTTTAACATATATTTCTAGTTAGAGAAATTTAAGAACCTTATCCCTCAAAACTGTAAATACAAAAAAGTTGCACAAAATAGTTTCCCACCACAGGAAATTTATTTTGAGTGTCTTCATAGTTTTATTTTTGAAATACACCAATTTTTATAAACTGCATGAAAAACGAAAATAAATATTAAAATGCAAATTTGCAAAAAAGCAGCATATGCATCAAAATAAACTATTTCCAGCAGTGCAATATGAGTCCTAAGCATCCCAGAAACCACACAGAAAGTCATAAAGTCAAACATAACTTTTAAAAACACCAGTATAGGCTCATGAGGCCCTGATGGTAAAAAACTACATTTCCCAGAAAATGACGTCACTTCCGGTTTTGGGCAGGTCATGGCGGACATGCGATAGTTCACGCTGATGTCTAATCCAATGTAGGAAGTGTTATGAACAGCTGATCGGATCGGCAAAGGATGTTTCTGGAATATTATGTTTTTGTTGCTGCAAGTGCTTTTTATGCAGTTTTTGCAAAGCTATATGTGGAAGTAAACTGTGACTTAGGACAAGCTGATGGCATAAGATGTAAGTACAACTCCTCTGGTTTCATATGCAAAACAAATTTTTGCACTAGCTCACGTGGTTGCAGAGCTGCCGGGATTTAAAAATAGTTATGCAAAACAGAGCGTGCCCGCTCTGACCAGCTTTAAAGGGTTAAGATCAAACTCACTGCAGCTGTTGGATGAGCAGCTCCTCCTGGTTTAGGTATTTGAGCCTCTCCTCCTCCACTAGGAGGCGCTGTCTCTGAAGCGGGTCCTCCTGGGTGCGCATGGCATCCAGCATCATGAGGCTCAGCTCAGACTCCGTCTGTCTCAGCAGGGCGAGCACCGAGTCCTGGTTCTCCAGCTGGGAAACAGAGTCACAGCTTAAAACTTGAACTGGTTTCCATCCACACTATTGCCTGAGTGCACGCACCCAAATATTCAAACTGCATTTGTGAGTTTATGAGGTAAATGTACTGAAGTTAAAACTTACTCTCCTGAGGGAACAAACAACATCTGGTGTGTTGGTCTGTTTGCAAAAAGAGCTCCTACTCTGTTAGAGGAAAACTCCCCAATAATCCTTTATCTTAATCGAGGGACTCGACTCTAACAGTGCTGCAAGCTGCACATATTACATATTCCCCTTTGAGGCTACCGCACAGAGATAAAACCCTCTTAACTCAAGGGTTACACGGCTCTTTTAAATAAAGTGCAATAATATGAAACATGGATCAAAAAGTAGTTCTTAAAGGATTCTATAAGTTCTACATTTTAAACAATATATAATAATAAATGATGAAAATAAATGTATATTATTCTCCTAATCTTTGTGAACTCGTTTCACTTTAGTTCTTTTCTAAAAAAATCAGCTTTTCCTCTGCTGCTGCAGAGCCGAGGAAGTGAAACAGAGAGCAAAGGAGCGAAGCAGGTAGAGCTGATCAACGCTATTCAATGTATTGTACATTATTATTAATATTTGGTCCAAGCTTGCACAACCTTGCTGACAAAAACGTTGACATCACGGGAGGGGAAAAGTGTGGCTGACACGCTAGTTTGCATATTTGAAAATAGTTTTCAGTCAAAATCGTCTGTTTACAACGATGGGGAAGATGAGACTTGGCATAAGATAATCAACAGAATTTCTTCGTCATCTATTTGCCTTAAACATGTGGTGATTCAGTTCAAAGTGGTTCACCGTCTCCATTGGTCTAAAACTAGACTGAGCAAAATCAAGGATGGGTTTGACCCCACATGTGACCGGTGCAAACGAGAGCCTGCTTCCCTATTTCACATGTTCTGGACATGTCCAAAACTGGGCAGCTTTTGGAAAAGCATATTTGAAACCATGTCCAACATATTTGGTGTTCCAATTGCACCCTGCCCGTTTACAGCTATTTTTGGGGTGACGCCTTGTGATGCCAGTCTTTCCAAATCACACTCTGATCTTCTGGCCTTTTGCACTCTTTTGGCCCGTAGAATGATATTATTGAAATGGAAAGAGCCACTTCCACCTGTATATGGGCGATGGGTTAAGGATGTCATGTACTATACTCAACTGGAAAAGATCCGCTACGCTGTTAAAGGTTCGGTTCGGAGGTTTTATGACACATGGCAACCTTTTCTTACTTACTTTGAAAGATTAAGTCTGGATACTATCGCTTAATGTGTGTGTGAGTGGGTTTTTCCCTTGCTGTTGTTCATTTATTTTATTATTTACTTTGTATCTGTAATTTTATTTTATTTTATCTCTTCTTTCCTCTCTGGCTGGGTTTTAGTTACACTGTTCTGGATGGGTGGGGGGGAGGGGGGGCACGACTGTTTGTTACTATTGCCGTAATTGTTGTTGGAAGCAATTCTTTGTTCAATAAAAAGACCTTGATCCAAAAAAAAAAATCGTCTGTTTACAAACCTGCATGTTGCGTAGCTGTGACAGCTGTTTGCGCAGGGCGTTGGTGTTCTGCTGCAGGCTTTGTAGGTGGAGCTGCATCTGCAGACGGGACACCGTCACAGGCTGGTTGGGCCCCGAGGGTGGAGGAGGCATCAGGGCCAGAGGAGCAGATGGTGTCAAAGCTGCCCGGCAGAAAGTGAGATTCATTTCAGGGAACTCGTTCATTCCTTGTATTGGTATTTAGAGCTGATAGAAAATTGTCCCAGAGCACTGTTACCAAATCAAAGGCTTCAAATGAAATCTGCGTTTTGAGAAACATCTGCTGGTTGACTGCATGAATGCAGAATATACTGGATGTTTGCACATTTGAAAACAGAAATCCAGGACAAGTTCTATCTGTGCTGCGGGTCAGAGGTGGAGATTACAGTCTTACGTAGACTCAACAGTGATAAACAGCATGGGGAGGCTTCGGGGACAAACAGGATCGGGAGTGAAAAACAGCATTTCCGCTTAATCCGAGAGTCTCGTTATAGAGGCGCCTCCCAGACAGCCACAAAGTGTGAGTGTTTCTAAATGAGAAAATCCTCTTGAATGGCGATGAGTGCTACGTTCTGACACACGCATCATGCAGAACAAGACAAAGGGAAGTAACTGGAAGACAGTCAGTTAGTAACAGCGGAGGGGGGTGTAAGAGTTGCATTTCAAGGCTTCTTTTAAAACTAATTACAGCTGTCCACACCAAGACTGTAACACCTCAGTGCTGACACCTGTGCAGGTGAGGAAATGGTTCTGTGTATAACTGATTATGGGCACAGTTGCTGCAGCTCTGCAGCTCAACCAGAATCCAGCACAGCCTTCATCTTTCTGTAAGCTTTTAGCTGCCAGCAGAGTCCACAGATAAGAGCTCAAGCAAATCGAACCTTTACTGACTAACTTTTATCATTCAGTGAGACACGCAGATAGAAATCTGACAGGAGGAAAAAGGAGCAGCTGGAGTGAATGGGAGAAGTTAAAATATAAAAATCACAACTAAAACGACTGTTCAGAAGAGTCTAATTCAAGTCGCAAGGGACTCAGAACTTATCTGTAATTTGCGATGAAATAAGATATGAATTGAAATTGCAAAATATCATCTTTTTGGATCCTTAATAGGAAAAAAAGGAGGCTAAAACTGAACACTTTATGTGAAGAAATCAATGTTTCTAAAGATGTCTGTGAAGGTTCTCAGTCATCCAGGTCATCGTGGTCAAAGGAGCTTGCAAAAAAAAGCGTCTGGACTTCTTTAAGTTACTTGAAGACGTTTCACCTTCATCCGAGAAGCTTCTTCAGTTCTAAGGTCAAATGGTGGAGAGTCCCAGATATAAACCTAGTGGGAGTTTCCCCCCACAGAGGGACAAAAGGACCCCCTGATGATCCTCTAATCGCCTGAGCCAAGGTGTGGAACTGTGTGTGGGTCCCAATCAGCCAGAGTTTCGGGTGAGTTCATTGTGAAACCTGGCCCCACCTTATCATGCAAACTCCTGAGGTCAGATGGCCCAGGATGTGAGTGGGCGTTAAGGCGTCTGGGGAGGGAACTGGGGAGGCGGTGGTTTACGACACCAACTGTCTGCCATCTATAATCCAGTTTTGAGTTCCCTCCCTCTGTGGGGCGAAACTCCCACTAGGTTTAAATGTGGGACTCTCCACCATTTGACCTTAGAACTGAAGAAGCTTCTCGGATGAGAGGTGAAACGTCTTCAAGCAACTTAAAGACGTGCTTTTCAATGTTTCTAAAGATGTTTCTGCATTTCCCACAAGCAGCTAATTTTCTGACGCAAACGTTCAAACATCAAACTCTTTTGGTCGCCTGCTAATTCATCCTTAGTTGAAAAGCTGAAGGGAAACTTTGACAAAGCAAAGAGTTTGTCGTGTCCAATTTAATGCAACTCAGCGATTTCTCACTCAAAAACACAGGAAAGCTATGGAGGACCAAAACTGCCAAAATTACGATGCAATAAAGAAAAAAATAAATGGCTCAAATTAAAAAATGCGCATAATGTAAGGAATAATCCACTAAAGAAATGTATTTATTGTAGTTGATACGTTATACCCACACACACATATTGTTTTTCCTATTTGATTCTGTTTTTTAAATATACATTTTATTTTTTTATAGACAATTTTACGAATCATTTAATTATAATTTTCCAGATATATTCCCTGGCTTCTTTCTTCATCTCTGTTTCCATGCAACATTTGAGCACAGCTGTCATTTGAAAAAGTGTCGTGAGGTTGAATTTGGATCCATCTGTTGTCTGATGGTAGAATGGATGACAGGAATTAAAATATTCTCTGAGCCAATCATCATATCATCAGATAACTCAAAAGTCTGCCAGTGACAACTTAGTGAGCACGCGAGCTAAGGTTAGTCAGCTACTGCAACGAGTAATATGTCTGGATTATCATATAAATAGTATTTTAGGCGTGAGGGTAAAATTACGATTGACGACAGAAACGTATTCGATTGATGGAGTGCAGCCCAAAGTCTTCTAAAAAAAACCCTCCTTATGCCATTACGGCACCGCGAAGTGGCTCCCATGACGGTGCATTCAGAGACGCTGCACTTCATGCCTTACTTATAGTGTGTTAAAGTGTCTTATTAACCTGAAGAAGTCTGGCTATTCTCTTATGACCACTACCACCATTTTCTGAGAGAAGACACCTTATTCTGCCAGCTCAATAGATATTTTCTTTCTTCACACATTCTCTCTAAGTGGGGTTTGTGGGAAACTCCCAGTACATCTGCAGTTTCTCTCAGAGAGCCTGTCTGGTACCAACAACCTTACAACCTGTAAGGTTGAATTCAAAATCCTGCTCCTCACATACAAGGTCTTAAATAATCAGGCCCCATCTTATCTTAATGACCTTGTAGTACCATATCACCCTATTAGAGCACTTCGCTCCCGCTCTGCAGGCCTACTTGTTGTTCCTAGAGTATTTAAAAGTAGAATGGGAGGCAGAGCCTTCAGTTTTCAGGCCCCTCTTCTGTGGAACCAGCTTCCAGTTTGGATTCAGGAGACAGACACTATCTCTACTTTGAAGATTAGGCTTCAAACTTTCCTTTTTGCTAAAGCATATAGTTAGGGCTGGACCAGGTGACCCTGAATCCTCCCTTAGTTATGCTGCAATAGATGTAGGCTGCCGGGGATTCCCATGATGCATTGAGTTTTTCCTTTCCAGTCACCTTTCTCACTCACTATGTGTTAACAGACCTCTCTGCATTGAATCATATCTGTTATTAACCTCTGTCTCTCTTCCACAGCATGTCTTTATCCTGTCTTCCTTCTCTCACCCCAACCAATCACAGCAGATGGCCCCGCCCCTCCCTGAGCCTGGTTCTGCCGGAGGTTTCTTCCTGTTAAAAGGGAGTTTTTCCTTCCCACTGTCGCTAAAGTGCTGCTCATAGGGGGTCATATGATTGTTGGGTTTTTCTCTGTATCTATGAAGCGCCTTGAGGCGACTTTTGTTGTGATTTGGCGCTATATAAATAAAATTGAATTGAATTGAATTGAATTGAACCTTCAAAGTCACTTAAATTACCTGATGATTAGTTTGAACTTCAGGAGGTTGTTCCATGTGACCATATGTACATCCCTAAATGAGTTCCTGCCACATGATTGGCCGATATTTTGCCCTAATGAGCAGCTGTCCCTAAAAAAGTGGCTGATGATTGTATACTTAACATTTGCTTTGTATAATACAAACTAACAGGGGTCAGTTACCCAGCTGGCTATTACTTAGCTACTCAATGTGCTTGGCAGTGTTGGGCAAGTTACTTTGAAAAAGAAAATTAATTATAGTTACTAGTTACTTTTCCGTCCACATTTCACCTTTAAAAACTATTTCCTTTGCCTTGTTTGGTATCATTCTTTTCAGCACAACCTCACGTGTCTGAATTTACAGTTTTGTTTTCATTTTGACAAACTGTATTAACACAATTGATCTAAAATCAAACAAAAAAACATAAAATCCGAGTAGAAAAAGTTATATTTTTACTGTAACAACCACAAACATGTTTAATGAATCATATTTCATAACTTTAAATGCAAATATAAATTGACAATTTTAAAATTATATGCACAGGTTTTGCAAACAACATCACAGCCTGATACCTGCAGGTCTGACAGCAGCAGGTATATCACTTCTGTTTCTACCTGGAGACAGCAGTTGCCTCATTGTCCTGACACACAACACAAAACTATCCACAACACTACATAGTGAATTTTTGCACCAATATGAAAGGGCAGGGTTTGTTTTGTCATAAGAGTGCTTGCTAGCGCTGTCCTTAGACAGTAAACGTGACGAAACTATTCAGGAAAAACGCCGCGTATATATTGTTTATCATGACTCTGGTTTTACGTGGCCTATCAACACAATTTAAAAACTGGTATATGTCACCTTGTTGCTTTGTCTTTAAGTGGTCATGTGATTGGCTTACCACGACTACTTTATTCTTCCTCAGTCAAACAGCAGCACTCGTGATTGTTTTGCCCCCTTAGCTCCAGGTGTTGTGCTAGAAAGTGATCGTGATTGCCATCCGCGGGAGCGCGCAGCTGCTTAAAGCTGTAGCGCCCAGATTACTTACAGCTACTTCCGTGCAACTGATATAAGATGCGGTAAGCTGAAGACAGCGTCAACCGTCTGTTTGTTGAAAAATAGTAACGTGACCGCATTTTCTTGTTAGTAACAGTAACGGCGTTGTAATAATAGAAATAGTAATTAGTTAGAGTACTCGTTACTGAAAAAAGTCACTGGTGCTTGGCATCGGTAGTCTCATCACATCCGAGTTAAATTCATCAGTAAACTGATAGTCAGGTATAAAAGTCTCCTGAGGTTATGAAGAGAAAATAAAAAGGTGAACTAGCAAAAAAACATGTTATGCAAATGCAAATAAAACAGAAATATTATTTATTTTAAATGTGTTTCTGTGTATTTAATGGCATTTTTTTTTAAATTAAGCCAGTTTTATTTATTTGTTTATTTAAACATTTCTAATTTTGGCAGTTTAGGCCCTCCATAGGACAAGGGGAAAGTGAAGGACACAAGGTGTCAGAGAGGCAGATCCTTCAAAATGACATGTATACATGTACTAGGAACTCATGGGACTCCAGATAAAAACAGGGAAGGGGTGAGACGGGGGGTAGCAGACACTTCAGGAACACATACAGTAGCTACCTTTCTTTTTTATAGTTCGTCCAGCTAAAACAAGAAGCATGGGCACCAGTTACAGAGCAGCAAAAGCCAGCGTGTACAGTACAGTACAGTATGAGGAAGCTTGCAGAATCAGCCATTACAATCACATATGAGGCTGCTTAAGAATTACGCAGAGAAAATGAAATAGCAGCAGCTCTGTGTGAGGAAAAGGAGCTAATTTATGTGGCTATCAAACAGGCAGCAGTGTGAAGCAGTGACAGGCAGTGATAGGAAATACTTTGTCTCCTTTTCTCTTTTTTTTTGGTAGTGAGCACTTACTGTCAGTTCCTGAGCAGTCACTGGCTGACTCAATCTTCTCCCTGGAAGAGGCAAGTGTTAAAGTACTTACAGCCAGAACACACTATCGACTGAGCTACTGAGAAGCTATTGATATATGGTGGAAAATGTGTGAATGTAGTGTGCGTGCTGCCGTAGTCGGGATATTTCCCTCGCTCCTTCACTATTCCCTACATGATCTACTGTAGTGGGAAGATTGCTGTTTAACATAAATTTACATTTTTTTCTTCCTCAGCTGAAGCAAAACACATATGAATTTTAAAGCTTTTTCCACATCATAACAACCAGAAAAAAGGCGGAAAACCAACAGAGATGATAAGGCCTGCAGTTATTTATTAAATATATGCATTTATTAAAAGGTTTCCCTGGTTTTTGGATGTTAAAATGAACACCCACAAGAGTGACTCAAAAGAAATGTGGGAGGTTCAGGACACAGGAATCCTGGCTGCTACAAACTAAAAGCATCAGTAGGGCTTCTCGCCTTTAACCTTACAGCCAGCAGCTTCATTTTCTATAATATGACATTGCAATAAAGTGCACAACACAGAATCAAAACAGTTTCTCTTCAGTTTCATAAACAGTACTTGGATTGTAACCTGCCCTTCTTCTATTTTCCCACAGTGTTTAAATTTGTCTTATGTTTTAATGATGTTGGGGTACAGCAAATCTGAGGCTTCCAAATGCTATCCTGCTGAGTCTCTAATGCCTCCCACAAACACACACACACACACCAAGAAACACATAACCAAAAAACAGCATCTGTCAGCATGTCTCTGGCTCCAGTAATACCAAATATATCCATCCATCCGATCTCATCTGTTAATACAAAATCCCTGAAAGACAAATTAAAGGACTTAATTAAGGATGCTCGGCTCCAACGTTTGGATCGAATATCAACCCGATCCTACTCGGAGAGCTCGAGTGGGTATCGGTGGCCCCGGGGTGAACTGAATTAACTTCATCAGCACATCAGCAGTGGGCTGGCTGCTACAGCACGGAGGAAGCTCACGGCAAAAGGTCAGCAGTTTGGAGGTTTAATGTTGGTGACAAACAGCTTTTCTCTGGATCTTTGCAAAAGTTTTTGACTTCACCGCAAACTCTGGTCAAACAACTCGGCATAACCAAAACATGCAATGATAAGTCTTTCCCTGTTTCTCTCACAGCTTACTTAGAAAGTGCACTTTTGCATGCACACACAGCACTTTGCCTTAAATTGTTTTTATCAGTCATGGGCACACTGACTGATGCATGACTGGAGTTTAGGAAGTATTGAGCTCTCTAGTGGGCTTTTTTTAATCCTGATTGTTTAACACAAGACCCCTGAAGAATGGAGGGGAAGTGTACTGGTACTGACTTTCAGGAGCAGCAGAGAAGTATGTCAGGCTGGTGTAGAAAATGTATGAGGACAGCAACACAAAGGTGAGGGGTGTAGTTGAAGCGACACGGATTCAAAGTGGGGATGGGATTACATCAGGGATCAGCTGTTTGCTGTGGTGATGGACAGGCTGATCAGTGAGGTCATGCAGGAGTCTCTGTGTACTATGATGTTTGCAGACATTTTTATCAGGTGGAAGAAAGCTTGGAGAGGTGGAGGTACGCTCTGGAGAGAAGAAGAATGAACGTCGGTAGAAGTAGGATAAAATCATGCGTGTGACTGAGAGCGAGACAGGTGTAACAATGAAACTATGAATATCAGAGGTAGTGAAGGTAGATGAGTTTAAAAAGCTGGGGTCAAACATCCAAAGCAAGTGCAAAAGAGAGGTGAAGAAGAGAGTGCAGGCGGGGAGGAGTGGGTGGAGGTGATTGTCAAGGGTGAGCTCAGGTTGAGCAGTTTCAAGACAAAGTTAGAGAGCAGAGGAGGGATAGTGAATATATTGGAC
This sequence comes from Neolamprologus brichardi, assembly GCF_056152115.1. NCBI lineage: Eukaryota > Metazoa > Chordata > Actinopteri > Cichliformes > Cichlidae > Neolamprologus > Neolamprologus brichardi. The sequence goes on along the minus strand of NC_142111.1, from coordinate 24,325,486 downwards.
AAAGGATGCTGAAGATGGAGCTGCCAGGCAGGAGGAGAAGAGGCCTGAAAGAAGGTTCATGGGTGTGATGAAGAAGGACATGCAGAGGTTTGGTGTAGCAGAGGAGGATGCTAGAGATCTGCCCTAAAGGGAGAATTCAAAGTTTTCCCCGAGGACACGTCAACATGCTGATAGGAAGAGCCAAGACTCAAACCCCTGACCCTCTGATGAAGAAGCATCCTGACATTCCCTCTCAGCCACAGCCTGCCGTGTAAAGCCTGTTAAAAAAGCCTTTATCACACTAACAATACGTTTCTGTTCACTTGATTAATATCTTACAAACTTCGATCACATAAAACTTTAAGCCTGAACGCTAAAGCTGCACGCTGCAAATCTCCCAGCAGTCTACAAATGTTGTAAATGTGATATTTTCTAACACATTATTAACTGAACGTACGTCGTACTTCGTGTACTTTTCTGTATTTCCAAGTTTTCAGGGCAGTGTGTAATGAATGGATCTGTAAATGGGCTTTTGGATTAGCTCAAAAGAAGTGTAAGAACAAATCGCACACTAGGTAACAACTACAAAATGGATTTGTTCGCTTCAGACAAACGTGTGTCTGTGTTTGTGTGTATAAATGAAGTGTTTTCACGGGATTTCTATATGTGTTTGTTGCGTGTGTGTGTGTGTGTTTGTGTCTTACGGGCTTTCTGCCTCAGGCGCTTTGCTCAGTACTCTCTGCAGCAGCCCGGTCAGGCTGGCTATCTGCTTCTCCATCGCCTCCATACGCTCCCTGGATTCAAAGATGCACAGAAATGGTGGCTAACAGATGTTTCATACACATTTTACATAAAAAATAACTTAAAAGGTTTCTCAGTTCTTAGTCCTCATTTAAAATGTAAAGTCAAGGGTAATTACTTTTGAGTTTTTTGTGTTATGAAATCAATGAAATTACCTCCTCACATAAAAATAAATCTACTTTTGTAAAAACAGCAGCTATCAGGACTGAAAAAGCAAATAAGTGTCGCGTGCCAATGGCTCATGAAGCTGGCTCCAAAGTGAATCATTTGCCACAGACTCTCGTGCTAAATGCTACAAAAATGGTTCTGGCCTCTAAGTATAGTTTGCTACATTATAAGAACTGCATTGTTTTAGCCCATTTGTATTTTAAGACTTGAAATTAGAGGCGTGGCCACTTTGAGCAACACTTGTGTCGTCACTGGGAGCTCTACACTAAACCAGAACATTTAAGAAGTGTGTGCTTTCATTTTGTAAAGTAAATGGTAAATGGCCTGTATTTATATAGAGCTTTACTAGTCCCTAAGGACCCCAAAGCGCTTTACACATCCAGTCATCCACCCATTCACACACACATTCACGCACTGGTGATGGCAGCTACATTGTAGCCACAGCCACCCTGGGGCGCACTGACAGAGGCGAGGCTGCCGGACACTGGCGCCACCGGGCCCTCTGACCACCACCAGTAGGCAACGGGTGAAGTGTCTTGCCCAAGGACACAACGACCGAGACTGTCCAAGCCGGGGCTCGAACCGGCAACCTTCCGATTACAAGGCGAACTCCCAACTCCCAGTAAATAAAATTCTAGTACTTCATTAGTTTATAAACTATCACTAAATATCAGATATAGGTCTCTCTGCATTGAACACGTACAGTTAAAGATGCAGCTTGCTAGCCAAGATAGCTGATGTTAGCAAATAAAATTATATCACCATCAAACTCTCATCACTTCAAAACAAACAAACAAACATGGCAGAGGGCAATATGCCAAAATTGAGGCTTTAGAACAAAACTAAATATCTGCATCCATTTTTTTAAAAAACACATTGCCACTGCTACATAACTATGATAGTAGCATCATTTTCATCTGTTTCAAGACTTCTCTTTTTTTTTTAATATTGATCAGTTCTGCTAAACTGTACAAATTTTATAGTCCTGGAGATTGATCATAACTGTTGGAGTACGATTTGTCTTCATATATATCTAATTTCTTGCTTGCTTGCTGTACATAAGCAGATATCCCTGAAGTCCTCATCTTTGCCTGTGATTCACCTGCCACCTCACGTGTTTCTCTATGTAAGCTTCTCAGGATCACTAATCTCTACCACAAGAATAAAGCACCTGTGGAGTGATTCATAAATTTGCACGTGTGATAAACAGTACTGACAATCTCATATTAGAAGAGATGCAAGATCACCAAGCTCTGAGCACAAACAGGTTGGTGGTAAGGTGCGAGTAATTTCTAGTTTTAATGGCAAAATTATCAAAATCACTCATGAAGTCTGTTATTATCATAGGAAAAAAGGAGACATCCTCCACACATACACATATGAATTTCCAGCAATTAATAAAAATGATAAGTACCTGGTTTCTGTCTCATTCCCCAGCAGAGGTGAGCCGAAGCCTCCAGGTCCACCTCCATCCCCTCCAGCCAACAGGCACAGCTGCTCTGAGGTGAGACCCAGTCCTGGTCCCTGACCCCGGGCTTTGGGACTTTCCCCGAACACAGAAGAGGTCACAGAGTCTCTTCGCAAACTCTGTCTCCCTGGAGAACCCCGATTGGGCATGGTTGCTCCATAGGAATCTCTCATGTCAGGTATCTTCTGCGGGGAGGAGGGTGGAGGCACCCGCAACCCCATGGCCAACAGAGACGCAGCATAGGCATCGTTATAAAGAGGTCCTCCGGGCCTGTAGAGAGCGCTGTTTTCCATCAGCTCTCCTTGTAGTGCAGCTGCTGAATAGGAGGTGAGTGAACGCACTGATGCAGCACCTCCACCACCTCCACCTCCACCACGGCGGTACAGGGAGCCGTACGGGTCGGCTCTTGCTGGCAAAGGAGAGTGAGGACCCCCTGCGAGGCTGAGCCGACTCGGATCTGGACCCAGAGTGTAGGGGTCTGCGTAAATCCCGCCCCCACCGCGATCATCCCCCCTCAGCAGCACCATGCTTCTGGATCCCCCCATCTCATCGTCGGGCTTCACGTCCCTGCGCTCAAGTATGGCACTGGAGGAGGCGCAGAAGGCCGGCTGGGGGTGGTGGGGCTGGTGGGGCTGGTGGAGCTGGGGCTGCTGGTGGGGAGAGGAGTGGTGGGACTGGGAGTGAGGGTGAGGCAGGGAGTGGGTGTGGTGGTGTGGCCCGGCATAGGAAGAAGGCCTTCCGCCGCTGTAAAGTAGACGAGCACGGGACGGCGAGCCTTGGGGAGGGGAAGCAGAGGAAGATGAATGCTGGGAAGACATCGGTGGGTTGCTCAGGCGGCGGTTGGGTGGAGAGTCCTGGGGTGCGTACACCATCTCCCTCTACAAACAAAGAACATAACTGTTATTCCTAGAGACATAGCACATGTCCATCGAGTACAGATCTGTACGGTGTGCTGGAAAGTTTGCCCACAAGTCAAAAGTTTAATTTGGGAAGAACATCGTGGGCTTTGTTGAACATCTATTCTTTACACTCTCATGAAAATTCAAAGGCGTGTGGGAGTTTTTCCCAACAAGTCCACAAGTGGTTGTTAGACTTGCTTTTGACTGATCCTTGGGGAATCCTTTTGGGGGTGCTTTAGGACCACTGCAAGTAAATTTACTAGTCGATTCACTCTCACCTATTGCCATGAATTGAAAGTAGTCTCTAAAAGACTAAGATCAATGACATAAGTGGTGGAAATGACCTTCCTCCAAACGAGATCTAGAATTACAGAGACGGGGTGAGGAGGTCAGCAACTCAAGAGGGGTTTAGAGTAGACCTGCTGCTTTTTTGCATCAAAAGGACTCATTTGAGGTTATTCACATATCTGACTAGAAGGCCTCCTTGAGGCATATCTAACTAAGAGGAGACCCCAGGGCAGACCCAGGATATACTAGAGACAATTATGTCAGTTGGTTTGCCTGAGAATGATTCAGCATCCCCCCGCTAGATGAGCTGGAGGCGAAAAGGTCGGTCTGGGCATCTTTATTTAGACCGCTGCCTCAGTGAATCAGACCTGGATAACATTACAGTGACAAAAATCAAGGTCAACTCTTTTGGCCTGTGTAAATCTTAGCGGCTCCACTGTCTTTGTTCACAGTAAATTTTGCTAAACAAGTCAGCAACTGTGCTTTTAGAGCATTAGCAAAATCACTGAATACTAAGATGTGTCCATAATACAGGCAATGTACATTAAGTGTTTGGATAGGGCTAAGAGGGATTTGTCACGCAGCTGAACCAAATGATCTATATTCATTTTTGTTCAAGCCACATGGGAGGCTCGCCAGTGTTGACTCACCAACTAAAGAAAATGGTTTATTGGTAAATGACATTATGAGATTGAAGCCATTTATCCATTCTTACCCAGTCGAAGGGAAGAGATACCACATCACATGTTGGGAGTCTGAATGTGTGAGGTGGTGTTGCTGAACATGAACAGGCAAAATAGTCACAAACTCTTTGGTGGAAGTTGCTGAAATCTCACAGGTTGTTGGACAGATTGTGAGTGTTTGGTGTCATCTGTTAACAGACTGAATCAGTGCTTTACTGATTTCATGTCCTTTCCCCATCTTATCTCTAGTCCACACTTCCAATCCCACAACAGCTGTCATGGGCCTGGAAGTGAGGTTTAAATAGAGAGCGATACTGAGGATGGTGTCCGTCACCTAGCTGAATATCATTATAGTTATTAGTAATTCGATGGAGCTCTGAGGTCTGAAACTACTTGTTCAAATCCAATAACGAGATTCTTTAGAAATATCATTAAAGTAACAGTTTAAAATTTAAAGTTATACTAAAAGTGCGATTTGTGGAGGGAAAAGGAATTTGATGTTGAGCCGGGGAGAGTAAAAACTTCACATTCATGAATAATGAAACGCAGCAACCATAATGGACCTACAGGCCATGAAGATGCTATTATATTTATTATTTATTGCTTCTGTTAGGGTAACTTCATATAATAATCATGAATTCAAACTAAACAAGTTTAGAACCTAAACTTGACTCTCTAATGATATTAATCAATTCACAAAATATTCTTAATCTCGTGTTTTGCGCTTTTACACAGTCGATTCAATCAAACACAACACAGAAGATTAAATGTTATTTAGCTGCTGCAGGCCAATCAAATCATGTTATATATATGTTGTGAGTATTTAAAAGTAGAATGGGAGGGAGAGCCTTCAGTTTTCAGGCCCCTCTTCTGTGGAACCAGCTTCCAGTTTGGATTCGGGAGACAGACACTATCTCTACTTTAAGATTAGGCTTCAAACTTTCCTTTTTGCTAAAGCATATAGTTAGGGCTGGACCAGGTGACCCTGAATCCTCCCTTAGTTATGCTGCAATAGACGTAGGCTGCCGGGGGATTCCCATGATGCATTGAGTTTTTCCTTTCCAGTCACCTTTCTCACTCACTATGTATTAACAGACCTCTCTGCTTTTATCCTGTCTTCCTTCTCTCACCCCAACCAATCACAGCAGATGGCCCCGCCCCTCCCTGAGCCTGGTTCTGCTGGAGGTTTCTTCCTGTTAAAAGGGAGTTTTTCCTTCCCACTGTCGCCAAAGTGCTGCTCATAGGGGGTCATATGATTGTTGGGTTTTTCTCTGTATCTATGAAGCACCTTGAGGCGACTTTTGTTGTGATTTGGCGCTATATAAATAAAATTGAATTGAATTGAATTGAGTTCAGCATTAAAATGAAGAAGACTTGATGGTTATAGCACGTCATCACACTGTTATTATATAAAAGACATTACATATTCTGCAGCATGTCACCTCTCTTTTATCCACATCTCTCCAAATCTGTGGACGGGAAAAGGAGGTAACCTCTTGTCTGCAATTCAGAAGTTTTTGAGCCAGTTTTTTAAGCTAAAGCGATCTATTGATGGTAGGTATTAGGGTAGATTTGGAAAAGGATCATACACTGTATATGGTTTTATCTGCACCATCAGAAGAGTAGCAAGTCTGATTTCACTGGTGGCATTAATCACTTTGGGGAAGGGATGCATTTTGTTCTCAGTGGGGTTGAAAACAGTTAAGGAGAGGCAGAGATTTCACAATGATACTAGAATGCTTTACCCATAACGTCTGTCAGTTTTTGACTTTTCAGGAATTCAACAATCAGCTTGACAACTAGCCATTTCTTTAAAAAAAGGGCAACTTACTGTAACAGTCAGTAGTTCATAGATGCCACTTCCTGATTGACAGGAAGGACTCTAAATTGCCCCTCTGAGTGCAGTTTAAGTTGCACTTGATGCTTTATTGACAGGCTGTGCATGAAGGGATAATCTTTTGGCATCGGACCCACATGTCAGATTGAAAGACAAAACAAAGCGGGGAGCGGAGGGTGTGAGTAAAAGCCGTGCTTCGAAGGTGACCAGACAGAAGAGTAATAGATACGGCAAAGAAGCACAAAAGAAGACAACGCTGTAATTGCTTGTGACGCACAGAGCTATCTCTCCTGCAGATGATGCAAATTGAAAAGCCAATATTTCCACATAATAACCCTCGGGTCTTTTCTAACAACACCCGGTGGACAGCCTCGCAGCACTCTGGGGCCATCATCTTCCATCTTGTATCTTAGCAACAGCCTCGTATCGACACCATCCTTTAAGCGCGCCGAAGACGTGCAGGCATTTCATTCCACCTCCTAAAGTCGCGAGACGCCTATCGCAGGTGCGCTCCTGAAAGCTTCATCCCACTGTGCCATTCAAAACTGCCCGTTCTCCCGCTGGGGGAAATCTACCAATCAATCTCCTCTTCATTCTGTCCTCCAGTCGCACAGTCCGGCTTCAGTAATCCTCGTCATGCTTCTGTGGCCTGCAATCAGGGAGTGATCTTTGGCTATGCTGGCAAGAGTTCAATAAGCTCGCACATACACACACGCGTCCTCGTCCTCACCTTGACAATGCACCTCACACACACACAGCTCAAGGTAAGCCTGCTGGTTTGATAAGACTGTAAAACGCTACGAAGATTTCAGAGCTGAAGACGGGGAACAATCCCTTGGGAACAGCTGACCTCCAGCGCATTAGCGGGCAGCTGCAAATCACGCACGCAGGCAGACAGTAAACCAATCGCGTGCACACACGCAAACAAAAAGCCCCAGGATGTTTCACAGACAGCAAACCGAAACACCGAAATGTGTCAGAAAACACGCCGCTGCCGACGGCGCTCGCCTCGCTTCAGCTGTTAAATACGTAGATTCGTTTTACACAGCGTGTGCGCTGCATATGTCTGCCTTCCTGTAATGTAATTTATCTAGTTCATCATTTGCTTTATCCTATAAAAGGAGCGTTCGCTAACACTTTAAATTGCAGATCCTCATTTCCATAATCACACTGTAATTAGGAGGCAACAAAATGCATTCGGGGTTTTGTGCTGAAAATGCCGAAGCTGCGAAAAGTGAATGACGTGCAAAGGTTTGCTTTGCTCCTGCTGTAACAAAATGCATGAAGCATTAGTAATCATGCTAATGAAGCAGATGCCACATTTATGTTGCCAGAAACTGATTGATGTGTTAAAATAAATCCCGCTGTGGCTGCTGGACAGGAGGATGTGATTTACAGGCGGCTGATCATCAGCTCTAATAACGATGGGTTGATGAGTGCATTTTAATACACCAGTAGTTTTATAGCACAATGAAAACTGAGACCTCTCTGAGAAACCGAGGGACACTTTGGTTAATGACTTGTGATTGACCAGTCATTAACACAAACCCTAACCAAGCATCATCCTCCTTTATTTCTCAAACATTGATCAAAATGTACAAAATGAACTTCACATTTCATTACTGAATCTCAATCTTTGTCTTGTCTTCCTCCCCTCGCAGAGGGCTGCACGTCCCAAGCTTCTGCCAGAGGTTTCTTCCTACAAAAAGGGAGTTTTTCCTTCCCAACGTCTCCAAAATACTTGCTTATGCTTGAATCTAGTGACCGATTCCATAAACTCATCAGGAAAAAAAAGGACATTCGAAAGACTTCTTCACAATCAGAACTTATTTTACCACCAGATGAGTCTGCTCCTACTGAAGGATTCAGGTATCAAAGCTTCACCTTTCAAACCTGTAAGGTATGTTCATCTTTTATACTCTGGAAGATCTAAAAATGAGTCAGGCTAAATTAAGCACGGTGGTTAGCACTGTTGCCGCACAGCAAGAAGGTCCTGAGTTCAATTCCACCATCAGGCCGGGGTCTTTCTGTGTGGAGTTTGCATGTTCTCCCGTGTTTGCGTGGGTTCCCTCCGGGTACTCCGGCTTCCTCCCACCGTCCAAAGACATGCAGCTTGTGGTGATAGGTTAATTGGATAATCCAAATTGTCACTAGGTGTGAATGTGAGCGCGAATGGTTGTCTGTCCCTGTGTGTTGGCCCTGCGACAGACTGGCGACCTGTCCAGGGTGTACCCCGCCTCTCGCCCTATGACAGCTGGGATAGGCTCCAGCGCCCCCCGCAACCCTGAAAAGGATAAGCGGAAGCGAATGGATGGATGGATGGATGGCCAAATTAATCGCTCCAAAGAGATATCTGTGCATAGATGTTCATTATCTTTGGATAAAGGACAAGATTTTCAGGTACTGAAAGCATTATGCTTTCAATTTGTAGTCTAACAGCTATTAATAGTCCATCCATTCGCTACCGCTTATCCTTTTCAGGGTCGCGGGGGTTGCTGGAGCCAATCCCAGCTGTCATAGGGCGAGAGGCGGGGTACACCCTGGACAGGTCGCCAGTCTGTCGCAGGGCCAGGCTATTAATAGTGTTTAGTGTAAAAAAAATGGCTATTGTTTGGGAAGATTTTAGCTTTTTCAATCCATTAAACTTGTGGACACAACAGGAAGTGTCCCCCCAGATAACTGCTGGCCACCCAGAAAGCCATGAAAGAAAGCATCAAGAGGCCAAGCCAGCAGACTAGCTCAGCGGTCTCCAACCTTTTTTGCGCCACGGACCGGTTTATGCCCGACAATATTTTCATGGACCGGCCTTTAAGGTGTCACAGATAAATACAACAAAATAAAACTAGTACCGGTACCGAAAAAAAAGAAGATTTATTCATAACACACGTGAAAAGACCCAGGAAAACAGAGTAAACGATAAAAACGATAACAAAATAACGCGGAAAACCGATAAAAACCCTGAAAACTATACATTTCACACCTGAGCCTCAACTCTCGCGGCCCGGTACCAAACAACTCACGGACCGGTACCGGTCCGAGGCCCGGGGGTTGGGGACCACTGGACTAGATGATGGGTTCCCAGACTGATCCCCTCAGAATCCCAGAAATCCCTAAATCTTGAAATGTTAACAGTTCTGACTGAATGATTGACTACTGGGGAGATTTAAGTGGTGGCTTTAATTTTCCTGTTTCAGGTTGAGTTAAAAACAAATGTGTTCCCATGTTTCCCAAAGCAGAACTTGTATTAATATTATTTATTTCCTAGACGTGTTTAGGTTGAAATACGCTGCATTCATTTGCTCTCATGTGGAAGCAATGCCATATTTAATCTGGCTGTAATGGTAGTTTGGCTCTCTGGTCTATTTGGACAGCACTAGCTTGCGTGTGCATATGGTGAGTCGGTGGGAACTGTTTTCATTTGAAGTTAGGGAAATAATACCTCAGCTTCAGCAATTAAAAGACTGCATTCACGAGTCAGTCCTCAGACGAACTGGAGTACGAGTCTCAGAGAAGTGTTTCTGCTGTTTTGCAGTCTGCTGGCATGCAGCCCACTCAGCACGGGAGATGTGAAAGACTGGCGCTCGTCCAGGCTCAGTGTTGGGAAAAAGTCACATGACTCACTCTCGACGAGTGAATGAAACTAACTTAAGCCTGAACACATTGTGTAATGCAAACTAGCATGTGTAAAGAGATATAAAATCAGTGTTTCATGGGAGATTGATGTGGGCGTGAGGGTATATAAATAAGAGTTTTCAAAGGGAATTATGAAACATTATTTATGACAGGACTGTGAGTCTGCAATGAAGAAAAGGGATCATCTTCTGCCCTTACGTTGCGTTTTGGTTAAATACTTAAACAGAGAACTGATTATTAAAGTAGGATACTGTATTTCTAAAGACGTTTAAACGCAAATTTCCAAACTCCATATTTCTTTGGGTTTAGGGCTTTGTTCAACCTCCTGGTGTTTTGCAATTTTAAATAGCAGAAATATTCTCTACCCATGAATGTTTATCATATTTCTAACCCTAAAGGGAAGCAGAAAATCCAGCATTAAACATCTCCTCATCTAAATGAACAGTAAATAATAAAAATACTGGCGGCCACATGGTCGAAACACTTATGCTGTCCGCTATCAACTTCAAAATTTGACAACACCTCGCCAGACCCAAAGATTTTTAGTAGATACGCCGATGATACGAATATGAAACTCTGATGTCGCCTCGTTCTTGAGTTATCGCCTTCACAAACTTGGGTGCCCACCCGGCCTCAAACCTGGCGGCTTAAAAACGGCTGAGGAGTAAAAAACATGTGTTTGACCTTGGCGAAGTTTATTCTTTTAGTTCTGTAGACACACACTGTCCTCACAGCCAGAGACAAGCAGAAAAATGGGAGGAGCTGTTCATGAATGCACCTGTAGCGTTTAACCCTCTTTCTCCGTGTTTTGAACATCAAGGCTTATTTGTCCCTTTCCTCCAGGCGTTTGTGTGCACGCAGACTCACACTTACCCGCAGGTCTCCGTTTGCCAGGTGTGGGTTGTGATGTCCAGGGTAGGTGCTGTAGATGGGCTCTTTGCAGTAAATCTTAATTACGCAGCGGTCCTGAACGTCCCGTGGGTCCTCCAGCTCATAGAAGACATTACGGGTCTCATCTTTAATCAACAGAGCCGTGCTGGGAGACCTGAATATCAATAGTTGTCAACGCACACACACAAAAAGACGCAAACACTGATAAACGGTCCATGCAAAGACAATTTCAGCATCTGTTACACACTAATATGATACAGTGATGTATGTATTGGAGAGTGGGAGGAGGATTTCTAACTGCATGAGGTGCTCGTAATGAGAGAATCAGCTGGAAGCAGACTGATATCAGGTTAATCAGAAATCTAATGTTCAGTGTTTAACCCTTTAAGACCTACCATAGAACCAAGTCCGCCAGAGCTTATATTATATTTTTACATGTTGTGGAGCCATTTTTGGGAGCATTTCAAGTTGCTATACATCAATACAACCATTACAGCCCAAATTTTAATAATATGTCTGCATTAAGTGCATAGTAATTACATAAATTGCAAAAAAGTGTAATAAACTACAAAAAAATTGAAAATCGTTTTTGTTTTTTTAACATATATTTCTAGTTAGAGAAATTTAAGAGGCTTATCCCTCAAAACTGTAAATACAAAAAAGTTGCACAAAATAGTTTCCCACCACAGGAAATTTATTTTGAGTGTCTTCATAGTTTTATTTTTGAAATACACCAATTTTTATATACTGCAGGAAAAACGAAAATAAATACTATAGTGCAAATTTGCAAAAAAGCAGCATATGCATCAAAATAAACTGTTTCCAGCAGTGCAATATGAGTCCTAAGCATCCCAGAAACCACACAGAAAGTCATAAAGTCAAAGATAACTTTTAAAAACACCAGTATAGGCTCATGAGGCTATATGGTAAACAAAACTACATTTCCGCGAAAATCACGTCACTCCCGGTTTCAGGCAGGTCATGGCGGACATGCAAAAGTTCGCGCTGATGGACGTAGGAAGTGTTACAAACAGCTGATCGGATCGGCAAAGCGTGTTTCTGGAATATTATGTTTTTGTTGCTGCAAGTGGTTTTTATGCAGTTTTTGCAAAACTATATGTGGAAGGAAACTGTGACCAAGGACAAGCTGATGGCATAAGATGTAAGTACAACTCCTCGGATTTCATAGGCAAAAAAAATTATTGCGCTAGCTTACGTGGTTGCAGTGCTACCTGGATTTAAAAATAGTTACACAAAACAGAGCGTGCTGCTCTGACCGGCTTTAAAGGGTTAAAGGTAAAAAAGTGCTGTGGATAACAAACATGGGAGATTCTAGAGAGAAACGTATCATTTAGAACTTAATGAAAATGATCATTGATGTTTTTGACCCAGTTCTTTGTCCTGAATGCACACGTGTTCAAACACATATTGCAGCTAAGGTGAAATGAATGGGCAGCTTATTGGTGTTGGTCAGCAGTGCAACTTCCAAACCAAAGACACCACACGAGATTTTTATTTATATGTATTTGCTGCAACCAAGACAAGAGCTGATAAAAAATAGGCTGAATTTATCAAACTTAGTGGCTTAACATGAGAAATTGAAGAATCCTTTAGACTTTGGTGCAGAATCGCGTCATTTTATTTAAGTAATTCTGCAAAATGTGTGGATGGACACAAGATTAACACAAGGACCGTTGACTTTTTACAGTCTGCTCACTTTCCACCATCACATTGAAACCCATTAGAGATGGCTTATGGTCGCCAAAGCGTTTCCTTTCTGGTTAAAGAACATAGAGCAGCACGACAAGCTAATGATGGTCACGGTTTTCAAATATTCAAACAGTTATTAAATTATATATAAAAACTAAATCTTCTCTGTGATCATTTCTGGTCTTAAAATACATATTTTCACCATTTTTTAGTAGAACTTCACCATCAAAAGTTATTAAAATGAAAATAGATCAAAAATAAGGTTGATTTAAATCTAGCTGATAAAGCTACACATCTCATTTTTAGCAAAAATATGATGATATATGATGAGTTCAATTCTGGGGTTGTTCTCTGGTTACATGGAGAGAAATTAGTAGTCAGGTCAGCATTAGCAAGCTAAGCTAACCAAAAGGGTTGTTTTAGACACTTTTGGAAATGAAATGTGGCATTTAAAGGATATTTAAAGAAAAATATAAGTCATCGTCATTTTCAGTGCCCTCTCCTGCTTTTATAACCCATCTGTTTAAAGAAATGAATTTTCACGTGTGGCTGGTTGAGGATGGAGTTGAAATGAGTCACCGACAGCCTCTGACCTTGAGATTGATTTATAAAACATGCCATAAATGAAGTGTAAATATCGCACTGCAGAACGTTCGTAAAAGATCTAAACAGATCGATAAACATGCAGACGTGTTAATATCCAGCGTTCGTACCTGAGCATGGCCATGGTGAGCCTTTGGGGGAACATGTGCACGATGAGGGCCCTCAGAGTGTCCAGGCTGGTCAGCTCGTGGGTCAGGTGAACCCTGCGAGTCTCCTCCCCAAGCTGGAGGAACAAGATCCCTGCATTTATGGATGGGGAGGAGCAATGGGGGAGATTCACAGTGGTAGATGGGGGTGGGGTGAAGTTTGGAGTCGGTGATGAAGGCAGAGAGCGTACGAACAATTTTCACCTCAAAGTTTTCAACAGTGTAGAAGCAGCTAATAATCATCCATTGTAGCTGAAAGCACACTGTTTGGCATAATCCCTCCGTTTGCGCTGCTCTTACCGTCTGTACAGCAGGCACTTCCCTCGTTACCACCTCTGATCTAAAGCTCTCCATCTCAACGAAACCCATATGTGGGAGAGAGTACAACATGTTTTACTTTGTTCAGCTTAATTTACTGTTAAAAAAAGGCAATTAACTAAATTAGTTGGAATAAATACTGAAGACTGAGGTCAAAATCGATATGTTACACAAAATGATTTAATGAATTTTAGTGTTAAGTTCCTGTTTAATTATATGTGGCCTGTATGCTGTGCTGCAGATTGATCTAAATGTCAGTGGTCAGATTGTAAATGTTCCCCCTGCTCACCATTAGTCAGGGTTTCTGCAGTGTTTACCAAATTAAATTCAAGACTTTCTGAGACCTTTTAGTGCAACACACGAAGGCATTTTATGCTTGTTTTACAATAAAACCCGTAGGGTCAACGATAATTTATTAAGTGCATAAATGTATAGACGGTGGTAATAACTGACCCAGGACGAGTTAATCTGATGCAGATCTAATGTTGCCAGCAGCAGCATCACGATGCACTGTCACAGAAACCCAACGTTTAGTTTTGTGCAGCACAAAGTCTCCCGACAGCCTAGAAAGCAGCTGAGTCTGATGGCAAATGGAGAAATGCTGACAAAATGCCCCAAGTCAGCACGACACTGAAACGAATGTTTGTCAAATTAAAGTAGTTGAAGTAGTCACTAGTTGACTAAAATTAAAAAAACTGATGCTCTTGCTTCTGGGCAAAAGAAACGCTGTGTCACAGCGGGGTGCGCCGGTGTGTTTTGTTTATAGGACCCAGAAGCGGATGCAGAGAGGAGTTGCAGGAGTTAACAAAAGGCGAGCCTTTATTTGGCTGTAAGCAGTGGTGAAATATATAACTAAGAAAAAACGATGGACACTATTCAAAGGAGCTTGCAAAGAAAAGCGTCTGGACTTCTTTAAGTTACTTGAAGACGTTTCACCTCTCATCCAAGAAGCTTCTTCAGTTCTAAGGTCAAATGGTGGAGAGTCCCAGATTTAAACCTAGTGGGAGTTTCCCCCCAAAGAGGCACAAAAGGACCCCCGATGATCCTCTAATCACATGAGCCAAGGTGGGAAAACGGGTGTGGGTCCCAATCAGCCAGGGTTTCGGGTGAGCTCATTGTGAAACCTGGCCCCACCCCAGGAAATCGCATGATAAGGTGGGGTCCTTTTGTCCCTCTTTGGGGGGATATTCTCCCACTGGGTTTAAATCTGGGACTCCCTGCCATTTGACCTTAGAACTGAAGAAGCTTCTCGGATGAGAGGTGAAACATCTTCAAGCAACTTAAAGAAGTCCAGACGCTTTTCTTCGCAAGCTCCTTTGACTACGATGACCTGGATGACTGAGAACCTTCACAGACCTCTGGACACTATGAGAATGAACACTGTGTAAACGAAGGCTACTGTGAAACACAGTGAGAGCTATGAGGAAAAACCTATGAAGACTGTGGTGACGATAACAGACGACCTGACAATGACATATGGAAAACAGAGGACACAGGAGGTGATCAGGGGAAGGAACACATGGGGAAACAGCTGACTGATATGAGCCTAATGACAGGACAGGGAAAGTAAAACTAAATACAATAAACAAAGAACATAAAACTCCTTCAAAATAAAACAGGAAACACGGAGACATAAATATGACAATACAAGCTCAGACCTAAAACATATGAGAGACTAGACGAGAACCCACACACAGAAACCAAGGAGACAATGATACATAATGGCTGATTTTAACCTCAACTAAAACCTAAATAAGAATACCACATGAACCATCATCACAAATCTAACATAAGACAAATACCAACTACACTCAGCGCGCTGGGTCAGAGACCCAGCCTGTGACACGCTGGGTGGGTAATTTGTGGGTCTTCCAGTGCAAAAGATGGATTTAAGCATCAACCATCATGACTTGGTTTTTAGACTCAACAGTAAACTATGTTTTCGGGTCTACTGACCAGGTTTGATGTCAATAATCAGCACTTCTTTGGCATAACCAGCCTGCACAGGTGCGTGGTCATTAACTTGAAAGGAAAGGTGCTGATGCCTTTGTGTGTGTGATATCACACATTTCAACAGCTTTTAAAAATACTATTCTATGGCTGAAAAATGGGTTCAAACAGCTCTTTTAAGCACACCGTCCATTAAATTGAGCTCAGACTAGTCTATTTTGTGTTTGCCCTGCAACAGGCTGGCGATATGTCCAGCGTGTACCCCGCATCTCGCCCTGTTTCAGCTGGGATGAGCTCTGTAGATCAGCTGATGTCAGTGCCAGCTAATATTAGCTGACAGTTCAGCTGATGCCCATATGCACATCCAATTGAGTAGCTTAAACATGGACCATAATTCAAGCTGCTTCAGCCTGTGCACATTTGGCGTTGATATGCAAGCATCTTTGCAACCCACCTTCACCCCAGCTCCTGTTCACTTTGCAGTTTCTCACTTAAAGAGCATATCTGTTTACAGTGGTGCCGGGATAAAAACAACATGACATTTTGACATATTTCTACTGGTTTGTTCTCCTTGTTCCTTTACATTCTGAGATTGTGATCTCTGTTATAAAACATGTAACTGAAAGCAGATCAATAAAAAAGAATGTGATGGCAGAACTAGGGATGCACCGATACCGATACTGATACTGGTATCGGGCATCGGGGCCGATACTGTAAAATGTGTGTGTACTCATACTCGTAAAAGTTAACCGATACCATGAACCGATACCAACTTATTTCATTAATCAGAGGGTGGCTTGTCATTTCTCATGTAGTTCTTTAGATTGGCCACTAGGGGGACATCCCACACTAAACAGGCACAGGGTTAGGCGAGTGAGACTGGCAGCTCCAGATAAAAAAGAGAAACTGGAGGCTGCTGTAGCTAGGCTAAACAAAATGTCAGCAGTGTGGACCGCAATAACTGCAATAATTTAAAAGTTTATTTTATTCCAAACAGAAGTGTTTATTTATTATTCTGAAAGCTCGAGACAGTGCCAATAGTTCAGTGATATTTTGTAAAATTACAATGTGGAGACTCTGCAATAATTTAACAGAAGTGCTTATTTTTCACTTGAAATTTTTTTGTGTTCATTTTTATTAAGATTTTATTTTTTATCGGTAGGGAATATAATAAAACCTGTCTTCCAATTCATTGCATTTGTGTGTGTGTGTGTGGTAGAAGTATCGTTTTTTGGACTCTGTATCGGCAAGTACTCAGATCCAAGTATCGGTATCGTATCGGTTTGAAAAAATTGGTATCGTTGCATCCCTAGGCAGAACAGTTGACGAAATGTATTGATGTACCTAATAAAGAGGCTACTATAGCTAAGGTTCACACTGCTGTACAACACATAATTATCAGCCTCACTTTAAATGGAAGCTGGGATCCCAAGTGGACGCAGTGAAATTCTCACCGACTCCAAGTGCAGAAAGTAAAATTAACACTGACTCAGATGTGTTATAATGTAAAAGGCTCATTTTTAGAGAACAGTTTAAACCTTTTGAAGGGTGGAGATATCCCTAAGGATGGAGGCAACTTACACGTTTGGGGTTTTAGCTCACGATTGAGGATGATATAAAAAAACTGACGCTTGGCTACAGCCTGGTAAAGCATAAAGAAGAGTAAACATGAAATGAAATGATAGAACGTCACAGAGAGTTGATGCTTTTCTTAATATGCTGTTTATATGGTATAAAACATTTGAAACTCTTGACATTTTTCTGGCTTGTCCTACATTTTCTGTGTCCTGCAAATGCTATAAAGATACTTTTAAGGAGGAAATGGTTTCGCTTGCTGCCACGGCCATTAATCAAGACGACAGGTAGCTCGGCGAGATCATTTGGAGGCATTAGACAGCTCCGTTTATATTCAGCACTCCTATAGGCAGTGCACTGAAGTCTGACTTTCACTTGACACTCAGAGGGCCTCGCCAGGTTCACTAGATTAACACTCGATGCCTTCAGTCAACTCAAACATTACCTGAAGGAGGACAGTGCCGTACAGGAACAGAGCTAATGTGTCTTGTTTACGGCTGCCTGTCAGAAACATCAAATCCGATTAAGCGAGTGATGGCCGCCTGACGTATCAATCAAAGTGAGGTTGTCGACACACGTCCACAAATGAAGGCTGATAGGAGAAGTGAAAATAAGAGTCCATTAGCTCCGCCTGCTGTGCTGACTGCTGATGAAATGAAACCTCAGTGGACAGATTTGAATCAGTGACTGGAATCAGACAACCTTTACTTTCATATCAACCTCCAAACATAACCAGGAAGAAAGTGGAGACGAATGGTGAGAATAAAAGGGAGTCAGAAAACAGTATCGAATCGCAGCGAAAGCACTAAAATTTGCGTTTCACAGGTCATACACGTAAAAGGACCTGACGTGTAGTTTGTTTGAGGAGCTCGGGAGGGGAAGCTGCTTATGCTAAGCTCAAACTACAACAGTTTAGAAGTTTTCACACAACAAATGGAGCACTTTAGCATCCATCCTTTCAGGCATATACAAATATTATTCGCACCTATGGCCAAATTCGAATGCCAATTAACCAAACGATAAGTCTTTAAATCTTCAGACTGTGGAATTCAGCTGGAGCGTACAAAGAGAGCTGAAGGGGCTGAAAGACAAAAAAAAGCCTCAAATAAAAAGAGAAATCCAGATATTCATCAACAGCTTCTCAGGAGGATTCTCCACATGTGGCCAGACACAACCAGTAACATCAAACTATGGGAAAGAACCTGTCAAAACCCAGTAGAGGAAGAAATCAGGAAGAATAGATGGTGCTGGGTAGGGCACGCTTTATGCAAACCGCCAACCAACATCACCAGGCAGGCTCTCAGGTGGAACCCCCAAGGCAAGCAAAAGACAGGCCCCCCAAGAAACACCTGGTGATGAGACCTGGAGGCAGAAGCAAAAAAGATGGGCAACATCTGGACTCTAGAAAGGATGGCCCAGGACACAAATCTCTGGAGATCTACCTTTGGCGGTCTATACCCTGGGAGGGGTAACGGGTAGTAGTACAAAGAGAACTGGCTGTCTTTTTCCTAGAGGTGCTAGAACATCCTTGGATTTTGTGGCAATCGTTTAAAGAATATTGAGGACTTTAGGGGTACTGCACAGTACATGACGAGCAACTGTATGACCCATCGTTGCTGGAGTTAATACCAAACTTTCTTTCCAAATTCATAAAATGAGCCTTTGATGGGTTGAAATTGAGTGAACACATCAAAGCCAGTGCTAACGGTGATTTGGGACTCATTTACAACCATTTTCGCACATTTTTGTGACTCCTGGAAATACTTTTAGCAGAGGGATATGCTCGAGTAGAGCGTACACGAGGACACATGATACCCACTTGTTTGTCATAAATTTTGTGGATAATGACTTGTTCTACTCATACAGGTGCTCATTCAGACACCACACAGTACTCCAACTCTGGTTGGATCAAACATTAAACACCGTTTAATGTCTGATCCAACTGAGTCTGACACTTCTATTCTCACGTTCAGCTCCCCTGGGTAATATTTATGAAGCTTCAGGGGTCCAGTGCGTGTCTGAAGGCTCGGGTTATCACTCTCTAATGAGAGGTGGGCAGCCAAACGTCCCTCCAGTCCCAGCCCTTCTGTGCGAGTCTGTGAAACCACACTATTTTTTTAAAGATTGAGCTACAGACACTGCTGAGTTTTGGCACAGTAGTTCTGACTTGTGCCTTTGAGCACACCACCAAATGTGACTTAACCTTCAGACCCTCATATAGTTCAATAAAGATAGCAGGACAGTCCTGCTTTACACTTGCATTGCCTCGGCTGTAAGATCTCCGGTTCCCAGCATTATTGGGGCTGGAGCCAATGACTCGGAAACACCAAGGTCAATCATCACATCACACCTGCGTCAGGGTTTCTGGGCGGTGAAAAAAAACATCTTGAGGGAGCATTGATATCGATAAATGTCTTGTGAGTCTGTTGCTCTACATTTTTCTCTGGTTTGAGGATTTTACTTAGCAAATGGGTGCAGCAGTGGGCAAATTTAGGCCAAGAGCTGGTGGCAAAGCTCCCCTTTAATCAAAGGAGTCTCGGTATTGGCCACCAGCAGAGATGTCAGCACAAATAAAGGTTTTTAATCTCAAAAGTTAGTCTAGAAGTAGGGATGCACCGATACCGATACTGGTATCGGGTATCGGGGCCGATACTGTAAAATGTGTGTGTACTCATACTCGTAAAAGTTAACCGATACCATGAACCGATACCAACTTATTTTGTTAATCAGAGGGTGGCTTGTCATTTCTGTTGTAGTTTTTTAGATTGGCCACTAGGGGGAAATCCCGCGCTATACAGGCACAGGGTTAGGCGAGTGAGACTGGCAGCTCCAGATAAAAAAGAGAAACTGGAGGCTGCTGTAGCTAGGCTAAACAAAATGTCAGCAGTGTGGAACAGCCAACTTTAACTCAGGTTTTGGAAAAGCGATGAAAAATGTCAAGAGAAAATCCACGGGCAGTTAAAATAACAGAGGCTCTGACTCATTTTATCGCTCTGCCGGCCGTGGAAAACATAGGATTGCACTGTCTTCTCAGCATACTCGAGCTGCGATATGAAATTCCCAACCGCCCACACATCAGGGAGATAATGGTGCCAAAACTTTCTGAAGAGGTAAAGACAAGCAGTGTGTGCGCAATGTCAGTTCTCGGTTTAACGGCGCAGTGGACTGATGATCCACGGGCAGATGAGGAGTTCGTCAATGCCAAATACTTTCGTTATTTTGTTTGTTTGTTTACAATATGGACACTGCAATAATTTAAACGTTTATTTTATTCTCAAACCTAATTTGTATTTATTTTATTCCAAACAGAAGTGTTTATTTATTATTCTGAAAGCTCGAGACAGTGCCAATAGTTCAGTGATATTTTGTTAAATTACAATGTGGAGACTCTGCAATAATTTAACAGAAGTGCTTATTTTTCACTTGAAATTTTTTTGTGGTCATTTTTATTAAGATTTTATTTTTTATCGGCAGAGAATAAAATAAAACCTGTCTTCCAATTCATTGCATTTATGTGTGTGTGTGTGTGTGTGTGTGTGTGGTAGAAGTATCGGTCTTTGTACTCTGTATCGGCAAGTACTCAGATCCAAGTATCGGTATCGTATCGGTTTGTAAAAATTGGTATCGTTGCATCCCTATCTAGAAGTAAAAAATAAGCCTCAAATAAAAAAAATCAGTACTTGTAACTGTCTTTTTCTCTCAAGCATCACTTCTTTGTAATCATCAGTCTGCAGTCAGCAATTTAGTTTGGAGAAGCAGTGGGAACCATCCTTGGAGTAACAAGCTTGTTATCTCTGACCAATCAGCCAAAAAAGTCTGAAAGTGTGACTGCAATAAAAAAAGTAAATGTTATTACTGGGAGATGAATCCTGTCGGGCTTCTCATTTGTGGTTCAAAGAAATGAGAAACAGATTTCACCCGCACAGAGACTTTATGAATAAACAGGGACAACCACACCCTAAAATGTCAAGATTTTAAACTTTAGTCTGAATAAAAGTTTTGCTGAATGAAACTAAAAGCTGTCTGCATAATTGAAGGCTCCAATCTCCTGAAACATCTTTGGATTTTATTGTAGAAGGTTTGTAGTCATCATCCCCGTGAGCAGATTGTACGTGCACATGTCCAACCCCTACATGATCTCATTTATTGCACAGAATCGGAAAGGTTCAAGTCGTTTTCGTCATTTCTGCTGAGTGGATATCACAGATGGGCCTCGACACAATCTAAATATGAGAGATATGAAATTTTTCAATTTTACTCAAAGACAGGACTGACCTGGCGCCCGCAGCTTGGCCTGGCTGGACGAGCGGGCCAGCGGCAGGCTCTGGCGGAGCCGGTTCATCCTGTTGAAGCCGATGGGAATATCAGGGTCTGACATGCTCTCCAGATTTTCGGCTGACGCGAAGGACACCCTGCTGGCCTGGTCGGCGAGAGCCGGCTGTGTCGGGCTGAGTCGTGTCACACGTGGCGTGCGAGTCTGCGAGACAGAAGTCGAGAAGTCAGGAGAGAAAAATAAAAGCACGGATGATGCAGAGCGATCAATGAGCTGACACCAAAAACACGTGCAGAACAGAAAGCAAACGAAATTGGCCTCGGGAAATCAATGCAAAGAAACAAAAGACTGTAAAAACCTGCTTTTAGCACAAATACACACATTTAACCTCAGACAAAGAAGCTTTACGTCTTCATCTACGCACAGAGCTCAAAACAAAGCGAGCCGAAGCCTAAAATTAGAGCAGCTCAGGCAGCCAGGTTAAACAAACCCACGAGTCAAACTCAGGGCCACCTGCCTTAATGAGACACAAAAAACTATTCAAGCAATGTTTCAATTAAATGTTCTGATAGGAGGCAGCAGCTGGTGCTGACAAATCTTTCTGAAGATGAAATAAATGGATGATATTCTGCTGGTGGCTCGGAGCACGTGACCGAGAGCCTGGTGGTTTCAAATGCTCCTAAAAAAACTGAGCCAACTGGGGCATTGTGATGCTAATGACCCCAGCAAATCCAAACTCTGGCCTGGACAGCCCCTCTATCTGTAATGCAGATTGCTGCTAATATTTCACCTGTCCAATCTGAAACCACTGGGAAGCCCAAATTGAGAAGGACCTCTCATTACAGCCCTACCAGGAGCTCCTGCAGCAGGTTGGCTTTTAATGAATCCTTACTGACAGACATTTTCCAGCCCAAAGACTACAGTAATGAGCTCCCACAGTGCCACGTGAAGCTAGCCCCAATTGTCTTATGCATCCGTGCTCTTTGCTTAGTCCTCACTAACGCTCTGTGGGTGCTGTTTGCTTTCTGGAGGCTACAGCGGGCCACGCATGTGTGCGCAAACATGTAAGAAACGCCAACAATCACGTCAAAAGACATCAAATCTGAGGATAAAATGCACACTTACAGTCTGCTCCACTAAACTATCTCTTGGGGGTTTGCTCTAATTTCAAGAGTCCTTTAAATTAAAAAAAAATGGCACCCACATGTCTCTTAACGCCGCGAACAGGCTGACAGACTATGTGTGCCTCCTCTCATATGTTTGGAGATTTATGGTCTCGGAGTGCGCTCGACAGCCAGACGCTGCACACCTTCTGCCTTCCAGCGCACAAGAATCAAGCTGGCGGGGAGAAAAGAGCCGGGAATTATAAAGTTTGTGTTCAGCGAATCGTGAAGGGAAGAAGGGAAAAAGAGCAGATGAGGGTTCGAAACAGAGCGTATATTCACCAGAGAAAGGGGAGAGTAAACAGAGTGAAAAAGATTTTCTCTTTTAATTTCGGTTTACAGACAGACGTGAAGCTTGGCTGTACGTTTAACTCCGCCGCTTTATTTTCCACAGTAACAGTCAATAAAGCTTCCCACAGGATCGCTCCCAGAGGACCTCCTCCCTCACACTCCCCTCACAAGACTCATTAAAATGACTTTGGATGCAGTGATAAGCTGGGCAAAGAAACTCATGCACAAATTTCAAATCTCATGGAAAGTGTGATCAATTCTCACATCTGAAGTGTATATAAAATTGATTTGTGTAATGCTAAGGCCTCGAGAGAGCCAGAGATCCTCTGAAACGCTAAATCAGATATATAAATAATAAAAAAAATCAGATGTTTCAAAGAAAAGTGCTCTTAGCAATTCTGAAATTATGACAAGTGCTCTTTTTATTGCCCGTTCTTCCAAGTGATTCGTTTTTACACCGAAGTGATTAAAAGCAACTCTTTTCATCTCGTGCTTTACTGAAATCATTTCTGATGTCGAGGCGTAGCATCAAAGGCTAAATGATGTGAGGGTTCTGCAGGAGAAAGGTTCAGCCCGCGTACTGACAAACACTTTAGAAACACCATCTCCATTCCAATAACACCGCCCATGATCCAGGGAGACATTCTGGATGGACGCTTGTGTCTGTGATCTCTTTCTTTCAGTCACTAGCGAGAGCTCATAACTAGGTATGCAACGATACCAATTTTTTCAAACCGATACGATACCGATACTTGGATCTGAGTACTTGCAGATACAGAGTACAAAAACCGATACTTCTACCACACACACACAAATGCAATGAATTGGAAGACAGGTTTTATTTATTCTCTGCGGATAAAAAAATAAAATCTTAATAAAAATGACCACAAAAAAATTTCAAGTGAAAAATAAGCACTTCTGTTAAATTATTGCAGAGTCTCCACATTGTAATTTAACAAAATATCACTGAACTATTGTGCCAATAGTTCAGTGATATTTTGTCTCGAGCTTTCAGAATAATAAATAAACACTTCTGTTTGGAATAAAATAAACTTTTAAATTATTGCAGTTATTGCGGTCCACACTGCTGACATTTTGTTTAGCCTAGCTACAGCAGCCTCCAGTTTCTCTTTTTTATCTGGAGCCGCCAGTCTGACTCGCCTAACTCTGTGCCTGTTTAGCGCGGGATGTCCCCCTAGTGGCCAATCTAAAAAACTACAACAGAAATGACAAGCCACCCTCTGATTAATGAAATAAGTTTGTATCGGTTCATGGTATCGGTTAACTTTTACGAGTATGAGTACACACACATTTTACAGTATCGGCCCCGATACCAGTATTGGTATCGGTGCATCCCTACTCATAAGCATAACTGAGAGTGAGGAACAAAAATTGACAGCTTCACCTCCATGCTCAGCCCGCTCTTCACCACAGCAGACCAGTGTAGCATCAGCACATCAGTGCAGATGCCGAACCAACACATCTGTTAGTCTCTCGTTCCTCCTTCTTCTGCCCCGTGATACTCGGGGTACCAACTCATCCCCAACAGAATAATAAAACGCAATAATTCGACGCACTAAATCTGACTCACAAACCTCTTGGATGGTCTGTTTCACACAGCAGCCCACAGGAATGGTGAAATAATTTCATTAAAATGCTCCAGAAAGCACCATCAGTGCAAACACAGTAGAGTGTTTCAGTTCAGTGACTTGATCTTATACACAAACCACATAACCTTTAGTTCTTCTTCTGCCCGACTCAGTCACAAGCTGCTGCTTTACTCTATTACTCCAACAGAGATTATTTTTTTTAGCCATCACTACTATTGTTTTTGCATTAACTAAGAGACCAGTTTATGAATCCTCCCTGCTGAGGTGCAGGACACACCAAATAAACTGTGAATGATTATTATTACACACACTGGGAACGGTGGCAGCAGCAGGGGTGGAAAAGCGTTGCTCCTCCTGGCCAGACGGTGAGCTCACTGAACCCCAAGTTGTTGCTCTGTGAATGAATTATTAAGTGATGTGTTCATAAAGTGATGTGTTTCAGGCATGTCCAGCTTGGAGGAGACCTCAGGGCATGCTGGAGAAATTACAGCAGAAGTCCTGGAAGGATGGATGGTTGGTTTACAACTCGGCGCTAATTAGCAGGCGTTCGTGGCTTGTTCCTATACAATTCATGAATACATCTTGCTAATCAAGCTTGTTAGCATTAGCTCTTCAAAATAAGGATAAGCTATTTTTTTACATAAAAAATGATTCCTAATATGAATAAAATGGGTTACAGGACAGGCTCCAGCCCTGCTGAGTCACTGGACCGACTGATTGCAGTTAATAAATTGTGTCCTTATCTCTGTTTAGCTTGAATATATTCAGGCTCCTTGTTTAAGGAGGCATTCTCAGAGTCTTATTACTCTGCAACGGACACAAAGGTCTGTGAAGTCGATCCAGCTACACAGTGCTTTAAACATCAGTCTTCCCTGAAAGCTGAAGCATCCAGTGCATACGTTTTCTTGCATGAGAGCAGAAGGGCGGTGCACATAATCACATGGCTTTCTCTTTCAAATTGAACTGTAATCACTGAAGGAAGACAACGTGGAGAATTTCACTTGTTCCACCTTTGTCAGACTATATGAGCCGTTACAGAATAAAACTGCCAACTTTCCATTAATACATTTTTTATGTAGAAAATGCTCCTCGGCGTTGTACTGCATAAGACAGCCTGGTTTATTCCAGGCACCTGCAGTTTGAGCTCATGTCTTTTTAAATGTACTCGTGTAAACCCGGCTTTCAGTTGCACCAAACCAACAATTTGATACCAGCACAGATGGAAATGCGTGGGCTTTATCACTATTTAATGACTAAAGAAAAAAAACACCAGATTCAGACCATGATGCGTTACCTGCGCAGGACTCTGTGAAACACAGTCTGTGGTTCGACAGCTTGTAACACGAGGCAGTAACTTAAAAAACCTGCTTCCTCCCTGACTTTATCAGTAACGAGCCACTTCTTCTCCGTCACATGAAATATGATATATTAATTTAAGTGGAAATCAATTTAATATCTTGAAACATTAGTCATCTGCTGTGTCTTTTTTTCCATGAAAATAAACAAGAAGCTGGCTGCTCACCAGGTCTATACTGCCAACACGGGGAGAGGTGAACTCTGTGTAATCTTGGGCTACGTCCACACGTAAAGGCAGAAATGAAGAAAAACGCTGCTAGGAACATGCCAAAGCAGCAGGTGGCGCTATATTCCTAATCGTGCAGAAATGTTGGCCAATCAGAAGTGTAGAAGCCTCGGTGGGAAAAAGTAAACAAAGCTGGGGCATAGCAGCAGAACCGAGTCGTATGTGTGGAGGGACAGTAACTGTGTGTGTATATGTAAGCATTTAAACACTGCAGAGACAATTAACAGTAACAGTATTGTAGAAATTCATTTCACCGAAACAATAATGTGGCGCACAGTGTGACGTCAAAAAAGGCGCACACCTTTGACACTACTTTTCTCCTTTTTTCTCGTCCACACGTAAATGCAAAAACGGAGTTTTAGAAATCTCCGTTTTCAGTGACCGAAAACGCCGTTTACGTGTGGACGAAAGGTGCAAACGCATAGAAAAATCTGCGTTTTCAAAAATACCCGGGTACGTGTGGACGTAGCAATGTTATGATCACGGCAACCGTGGCTCAACCTATTTCTGTGTCAAGGCACCTCAGACCTCTGTCTGACCTTTTGTCCCCACCTGAGCACCATATTTAATCATTCCTGTGCTGTTTTACTGTTTTAAAACTCCCCCGGTGATCCTCCAGAGACCAGCAGGCATCTCTGCAGGGATCTGGGCGAATGTGGTGGGAATGCAGACAGTTCACAGGAAAGTGTCAAGGTGCCCCTCGAGCTCTGTCACATGACGTGCAGGACTCCAGGATTCCTTAAAACTAACATTTTCTCACTAATTCTCTCATTTAGGCGTATAGAAGTGGTCAAGAGGACCAGAAATAGAGAGGAAAGGTGATTTTTAGTGACTTTGACGGTGGGCGTGATTGTTGGTGCCTGACTGGCTGCTCAGAAACTGGGATTTTCCCACACAACCATCTCTTAGTACAGAGAACAGTTTGAAAAAGAGAAAATATCAAGTGAGGAGCAGAGTGTGAATATTTAGATTTGTAATCGTTTTTAACAGCCTTTCTGGTGTCATGGTGGCAAGTGTGCATTTGACATTTTTGTAAGTTTTATAGAAAACAACATTTATTCTTTGCAGGAAAGAAAAGGACAGATTGAGATCCTCAGTGCGAGCTGAAACACGACTCTCAGTTCAGCTAATGTTAAACAATTTCAGTTAATACCAGGCAGTGTTATTAAGAGTATGAATTAAGTTAAACGCAATATCGTGCTACTTATAACTTAAAAACCTCTCACTGGGTTTTTGAAAAGAAGCCGCAGATTTACAGTAAATATCATGTTCCATTCAGCACAGTTGACCCTTACCTCTGCTTCCAGATTCTCGTTTAAAAGCATGAAAAGAGCTTCAGCTTCATTAGCTCCTCACCTTGATCTCTTTAGAGGCTTCTGTAAAAATATTCACAGCTCTTTCTGTTGCTTTTCAAACCTCAGTGTGGCAACTCTGAACGGTTACTACCAGCTAACACACAAGATACTGACTTAAGATGCAGCTGTGCACAGCTGTGCAGAGCCCCCACCCCTGACACAGCTGCCATACCCCTGGACCCAGCAATTTCATGGACATTACCTCTACATGCCGTGGCATTCCTTTCCAGTGAGACTCACAAATGAGAGCATCCCAATCCCTACCCGCCTAACGGCGTGTTTGGGTGCCACATTATACGAGGACTTTTTACAAAGCAGCCTCGGCTGGAAGATGCGAGTCGGCAGGCCGCACGTCTTTGCAACAACAGCCCGAGGGCGGAGAGGCAGGTGAAGGAGGCGCACGCGTGATGTGTTCAGTGGTGCGCTGCCTGATATAGCCGCAGTCTTCTGTTATTTCCCACAGAGCAGCTTCGCAGGAGCAGCTGGGGGTTAATTGCCTTGCTCAAGGGCACTTGTTTTCGAGTTAGAGGCAAAACCTCCATGAGAGCAGGGAGCCTTTAGCTTATTTCCCCGCTCGGATTTTTCCTATTGACAATTTTGAAGTATTTTGATCTGAGCTTTTATACTTTAGCATCACCATGCTGAAAGTGTATGTGACCCGATTTTTAGTTTATTTACAAAATAAATTTAAAAAAATAAACCCTTGTGAACCCTACAGCCGGCCAAGTCTGGGGTGTAAATACAGCCTTTCATCTCTACATTGCTTCAGTTATATAGCCTAAAGTGAAGGATCATTTTCTTTCACATAAAATCTAGAGGGAAGTTCTCATCCAGTTATTGCTTTCCACAGAGTTCAGCCTGCTAAACAAACCTCGCAGTCTTGGCAGATGGCAGTGAAGTGTCAATAAGTGATTCTGGCCACGTGCCTCAGCGCGGTGCCAGTCGGGGAGCGCTGCAGCAGTCGGCCTCCTAAGCCTTTTAGCGGCGGAAAACGCTCCGGCTATTCTCCGAGTCAGATTGGGGAATAGCGATTTTCCACCGAGCGTCATATCAACAGCCAAACAGCACGAGGGCCACAGAAGCAGTTGTCTGAATGCGTTAGAGATGAGCTAGCTCACTGGGACAAATATGGCACGGGTTGTCTGGGGATGTCTCTGTATGGAAACTGCTCTGTCTGCCATATTCTCTGTGTAAGACTCATGAAAGACGAACAAGTGTCTTGCGATGCTTCTGGGCTCCCAAAAGAGACGAATCCTTTAAAAAATGTCCTTTAAATGAAAATAAAAGTTTTAGTGGAGGATTCTCTTCATTACTGGAACATTTACGAGACTGCTGAGAAGAGAAAAAGACTCTAAACTAAACACTAAATTCAAAGAATCCTTTGCATCAATGTTGCAAAGCCATGACGGAAACAAATGCCAGTGTTCAACCACATAGACTCTAATATCGTAAGATGTTCAATTTTACTGGATTCATGTAAATGTCACTTTATAACCAGCACCTGAGATCTAAAACATACTGCATCACATAACAATCCATATTAATTATCAGATAATTCTATAAAATGTTCTTAAATGCAATAACACATTGGAAAAGTCTAGTTCAGTGATTCCACTTAGCTTCCTAGCAGACACTAAGCTAACAGGGATGTTCCTGGTGAAAAGAAATGAAACAACTAGTGAAAAACTAAGAAACACTCAGATATCAAAATAAATTTTGATTACTTTTTAATGAACAATATCAAAAACTGTCTTCAAAACTGTCTTTAATCTTTAATAGGGCTGCCACAAACGATTATTTTGATAGTCGACTAGTCACAGATTATTTTTGCGATTAGTCGACTAATCAGATCATCATCCATTGGACGTAAAACATACAGCTTATTGCACCAGCGGCATCTGCTCTTATATAACTATCATTAGCTTACAGCTTTAAGTGTTTAAGGTCTGTGCTAACTAAAAATAAAGACAAGATGATAGTTTATTAAATTTTAATGAAATTTGCAGATTGTTTCGGTGAAGTTTAATAAACTCCTTGCTATCTAAAATATAACAGGACACCGGAGTATATTCTCGAGCATCTCACACTTCTGATAATCAGTTGTCTGCTTGAGGTTTATTCAGTTGTTTAAAAACTATAACTTTAATCTCAGCCAAACCGATTTACTCAGGAACAAATAAAATACTAAAAAAAGCCAAACAATAACATTTTAAAGTTATCTAAATGACTTATATATATTTAACCTGAGTAGTGAAAGACGGCGGGGGGTTTGAAAACGATTTGCCGGGAGTCCGGTGTTCTCACGGCTCTAGTTAGCCTAGCCCCCGGCTAGCTATCGAGCTAGTGGCTAACAGATGTCTCCGAAAACGTCGGAGCGCTTTTGAAAATATGTGGTGTCTTGATAAACTGAGCAGATATTTGAGGTTTACACAGCTACATTCTCGCCTGAAAATATGTTAAACGTTTATTTTGTGACCCAGAAAGAATAATAAGAGTAATATTAAAACTAACTAGCTGCCGCCATTGTTGGAAACTGAGCTGGGCTGAGCTATGAATTCTGGGACACAGCTTCTTCTTCTTCTTTGGTGTTTAACAGCAGCTGGCATCCTTGTACATGCAGTGCTGCCATCTTCTGTTTCAGTCCGTTATTACACTCTTAAATCCTACTACTTATTCCTGCGGCTTTTGTGATCTTACAAAGCTTCAAACGACACGTCGACTATTAAATCAGTCGTCGACGATTTTGATAGTCGACGTAATCGTGACTAGTCAACTAATCGTGGCAGCCCTAATCTTTAATCATCTTTAATCATCCTTTAAGTGCTGCTTATGAACACGTTAACTCTAAAATGATAACGAAGAAGAAAAACGCTTAAAATAAGCTGTTAAATACAAAGACACATTATTAAATTATCACAAGTTATCATACAAAAAACTAATAATTTGCCATTGAAATGTGTGGTGCATTGTGCATATAATTTTTATATAATATATGACAACCATCCCAATAAAAGAAAAAACATCTAAAATAATAACAAACAAATCACCCGTCCATTTTTTTCCACCTATCCCGAGACAGCTCGCAGGTCCGCCTAAGCAGAGAGGTCCAAACCTCCCTCTCATCAACCACCTCCTCCAGCTTATCCCGGGGAACACCGAGGCATTCCCAGGTCAGATGAGAGATATAATTTCTCCAGCAGGTCTCCTCCTGGGAGGACATGCCTGGAACACCTGACCCAGGAGGGGACCATGTCAACTGGCTCTTTTTAAGGAGGAGAAGCGCCTCTGAACCCCTGCTGAATGAATGAACTTCCCCTACGACTGCATCCTGTCCGCAGCTCGGACACCAGCATTTCACTACATGTTCACTATATGTTGTACTGTTTATGCGACAAAAATATGTATTTAAGACCAACCATGCCCACGACAACTGAAGGAACTGCCGTTTTTGCCACTTCAGCCTTGAGCTACGTTCACATGTACATGTTATATTTTTAAAACAGATTCACAGGCCACTGCAACCCTCTCTGGCCTCTGCTCCGTAGCTGCTGGGTGACCTCTCGTTTGGGGCTCTACTCAGCTCTTCCCAGGAGGGTGGCACGGTTCCCCCCCCTTTTGGTGGTCCTCCTCGGGTCCTCGTACTCTGGGGCCTCTGGATATCTGGGGCCTGGATCTCCTCCATACCTGCTTCATACCCTGGGGGACGGGGCTGCGGACTACACCTTTCTTGGCTGCTGCCTCAAAGCACATTGTGCGCTGTCTATCTTGCGTGCTGCACAATATCGTTTAATATTTAGTATCTACTGTTATCTACTGTTAGCTAGTTTATTGTGATGGTGCTGTTGTTATTATGTTGCTCTTTTTTTGTTTGTTTTCTCTTCTGTTTTTTTTTCTCCATACAGGTGATCCAGGTGTTTTGTTTTCCTTTCTTTCTTCCCCCCTTTCTCACCGTCTCTTCTCCCCTCTGGTTTTCTTTCTCTCCCTCTCTTTCTTTCATTCTTTCTCCCTGTCCTATCCCCCAGTCATGTCTGTCCCGTTTGTAGCAACCGAAAATAAAATAAATTCATAATTATAATAAAGGTCAATCAAATGGACCAATATGGCGAGGCCATGATGATCCACTTGGTAAAATAAATCCGCTTGGCATCTTTCTTGGCCTTAAGACAACAATTCTGATGCTAAAGATCCAAACGGGACACAAAAAAAATTAAAATAAAATACAAAAAAATAAATAAATAAATAAAACAGATCCACAGAAAAATATTTCTGTTCACATGAAACATGCAAATTTTTGATCCGTTTTATAAAAATGACAAAATCTAGTAGCTGCACAGACATAACCTGATCAACATCGGTGAGGTTCGAGGAACACAAGATGTAATAAAGCCAGGTATGCATATTTAAACATTTCCTCTGCTTCGTCACTATGGTTACAAAATAATCCCAGTAGGCCCCATTATCATTCCCTCAGTAACGAAGAAGGCTGATGAACAAGTGCAATACTGGATGCAGCTTCAATAGGATCCCCACTCCCTATCTAAGCCCCACAGTATGGTCCACCCCCCACCCCCGCCCCAAATTAAACACCAAGGCAAAGAAAAAGCGACAATAGGCGGTGATTACTCTGGCCACTCTCGACAGAAAGACAAGCGGACAAGAGATGTAAAATGGAGCATTAATATTTGTATAAGTGAGGCTGGGAGTGATGAAAAGAGGAGAATTATGCAGCACTCTGCTCCATTGTGTCTTTGACACTGTCAGCAGCAATTGCTGCCTGGTGTTTGAATCCGTGTTCAGCCCCGCTGACGAGCTGAAAATCCTCATGCGAGGGGAGCGTGCGAGAGGAAATGTGTGATATAATATAAGAATCTATATTCCCATTTGCTTGCGTCCAATCAGTACGAGCGCCACCGATGTTTGTGTGCATTTAGCAAGCTGGAGACATCAAAGGGGGAATAGCAGGGGACTATTAAACACATACACAGCCTCACACACATGAGCACAGCGGTGCACTGCTGCAGGGGTTTCTATTGCATCAGAAGAGGAGGCGAGACTCCCCGTCTCCCTGAGAGGAAGAGGAGCGATAACCAATCCTGTATGGGCAGCAGACCAGCAACAAATAGGGGGAGAATGGGGAAAAAAGCCAGCATGTGTGTTTGTCACCAGCTAAACAGACGAGGCAGCGAGAGAGCTGCTGTGAACGTACATGACGAAAGGAGCACGACATGCAAACTGTAACATTAAAATTAAAATAAAAGAGGCTATTTTTGCAAAGTACATATGCTGGATGTATATGTAATTAAGCACCGATATTCAAGCACTTTCAGCACAGCCGAGCATTTGTTATTGTCTGTCTGTGTTAAAAGATAAAGCCGTCACTCTAATTTCTTATTGTCGACGATCCTCTGAAAAACCCAAACCGACAATGTGCCCATCTGTCCCTACCCTGTCTCTGATGCTCAGCTCTCAAGCTCAGTGATTTCTGGAAGTCTTTAAGAAACACTCCTAAATATACACTTTCATTTTATGAAAACAGGCACAGTGGTTTTACAAACAGACGGGCACTTATAGCACAAAGGAGGAAATACTCGATTTGCTAAGGACTATTTTCAGCCGTGGATTAATCGACAATTTTCGTGTGCTACTTCTGCAAATGACTCAACTTGGATGCTTTTTTTAATCAATCCGTAAGCCCTCCCACATTGTCTGAAACTAATAATAGTTTGTTTTGTGTATTTATGTATAGTCAAGGATAATTCCAGTGCCTTTCAATTTGATGCTTTTGCCTCATTTGACTTAACTGAGCGCCTGTTACAAAATAATTGTATTTAAGATTATTGCTCTCTTAAAAAGCACAACAGTGAATTTAGCTGTTGAACAGTGGTTCTTGCAGGGTGGGAATATTTGACCACTGAACATTGTGCAATGAAAAACTGCACAAAAGTTATGAATTAATTAATTTGCTGCTTCAGTATCCATTTCCTGTTAAATATCCTTAAAGAAAATTCTGTCAAAGAGGGTTTAGGTAACGGCGTGCAGCGCCCATAGGTGGGAATTATGGGACCAAAAGAACTCCCAACATTCAGGACACCATATCATGAAAGCTAAATGTCGTAGGGCTTCAGGCGGCCCAGGGACAGAGCACATCACCTGTTAGCAGAAGTTGATGAATTCAATTCAATTCAGTTTTATTTACACAGTGCTGAATCACAACAACAGTCGCCTCAAGGCGCTTTATATTATAAGATAGACCCTACAATAATACATACAGGGAAAAACCCAACAATCATATGACCCCCTATGAGCAGCACTTTGGCGACAGTGGGAAGGAAAAACTCCCTTTTAACAGGAAGAAACCTCCAGCAGAACCAGGCTCAGGGAGGGGCGGGGCCATCTGCTGCGATTGGTTGGGGTGAGAGAAGGAAGACAGGATAAAGACATGCTGTGAATGCTAACATAGCGCCAGGTAAGCTAAAGAGCATTAGTTCTTAGAGAAGTTTGACCTCCTTTGAAAGAGTCCTCACTGAACCAAAAGCAACAATATGTTTGGTAGGCTGTGTTAAATCGTCTGACAAGGTCCAGGCAAGATGTATGCTAGCTGAGTGGTGAGTACAAATGGGACGAGAAGGATGCCTTTGTCTGACAATAAAATCAAAAGGAAAACTGGCAAAGTGTCAGATGATATACAGGCTGATGGCTTGAAATTTCTGCTTGTACTTTGATGTGCAAACAGCCGTCTTAGAGAACATTATGAGAGAAAGGCAACCTCAGACAGGCATGCAGGCATGGCCTTTAATGTGGTTAGCAAAATAGCTATTTAAGGTGGCTAATTCCAAGAAAGCTTGGAAAAACGGTGAATCTTCCCAGGAGTGGCCGGTCTACCAAAATTACTCCAAGAGCACATGAACGCATCACCCAGGAGGTCACAGAAGAACCCAGAATAAGAACTGCAGTCCTCACTTGCCTCAGTTAAGGTCAGAGTTCATGATCCAACCATAAGAAAGACGAAAAACAACAACAGCTCAACTTTTGCCAAAGAAAGAAAGAAAATATTCTGTGGACTGAAGAGACAAATCTTCTAAAAGGTTCAACTTTTGAGTCCCATCTGGACTAAAACTAACAACATTTAATAAAAAACATCACCGCAACAGTTAAACATGATGGGCTGCTGTCCTACAGTCAGGACCTGCACGACTTACTGTAACTGAAGGAACCATGAATGCTCCTCTCTACCACAAAGTAGAGTTGTAGCTATACGGCGTTTTTAGGTAATTGTAAAAGTAGGGACTTCAGAAAAAAAAAAGTCGAGATATTTTTCTCATTATACAGCCTGGAAGTGTGAGGTCTTGCAGTCCTGCTGCAGGCACACCTCTCTCCGTGTCTTCTTTTCTCAGTGAATGCAAAGAGAAGCAGTGAAGTAACTGTTTGCACTTGCACAGTGTTTTTCTTGGGGGTTATTTATGGGTTAGGTGCTTTGCTGGACAGAGCAAAGATAGTTTATCAGCTCCATCCTGCAGGGTCTCTGAGTCCTGGTCCTACAGGCTGGAATCTTAGCACAGCTTCTCAGATCTCCCTCTCCCCAGCCACTGCCTCCAGCTCTTCCAGGGAATGCTGAGGTTTTCCAAAGCCACCTTAGAGATAACCTCGCAAGCCCACTCTGGGTCTGCCCTGCAGTCACACCTACATTTTGTAGCCATAGGGTAGGGTTTGAACATATTAGCCGTCGTGGTCAGCTCTGTCATGTTGCAAACTGCTACCTGGTGTGAATGAGTTGGACTTACTAGCAGCACAACCTTTAACTTCTCTACAAATGAAGGACCTTGATTTTTGTTTTTAAGGTCGCTCCAGGGCCAGAAACTTTAATTCAGAGCATCCTTACTGCTGTATTGACAACAATATTTGTGTAATGTTGTGTAGGTGCAATATATAAACTCCAGTTTGCTGTGTTCATGGTAAAGAGGAACACGTCAGCCTGTGTTTAAATACGTATGTGTTTTGGACAGCGGTGGAGCTCCACTGCAGAGAGGAACGAGACACACACACATGCAGACACACAAGTTCATTGTTAGTTTTGGTTTTATCCCCTCAACCTTATCCTTTGACATTTCACATCCCATTTAATTCAAAAAGCAGCAGCGCTCTCATTGTTCCATTACAGAAAATCCTTGAGCAGAGTTCAGATTCGCTGCATCAGCAGTAGGTATGCAAGGATGCCTTTCAGATTATCAAGTAATTTTATGGTTAAGATGATGTAAGCTGCAGTAAGTGCTTAGGTTAGCACATGCACAACACAAGCTCAATGAAAGTAAGGGTCACATGGGTCCGTTCAATATGCACAATTTATTCAAGCCTGATGTGGAACTAACAATGCATTTTAGTCTCACGTTGATCCTCACATGGCCGAGACGTAAAGAAATTTGATTCTTCTTCCACAAAACAACTTAAACTGTTTCCTTTGAGCATTTTTCTATTTTCTAACTGTCAAGTCTGAAAAAACTGCTTTGTTTTCTCATCTACTTTCAGTTTATTTAGTCATTAATGTTGATATGATTATGTGAGCTGAAGAGCTTGACTCCACATCTATATACTAAAGGTTAAAATGGTTTGTTGTGGGGCCAAAAGCACTCTTTCTTTTCATAAACATCCCAATTCCAATCTAATTTCATAGGAGACACTTTCTTTGTTTGCTATTAAAGTTTAATATCTCAGAAGAACTGAGGCACAGAAATCCTCAGCGGGATCTATTTATCGCTATTCATTTTCTGATTTATTAAACCTTTATGACTCTCGAGATTAAAAATCTCTTTTGCAAGAGTGTCCTGGCCAGCACACGCAGACGTACTGGTGGCTGCACAGACTAGTAACACACAGCAAAATGGGAAAAATAGGTACAGAAATGTGCATGAGGTGAAGAATGAAACATAAAAATACCCAAAATTATAAATCCAAAGCTAAAGGAAACTTCAAACATCAGAGTAAGTTATTGTCTGGGGCCAGAAACAGGAGCCTGTAGCAGCTGCCTCCAGCTCAATTTAAATCACCTGAAATTCATTTAGTAAGATCAGCTCATTAATTATTGTGACTTTTGTTTTAATTGCTGATTCTCTGGACATAATTACAGGAAATCTGATACTTATTATACCCAGTCATCAACCTCCAGAGCTAAAAAATAAAAACCAACGTGGACCTGCAGTTCTTCTAACGGCCACATGAGGTTGACTCCAAAACTAGGGATGGGTACCGGTATCGGTTCTGACATAAACGGTAGTAACCAGACCGAAAAGCAGTGCAAATTTCGGTGCTTTATTTTCCTGAGCTGTGATACACTTTAGATTCTAGCCAATCATTTTACGTTTCTGAGGATAGTAGGCGGGTCCAGGTACGTACGTTCTTTTAGAGCAGAGCTACAGATTAAAAACGCCCAAGGCGAAGCGGTTAAAAGTCTGGCTGTACTTCACAGCAAAAGATGCAAACTCAGCAGCTGCAACAAGTGCTTTAAGCTGATACTGTGATACTGTCAAAGGAGGTAACACCTCAAATCCGATGAAACACCTGGCGACGCATAGCGTTTTTTTTAAAAGCCGAGAAATGCGCCGTATTTGATAGCTTGCTGCGAGACCTCACACCGAGCACATCTACTGCGGGTGTGGTGCCTGTTATCGGACCCGGAGTTAGCAACATCCCCCAAAAACCCGAAGAGGAGAGTCCTGGCCCCTAGCCCTGCCAGTGTAGCAGAAATGCCTATTTTCAAGTTGCAAAAAAGAGCTATAAGAATTATAAACCAATCAAACTATATAGAACCAACTAACATTTTGTTTATTAATCTGAATACCCTGAAATTTTATGATTTAGTTGAATATAAAATGGCACAGATAATGTATAAAGCACAAAATAACTTGCTTTGCCCCAGTACTCAGAAGCTGTTCAAAGTCAGAGAGAGTCAATATGACTTAAGGGGAACAGATTTCTTTAAAAAAAACAAGATAAGGACAAATATAAAGCAGAGATGTGTTTCTGTTAGAGGAGTTAACCTGTGGAATAGTTATGACAGTGATTTAAAAAGGTGTAGTTCATTTTCCTTGTGTAAAAATATGTTTAAAAATAGAGTATTAGAAAAATATATATATCAAGAATGAAAAGAGCAAAAAAAAAAAAAAAAAAAACAAAAAACAGAAAACCTCTTGATTCTTTTGCTTTGATGTAGTTACTTACTAAGGTGGTGGTGTTTTTTCTTGTTTGTTTGTTTGTTTGTTTTGTTTTTGCTTTGTTTGCCTTCTCTCACCCCAACCGGTCGCAGCAGATGGCCCCGCCCCTCCCTGAGCCGGGTTCTGCCGGAGGTTTCTTCCTGTTAAAAGGGAGTTTTTCCTTCCCACTGTCGCCAAAGTGCTTGCTCATAGGGGGTCATATGATTGTTGGGCTTTTCTCTCTGTATCTATGAAGCGCCTTGAGGCGACATTTGTTGTGATTTGGCGCTATATAAATGAAATTGAATTGAATTGAATTTTATTATTTGCTTCGAGCCCTGTGTACAGGAGCTGCATGCTAAAAGATCTTTTGTTAAAAGGGTTGGCGTAATAAGCAAATGCTTCAGCCAATACCTTTTGATTAGCCTTGTCTCATGCTTTCTTGCTTTGTGGTAAATCTTTGTTCTGTCTTCACTGAGATATTTGAATGCTAATCAATAAACATATCAAACTCAAATGATGAGGATGATGATGCAGCAGCAGCCGTTCTTCTCTGCGTGAGTAGCTTAATGTTGTTCGTGTGTAATTTACGTTGAGTAGGCTAACCACGTTATTACATTAATGCATTTAAGGTGAACTAGCAAACATCATCATAGCTACATGCGGCTGTCTTCTTGTTTGATGGCAGATACTCCCTTCACCCTGGACAAAAAGGCTAAAATGACCAAAGAAAAAGTGGAAAACAGTTAAACATGAGAGGTTTTTGGACAAAGTTTGTGTTTTTTCCATTGTTTAAGCTGCTTCCAGCCAAGAGTGATACCATATATGCCCCATAGCTGCAGAAAAGGCTAACATTGTTATCTTTTTACAAAAAAACAGCTGAACATGAGAGGTTTTTGGACCAATTTTGTGTTCTCCATTCTTTAAGCACCAGTTTGAGCACCGTTTAAGCACCGGCACCGTTTCAAAAGTACCGGTTTGGCACCGGTATCGGATAAAACCTAAACGATACCCATCCCTATCCAAAACCAAGTCCGTCCAAATACTTCACATGTTAAACTGTCCAACTTTACAGCAGCAATAAATATGTTTACAGCCTGGGACCAAAATCAGCTTTAGTCTCTATGGATAGTTTTACATATAAACATCTATATGGTGTGTGAGGATTTTTATAATGGACCCATTTTTATATTTTTAAGTCTTAAAAGTTAAAGATTTGCCTCATCTCCACTAATGCTGGTGCCATTTGGAACATTTTTATTGGGATTGTGTGACAAATAATACGACTTCCTGTGTGGTAAAGACTGTCCAATCAGTCTGCATTTAGCAATAATTAGATACCTGTGCTCTACAGCTATGCACCTTGCTAACCAAGCTCAGCTAATAACTTGTATATGGTTGCTACTAGCTCTAAAACAACAACATAGCAGGGGCCAAAATGGTAACACCGAGACTTCAGAACCAATGGGTGATGTCACAGTGGCAACAATCGATGAGTCGACGGCACACAACAACAGACGCACAACAAACCTGGAGTCTGCCCACACTCCAGCTCGCCCCGAATGATCCGCTTTCTTATTATTTAGCTGACACTTGAACTTAAGTGACATCCTTCAAACGTGCCTGTGCTAACACAGCTGAAGGCACAAACGCCGTCTGCAGATGCTGGATGTAAACTCGCTCTGTCACTTTATATCATTTTTCACAGAGTGGGAGCAAGTTCCTCGGTTTGAAACCAGCTGGTAGCTCCACAGCCGCTGAAGCTGGCAGTGAGTGATGACCACTAATGGGCCTGTTTTCAAATTAATCCTTTCATGTCATGCTATTTGCATTGCAGCCTCGCCAGCGCTCGGTGAAATTTCCGACTCCAGCCGGAAACAAGGTTTGATTGCGATGGCTGGATTCAATAAGGGCGCACTCGGGGGTCTCTGAGTGTTTTCAAAATCTTGGATAGCAGACCGCGTGTTTGTGATAGCGTGGGTTTAAATTTGGCTCTGGATTTTTGCTACATGTCAACTAATCCTATCTCTAATATTTTCTGTCACTAAGTGTGTAACTGAGTCCAGATTGCATTCAATAAAACCACAAAGAATAAGAGGGCATGATTAATGACTTCACGGCTTCCATTTAGCTAATCTTTCTTATTCTTTTTTGGTTTTAATTCATCTTATTTTATTTACTTCAGTTGCTGGATGTTAAATAAAATATTATATGCTACTTTAAACTAGAATTTTTCTATCGTTTTACATTTATTCTTCATGGGAATCAATCTTAAAGCACCTTGAACTGAAATAACCTGATTAAAAATGTCTTATAAATACGTTTAAGGGAGTGGATGACTGATAATGACACCTAAAGGTTTACTAACTACACTTATATAAGGTTCCTGAATTGTGTATAAACTGTATTTAAAAGATGAATGCAGTCATCAATCTATATTTTGAACTGCAGGAGCCTATCCCAGCTGTTACTGGGTAAAAAGCAGGGTAGCCCATCACAGGGAAACACGAACATGGGCTCTGAAGCCCTTAACTGTTTCCCCCATAAAGACGACATCTGATGACC
The DNA here is from genome assembly GCF_056152115.1 of Neolamprologus brichardi. Taxonomy (NCBI): domain Eukaryota; kingdom Metazoa; phylum Chordata; class Actinopteri; order Cichliformes; family Cichlidae; genus Neolamprologus; species Neolamprologus brichardi. Next base: position 24,285,514 of record NC_142111.1, on the reverse strand, counting down.
TCGTCTGTACCTGTAGTTTTCTTACCTTTTAATTGGTTAATAGGTTAGAATAGTTTCCATTGATTTTCCAAGGGTAACTGCACAGCTGGAGACCACCCTCACTACCTTCTGATTTCAAGGTGTAAAGAGCTCCACCTTCATTCTTTCTAACGGCCACCAGAGGGCGACCCTGTGAGTGTAAAGACTTCTACGAGAAAATGATTCTGCCGCTCGCTTGAGGTCCGAATCACTCTTTTGAATCCATCCATCCATGCATGAGAAGGTAATATGCTCCAGCTTTAGGTCACATTCATCCCTTTCTCGCCGCTACAGAGAACGCCAAATGGAAAGTTCACACTTCCAAGAGGTAGTCTAACATCCTTCACAGCCTATGCCTGCACAGAAAGTACACGTAGCCTTTAAAGGCACCAAACTCTGGTGAAAGTTGATAATGGGAAATGAAAACGTCCTGGAAATTTAAAGACGATCTGTGCGCTAGATGTTAAGAAGTTAGACTCAAAATGTTAAATTGGCCTCTTGGTTGTATTAAAGGAAACGTAAGAGGATTAATGGTGTATTTGTGGTGACAGGACTGATGGATGGAATGCACCATTTTTCTTTGTGTGTCATTTGAATACATGAACTGTTGAAGCAAATATGGTGGCCAAAGTCTGCATCTTTTTACAGTATATTTCAAAACACTCTACGTTTATGCGCTGGACCAGAAACAACGACCAAACAGAGAAATTAAAACATAGATGCACGGTTCCCAGATCAGTGGGTTCTCTACTGATGGAGGATACAGCGCCTTTCAGACTGCTTAAGCCTAAAAGGCAAATTTTTCATGGCTTCTGGGAGAGCCCGCAGGTATCAAGGTTGTTATGGAATTTACAATGAGTCCAGGATTAACCTCGTGCAGAAATAATTGTTGAGGAGATGCAGATGAATTGAAGCAAACACTATTGTGGGAACTGTCTCGATATCAAGGAGAATGGGAGAGACATTTTGCAGCAGCTGTGATCATGCAGTTTCATGACCCTGTTCTAACTGTCCAGATAAGGAAAGACATTATGTCTCTGCAGTATCTACAAGCAGCTGGCCCACAGAACAACCACAACACTATCAGTACACAGACATCACTGTAGTCATAAAAGCTTCAATGAGACTATTTTTCAAATAAAGGAGTTTAACCACAAATTTAAAAAAGCAAAAAACCGGGCATCGTTTATGAATGCAGATAAATTTTAGGATTGCTGGTTAACCTTTGAGGCTGCTCAAACACAAATGGTCAAAAGAAGACAACAAAGCGGACTGGAAATGAAAACCAGAAAGCTTCTGGTGCTAAAAACCTTGTGCCCTGCCGACAGGTACACGTGCATCTGTGCAAATATCATCAGAGTCGTTCAGTCTGAATCCAGGAATTTTGTGTCTGTCAGGCTTAGGCTGAAAATCGGACCGATCTGACACTTCATTTAAATGGCCTGTATTTGTATAGAGCTTTACTCGTCCCTAAGGACCCCAAAGTGCTTTACACATCCAGTCATCCACACATCCACACACTGGTGATGGCAGCTACATTGTAGCCACAGCCACCCTGGGGCGCACTGACAGAGGCGAGGCTGCCGGACACTGGCGCCACCGGGCCCTCTGACCACCACCAGTAGGCAACGGGTGAAGTGTCTTGCCCAAGGACACAACGACCGAGACTGTCGGAGCCGGGGCTCGAACCGGCAACCTTCCGATTACAAGGCGAACTCCCAACTCTTGAGCCACGATCGCACTTCATGATGTTTCCTACACACAGACTTGACTTTGATGGGCTACCCCAATTTATAGACTTAGATCTTCTTTATTCATCTCAGAGAATGGATGAAGTTATCCATGTCACTAAAAAAACAACCCTTTTGGTCTTCAGTTGCAAACCAGCTGTCTTGTTTCGCAGCGGTCCCCACAGGCTGGTGCGTGAGTTGTTTGGTACCGGGCCACAGGAGTTGAGGCTCGGGTGTGAATCGGTTTTTATCGGTTTTTATTGTTAACTCTGTTTCCCTGGGACTTTTCCTGTGTGTTATGAATAAATCTTCTATGTTTTGGTTTTATTTTGTTGTATTTATCAGTGACGCCTTAAAGGCCGGTCTGTGAAAATATTGTCGGACATAAACCGGTCTGTGGTGCAAAAAAGGTTGGGGACTGATGTTGTATTGTCTACCAACCTCCCCGATGGTCACATTGCTATTGTGGCGGTCCTGAATTAATTACTCCCTATACTTCACCATCTTGCAGCTGCTTATCATAGCCCTCGCTCTGCTTTGGCAAATAGACTATGTGCACGTTAGCATATGCTACTTCCGGTGCGGAAACTCCTGTGGGGAGATTTGTTTCCGGAGTCCTATTTGCGCCTTGTTTACGGTCCAAAACAAGTTAAGCTAATGAATGAATCAAGCAGCGATTTACATTTCTATAGATGTCTTGGGCATTTACCCAATATATCTGTAAACGATGTTCATCGACTTGTCGATATTTTTCCCCGCACCTCAGAGCAAAAGAGAAAATGGATTCAAATGTTATATTTCTCAGTGGTCCCTCGTTTATCGGGTGTTATGTTCTAAAAATAACCAGCGATAGGTGAAATCAAGTCGCCAATTTTATTTTTTGACGGTGCAAAACGTTTCGTGGACATCGACATCCATCCGTGCTAGCGATCAATGCAGCGATTCTGTACTGTACAGGAGAGACGTCACGGAGGAGATCGTCTGCAGCGATCAGGACGCAGGACACAATGTGACGCAAAAATAAGCATGCAAACTTGCACTAAAAAATCTGCGAAACAGCGAGGTGAAAGGTGAACCGCGTTATAGCAGGGACCACTGTAATTTTGAAGGTAAGTCACAACATACCCTTCGTACATACTAATGTATAGAAACCGTTACCAGCAATCATTCATTTTTTGTGTGGCTTTTTTCACGGTTTGTTGACATGCTGTGTAGGTGTGTACTTGACTAGCTGATCTGACATAACGGGGAAACATCTGGTTTGACTATTCTTCACCTGTAGTTTGAATGCTGAACATTTGCCTGTTTAAATCATGAGACCAGTCACTTTACAGAGATGTGCTTCTGAATGTGGACGATGTGTCTTCTGCTGCAGTGATGCAGTTCTGCTTGTGTTTAATGATGTAAACAACTGATCGATCTAAACTCTTTAAACGTCAAAATTGATCATTAGATTTTTTATGACACAACAGTGGTGAGTGTTCCCACCTTCTGCTCTTTGTAACTTAACGCATTCTTCCGTTTTTCAAGTTTTGGACATGATTTTGGAGTATATCTTCGCAGTAGCGATTGAACGCAAAGTAAAACTACCGGAAATGTACAACCCCACATCCGGTCTCAAACCAGGAAGTTAGCATTTTCTCGTGCACAGGGTCTATTAGACTACCTTCAACAGATGAGGTCCAAAATGTTGGCGATAAAGTTCTTTCACAAGATAATAAAACTCGATGGAGCAACAGCTAATTATGTTGCTCAAATATTGATTGTCACAAAGTCCGTGGCACTTACATTACCTGCACAGAAGAAACTCAGAGAGGTAATCTATCTAAAGACTGCTGTGCACAGCAAATCTAGCCCCATACATGCGTGCACATATTTGCATATCATACATCAAATCTCAATCTGTGGGAATCTTAGCTTCAGTTATGATGCAAGTAACAAATATTTATCACAGCAATCAAACAGGTGAATAATTCATCTGCACAACCTGCAGAACAGAATCAATCTGATCCATATTTCTGTCACTAATGACAACCCCACTGCACATCCTGCCTGCTAAACTCTCATTGATTTAGTTTTACCATCGGAGACCAACACCAGGCCTAATTTGAATTACAGACAACATGGGAGTTGTAGGCAGGGATCTGCAGGTCTGGAGACAGCCAATAACAAGCTTGGTACAGTGCCTTTTTATAGGGACATTTTAGCGAGCAGCAGCAGTAAGTTAAGCTCCAGCCAGCAGCTCTCAGGCTGAACTGGACCTTTTCTTGCCTCATATTTGATGAAACAGGCATATTGTGTTCAATAATTGCATATCAGAAATCTTACTTGCATAGTTTAAAGTGAACCAAAGCACTTATTTGATTCATGCAGGGATTTCTTCTTTCTTATGTGAACACTCTGAGGGAGAAATGTCGCAGCATGCAGCACAAGAGTGTTAAAAGAGTTAAATGCAGAAGTGTGTGCCAACGTGCGACCAGCGCTAACGCAGTGGAGAAGCAGGCATGCAAAGACACAATGGAGTTATCCTATTAAGAGACGAATCCACACAGAGGCACAGATTTACGCTGAAACACAAACACAATATTGGCACTGACCTTGAAGCTCCAGTAGTTTGGTTGTTGCTAGAGGGGGAGGAAAGAAAAACAAAGAGTAAAGGAGACAGAAGAGGGGCAGGGGGGGTGAAAGAGGGAGAAAAAGAAGGATTGAGTGTGAGACTTTTTTTTCCTGCAAAATGCCACAATAGCAAAACCGACTGGTTAGAACCAGAACAGAGAGAGAAAATGCTCTGTCACTCGGTCGCCACGCGAAGATTTGCAAGTGATACCGCAAAGTGTGCCTAATGAAGTTTGAGAGGTTTAATGGTACGTCGTTTTTACACAGCGAGAACGATATGCCCCAAAACACAAAGGCCGCTTTGCTTAAAATGACCACACATTGTAGCAAAGCTTAAGCAAGAAAACCAAAAATTGCCCTTTTTATTGATTCTTTTCTGTACATTAGGCCTGGTGAGGAAATGATGAGCTAATTATCGTGATGATAGCCAGATTAACTTGCGTTGTCCTTCACTGCCATCATAATAGGACTTTAATTGCTTGTAATTGCTTCTCAGCAATTAATCAAATGTTTACAGTGACTTCACACATACTAATGACGCAGGGCCAGGCAGCTCCTAAAACCAGCCCCACAGGCTCACTCGCAGAGTTTGCTGGCGTGTACCCAGGACCGGGATTAAAGCAATGCACAGACACTGGATTAACAAGCTGCCATTTTTACTTGATCTGGAAGGAAGCCAGTGCTCAGGTCAGCATTACTCTGATTCCTGAAGATGCAGACACTGAGAGTGTTTATGCACTGATCCGCCACCTTCAGTCAGAGCCCATGAATTGATACGTTCCATAGTACGACCCCGTGTGACCCTTCAAAAGTATTTGGGCAAATTTCTGCCACCTTTCTGCACTGATGTTTGATCTGATTTAGTTTTGCTAATAATCTCTATGAAAAAGACAAAACCAACAAGGTGGTAAAGCTTAAAGACACCGAACTGGAAAATTAAAATGAAATACGAAAATGTGAAGAGTCAAAAATTAAGTCCAAAAGCAAGTCAATACTCATAAACTCCCGAGTAAACATGCTTACAGAGTGTTCCAGAAATCTGTTGGCCAAGATAATGTCCATTTGGGACAACACCTCTTACGCCCTGCAGGAGACTGTTAAGGCGACCGTGCAGGATGGAGCATTCAATCTGTACAATACATAGATAGGTTAAATACCTGCTGAAAAAAACACGTGTGCAAGTTATTGATTATTTGTTTATCTGAAAAATAACTTGAGATACAGATGGGGAGAACCATGATTTTCAAATGTTTAGTTAGTTAGAAAATACTGAAGTTTAACCAACTATGTTTTCTCTTGAATATGTGTATTTTTCTTTGGTTTTTCAGTACATGGGGGATGTAAGTTGCTCCTACAGCTAGAAGGTGGCAGTAATGGAAGAAGAACTCATTATTAACAACCAGGCATCAGATCAGTAAACCTCATCTGTCTTTGAGATGACACGTCCCTCCAAAAAATGGAAAAATGTGCAAATCAAAAGATGACAGCTGTCAAAAAGTTCAAAAGAAAAACGAAAATGAGATCCACTGGAGACAGATGTGCTGCAGATGTGTTTGAGGATAGTTTAAGTACAGTCTAATACTTCCCAGTGAATATTCAATAGTATTGTTGCTTAAAACAGCCATCAAAGAATAGACTGTCCAAGAAATGTGTGCTCCAGTTGATTATTTAGCACTAATTAGCAGGTATCTGCATCAACTTTATGAATGCAGCCCAAACAAGCTAGGATTAGCGGATAACTTAGCGTTACTTGCTTGCAAAGCAAAGGAGTTCTTATGTTAAAGCATTGTCTCCAATATTATTAGATGTGCAATAAATTGAATCTGCCTAGATTAACGTGTGTGTAGTTTAGCAGTTTTCAGAGACACTGGGTTATCTCGTCCAAACGAATGAGTTAGTCTATGAAAGACGTCTGTGCTATGACACCATAATTTAATACTGTTTTAGCCATTTAGCAGACATCCATCTCTCTATGGTCACTGATTACAGCCGGCTAAATCACTCATTACTGTATGTGAATAACGCTCTCCGACACTCTACCTTCTTTTTTATCCAAACTGGAAGTGAGAAATAAACTTCCCAGAGTGCTTTTCCATCTCTCAGCAGCAGCTGTATTGTTGTTATGTTTGAGAAGCACAGTGCGCATTATAAAAGGGTGAATTGTTCCACCTTAAGAAGTCCATGGTGGTAACTGTTTGGGTTATTAGTGATCTTACAGGCAACCAATCCTATTTTTGATGTTTAGAGGGAACCCTTCAGTAGCATCATCAATCTCCTCGTTTCCTTAATGGTTTCAGCAAACTAGCAATTGTTAGTTCATCGGGAAGAACTGAACATAATTTATTGAGACAGAGAAATCAATGAATGCAATTAGACTCCAATGATCCATTGTGGCAGAATGCAATCCCAGTGGTGACAGGATTTAGGGCTGGGCACCTGCAGTATAGGGTGTAGGTCTCTACCCTTGGAAACTATTTTAATAGTCCTCAAACCAGGTCCTTATTTATGCATACTGAAGTTTCAAAACTCATCCTTAAGGGTACCATGGACGTCGCCAGGCCTCGTCTTTACGAGGGGAAGAATAAAGGATACAAACTGGAGGCTGACTGGCTAAAAGAAGGCAGGAAAGAAAACGACTGGATTAATGAAATGATGACAGCTTTGAGTTTGACAGCGTGGGAAAGTGGTAGTGATGTAAAGAACCGACTGGCAGCTGAACACAGCAAACAGGAAGATGAGGGATCCAGATCTTCCTTATTGAACTGACGCATGAGCTATTTTATGAACACAAAACCAGCTGCGCACAAAATGTTCTCACTTTGATGTGGAAGAACTTAAACACCAGGTCCCATTAAAAACCTGCGGGATGAACTCGAACACTGACTGAAGACCTCATCATCTGCTCTTGTAGCCGAAGGGGAAATTCAAATCCCTGCAGCAGGTTCAACATCTGCTAGAAAGGGTAAAACCACTCAAGTAAAGAAACTCAAGCCCACGGCTTTCACACCTTTGCCTGAATAAATGTTATGCTCGATGATGACTGATATCAGAGCCAGTCTTTCCTGAACGAAGAGAGAAATGGCCACTATTTTCCTCAACTTTCATTTATATGTAGATGCTGGCTGAATGAGTGAACTAAAGTCGGGCATGTTCATACAAATCCTTATGATAGTGAGAAAGAAAATACACATAAAGGATGCTGGTACTCCTTTGCAGTGTATGAAAAGTCTGTTATTCAACACGTAGCTTCTTTTTCTATTTCAAGGAACCTTTTATTTTAATCGTTTTAATATTTGGCAGGAAAAAAACAGACAACAGTTAAGTCGTCACTGCACGGACTATACTGAACTTGTGGGTAGATGAAAAATAACCCAATAAAAATGTCTACCAGCGTGTCACTGTGTGTGTATTTGATGCTGATTCTCCACAGGCTGTTTTTGCCTTCAGCAGCAAAATATGTGCTGCTGTTGTCAACTTGTCAGCTACTAACCAGCATGTGTTTGGTATCACGAAATGTTGTGTCTGTAACCTAAACACAGACTCTTCCATATCTGAGACATTTTGGTGCCTAAGCTTAACCAAACATGCGAGCAGCAATGACTCAACAGTCCCCCGTGCATCGCGCACTCAGCTCTCCTGGTTAAAAGTCATCTGTCTTTGTCTTTTAACCCTTTAAGACCTACCATAGAACAAGTCCGCCAGAGCTTATATTATATTTTTACATGCTGTGGAGCCATTTTTGGGAGCATTTCAAGTTGCTATACATAAATACAACCATTATAGCCCAGATTTTAATAATATTTATGCATTAAGTGCATAGTAATTACATAAATTGCAAAAAAGTGCAATAAACTACAAAAAAATTGAAAATCGTTTTTGTTTTTTTAACATATATTTCTAGTTAGAGAAATTTAAGAGGCTTATCCCTCAAAACTGTAAATACAAAAAAGTTGCACAAAATAGTTTCCCACCACAGGAAATTTATTTTGAGTGTCTTCATAGTTTTATTTTTGAAATACACCAATTTTTATACACTGCAGGAAAAACGAAAATAAATATTATACTGCAAATTTGCTAAAAAGCAGCATATGCATCAAAATAAACTATTTCCAGCAGTGCAATATGAGTCCTAAACATCCCAGAAACGACACAGAAAGTCATAAAGTCAAAGATAACTTTTAAAAACACCAGTATAGGCGGACATGCAAAAGTTCGCGCTGACGTCTATTCCAACGTAGGAAGTGTTATGAACAGCTGATTGGATCGGCAAAGCGTGTTTCTGGAATATTATGTTTTTGTTGCTGCAAGCGCTTTTTATGCAGTTTTTGCAAAGCTATATGTGGAAGGAAACTGTGACCGAGGACAAGCTGATGGCATAAGATGTAAGTACAACTCCTCCGGTTTCATATGAAAAAAAAAAGTATTGCGCTAGCTTACGTGGTTGCAGAGCTACCGGGATTTAAAAATAGTTACGCAAAACAGAGCGTGCCCGCTCCCACCGGATTTAAAGGGTTAATGAGCAGTTTGGTGATATTTTAAAATAGAAACACTCTCGTATGTGGTTAATATGGGGCATCCCTACAAAGAGAAACTTTTGTTGTGTTTGTCGTCGTAGTTTTGTCATTTTCATTGGTTTTAAATGTTCATTTTTGTTTGTTTGTACTTCAAATACTTAAAATGTTTAAAAATGTTAACATTTAAGACATTTTTAATGGCAGTATGTTAAACAATATGAACAAAGCATGTTACATTACATTAAAGTTATTTCAGTTTTCTCCAGTTTTTTTTTTATTCCAATTCATGTTTTTTTCCACCTGAATTTTCCTTTTTTTTGTTTAATTTTCAAACTAAAACTGTAGAAATGATTCTAACCAATGCTGTTAATCAGGACTTCATTCACTTACAGAGACACAATTTGTTTATCTAATGGTCAAAAATCACGGTGAAATAGTTTTCTGTCAAATAAAGTAAAATAAAGTCATTCCCATAATTGCATTTGGACCAGAAGCACCGAGCAGATCCCTCATAGATCACTGAAGCAGCAACAACAAACATTTAAGCGGAGGACTTGAAGAATGTTGATATTTTCCAGTATTTAAATAACAAACTGAGAGAATTAAGAAGCGTTGGCAGAGATCTGTGATCAGGATTTATTTAGTTTATTTTCCAAAAAAAAAAACAACAAACAACAGTTGGGCTTACTCACCGCCAACAACACTATACAGTCTGACATTACTCCATTGTTATCCACCAAGTGGGATTTAAATGAGCACACTCATCATAGAAGCCTTTAAAATCAACAACACGGAGCTTTCCAAGCCAGATGTCACATGTTTAATAATTTCATTTTATTGCTATTTGACAACACGTCTCAGTGATATCTGATTGATGTCAGAGGCTGTGAGAGGTTGAGTCAACAGTAAATGATGAATGTCTGACTTATAACCGAGTCAAGTCAATCTTCATCAAGAACAAAGGTTAAAGGGAAAAATATTAAAACGCAGCAAATTTTGGCTATTAGCTGTTTACAAAATAAAGCAGCACTGAGTTGAGAAGCGTAACTCCCTCTCCACAATTACTTTGTGCTGTATGATTACCGTCTACATTACTACAATAAATCATTACTCATGTGGAAGAACACACCTCTAACTGCTCCCAGCTCAATTACCTTTCAGTGCATTCTAATATATCACAGAGCGCCGTGTTTGCAAAGCTTCTCACGCTCAGATCTCAGTTTGCACCGTCTTCAATACAGAACTCTAAAAAATCTACAAAAAGCTGTGACAACAAACGATTTGCAACAATTTCAGGAGAAGTGAGTGTGCAGACCTGATCATAGTAATGCAGTTGCCCCGGCACTTTACAACACTGCTGCATGGCATCAAATATTCATGACTACGAAAGGAAGCAACAAAGTTAAAGTCCAGAGAAAAAGTCAACACAGTGCAACACAAATGTGATCCTGGGTTCACTTACTGTAGCTGAATCTACCACAGAGGTGGTTTTGAATGCTTTGCCAGGTCTTTATATGCCTGTCTGCCAGATTATGGACAGATTTTATTTTTAAAAAGTCAGGATCACAGAAGAGAGTCGTGAAACTCTCACGTAACTAGAGCATCAAATTCGTTGCACTTGCACCTAATTCAGAAAACATGACAAAAACTACATGCATACTGTAGACAGGTGAATTGTCCTGTGTTTGCCCCGCCTCACAGCCCATAACACCAATGACACCTAGAATTGGCCACACCCCCTTGTTGGACAAGCAGAAAATGGATCTGACGACCTCCCAGATGAAAAAATAAAGCCCAAAAAGTTCCTCTAATGCAGCGGTCAACAACCTTTTTTGCGCCACGGAGCGGTTTATGCCCGACAATATTTTCACAGACCGGCCTTTAAGGTGTCGCGGAAAAATACAACAAAATAAAACTAGTACCGGTACCGAAAAAAGTGAAAAAAGTTATTCATAACACACGTGAAAAGACCCAGGAAAACCGAGTAAATGATAAAAACGATAACAAAATAACGCTGAAAACCGATAAAAACCCTGAAAACTATACATTTCACACCTGAGCCTCAACTCTCGCGGCCCGGTACCAAACGACTCACGGACCGGTATCGGTCCGAGGCCCAGGGGTTGGGGACCGCTGCTCTAATGGTCACGTGAGGTCGGTTCCAAAAGACTTCCATGTTCAAATGTCCAACATGTTTACAGCATGTTTCAAAAAAATCTCTTTGATTAGGTTTTCCTATTTAAATGGTAAAATCCCAGTTCCTATACAGGACTCTTCTACTATACATAAGTTCTCAAAACACTTTGTACAACACTCCTCATTCACCCAAGCGCTTATTTCTACACCTAAGTGCTTTCTATCCAACATTCACATACACGAGTATCTTGGGGTCAAGTATTTTGCCCAAGGACACTTTGGCATGCACACTCGAGCAGCCAAAGATAGAACCACCACCTTTCTAATTCAAGGGTGACCTGCTCTACCTCCTGAGCTACAGCCACCCCATTTAATATGTGAGGAGGGTGTGGGGATTCCAGGCATTATGGCCTTTTCCAATCTGGCAGCCATATTCACGAGACTGCGGATGTGTGAAGTCATTTTGATGACATCAGATAACTTAAGTTATACAGTGTAACAAATATTTTCCTAAATGGAATTAAATGGGAAAAAGTGTTTTTTCCCCAACAGTTTTCTACAATAAACAGCAGGAGACCAACAGTGATGTGTGAAATCTCATCTTTATCTCATATACAGAATTTTTTTGTACTTTTTCAGTTTTTCTGATGTTGCACTTTGTAGACATTTCAGGACACATCTCTCATTCTGCACACTTTCTCACCAAATTGTCCAGATCAGAGAATTTTGATGAAAAATGTTACAACTCGTTGTCTACAGCTGGAAAGAGACATTGTTTGTATTTCTACAATATTTCAAATATGAGTTATTGATTCCAGAAGATGAAATCAATAATTATCTTTCCAACTGCACTGAGCTACCCATTGTACAAATCTAGAAAGAAAAAAAATCACACATGTGGCTCAAATTGCCGCTATTTATTCTCACTCTTCACTGCATCTTTGTCACAAGGACACCTGAAATGGTGAAAACAACAGCTCGGAGAGCAACTGCTTCATTCAGCATTTAGCTGGAGTGTCTATGCAGTGATTAGCTTGTTGTGGTTATGAGCTGACATGTTGCTCCTTGAAATTGTATTAAATGTCATAGAGCCAGATTACAACAAGTCACCTCAAAAAAAATCATATTCTAAGCTAAAGAACTTACAATAATGGAGTATAAACCTCAATAACCAGATGCCCCCATATAAGCTAACACTTGGTGACAGTGGGAAAGAAACACTCCTATTTAACAGGAAGAAACCTCTGGTAGAACCAGGCTCAGTGAGGGGCGGGGCCATCTGCAGTGACTGGTTTGGGGTGAAGTAAGGAAGACTGTAAAAAAGCCACACTACGGATTTAGCGTGCAGACAGTGTTTCATAGAAGATCTGTCAACTTGGGTGAAATTAAACAAACGTTCAGTCCAATCAATCATAACTGAAGTAAAGCAGTTATATGAGAGAAACAGCAGGATGGGAGGCAGCAGGGAGATGGAAACCCTAGAAAACCAGTTAACCAGTGACAGTTAACTAGAAAAAAAAACTACAGCTTTCCAGCAGAGGTGGACCCTAACAAATGCTTCATTTTTCCAGGTATTTGTACTTTACTGGAGTATCTGCTTTTCTGAGAACGTTTTACTTTTACTCCCTACAGACTCATTACTTTAGGTTTAAGACAACTAAGGGGAGCTTTTTTGTTACATCACTGTTTGCCTCCAGAAATCAACCTAAATGAATGGACAAAGAAACATAAAAGAAAATTCAGCATTGGTGCTTATTAGACGTCAGAGTGGGCTGGAATGAAGAATAAAGCATAAAGCAAAGTAACATTTTTTAAGTGGCATTTATTTTCAAATACATCATCTCTATGAGCTCATGTTGCAGCAAACACACAAACTGTTTCTGTCCTGTTTGACACACAGTGTGTCTGCAAGCTAAAAGTACAGCTGCTGGATTTCAAACTGAGAGAAAGGAAAGTGAGATAACTTCACTCAGGGATGCAAGAAAGATGCAAGAAAGACAAGTCAGGAGTGGAAGAACGGAGATTAGATTTAAAGGTAAACACTGCTCGGTGACATTTGATAGGCTGGAAGTTTAAAGCTGACATTTAATGTCCTTATTTATTTAGAGCTTTTTTGAACAACTATTTATTGTGAAACACCTCGCAAAAATAGAATACTAGCTATAAAAAGGGGGTTAGTTTGCAGTATTGTAGTAAAGTTTACAGTAATTTGCTGGTGCGGAGCAGCTGTGGTGTTCATGGTCAGTTTCAGGTTACATAAAGGGTAGAAAAGATCAAATTAGATTTAAGGTAATGTTGAAACGATCCTGATTAGATTCACTGACTGCTTTCCATCTTCATAGTGTCCAGAAGAATTCAGAAGAAAGTCACTGCAGTAAAGGCAGAAAAAGCTAGTTTTAAATTTTTTTAATTCCTTTGTTTTTCTCTGCTTCTGTTCTACAAAACAGATACTCAAGTAAATTCAAGCACATTGATACAAATTAGAGTTTAGATAAAGTCTGTATTTACATTATATGGGTAATGATATTATTTTAGATCCAATTAAGTGTTGCAGGGGCACTGGAGCCTACCCCAGGGCTGTTTCAGGGTGAGAGGCAGGGTTCACCCTGGACAGGTTGCCGGTCTGTCAGAGGACTAACACAGAGGCATAGACAACGATTTAGAATGATTGGTTAAGCTAACCCCACCTGTATGTCTTCGGACTGTGGAAGGAAGCCACGAACTCCACACAAAAAGGTGATTGGTGATTAGTCCCCAACTGGCTGCCCCTCCCTGAGCCAGGATCTTCCTGTTAAAACGAGGTTTTTCTTTCCAACTGTCACCAAGTGCTTGTTCACTTGATTACTTGTTTGTTTTGGGTTTATATTACTGTATTGTATAAACAGCCTTGAGTTGACCGCTGTAGTGGTTTGGCACTTAAAGTAAAACTGAATTGCATCCAAATTAATTGAATTCTCTCGGTTGACCCTGCTGGTGATCTATCCAGGGTGTAGCCCGGCATCAGGCTTAGGCTCCAGACCCCCCGTGACCCTGAGGCAGAATTACAAGTCTTATATGGGGGTGAAAATCTGCAAAACCATCTTTTTCCATACAGTCTGTGACTGGATTGCACTCATCTCCAAACCTGCCACGTATAAAGACTTTACAAAATACCGAATACGACCTTTGTGCTGGTACCTGCCACAGCAGATATGTTTGTGAGAACGTTTTTCCACAATGACTACTCACGAGTGGGAATGTGAACATGCTCAGAGGTGTCTCAGCCTCAAACACAATGACCTCTAGTTTGCTGAGACTTCCACTCTCAAAAACAAGCACACAACTGTCATTTGGCATTTCTGTTTAAAAAGCTGCCAAAAATACTGACTGGTGGGCGGACATACGTGGAAGCACCTTGTCACACTGAACACCAGTGAGACGAGCGGAGCGAAAACAAAACAAAAATATAGAAAACCTGTCATGCAAAAAGCAGGAAGTGTTCACTCTGGAGCGCTTCGTTCCAAGTCAGAAGCTGATTGAGAAAATGTGCTTTCAGGGCTTTTAATTTGAATACCGACTTGCAGTTTGGGCGTTTTTAATAAAGCACAGGTGGGTTTCTTTCTGTCGGTGCGTCTAAACTTCATTAAAACGCGGTGAGCGCTTTGAAATAACAAATTCCCTTAATAATTAAAATGAAGGTGTAGGTGGAACTTAATTCTTGTTTGAGCAGCTGTTCTGGGAGCTGTATAGATCCCCGGTATTTTCTCTTGTCTCTCCTGGAAACTTAAGTTTAAACTTTGCAAAATTCATCTCGCTGTTTTTAAATATGGAGCGAAGGAAGCAGGGCAGAGGAAACAAAGACCTCAACAGGCCTGTGGGCTGTCGTGACCCAGATTTCTGAGCAGTGTGAGGCTTCCAGGCCGCTCTCCAAGCCTGGTGACCAAAACAGAGCCATCATGCTGCACCTGATCTCATGCCACCCAGCCTCAGTGTGCCTCAGCCCAGCTCAGACACTTCCAATCAAACATTTAACACTCACACAAGCACATTTTTAATCCAAATGTAGTCGTTTTTTTTGCTTTCTCTTCTGCTTTTTTATCTTATCTATATGATCAGAAGGATCCAAGAGACAGACGCACAAGCATTTTATCATTTTAAATAAAATTCGTTTGGAGAGTAAATGGATAAAAGAAGCTCTGCTGGGGACACAGAGGACTCTGATAGGGAGCAAAAAAGCAAAGACTAGCACCTGTTTTTTAACCATACAGCCTTTCTGGCGAAGGTGGCCATCTCTGTCAAATGATGTCATACTGATGGAGGCAAAGGGAAGCCAATAGAAAGACCCCAAGTGACCAGGAGACAAATGCAACTCTTATTAACCCTTCCACAGGTTTACCTACACTTCGTTTTGCAGTTGAAGTCTTTAATCACAATTATTTGGATTTTATAACCAGTCGAAGCCAGAAACCAGAGCTGAAAGTCAAATTTGATTAATCTCCTGGCCTTATTTGTTAAAGGTCACTGTGACATATTAGAGTCATAACATCGTGCCTGAGAGATCTGCTAAACTGCTCGCTCCTCCCCGGCGAAGCACGCAGGGCGTCTTCCACACACGATGTCATCGGGAAGAAGGCAGTCGTTTGCAATTTTCAAAAACACGGAGCATAAAAGAGCCATGTGTGTAATACTGACTGTATACTCCAACAAACTACAGAGGCAACATCGTTTCTCCTCTGCTGTGCTCTGATTGAAGCTGTACGATGCTTAATGGTAGAAAAAAAACGCCCGACAGCTCGTGTTTTTATTGGCTCGACGTGCAGAAATCAAGGGAGGAATTTTGAACCTACTCGTCTTTCTATTTAGACGTCGTGCTGAGTTCAAGAAGCAGCGCTGCTTTTTGTTCATAAAGACTTACAGTAGAGGTTTGAACAGTTTTGTTCCCATCGCAAAGAGCCGTCCTACATCCAGCAGTAATCAGGGTGTGTAGTCTGAAGCTGATGCTGGATTTATTTGGATTGCATTTCCCCTCATCTGCTAGAAATGGGTCCTGTTGTATTGCCGGTGTTTCCCATGAGCCAATGGGCAGCTATGTTGGTATAACTAAAGAACATCATCATCACCTCATATCACTGTGTCTGTGAAGGTTCTCAGTCATCCAGGTCCTCGTAGTCAAAGGAGCTTGCAAAGAAAAGCGTCTGGACTTCTTTAAGTTACTTGAAGACGTTTCACCTTCATCCGAGAAGCTTCTTCAGTTCTGAGGTCAAATGGTGGGGAGTCCCAGATTTAAACCTAGTGGGAGTTTCCCCCCACAGAGGGACCTCATATCACTGATTCAGTACCAATGACTCAATAAAGCCTGTTCCCGTCATCAGCCTCATGTGTTACCCTTGAATCTCTCTTTGTGGCCCTAAAATCACCATTCAGTGACTCACAGTTCTGATATTCACAATGTGGGAGATCACTAAACAATTTCAGCTAATTATATAGAATACTGGGTAGAAATCAATATTCCAGTATAATATGGAAGGAAGAAACCTTCATATCAGTACTGACCATAACATATCTTCAAATATTACAACTTCATCAAATGAAGAAATCTCAGAGGGAGCTTTTAACTTCCTCCTTTTCCCTTTTCATTCAGCAGAAGGAAAGAAAGGTTTAGCATTGACCATATGACAGGTAGAATATTAGGGGTGGGGGAAAAAATTTATACTGTGTAGCATGGTGATATTTTGTTTGCTAATAATGTATCGATACAGGGACAGCAGAAATCGATATTTTGTTACAAAAAAAGTTTTTGTGGAATGGAACATGCTCTGACTTCAGACTTCAAGAATCCTGACATTCCTTCACTGTCCAAATGTGTTTAACTTTTTTTTTTGGCAGCAATAAACATGACAGTTTACTTATTTTAATTTAAGACATGTTTTATTTTAATTAAGTGTAAAACTTTTTTATTTAATGCAAAATTATATTTTGTTTTAATTTACTTTCAAATTCTTCAGTTGCTGAAGGGGCTGCATAGTTTTCATAAACTGCATAGTTCAGAATAGCTATAATTGTACCAGATGGTTGATTCAGTTAAGTTGGACTAGACTGTAATACAAACCGTTCAGTTTGTCAACAATCAAACTGAAATGAGAGAAAGACTGAGTGTGAGACTTTGATATTAGAGAAAATGAATATTGATAAAGTTTACCTTTATGTACAGAATCTGAATATCGCAAAATATTTTTAAAAATTGCAATAATATCGTATCGCGCGTTAAGTATCATGATAATATCGTATCGTGGGATGTATGGTGATTCCCACCTCTACAGGATATGTGAATAAATGTGTGTTTAAATACTGGCTTATTTGAAATTTAGCCCATAAAAATGAAGAAAATAAGGATGGCTAAAGCTTTATCCTCTTCAACACTTGCTCTGTTGTGTGAAACTGCTTTTAAATGTAATCAGTACAGATTTTATTGCTCCCACATGTTGCTTTCATATAAAATATTGCAATATATCTCATACACAGGGGTTTTCCTGGCTGAGAATGGGCTTTTGGGGGGTAGCTGCACACATAAGCACATTTAATAGGCATATTTTTCTCCTAAAAAATCCAGCGAGTGTGTGTTTCTTTATTTGATAGAAAGTTATTCATTTTCTGATTATTTGATACGCAGAAATGTCTGCTATGCTCGAGTAATTTAAACCCCAGTAAGTAAACACTTTTCATTACAATGCAGCGGCAGGAAAAGGATGTAGGAAAAGCTCTGGTTTAATCGCCATCCCGCCTGAATTTGCCCTCTCGTCATCAAAAGGTTGCCATCAAAATAAAATTCATGCATCCCAATTTCACTTTCTGACTATTTCTCTCCAAAGAAACTTAATCCTGTCAAGGATTATTTCTCCATATGTAGAGCTTACAACCTCTAACCTCCAGCTGGCTTCACATTTTCACTTTTGCGCGCCGGCTTCATAATTACACGTCAGCAGGAGGAAAATAGGCGTTAATGTCACCGTCCTTCTCCCAGGTTCTCGTGCGAATTACAGCAACAGCAACAAACATCTGATAATTGCAAACTCAAGCACCCATTGTGTTCTAATCTCTGACACGTTCCCATTCGCACCGAGCTGTGTGCCGGGTAATCACCTGCTCGCCACGTTTATTCGCCTTAAATTGGAGTGGCGAAACGAAAAGAAAAGGAATCCGTCGCCAAGTCACTCCACAGATAATTTAATGCACCAACAAGCGGACATTTTTTGGAACATAAAACCTGTCTCATCTAACGCAAACAGGCCCCCTATGCGCCGTGACTCGGTGATTACTGCCTGCAATATTTCTCAGTCACTTGAGCTGAAATCCCGAGGCGCACATACACGCTGAGACGGGCAGGACTCGTAGAAAGGAAAGAGAGGGATGAGCAGAGAGAGACGTGCACGCCTGACCTGCATGCCAACTAGCCATCTTTGTGCCCCCGTCACCCCCGCCTCCCTCCCTCACATCACTCTGCTTCCTTCTCCGAGCCCAAACACATCAACACATGTGCACTCCCAGCCTCACACGCGTCCACGCATGCATCACTGCGGCACCTCGGACACACCTGACCCTCACCTGACTACACGACAACAACTGGACACTCCCCTCTAAAAAAAAAACAAAAAAACACACAAACTCAAACACAAGAGGTGTGTGCACTCATCAGCTCTCCCTGGCTTTGCATCCACATACATGAGGAGCGCACACACACACACACACACCTTTACTTTTACTCCACCACCCTCCTCTCCATCACCTTCCAAGCGTCACAGTCATGGCAGCACCACACAGGAAAAAGAGTGAGTTACCGTTTCTACTTAATGACGGCGCATCCTCCCGCTCCACACGCCTCCCTCTTCCTCCTCCCCCCTCTCCATTTTTTCTCCACTGCGGCTTCTCCGTGTGTGTGAGTGTGTTGGTGTGTGTGCGTCTTTCCCTTGCCCCGAGAATCCGCCAGAGTCCCCCCTCGCCGGTGCCCGTAGTAGCGCCTAAGAGGCAGTTAGCACGTCTTCCTACCCCTCCTCCTCCTCCTCACCCTCCTCTTCCTCCTCTCTCTCTCTCTGTCCTCTTGTGTTTGTCACTCTATCTCGCCCCCCTCCATCCCGGACAGAGGCGATAAAACGACCCCTCCCTCCTTGTCGCTCCTTCTCTCTCCCGCTGCTGCCGCCTCTCACTCAGTACAGCGTGTGCCTCCTTCCAAAGCCCAGGCATTGCCAACCATATGATATCACTCAGTTGCCTTATATGGGGAAACGGTGGGTTGCCATGACGACAGCAGACTCCACCTGTTTCTCCGTCTCTCTCTCCCTCTCCCTCGGTCCACCCGGTTTCATCAGTAGAAAGAAGGTGTGGTCTGGGTAAATAAACGCAGCACATGGAGGGGAAAGAGGAGAGGGACAACGCTCAGGTTTGCTTTCGTTCTCGGGGTGATGTGAGAAGATCAATTTCAGCCTGTCTTAAATACAGAGCTGGAATCAGGACAGGTAATCAATCAGTCTGTGCATTAGCCGCCCGCCACAGAGCGAAGAGGAGGAAGGACTCCTCTGCTGTAAACAGGGATGACGCCACAGACTGTAGGAGACATTAATAGCTCAACAGACAAAGTTCAGGAGGTCGGGACTAGAATACATCTGAAAGTATTTGTGATATTTTCAGCAATTCTTTGCTTTAGGTGATAATACAAAAATGTGCCTGGGCTAAGAGATCGGCTCGGGCATTTGGGAGGGGCACAGAGGACACATTCTTATAGGTGAGGTGCTTTGGGCATGCCCACCTGGCAAGAGAAGCCGGAGCAGCCACAGGACAGGCTGGAGAGGTTGAGTTTGTTGGGAATGCCTCAGTGTCCCAGGACAGCTAGAAGTGGTGGGTGGGGAGAGGGAGGCGTGGCTGTCTCTGCTTAAACTGCTGCCCACGCGATCAGATGGATGGACGTACATACGAATACTAAATAACCCGTTCCACACTAGTATATGATACAGTGTGCAGACTGGTTCTTTTTGGAAGATATAAGACTGAAGGGGTATTCTCAACACAACAATCAACTGAGGAGACGTTAAACAATTCAAACATCTGAAAACAACCCAGCTTACTTGGTTTGGAAAATGGTCAGACGCTCTGAAGTTACAGTAAACCACAGACTGTAGATAAAACAAGGGCGTGCTTCTGAGCAATGTTCCCTGTAAGCTGCGCGTGTGTGCAATTGCGCACTGCTGGCACGGTCTCTGCGCACAAAAAAAAAAATCTAACCTGAATTGAAATTAAAATTAAAACTTTAACAATTCTGTTTTGCAGTGTTAGTCAGTGAGTGACTGGCTGCTCCTGTATGGGATTAAACGATGCCACCTTATCCCATAGTCCAGCCAATAATACGATTCACATTTGTATATACCAGGGGTCGGCAACCCTAGGCACGCGTGCCACAGTTGGCACGCGAAGGGTGCCAACTGTGGCACTTTGGCACCCTTTCCTATTGGTGGAAAAATGCACCATGTCGACCAATCAAAAAAGGATATGACAACATGGCATTTACTTGTTTTGGAAGGGGGAAGTTTTAGGAGTGACGGCGGTGTTTTGAGATGTGAGAGATTTGCGATGTTTAGCGCAAATCTTGTGTAGTTAGTGTGTAGTGTAGTCAATAGTTTTGTTGTGTGTGTCAGAACAATGAGGCGACTGCTGAATGTTACAGGTGTTACAGCAGTGATACATCTGCTGTTGTCAGGCCTGCAGGTATCAGGCTGTTGTTCTCCTTCATCTCATAGTGGACAGAAATTATTTTTTGGAGTGGCACAAATAATTTGTGTGGCATCAAATTTGATGCAGAACAGCTGATTGTTCTGTAAATAGTTTGAAATGTTTATTGAAAAAAGCTGCATTTTTAGATAAACAGCTGCAAAAAACTTTACTCGGTTACTTTTTTGAAGAAGTAACTATATAATTAATTGCCCAACATTGGTCATTATTTACTGTATTTTGCAGACAGAGAGTTACAGACTCTCTCCCAGACCACAGACTCATAATACAGTCACAGCTTTATATATATAAAAAAAAAGAAAGTTGTGTTTTCAAAATTGGAGTTCAAGTTATTTTTACTTCCAATAGTGTTAACATCCTACACAGGTCATTAACAAGATTTATTTTTTATTTTAATTGTAAGTGGACTAAAGCAGTTAATTAAAAGTAGTCTAATGTAAATGCTGTAATTTGATTACTTTAATAAACATGTAACTTGGATGGATTCGATGCTGGCGTGACCACAGTGCACACGTCTGCTGTTGCTCACAGTGGTCCATGTGTCTGCTCAGGGAGTTTGTGTGTTCGCTCAGACACATGAAACATTAGAGGGAACATTGGTTCTGTCAGTCAAGCCCATCCAGAATGACCTTAATAACACATTCTTTCTCATGGCTAGCAGTGGGTGATCAGTCTGGTTGCAAAAAGAGATCAAACTTTATAGACGTCTATGGGAAAACTATGAATCTTTGACCTCAGGAAACACTTTTGTTTATGGGCTCAATCACTACTTTCATATCTTCTTGAATAAAACACTAAAGCAGGCGGCGCTTATTGTCCAACAGCTTGTGAATATCAAGTTGTTAGCCATTTTTTTGTAATCAGATGAGGATGTTTTACGGTCAGATGCAGCTTTCATCTCACCGTTACATACCAAGTGCCTTCATCCAATGGGAACACTGGATGCAGAGAGATAACAGTCCAAGTTCAGAGACAAAGGAAGCCTATGTAAAGATGTTAGATGGTCAACAACCAGGTTGGTCTTTGCTGTTTTGTTACAACCGCCGGCGTGGCTCATTCACAAACTGGGTTATAGTGTTGGTAGGTGGGATCGTCACTCCCAAACCATCATTTATTAATAAGGAGGGATATTGTTGTGAAGGGATTTTTTTCTTTGCTTTCACTTCTCTCCTGAAGGTTTTTATAAAAACCACAATGTTTTTCCAATTCTAACCGAGTTTTAGTCTCTAAAGCACTAAAAAGAAGTGAAAGAAAAACTAAAATTATCAAGTGAAAGAAATGCCAAACAACGTGGAAAGTAAAAGTTCTGATGGGATGGACAAACCTGCAACTGATGTCACCACCAGCCTTCAAAGCTCCAGACTTTGGCCTATATAATAATCCTGTTTGGGGTAAAATGCACCCGTTTGCTGCAGAAGAATAATGTGTTGAAACTGACAGCACTATCTCAGTAATTCCAGAACTCGGTGCAGGAATGTCTTCTGTATAACTAGGACACATAGAGCCTTTGACAAATCTGCACATTTTATCCCCATAAGAATGAGGACAACCTGACCTCAACTTGGGGGTTCAACAAGCACTTTGGATTCTGGCCCTCCTTTATATGTTGGAGCTTTCTTTAAACAACAGCCGGTCAGAGCGACTCGGCTTGCAGTGAGTTGGATGGCATGCTTGCACCCTACCTGGATTTGCCCTCATTTCTCCTGCACAGAAAACCAAAGTTAGGCCAAGTCCAGTTCTGTGACCCTGGAAAAGCATCTCATGAAAGCCAGAGACATTTTAGTCCCTCTGACTTTCTCTCACGCAACAGATCCAGGTCAGCTCAGCTGACCATTCGTATGAGTCATTCAGGCTCCTTCCTTCACTAATGAGGTACAGCATCACACTGGTTGACACCAGGATTGAGTACAGTAGGATCTTTTTAAAGTTTACATGCAGATGTGTCCTGACAAAGGACTAAATTTATTGGATCTATTGCTTTTAGAACTTAGAGAAACCTCAGGTGCTAATAAAGATAAATGCAAAAAAAGTGAAATAAACTGTAGTTCCTCTAATGGCCATCAGAGGTTTTCTGGAAAACCAAAACAAACCCCACGTTAAGATTTTCAACTTTACATCCCTAAAAAGTATGTTTGGTCTCTATAGATAGTCTACATGTTCCAGCCCCCAGGGGTAAAATCAGAAAACTGATAAATGAATCTATTCATGACCAGTGTTGGTCAAGTTACTTTAAAAAAGTAATCAGTAACTAATTACTGATTACTTCCCCCAAAAGTAATCCAGTTACTTTACTGATTACTTATTTTCAAAAGTAATTAATTACTTAGTTACTTTTTAAAAACACGATTTACAACCTGAATAGGTGATAAAGTGATAGATCACAATAGAGCCCAATTCTACTTTTTCTGCATAATCCATCATACAAAATGTAATCAAATGGAAAAGTCTCTTTTTAAAACTTGTTTTATTAGTTTTAATCTTTTAACTTTATGCATCAAGTAAAAATGTAATTATCTGCAACATTCTCTGACTGGAAGAAATTAGTTTAACATTTAAACCTATTTTCTGCACATTCCAGCACATAATTTTTTTTTTGTGTTTACACTCAGTCTTTCAAATAGATGCAAGTAAAACACAGCAGAAAATAAATAAAGTCAAAGACTAGCGGTCCTGTTGCTCTATTTTCACCTGTAAAGCAGGAGTGGGGTAGGCGGAGGTTTACCCTGGTGCAGGTGTGCAGCGGTCAGTGGAAGAATCCGCGAGTTTCTCTGTGAGTTTCCCATTACGTCGTAGCTACTCGGTGCTTGCTCGGAAGTTTAGGGGTTTTTTTCGGTGTAAAAAGAAGTTTTCTTCCCACGCACAACGGACACTAATGTTTTTGTCACTTTTTATGGAATCAAACTCAAAGTAAGGTCAGTACTTCCACGCTTTAAACGCTGCACGCTCATACTCTCTCTGCACTCGATATATGATCCATTGTTGATCTGCACACAGCTGTTGTCACGAACGTCGCACTCGCTTACGTCACTGTCATGAGACATTCTCGCAAAAAAATCACGGTTTTAGTAACGCAGTAACGCAGCGTTCCTACGGGAAAGTAACGGTAATCTAATTACCATTTTTGCGATAGTAATCCCTTACTTTACTCGTTACTTTAAAAAAGTAATCAGATTACAGTAACACGTTGCCCATTTCTGTTCATGACACAAATGATGTCAGTAGGTCTTAAAACATCACGTCTACAGACTATGAAAAATGGACATAGCAACGTGACATGACACACTGGGTCTATTTCCACTGTAAAGTACATTTTAACATTTTAAGCCTGTCGGGATCGACTCGTTTTTGAAAGCAGACTCAAGTGGACATTAGAGGGACGGCGGTTCTTCTTTATTCTTTTAGCCCCGGGAGGTGCTGTTTGCTCCAGCCCCGCATTTTAAATATGACATCATCTCCTTCTGAGAAAGACTGAAAATAAGCCCCGATGGCTGAATGCGATTCCCTAAAGCCGAACAGAGAAGAGCTGCAGCAGACCATCTGTCACAGGTATCAAATGAGAGCATGCGTTGATGGATGGCAGAGTGAAGCTGAGAATATGAAGCAAAGAAAAAAAGACAGAGCAGAGGGAGGGAGGAGATTTGATGAAGGGAGGTGTCTCACACTTTGACATTCGCTCGCTGTCTCGCTTCAATTCTTTTCTCCATATTCTATTGCTGATGTTTTTCAGGTAATAACCGCTGGGAAGGTGGCCATATCTGGCCCAGCGAGCAGGTCGTAAACATGCATCCGTGTGTCTAAAGCCCCAGAGGCGTCTCGCCACATAATGCTCTTGTTTGGGTTTGCAGGCCCGCCGATGTGCTGCTATTATCTCTCAGGAAGAAAGTGTTCACGTGTAGAAGCCGACAGCCCTCGGAGAGCACTCATACCTCCCCCGAGGATGCACCCCCCTCTAGATTTGTATAAAAATGTGGATGTGGCTCTGTGTCATAATCCATACACGATATGAGCTTTTATTGATCAGATTAGGAAACAAGTCCTTACTGGGAGGTCCTAGTTCAATCCTAGAAATCTGTTGACCAATTAAAATGCTGCACAGGAGCAGAAAAGCATCAATAACTTTAACAGATGGTGTATTTTTGTTCCCTATGACCACCAATTATTTTGCTTTTTGTACTGAATTCATTTACTCTTCCTGATCTGTTCGTGTAGGAGCTGGCTGCATGGATGAACGTCACTGTCAAACTAATGTTATTCCAATGTCTTATATATTTCCTTTCATATGATATGGATATGCATGGATATATTTATGATTTGAATTGTGACATATGCTGCCCTGTCAGCGACACCGGACACATTTGCTGGGAGCAGAGGCAGAGGACATCATCCTCTTTTCTTTCCTTGCCTCCTGACTTCATCAAACGTGACCTCTAGCTTGCGCTGGGGCGATTTGGAGCAGCCAAGTGTGAAGCACATGGAAAGAGAATTAGCCCCTCGGAGTCTGAGCCGTGATTCTCCACTGGAAAGGGCTGGATTGCCCTCTCCTGCCTGGAGTATCTGTGGTTTACAAGTGAGAAGTGAGTGGAGCGGGACACTGACAGATGTATTTGCACGGCTTCTGCAGTGGTGTGGATGCTGTATCAGTCTGCTGTGGTAATGAGAGGAAGTTGTGAAACACAAACAGCCATGTTCCTGCCCTCATCTATGGCCGCAAGCTGCGCGTGCCAAAAGAGTCGGATCGTGGCAGGAATGAGCTTCCTCCAAAGGCTGTCTGGGCTCTGCCTTAGAGACAGGGTGAGCAGCTCAGAGTAGAGCTACTACACCTTCATCAAAAGGGCATACTAGGTGAAGTATACGGTGTCGATTTAATTAGTCCCCCACCAAGGCAGCAGAGCAAACCTTTGCTGACCCTTTGTATAGTTTTATACAGGAGAAAAATAAATATCGAGTTTCTGTCTGCTGAATCTAAACACACGATCTCTGAGTAAAACGATCGGTAGATTGGATGAGTCATGTTTAAGCTGTTGATCAGTTGGATTGATAAGGGCTTTTATTAAAGTGACAGGGCAGTAAAATCTGGTTTCAGGTGGTTTTTGTCGATTTCAGAATTCTACTTTTTATTCTTATAATGTGTTTATTTTCATTTCAGTTAACTCCAATAACCTCAGCTGTTGTCATCAGTGACACGACAGAAGCTCACAGTGAAAGCAAAGTGTCTACTGTGACTTTAAAAACCTGCCATTTGAGTTCCCTTCATCGTTTTGCGTGCGCATGCTGCCGTCTGTAGGTATTCTCGCAGGACCGTTCGCTCGATTTCCTGACAAACTATAAAAGAAACCACGTAAACTGCAGCCGACTGATTAGAAACAACTTCTTTCCGCCTGCTAAGATAAACAGTATGAGTCACGATGAAGGTGGTGTATCCTGCACCAATCGTCCTCAGGAGGATTGATGGAAACGGGAAAATAATCCCACCTTCTATTTTTATGGAAATTAGGATGAATGTGAGATATTTAGCTCATTATAAGTAGAATTAACGAGAATTAAAGTGCCAAGACCACCACTGCTGCGGTTATAATTACTCACGTCACAAAGGGAAGTATTCGTCTGCTCATTGTTTCTTTTTAGTTTGTTCACGTCAGAGCAGAAAGTGTGAAAGTACCTGTCGGCCCGCAGCGGGGGAGCCCTGTGACATGCTGCTGGGGCTGTTGGAGAACTTGTTTTTCTGGAGGTCCATGATGGCGTCTCGCTGACGCTCTATGTCAGCCTTGTGGATGCTGTTCAGGGCCTCCAGGCTCTTGGCGGCCACGGAGTTGTGCCGGCGGTCCAGCGAGGACGACGTGAAGCCCCCGTTGCTGTTGTCGGGGAACCGTCGGGCCCCGCGGCCACCAGTGGCGGCCAGGGTGTGGTAATCCCGGGGGAACTCGGCATCGCCGGCAGAGATCATGGGACCCTTTCTCTTCTCTCGACCTGCAGCCGGAAGATGGAAGGGAGGGGAATTTAAAGAGTGAATGGTGAGACGGTGAAAAATGTCTTTGGTAACAAGATCGTGTCTTATGATGAAATCTGAAAACAGTGGCGTGATTTTCAGGCTCATGTGCAGCCATGTGCACCAGTACACACGATACCACAGGAAAAGCAGCTGCACGGGAGAGAAACTCACTTGACATTGGAGTCAATCCATCTCAGTTCATCAAAATTTTTAAAAATTTCCCACCTGACCATCACAGATTTACCTAAAAAAATCATTAGTTCTTGATTAGTTGATAATTAAAGCTAATGGGATTTTAGCATTTTGGGGGGAATGACAACAGGAGGCCATCTTTCCCAGCCAAGTCTGTGACGGTCAGGTGGGAGCCATCGGATGAACTGGCACGGATTCATCCCTTTACACCTGAACAGATATTTGAACTCTGAGGTTAATAGCTGCTTAAAAACAATGCAAAAGATTTAGCAACAAAATAGCAGTCAATATGCATTATGTCCGCTGTGTCATGTGTTGCAGTCAACCACCTGTATGTTATCATTCATGAGGTTATTCTTGTCTCGCTTACTGAAATGCATTCATCAAAAAAGTGTGGGAAGTTATTGTTTTGGGTCTTAAGATTCTTTCCATCTGTCCCAAACAGCAGATCAGTAAAAACTCCACAAATTTAAGGCCATTTCTGTGTTTTCTTGGAAAGCACACTCTTATGAAGGAGATTTTTAATTTTAATGTAATAAAAATTAAATCTAATAAATGTAATTTGTTATTCCACCATTCGAGCTTTCATTCCATGAGCATTATAAGACTCCAGTAGCATGTTGCTCACTTGCTTGTCCAACAACACTTAAAACTATTGAAAACATTTATAAAAGAAGTTTAAAACTACTTGACAAAAAACCGACTTCCCACCACCACCGTCATGTGTTAAAAAAACATAAATTACTGAACTTCGATAACTTAGTGAAACTTAAAAGAGTGTGTTTAATAGAGGTGGGAATCACCATACATCCCACGATACGATATTATTGCAATTTTTTAAAATATTTTGCGATATTCAGATTCTGTACATAACTTTATCAATATTCATTTTATCTAATATCAAAGTCTCACACTCAGTCTTTCTCTCATTTCAGTTTTATTGTTGACAAACTGAACGGTTTGTATTACAGTCTAGTCCAACTTAACTGAATCAACCATCTGGTACAATTATAGCTATTCTGAACTATGCAGTTTATGAAAACTATGCAGCCCCTTCAGCAACTGAAGAATTTGAAAGTAAATTAAAACAAAATATAATTTTACATTAAATAAAAAAGTTTTAAACGTAATTAAAATAAAACATGTCTTAAATTAAAATAAGTAAACTGTCATGTTTATTGCTGCCAAAAACAAGTTAAACACATTTGGACAGTGAAGGAATGTCAGGATTCTTGCTCAGAAAAAGGATCAACATGCTCTGAAGTCAGAGCACAAAAACCTTTTTGTAACAAAATATCGATTTCTGCTGTCCCTGTATCCATACATTATTAGCAAACAAAATATCACCATACTACACAGTATCGATTTTTTCCCCACCCCTAGTGTTTAATATATAAAGTCTTACACTCCCTTGCTCCACCACCACTAAAGCAGTTCAGTAGGCATAAAGAAAGCTCAGACAGGACCACTCGAGCTACCAGCCGAGGAGACTTGTTTATACCCCACAGACGGACAGCATTTGGGCAGAACGTCCTCTCTGTCCAGGGTGGCCATCTGTGGAACCTCAACCCATTAGAGATGCTCGACACTCAATTTGTTTAAGGCAAAGGTTAAAAACTGGTTATGGACAAATCAAGTGTGTGATCATGTAGGAGTTGTATAGTTTTAATGTTTTATTTGGGAACAGAATGGTGTGTATGTGTAAGTTTGATGATGGAGTTTTTATTATGAATGAATGATGAATTTTTATGTCTATTTTTTATGTTTAAGGACAACAGATGGAAATTAGCCCTTGGCTATAATCTGGTATGTTTACATTCATGTAATTTTTTTTTTTTTTTACATTTATGTTCATTAACATGCACTGTCCTAAATAAATAAATAAATGTACTGTACATGTTGTTTATAGTCAGCTGGTAAACGAATGGACAGGCAGATGTGCTTTAATCTGCTCACTGGGCTGTGAGTGAATGAGGTGGTTAGCTCTGATATCACTGATCCAACTGTGTAAACATGCTGTACTTAATAGTTTGGACCTTGAGGCTTGTCAGCAGTGAGTGTTAATGTGAGGGCCAACGATGATACTGCAGTAACAGCCATAAAACTCACTTTGTCCTTCAGCAACCTGCACAGTACACAACAAAACACTCTGTTCTCTCCCCCTATACGCACGCACACACACACACACACACTGCTGTCGTTCTGTTACACAAACACACCTCAGGCAAAACACCCCGTGTGAAAACAGTGGGAACATCTGTCTATTCCAACAACTGCAACCATCCCAGGAAGCCAGAGGCGAAAGAAAAAACTGTCGAACAGCAAAATCTCTCGCTATCAGATGACAGCGGCGCTGCCTCACACACGTGTCAAAGTCTGTCAAGGAAACCGTGACATGAATGTTTAGTGCCCCCTTGTGACCACTGACGCATAAAGCACGGCTGGCCTCGTGGAGGTGATCCGTTACAGTCGGCGCTGTTTGCATGAGTGAACGGGCTGTTTCATTATTTATGCACAAGTTATAAGGAGGCACAGAAAGGAAAATAATGTGCAGGGAGAGGATAAGGAACAGGACACACCTGCTTACTAATGCGCTCATTGAGTTTATGAGCCGAACCACATGTTTTGAAACGTTTGGTAAGAGAATGAAGCAGAAATATTTCACTCTCCTGCACAGTATAGAAATAATTTAATAATTTCAACCTTTACTGCAAACCCTGTCAGAGTATTTCATTTTTAGCTTTTGGCTTTGAGGTCTTGGCTTTTTTTATGCCAAAGAAAATCATCAATCACATGAAAGAGGATGGAGGGAATATCTGCTCTGCCACCTTAACAGAGAGCACGCACTGACAATCAGGTTTAAGTTGTAAAAGTGAAGTTAATCAATGAAAGAATCCACTTGTTGGCAAAATTCTTCACCTGAAAGTCTTTGCAAAATATTTAAAGAGCATAACTTCAGAACAAAACAGTCGAGGCTTCACTTTGATAGCTGCTGTTCTTCGAGGGTCATACTGCATAACAAAGAGCAGCTGATGGTGAAGGGTTGAGGTTTTGTGATGATTTAAATAAATACATTTTTATTTATATAGCACCTTTCAAGACAGAATCACAAAGTGCTGCACATAAGATTACAAGTCATAAAAAGATTTAAAAAGAGAAAATAAAACAGGCATAAAATTAACCAAAAGCAGTTTTAAAAAGGTGAGTGTTGAGTTGTTTTTTAAAAACAGCTACTGAGTCCACAGTTCTTAATGCTTGGGTGAGAGAGTTTCACAGTCTCGGGGCCACAGACGCAAAAGCTCTGTCACCCTCAGTCCTCCTCTTAGTATTTTTTATAGCAAGTAAGCCCTGATCAGATGACCTCAAAGACCTGCTGGGACATCGGGCCGTAGCAGATCAAAGATGTAGGCTGGTGCCAGTCCGTGCACAGCTCTGTAGGTCAAGACCAGGATCTTAAAATCAACTCTAAGTTTAACAGGAAGCCAGTGTAACTGAGATAATAACGGTGTCACATGTCAGTACTTGGAGGATTTTGTCAAAAGCCTAGCTGCAGCGTTTTGCACAACCTGCAGACGATCCAGAGAACCTTTGCTTAGACACATAAACAGCGAATTACAATAATCCAAGTGTGACGAAATAAATGCACGCATAGCAATCTCAAGTTCAGAGCGAGATAAAACCGGGCTTAGCATAGCCACATTTCTTAAATGATAAAAACAAGACCGAACCAGAGATTTCACATGCCCATCCAATGTGAGACTCGAGTCAAAGGTGACACCTAAATTCCTGATAGAGGATTTAACATAAAGTGAGAAAGGACCAGGGGCTTTCACTATCTGCGATAGAAATCTATCAGGGAGTTGGAGGAAATTTGCAGCCATCCAACGTTTGATCGAATCTAAGCAATCATTCAGACGCTGAAGCTTAGATAAATCCTCCAGCATAAAAGAAACGTACAACTGAATATCATCAGCATAACAATGATAAGAAATGTCCTCAAAAGAGCCCATTATATACATTAAAAGAAGTAAGTAAAGGAAGCTCTGGGGAATAAATTTGACTTAGTCATGGTCAGAAATAGAGAGATCATCAGTGAAACTACAGAAATGTCAAAATTCTGCAGTAAAATAGCTGCTCGATGGTTATTTTGACAATTCAAGAAAATTCAAGCTGCTGATGGGATTTTTCTAATGAACGGCATCAGGGTAAACTCAGATTTTGGTGCTTGTATCCACTTATAAGGGATAGCAGCCCTGTGCTGTGCATGATGAAAGTGTTTAAACCCTCTAAAGAGAGAGAGAGGAAGAAAGCAAACAGCAGCAGCACTGCAGGAGGATCTGATAAAACACAGCAAGGACGCTGACCCCGTGGTATTTGAATCAAATACAGTTTCAATCTGATCAGAGATTATCTGTTGAGTTTTCAGCCACATCCCCTGACTTTATTCTGCAGCTAATGGGAGTGATGCATCGAGACACACAGGCACATAATGTACCGGCGGTGGACTACAAACAAACTGTAAATTACAGGCCCTGTAGTGTAGCCTCTGTGCATTATTGATCTGTCCCGTCGGGTCCTCTTATTGACCTGCCGAGCAGCACAGATGCACTAAAGCAAGACTTTTGACTTTATAAACTCAAAGTTAAGAAAGTGTCATACAGCTTGAAGCTACAGATGCCCTTGCATGTATAATTTATGCTTATTTTATTAGAAATCCATCTAAAGCTGCATAATGATAGCGCCGTGCTGAGTAAACACCACTCAGAAAGTTCCCATGGCGTTCAAAGTTCCACGGTTCTGGAAATGGTCGGGGTCGGGGTGTGCATCACCATGACTCGTCTGCATTCGCGCCTGTGAACCCGAAATGTTGCCCGTCTGTGGATTCAGCCTGGCAACAGAAATATTTGTAGCCGTACAGTCTGAAAGAAAAGCGTCCGAGGTGGTCACAGATGTAATTCTTCAGCAACATACCGGTGTGTATCCATGGCAGGAAAGAAAAGAAGGTTATAAAACAGAGGCAGTGGGGGCGGGGGGAATGTCGAGACAGGGGCTTGTCACTTTAAATTATGTGAAGCCTTCTGCAAACACAATATGCAGTAAAGGGGGAGGTGGTGGGAGTTTGTATGTGGGGCAAAGAGACGCTGTAGCGTAGCAGGCTGAGCACTGCTGGTCATCTGCTGCAATAGCTGCTGGGATTTACTGTACAGTAACTGTTACAGTGATGGTGCAACAACATCTGTCTCACATTTCAGCGTGACCTCTTCGGTCCGGCCGTTTGGTGAAAATGTGAACTCGACATGCAAACAAATACACACAATCACAACTGGGAGCTGCCCAGTAAAACCAGTGTTCAGCTGGGGGCAGTGGGCAATAACAGCCGACCCTTTTTCCAGTCATAAGTTTTGTTGTTGTCTTTACTTATAAAATTTGATTTGTTTCCTAAATGAAGAAAAAAGATGTGAAACGGTCTGATTGTGTGATTGTCGAGATTCGATTTGTTCCTCTGGAAAGAGTTTCAGTTTGATGACAATTGTGTTACAGAAGCAATCAACTCCAAACTAAGCTTTAATTATTTTTTTGATTCCTCCAAACTTCAGTCTTTATAGATCAGGCCTGCTATAATATCAGATTTTTTAAATTGGAGAACAAAAGCGCAGTGACTCAATCACAAAACGTAGACACACTTGGTAGTCGGTGCTCAGAGTACAACAGTAAAGCTTAACAGCTAAAATTAGTTCAGACCAAGCAGCAACCTCCAGGGCTGAAAGTGAAGCTAGTGCTGCCAAAAAGTGCAGTTCCTCTAACGGCCATTGGAGGCTCCAAAAATGAGTCTCATGCTAACGTGTCCAAACTTACAGCAGAACAAACGTGTTTAGAGCCTGCTGCAAGATACACATTTCACCTCTGTGGAAGGCTCATTCCTTTATGAAAATGATACAGACCCCAAAGTACATGATCCAAACTGTATTTAGAGATCTGGCCCGTTTAGCAGGTAGTTGTAACCCATCGCTGTCTGCTAGGCCTCATCCACTACTCTGAGTCACTGAACTGCACCTCTTGACTCTCTGCGTGTGTTTATTAATTCATTACTCAGCACTGGCAAGCAGATATGTGTGTCCAAGTCCAAGAGTAAGTCTATAAAGCCAAAGAAATCCAACAGAAGTTACACAAGGAGACAGAGAAAGAACACAAACAGATGCTGTAACAAAAGACAAAGGGAAGACAACACCATTTATACTCCCACACTGAGGGCTAATCAACAGAATTAGACACAGCTGGGAGGAAATGAGACACAGGTGCACAATCAATAAAACCACAGGGGAGGAAGTAAAACTGGATACAAGACACAGACGGCAACTAACTATCAAAGTAAAACAGGAAGAAGGTAACAGTAACTCGGGAAACTCAGACGCAAAAACAAACTTGAGACAGGAAAAAGACACAAAAAGAAAACAGCGGGAATTAAGAACTCTGAATGGCAAAATCACTGGACATCCCACGTCTCATAAATGCAGTTTCTGCACTCTGGTTAGTGCTAAATTATCTCAGATTAGGGATGTGAGAGAGAAATGATTTGGTTAACCGATGCAGTGCTTATCAGATGTTGGGACACCACCTTCAACTAGCCCTCAACAGATGGCTTCTCCCCCTCCTCTCTGTCTTTGGCAGGAGATGCAAAGATGTTGGGTGGAAGACAGTTGCAGAAACCTGATATTCCCACACCTCTACTCATTCCAGTGTAAGGTCCTGCTGGGAAAACATGGTTATCTCAATGTTACTACCATGGTAACAGCCCTCCCTGATGGCAGGAAGTGCCTTCAGGAGCGCCTCCAGAACAGGTCAAGGAGGCCAAAATTCTCCAAATTCACAGCCAGTTGTGGAAAATGTTTCCTTTTGTGTTTCCCTGAAGAAAATGCAATGGTTTTAATGCTATCATCTACATACATGAATGAGCCATTTCATTAGGTACACCCGTTCAACTGCTCGCTAATGCAAGTATGTCATGAGCCAATCACATGGCAGGAATTTGATGCATTTAGTTAGATGCATGAGTTCATTTTATTGAAATGGCCTCCACAGTCCCCAGACCTCAATCCAACAGAGCGCCGTTGGCATGCAGAGGAATGAGAGTTTCACATCACAGGTGTACAGCTGATTAATCTGCAACAACTGTGCAATGTTTTCATGTGAACATGGAATTTTTTCTAGCACCACAGAGAACAAAGGCAGCTCCAGAGACACCCGGGGGTCTCAAGATGTACCTAAAAAGTGTTGGGTGAGTCTATATTTCAGAGGCATTTCCAGGGTTTCCATTTGGGTGATACAGTGGGGACTGAGTCAGGGGATCCCACAGGAAATCAGATAATTTGTTTAGAAATAAATAAAACAGAGGATAAACCTGACATTGAAAGAGAGGCCCTCTTTGGACACCTGCATATATTAACTGAATTTAATCACCGGTGATGTACTAATTGAGCACCGTGTCTTGTTTTATCTGTAATGAGTGCTGGATTACATAATTCTTACATAACTGAATGAACTGACGGCCCCTCTGGGTTCCTTCAACTGGTTTTGAAGCCCTGGCAAAACTTTGCCACCTCCTACCGATGACAGATTTTAATGGCTGACCTTCGCTCATCAGATCTCCTTTTAAAAAAGCATCTCTGAACATGCTGACATTTTCCGTTTGAGCCTCAGTTTTACTGCATACTGATTTCAGGTGAATTTATTCCAGTCCTCCCTCTAGTATCTCATTTGTTTAGTAAATTCAAGTAGGCAAATGTTCCCATAAAACCCAGAGCAGCTCGTGTTACTTAAATCATGGCATTAATCATCCGTGTGTAAAGCAGCTACAGCCCTGCATGGTGTTTTTTCTCCTTAAATCCACCATGCTATTATTGCTCCTGGTGATGGTTAATGGGCTGCCACCTCCTCCCAGCTTGCTACTGGCACCACCTTTGTTATTACGGCTCTTCAGCTGCTATCGGTGCTGCCAGTCCATCTGATGAGTTGCCCTTGAATTGTTTTATTTTACTCACATTGTTGAATCTTTAAAGTTGACACGGATGTCACTATCATATTTCTGCCTTGCATGCATGGATGCAAACCCGTGTACAAGCCCACTGAGGATAATTCCAAGGAATTACCTCCATTTATCACAACCAAGCCTAAACTTGGACTCGACTATTCTGGCCTTCCATATCAAGATCATAAATCCCTCTGTCCCCTTAAACTATTAAATTGTCTGTTTCATTCTCTACTGGATGCTAATAATGCAAACTCACAGCATAAGATGTTTGTTCCTCCCACACATGCTTATACAAAGTTGCCATGCTGACCTTCCTGCATGATTCATTCTTCTGTGTTCATTAGAGTTGAGGGGAGACTAAAAAGCCAGAGAATGATTGTGATTGGGCCACTGATGCCATATTTCAGCTGTCGGGAACACATTCCAAAACCTGCTCAAGGCTGCGTCCAAACATTTCTCATTACTAGCCTCTAAGTGTGTAAAAGTGTGTGTCAGCAGCACAGCCTTGGCCACTGCTGGCCAAATAGTCTGACAGAGGCCATTTGTTAGCTTTATGGTTTCATTGGGAGGAGGTCTAATCATTCATACTCGTCTGTGCTTCACTCAGATTTACTTCAGATTATTTTTGCTCCCCGAATGTTGGATTTAGAAGCCGGAGTTTGTTACAGCAGTACAGGGTGATGACACTGCTGTGTGTAACGGCCCTCGCATTAACAATGAATCAGCAGTTGTAGTCTAACAGCGCAGTATACGGTGAATCTGCTGCAAGACTGCAAAGAAAAATTCACCTCCAACCATGCATCCATCTATCAATCCATCCATCCATGTATCCAACCATGCATCCATCCATCCATCTATAGATCCATCCATCCATCCATCCATGTATCCAACCATGCATCCATCCATCCATCTATAGATCCATCCATCCATCCATCATGTATCCGTCCATGTATCCAACCATGCATCCATCATCCATGCATCCTTCCATGCATCCATCCATTCATGTATCCATCCATGTATCCAACCATGCATCCATCCATCCTTCCATGCATCCATCCATCATGTATCCAACCATGCATCCATCATCCATGCATCCTTCCATGCATCCATCCATTCATGTATCCATCCATGTATCCAACCATGCATCCATCCATCCATCCATCCTTCCATCCATCCATCATGTATCCATCCATGTATCCAACCATGCATCCATCATCCATGCATCCTTCCATGCATCCATCCATTCATGTATCCAACCATGCATCCATCCATCCATCCTTCCATGCATCCATCTATAGATCCATCCATCCATCCATGTATCCATCCATCCATCCTTCCATGCATCCATCCATCAATCTCTGCAGCTATTGTGGAGGAAGTAGTCTAAGCAGAGAAGCCCAGATCTCTCTCTCCTCTGACTCTTCTAGGTGGGGCACTGAGGCATAACCATACCAGAGGCATCATCCCTCCAGCACGTCTCCAGGGTCTCCTCTCAGCTCGACATGCCCGAACATTACCTAAGAGGCATCCTAGCAAGATGCCCAAAGTAATTCAACCTCCACGTTTCAGTGCAGAGGTGTAGCAACTTATCTCCACCACTGACTTTCAGCTAAATCAAGAGGATAAGCAGCCAGGTGTTTGTCTGACAAATACAACTTCTCCTTTTTATTGGTGTGTAAGGTACTTCTTTTTAGAGTCAGAGAATGTTAAGAGTCACCTGCAGCAATGTAGGTTTGCCACTTGTAACAGAGGAGTACTTTATTAAATTAGCATCAAAGAATTTACCCCAAAACCACAGTATAGGTCGGGAACTTTCTTTTTTCCCATTTTAACCCAAAATGAAATAATCTCTAAACCACATTACAGCATGTCAGACCAAACATGACCCCCCACTGAAATATTCAGCACTCGGTTTGCTTTTTAATATCACTTAAATATTTCCATCATGAACAGTGAATAACAGTTTATTAAGACTTCCTTCGTTCTCTCCCACTTTAATCAATTCTCCCTCATTTCTCTGCCCTCCTCCCAGTGATTCACTCATTTATTCATTCATCATTTTTACATAATCTCAATCAGACTCCAAGTATGAGCTATTGGAAGGATGCCAGTGGCTGGAACCGAGTTCACTCTCTTTTTCTCTACTTCCCCATCACAAATTCACTACTCATCAGAGACCATTAATTACAGAGGAAGGCACTGTGGCAGGAATGAGTGCGAGGAAGAAGAAAAAAAAGAACGAAACGGTGCTCCTCCATCCACAAATTATAATATCCAGTTCTCCGGGGCACTCGAAAATTAAAATAAAACCCAAACAAGATCAGAATGCAAACTCCAAGCGGGCTATAAATGGAACAAGCTCTGCCTTCGCTGAATACAAAATTTCTCCAAACTGTTGCCAGCAGCGAGGTGCTGCATTCAGGATCACAGGGAAGCAGCATGTGGCTGCGTGGAGCTTAAAAAGACGAGGTGATTGCCTCATACGTGTAACCTTAGAATCACCCGTATCAAGAACAGCCTGTGTCGTCCCTTTAGGTAAGATGTCCGCCTACATTTAACAGTGTTACTATTCTCAGATGTGCAATTACAGCAATTATTATCAGGAAAAGCAGTAGTACTGCTACTGTGGCAGAGCAGAGCATGTACCATGCAGCACAGGGACCAAGATCTACCAGTCCCTGGCACTTTCTCTGACCTTGAGTTCAGCTTCCAGTTCACTCCAGTTCACTCCTCAGAGTGTTTTATAATTTATTTACTAAAAAAAAAAGTTAGGCCGTGTCTCAAAATAGCAGTTAAAATGTTTCCTACTATTACAGCCACCCATATTACAGCCACACCACCACTGAGTCCAGCTTCATACAGCTGAGCTGCAAAACCCTTTGTCAGTTTTCAGACTAAATAGACCTGAAGGACACCTGACCCTGAACAGGACTGCTCCGTAAAGCCTCAGGCAACATCAGCTTCGACTGATTCTGTGATGAGCACAGATAGAGAAGATAAGAGAGGCGAGACTGAAGGTTGAATATGGAGAAAACGCCAAAACACAAGAAATTGTTGCTTGTATGTCTAGAAAAAGGGATCAGCTCACGTGACTGGCTTTGCATCAGGATGATATTGCAAAATATACCACAAGTGGACAGTGAGTGCGGTGATCTCGTTGATAACCTGCCTTTATAGTTAAATCTTTCCTTTTACTATCATAGCCACATGTAGGTCTTCTGATTAATCGGCTGATAGTTGCAGATCTAATATAGTCTATACTGTCAACTGGCTTTTTATTACAGCTTTATCATTTGTACCACAGTAACTTTAACTTCTAGCTGATGTTGAAAACCACTGTGAGCAATAGTTTTACATTTCTAGTCACTTTTTCTGTTTTCTGAGAATAAATAAAATATTCACATTGTAACTTTCAGGTAAGATTCAACAGAAAATCAGAAGAAATATGCTGTTAAATTTTTTTTTGAAAAATGATGTCAGTGCAGAATGCCAGGTGACGCTAGCATGTCAAACAAAATTATGCACACATTTGAGAGAGGAGTGGGATGAGCAATCTTGGGAGGGAATATCAAGCAGTATTTTTACGTTAAATATTCATTCCTAACACATCCCTACCCTCCCAGCTGCACATGTGGCAGAGTAGAGAGGTGAGGAGAACAGCAGCAACGCCACAGAATGGAAATCAACTGACAGAATAGGGAGCAGAAATTTCATGGAAAAGAAGTGACTACTGTGGAGGTGGGTTGCAAAGTGGGTTGGAGCCTAAAGCAGATTAAATAGCATAATTTAAGGGACATTTGCGAGTAGGACGTGAAGAACAGTATCAGCTGATCTGCCATAAACTGAGCTGCTACCCCAGCTAGCACCTGGATTTCTAGCGAACTAACATCAGTTTTCTAAATATTTTCCTAGTTTCCCCATCTGGTGTGGTGAACGCTTGTGAAGAGGTGAGGTGAAGAAACATTCTGACAAATATTTACATAACGCACAAATGTATTTCCTTAATATTTGTTGTGTGTAGTTATTTGCGTACTAGTTTATGCTCAACTCTGCGTGGGTCAGCTGGTTGTTTTCTGTGTGATTTTCCGAATGTATGTATTGCCATAGGCAATCTGCAGAGTGCCCTCTGGTGGATAAACCATGCAATGTTAAATAAATACAAACCAGCGTTTGCAGTGCTTTAGTCTGCAGCAGTGTTTCCCAACCAATGTGCCGCAGCACATGGGTGTGCCGTGGAAGATTATCTGATTTCACCTGATTAGTACTCTAAGCGTGAGTAACGGGCAGAACAATTACATTCTCTTCCACTAGAGGGCAGTACAACCGCTTGCTCCAATTAAATGGGTTGCCAACCGCCAGTAAAACAGAAGAAGACGAACACGAAATTGCATGCTGGGAGTGAAACAAGGCAGTGCATAATAGCAAGACAAATATTTGAAAAGAAAAAGTAGTCAATCAGACCTGGATCTTGGAGGAAATTCCAACCCAGATGAAGGCCCTAGCAAGAGTAGTGGCCAAAAACGGTACACTGAGGACAAACTGAGCCAATTCTGCTCCTGGTGCATGGGGAAAAATGATCAATATGCTTTTTACCACCTTTTTGTCCGGTGGTGTGCCGTGTGATTTTTCTAATGTGAAATGGTGCTGTGGTTCGAAAAGGTTGGGAAACACTGGACCCAAAAGTTTCCTGCCTGCCACTACAGGCAAGTGTGAGGTTTTGCGTTCACACTAAACATTTTTTTCTGGGCTAAAGGTCATGTGGTATCCATGTTCTGCCATGGTTAGTTCTACTATTTGTACAGATCAGCTGCTCACATTGTGGTTTATTTACTTTCCTATAATATTAGAGACAGTGTGACACAGTGAGTGCAGTGGGTTGCTGGGTTGATGAGACTCTGTTTTTTAGTGTTATTATTTAATTTCAAAGGTGGACATTTGAAGAAGTTGAATACAGTGAAAACACAACAGAAGCGCTAAAATGGATTCACCTGCACATCATTTTTATCTCTCATAAACAGTGTTGGTCAAGTTACTTGAAAAAAGTAATCAGTAACTAATTACTGATTACTTCCCCCAAAAAGTAATCCCGTTACTTTACTGATTACTTATCTTCAAAAGTAATTAATTACTTAGTTACTTAGTTACTTTTTAAAAACACGATTTACAACCTGAATAGGTGATAAATAGATCTTTCAGCCCAATTCTACTTTTTCTGCATAATCATCATACAACATGTAATCAAATGGAAAAGTCTCTTTTTAAAACTTGTTTTATTAGTTTTAATCTTTTAACTTTATGCATCAAGCAAAAATTTAATTATATGCAACATTCTCTGACTGGAAGAAATTAGTTTAATATTTAAACCTAT
This sequence comes from Neolamprologus brichardi, assembly GCF_056152115.1. Classification (NCBI taxonomy): domain Eukaryota; kingdom Metazoa; phylum Chordata; class Actinopteri; order Cichliformes; family Cichlidae; genus Neolamprologus; species Neolamprologus brichardi. The sequence goes on along the minus strand of NC_142111.1, from coordinate 24,245,166 downwards.
TTTCTGCACATTCCAGCAAATAAAATAAAATATTTTTTGTGTGTTTACACTCAGTCTTTCAAATAGATGCAAGTAAAACACAGCAGAAAATAAATAAAGTCAAAGACTAGCGGTCCTGTTGCTCTATTTTCACCTATTTTCACCTGTAAAGCAGGAGTGGGGCAGGCGGAGGTTTACCCTGGTGCAGGTGTGCAGCGGTCAGTGGAAGAATCCGCGAGTTTCTCTGAGTTTCCCATTACGTCGTAGCTACTCGGTGCTTGTTTGGAAGTTTAGGGTTTTTTTCGCTGTAAAAAGAAGTTTTCTTCCCACGCACAACGGACACTAATGTTTTTGTCACTTTTTATGGAATCAAACTCAAAGTAAGGTCAGTACTTCCACGCTTTAAACGCTGCAGGCTCATACTCTCTCTGCACTCGATATATGATCCATTGTTGATCTGCACACAGCTGTTGTCACGAACGTCGCACTCGCTTACGTCACTGTCATGAGACATTCTCGCAAAAAAATCACGGTTTTAGTAACGCAGTAACGCAGCGTTCCTACAGTAAAGTAACGGTAATCTAATTACCGTTTTTGCAATAGTAATCCCTTACTTTACTCATTACTTGAAAAAAGTAATCGGATTACTGCCCATCTCTGCTCATAAAACTACTAAAAATAAAAGTCATTCACACAAAGACGAGTCCTGCTTCATGTTTATGTTGGCTAAGAAGGAAATGTTACCAGTGTCGTCCTAAACAAGTAAACAAACATCTACTCTTACTCATAATCTCCTTTTTTCTCTCCCTAGAAATGACTTTGTCAAGTCAGTTTTAGAAGTCCGACACTTTCATGCATATAATATGAAGTCTTTAACCCTTTGGAGAAATTTCTCTTGCATCAGCTCCTCTGGCATTTAAAGCAAGCAGCTTGGGAAAGATAATCAATTATATCTAATACATATTTATTAATATAACTTGGCCTTTTTAAGACACTTTGAATCCCACACTAAGGCTATTTAATGCTTGATTCAAAGTCATACATTTTAAAGTGGAAGTACAGAGGGAACCCCTCTGAGACAATATAGCTTTAGATTTTTTTAATATATGTTTTAGAGCTTCCCACCAGTTTATGTCAATAATTCCTAATGATGATGATGAGATTAAATTATGTAAGAGCCTGTAAGATTTTTGCTAAATGAAACTGAAATATTTGTCCCTTTTTAGGGTATTTTCTCCCAGCAGTAACCATGTAATGTGTTTACACTCAGACACCGTCGACTTACAGAATTGTAGTTTTATCTGTCGAGGCAGAGGTTGACATTTCCCACGGTGGATTTGAATTCAAACACACGGGGGATTTGCAGGACAATGATGCAGCTGTAACACATTATGTAATTGTGTAGCTGTAGAAATCAGCAGCTGCTGCTAAAAAAGCAAACCTGCACCGTCTATTTGCTTAGCCAATAAAAGCAGATTACATCGATTCGTTGAGCTTTGTTGTTGCGTGTTACCTTTAAATGATGACAGCACATCGATAGAGATGTTTTAAAAGGTTCAGAGTTGATAAACAGGTTTTTCTCCACAGCCCAGCGCCGACTGTGTGTGTGTGGATAGCAGTCTAGCAGTACATCCTTAAGATAAACACTGCTGCACTCTGGTAACTCCGTGTCCTCTCCTCTGCTGAGAAAGCAAGTTCATCTCTTTGGCCTTTTGTCTTCGGTCTCCTCTGTCCACCTCCCACGCCTCCTTTAACACTCCCATTTCTATTCACAACATCTCCTGCTTCAAAACTCCATGAAATACAAATTTCAAACGGGTGCACCAAAAATACTCAACTTGACCACGGTGGAAAAACCTGCATGAATCATACGCGAGTAATAATGGTTGCTTCATTACTGGGAACTAGATCTGCAACCAGTTGCAGTCACTTCCTCTCATAGATGGGCGTAATCCGATTACTTTTTTCAAGTAGCGAGTAAAGTAAACCTTTTTCATATCACTATCGTCAAATTTGAGATAAATACAAGTTTCTAAATTTTACTAATTTCAAATTAATTAAATCTGCCTGTCTAATAGGGGTGGGGGAAAAAATCGATACTGTGTAGTATGGTGATATTTTGTTTGCTAATAATGTATCGATACAGGGACAGCAGAAATCGATATTTTGTTACAAAAAAAGGTTTTTGTGGTCTGACTTCAGAGCATGTTGATCCTTTTTCTGAGCAAGAATCCTGACATTCCTTCACTGTCCAAATGTGTTTAACTTTTTTTTGGCAGCAATAAACATGACAGTTTACTTATTTTAATTTAAGACATGTTTTATTTTAATTAAGTTTAAAACTTTTTTATTTAATGTAAAATTATATTTTGTTTTAATTTACTTTCAAATTCTTCAGTTGCTGAAGGGGCTGCATAGTTTTCATAAACTGCATAGTTCAGAATAGCTATAATTGTACCAGATGGTTGATTCAGTTAAGTTGGACTAGACTGTGATACAAACCGTTCAGTTTGTCAACAATAAAACTGAAATGAGAGAAAGACTGAGTGTGAGACTTTGATATTAGAGAAAATGAATATTGATAAAGTTTACCTTTATGTACAGAATCTGAATATCGTAAAATATTTTTAAAAATTGCAATAATATCATATCGTGCGTTAAGTATTGTGATAATATCGTATCGTGGGATGTATGGTGATTCCCATTTCTACTGTCTAATATACAAAGTTATACAGGGTCTGGCGCCTCCACCAATGATTTTATTAAACAAAAGTTTAGCAGTGTTGCTGGGTCTCGACTGATCCACTGTTAGAGGTGATTGTGACCTGGCACCTTTTCACAGATGCTCTGTCATATCAGGGAGTGAGCTTCTGGAACAGTCTTCCACTGTCAGTGAGGGAAGTACAAGTCTCCCCATCTTTAAGAGTCACTTAAAAGGGCGGCTGAGGGACACACAAACATGTGATCATGTTTAATAATCATGCTTTATATTGGACGGGAAAAAGAGTGTAATACAAAAAGGGAAACAACTATTAGTGTAATGGGTCAGTGCAATATCAGGACAGTCGGGGTTTGTGCAATAAAATTGAAGTGTTTCTGTTGTTGTTCTCTATATTGTCCTCTGTGTCCACTCTTCTTGTCAGTGTTTGTTCTAGTATAATGTGATCACTGTTTTTGTCCTTGTCACATGACCTGTAAATAGTGTCTCTGTATGTTTTTACTAACTTGTGTTTAACACCAACCTGCCAGAGGGTCTGCAGATGGAAATGAGCCCAAGGCTGTAATCTGGTATATTTGCATTTGTTAAAATGTTCATTAATGTGTATTGCACCTCTTTCTAAATAAAATAAATAAAGTAAGGGATTACTATTGCAAAAAAAAGTAATTAGATTACTGTTACTTTCCCATAAGCACGCTGTGTTACTGCATTATTAAACTGTGATTTTGAGAGTGTCTCATGGCAATGATGTAAGTGTGTGCGGCGTGTGCAGATCAACAATGGATAATATACAGAGTGCAGGGAGAGTACAACCGTGCAGCGTTTAAAGCGTGAAAGTACTGACCTTACTTTGAGTTTGATTCCGTAAAAAGTGACAAAAGCATTAGTGTCCACTGTGCGTGGGAAGAAAACTTCTTTTTACAGTGAAAAAACCCTAAACTTCTGAGCAAATACCGAGCACGCTGCCACGGGAATGTGAAAGTCACAGAGAAACCCCCGGATCCCCCCGCTGACATGACCGCAAACCTCCGCCTGCTCCACTCCTGCTAAACAGGTGAAAATATATTTAAGAGCGACAGGACTCAGTGCCGCTGAAGGTTTGATTTTGTTTATTTTCTGCTGTATTTTACTTGAATCTGTTGCTGGAATATGCATAAAATTCCTTCAAGTCAAAGACAGTTACATATAATTTCATTTTTTCTTGATGCAATGTGCAAAAAGTTAAAAGATTAAAACTAATAAAACAAGTTGAATTGGGCTGAAAGGTCTATTACTTTGTTACCTATTCAGGTTGTGTATCATGTTTTTAAAAACTAACTAATTATTTTTGAAAATAAGTAATCAGTAAAGTAACTTGATTACTTTTTGGAGAGGTAATCAGTAATTATTTACTAATTACAATACAAGAAACTTGACCAACACTGCTTACTGTCTTCAAGCAACTTTGTTGAGTTAAGATGGCAATAAAGCATCAATAAGACAAAGCCAGTCTGCTATCAGTCTGAAATCAGAGTCAAGTTGCAGCAACATGCAACTTGTATTTGATAATATGGAGATTAACTGTAAATGAAAGATAGAAAAGGTGAAAACAAAAAGCCGTATGCTCAGAATATAACTGCACATTTTCTTCCCTGTAATTAAAACCCTGACAGGCTGTGAGTGCAGCAAAGTTACAGCATTTCTACTCAAATCAGTGCAAACATCAAGTATTAGCCAATATTCACTTTGTTGGCTGCTATTGATCGTTCACCAGTGATGTCATTATCCAACAGCAGTTTGAGAAATAGTCACAATTAACTAATCTGTGCTGATAAGTGATCGTGGAGATGGATATCAGAGCCTAACTTTAGTGTTCCAGCATGATTATATGCTGTATGTCTGTGTCACATCTGTCCCATACTAGCCAGATGTTCAGAGATGGTGAAGAGCTGAAAGAGCTCCACATTTCAAACATTGTTATCGCTCCATAATACCTTCTAAGTAACTAAAATGTGAATGTACATTTCAGCGTTTTAAGGTCAACTACAGCAGACTAACTTGAATAATTGGAGATTATGTATCAGAATTTCAGGAGCAGGACGACGCCTCCAAACACGCTCCTTCCAGCTGTCATCTATATAGGCTCCTCCAGTTCTGCAAGCTGCTCATTCTCGTTCACGTGCCCCACCCTCCCTCCCTCCTTGTTTTTAATTCTTTAACTTTATTTTTATTCAGTGCATGGGGATCTGCCAGGCCCGGGAGCCATCGCCAGTCCCCTTCGAGGCCTTCCCCATTTATGTCAAAGCATCACTTTTACCTACTAAAACGCTGTCAAACCTAAAATGAGGACGTGGGCCCAGCTACTGAAAAGCAAAAGTGTGCGAGCTGCACGAAATTCACTACAAACAACCATCTAACTTGCCTGCATGGCTAGTGTTTCAGAAAATGCAGTTACAAGCTGTACTTTCAAACTTCTGTAATTAACACACATTCTCACAGAAAAATCCATCCATCATTTTCTTAACCACTTATCCAATTCAAGGTCCCGAGGGGGGTTGTGAGGTTGGGGAGACTATCACAGCTGACAAGGTGCACCCTGAGGGTTGAGATCATAGCGCTGTGATAGACAAATTGGGCCCAATGGGTCTTCAAAAAGATCCTTGTGAGAACATCAGCAACAGCGCCGTCAATTTTGAAGCTCATCCAGCCGATCCTCGGAGATGCTGTATTTATGAGAAACGGCCATGAAGTGTCTCCCATAGAATTAGACTTTTAAATTACGAAATAACACGGTCACGTTTCTGCAGCTCTTGAAGGTGTGTTTTGTCTTTAGTTCTTGTTACCTTGTCTTATATTCGGATTATTAGGTAATCCAACCTTCTTCGTCTCTGTTTGTGATTCCTCAGTTTGTTGTTTCCTGGTTTATTTTGTGACTTATTGTTCGCTGCGCCTCATTTTTAGGTTAACTTCCCCGTTTTAACTCATTATTTCAATGACTTCTGCTGTGTTTTCACCTGTTTTCTATCTCCTTTTTTCTTGTGTCTATTTATTGTCTATGTCTTGCCCTTTGTTGCATCATCCCTTGTGGTTGTGTATTTCCTTGTTCCATGTTTCCCTGGAGATTCCTTATTTTTGGATCGTTTGTTCCTGCTCAGCTATTTTATGTTATTGTATTTTTGGAAGAGTTCAGCATTAAAGCTGCTTTTTAGAGTCTCCTGAGTCCTGCATTCGGGTCCACATCGTGCCTGTCACATATCTGAACCCTGACAGATAACATATACACCACAGTTGCCTTCCAGTAAGTTCCTCATCCTCTGCAGGAACTTACTGAACCATGATTTGGGCTTGCAGCCTTAGTGAGCCCAAACCGACCAACCTGGTGATAAAGAAACAATACAGGGGAAATTGCCGGAGCTGGTTAGCAGTGGCTGAATAACTAAGACTGTAAAATCAATCACATCTTTGTCTGATTTACTCTAATAATCACCAAATAAACCAGGCGGACAGCCCAAGTGTAGTCAGAGTGCAGGGAAACACGATGATAGCAGTTGGAAGCATCGGATCGTTTGCTTCTGAACATTTCTGAAAGGCTGTCTCACATCAGAAAAGATTTCTGTGTCACTGTAAAAGCACAGACAAATAATGTGCTTTGTAGCTGTTCACAGAAAGCCGATAGCCTAGTTACACTGCAAGTGTCCTTTTCAACATGGCAGGGTGTCATAAACTTGCTTTTATCGACTTCCAGAACACCGTCGGCCTCTTTGCCTTTCCACCAAAGACACGCCGTGCCCATCAGTCTGCTGGCTGTGTGGTCACAGCGGGACGCTGGGATTGATATAATTTCCTTCGGGATTAATAAAGTATTTCTGATTCTAATGAAAATGAGGAACGAGGGCTTTGATAAAGGTGCATCTATATCACAAACAATCGGGCGCGGTGTTTCAGCGTGACATTTATCCACAGCTGACGTCGTTACACGGTCAGTAAACATTGACATTTATCACTGCATCAACATTAGCCTCGCGCGTACGTCGGCGCTTTCTTTCCCGGTGTCGTCTCTGAAAATCAGAGCCAGCTGGGTCAGCTGCTTCGCCGAGAACAAACCAATCGGCAGATTTCTGAGCATGACTGGGGGTTAGATCTTAAATTTGATGATCCATCTTCAAAGAGAATGATAATTCAGGACAGTCTGTGGAAGAGGGGCGGGGGCAGCTGAGGCTCAGTCATCTCTCTGATCCTCTAAACGTGTACGCTGTATGTTCAGTGAAGCTGCTACTCGTTCTCCAAACTTTACACTCATGTCAGCTCATCCTGGTCAAAGGATCCAATTCTGGAGTCACTCAGTACATCAATACACCAACAGTCAGGACGGGGTCCATCCCTGCTGCCATTAAAGCAGGACGAGCGACCGCATGATGAGGATGTCAGATGAAAGAGCGTGTAGGTATGTGAGTGAGGTTATCAAGCGGCTTTCTTCTATCACAGACAGATGATTGAATTCTCCCCTCAAAGACCAGACAGCTAATACACGTCGCTCTTTGGTTTCACCACCAAATTACTGCACCTACAGCAACACTCAGCTTTGCACCTTTCCCACTTCACAGACCAAACCACGCTCCAACGCATGACATCAATTCCGACCTCGAGAGGAAGTCCTGGTAATTAGAAAGTGATATTTTTGGCTTGTCTGAGCCCAGGACACATCCTGAAGGTGAGTAATTGGTATCATTGAGCGAACAGTGGGACAGATGAGTCAGGGATCGAGATCTATTAGTGGCCACTAATCAGACTCACACTGGGCTCTGGGAGGCAGCCAGCTGGATGAGTGCTGGCTCGGCTTTGTGCTGTGTCACAGAGCAGGGAAAACAGAGGCGAGCAAAAGCACTGAGCATAAATACCTGCAAACACGAGGCACGCGAATGGTTAAATCCTCCTATAACGGCTGTGCTTTTTTTGTGCTCGCACTCGTTTTATCTGACTGTCACTCTTCTCAGTGTGAGGAAATCTCATTTAAAAAGGAAACTCTTCAGAATTAATGCATGCAACTCAAAACATCTGCAACTAGGGCAACCCTCGAGTCTTTGAAATCTGACGTGCATGATTCATTTATAAAATAAACACTGGTACAGAACATCAGCGTCCCTGTGTGTAAATATCAGTGACAGAGCCAGACGACTCTCGCAACAAAGACCAAATAAAAGATGATTCTCTTTAGCGTTTAGGTGGAGAGCAGAGAAAATAACCCGCAGGCTCTTTTCAGACTCTTTTCAGTGTGCTAAATTAGGCTGACTCACAATTACAAACTACACTGGCATCAGTTTGTATTGTATGAATGACAACTTCTGCTTAAAAACGCTCAAATTCTTCATCAGAACAAAAGCTTTTTTATGGAGAAAATCTACTAAGACTTTCTTACTTAAAGAGAAAGGCCTCCAGTTTATCCTTTGTAGACTAAAGATAAGAGCAGAAAGACACTGTATGCATATTTTACAACCCTGCGAAACATAAAAGTCAATTAAAATAAAATAAGTCTCGTTAAGAAAGTTAGACGTGAGTCTGAGGTGCTGAGAGTTCAAACAGTCGAAATCCTTCAGAATAAAATTCAGTTCAGAGGGTTTGAACACTTCGGTTGAGGCTTTTAGGGGTAACAATTTTAGCAGCAGTTTAGCCTTCAAAGGAAATTATTAGATGATTAATGGATCTGACTGCCCACTTCAAGCTGGCTCCAAGAGCGAGTCAATCCACTTCCACTTCCAAGTTAATGGTTTTGATCTTTATGGCTAATTTCACCCTTCATGACAAATGCACAGAGACTAAAGTCTGCCGCTTAACTTCTATCATGACTTCATTTGAGGGGCGTGGCCACTTTCTGTGACGGGTGGGAGTCGATAGCTGAGGTTGCTAAAGTTCAAACTATTTAGTTAAATAAAAATCAAAGATGCTTGGCAGGGCTGTTTAAATCTTCCCCCTGAGAAATGCCACCAATACGAAACACAAACTGAAAGAAGCAAATCCACCGTGGAAACCAAGCAAAGTTAAACTGAACTGACGTAGAAGCTCATCTGACTCAACAGATCCAACACATTTCACAAGCTATCGACTTCGACTTCGGTAAAGACCCATTAGGTGATCGCTGTGCGTGAGTTTCACTAAACGACTTGACTGCTCGAGGAGGATTTTTATGAATTGTTGAAGGACAGACATCAAATCTCCAAGCGTGAGCTCACTGGTCTTTAGGATTAAAATCAAAGCTAAATAAAAGTAAAAACTATAACAGCTAAGCGCCAACTGCATCTCATTTGTAATAAAACTAACCTAAAATATGTCTCTCTGTGCCCATAATTATATTAACCCTTTAAGACCTACCATAGAACCAAGTCCGCCAGAGCTTATATTATATTTTTACATGCTATGGAGCCATTTTTGGGAGCATTTCAAGTTGCTATACATCAATACAACCATTATAGCCCAGATTTTAATAATATTTCTGCATTAAGTGCATGGTAATTACATAAATTGCAAAAAAGTGCAATAAACTACAAAAAAATTTAAAATCGTTTTTGCTTTTTTAACATATATTTCTAGTTAGAGAAATTTAAGAGGCTTATCCCTCAAAACTGTAAATACAAAAAAGTTGCACAAACTAGTTTCCCACCACAGGAAATTTATTTTGAGTGTCTTCATAGTTTTATTTTTGAAATACACCAATTTTTATACACTGCAGGAAAAACGAAAATAAATATTATAATGCAAATTTGCAAAATAGCAGCATATGCATCAAAATAAACTATTTCCAGCAGTGCAATATGAGTCCTAAGCGTCCCAGAAACCACACAGAAAGTCATAAAGTCAAAGATAACTTTTAAAAACACCAGTATAGGCTCATGAGGCCCTGATGGTAAAAAAAACAACAAAAACCTACATTTCCGCGAAAATGACGTCACTTCCGGTTTCGGACAGGTCGGGTGATGTCTATTCCAATGTAGGAAGTGTTACAAACAGCTGATCGGATCGGCAAAGCATGTTTCTGGAATATTATGTTTTTGTTGCTGCAAGCGCTTTTTATGCAGTTTTTGCAAAGCTATATGTGGAAGGAAACTGTGATCGAGGACAAGCTGATGGCATAAGATGTAAGTACAACTCCTCCGGTGTATATATGCAAAAAAAATATTGCGCTAGCTCACGTGGTTGCAGAGCTACCAGGATTTAAAATAGTTACGCAAAACAGAGAGTGCTGCTCCGACCGGCTTTAAAGGGTTAAAAGATCACATATGGGCTTCTGCGTAGGATGAACCAAGACTGCTAGCATTAGCTGATAAATTAGCACTCCACCTTTTTGTCCAAACATGGCAACTTATTGTGCCATAAAAAACCCAAACAGTCAAAAATGTTACACGTGAGGCTTCAAGACAAACTTTTGCTTGGTAATAGGTAACAGCGTGATAGCTATGCGCATCTTTTATATACAGTCTGTGGATCTGATTTAGATTAACGCATCAACACCGAGCTGTTTGAGAGTATTGTTGGACGGATGTACCTAATAAAAAGGCTGGTGAGTGTACAATTATCCTGTCCGTGTCCCACCGACAGTGGTTTATTCCCCAACACTGGACCCCAGCTGGTTTGACCCAGCTCCTGTTGGCTTATTGTGCGTAATGTACTCCTTAGATTTAGACAGAAGGAAGAGTCCTGAGTGTTTCCCTCATGCAGGTGACCATGTGGGGAAACACTTTAAAATGTCTCAACTAGAACACTGAAACATCCAGTTTGATTTGTCAGAATGTGAAATACGGGACATCTTTTTGCTGTAGCGGTTGAGACACACACCACATATCATGAGAACAGTTTCCCTGCCAAACCTCGATTCCTCTGAGGCTCTCCTTCCCTACACTGTCAAAAAATACAGAACCCTGTCTATGAGCGAGTAGAAGGTTTATTTTAATTTGTAGTTCATAACCAGATGGTGTTCTTTATAAAAGTACTTTACTGAAAACGATCCTCTCCTGGTATAGCGTCTAAAAATATGCTCTGACTGCAGATGGTGCACAAGCATGGTCTGCACACGAGCAGCTTCCTAACTGGCAACATGTTACATCAATGGCCATAAGTCAACGGGTGTGGAGAAAGTGGAGCGAGCCAGGCAATTAGCAAGACTGATGTGCTCTGAGGAAAAGTGAAGCATGAGGGAAATCCACTAAGCTGAGGAGGCCATTTCAAAGAAATCAGTCTGTGTGCAGTAATGTCTGCATCTGCCTGCCTGCCAGTCAACATATGCATATTTTTGAATTTCAAAGCTCACAGTCGCTGATAATGAAGTAAATGCCAGTTAGACGTATACAAATATTAGTCAAATCCAGAAATAACCACGTGAAAAACATCCACCAACTCATCCCGACACTGGTGAGACAGAACGTCTTCCATCTGTATGCCAAAACAAAACGAAAGTAGCTATTTTAAATCTGTGTAGCAGTGTAAAAGGGATGGAAGCAGCGATGTTTTTCTTTAATGGCCAGCAGGGGGCATCGTCTCTAGTTTCAAAAAAGCTTCGGAGCATATCAACACGTTCTCACTCCCAAAGCGTCACATTTTAGGCTAGGTGACAAATCGTCAACATATTACGTTTTCGGCTACCCACCACGTTCCTAAATGACGACCTCGGAAAAATGAGGAAATATGAGAACCGTATGGACTCAATCTACACATGTTCGCTCTTTTTCTTCAAATTGCTTAGAAACACGCTATTTAACATAATTAAAGTCATGGTTAACGTCAGGAAAAAGGTTATGGTTAGGGCTAGGGATAAGGTTAGGTTTAGGGCTGGAATACAGGGCTGGAATGTCTATTACCGCGGGAGCGTCATTGCACTGGATTTCGGCCATAACCCACTGCGTACCATAAGAACGCCGAAGGTCTCCTTTCGCGTTCCTCAGGAACGCTGCGGGACGTGACAAAACGTCGGCATGTTACGCCTCGGGAGTGAGAACGGGCTGAGCATATAGAAGCGAGTGGAAATACACCCACCGCCGCTCATCACCGATCTGTCGCCTCCCTAAACATATTCCTGAACGTTTTTGGCCTCAGCTGCTAGTTTTAAGTTTTACGAGGTTATTTTTGTTGGTTGTGACCATTTTTTGAGTCAGACAGGACAAACCCTGTAGTTGTTACGCTGTGAGAATGCAGTGTGCACCTCTTCATCATCACCTGACAGCAAAAACATTCAGCTCCATGCTTTCTAGCAGGATTTTACTTGTTGTTGCACAGGGTGTGTACGTGTGATTGTCACTGTAGGACTCTGCTGTGCACGGGGAGGGTACAACGAAGAAGAGACAGATGAGACGTTTCATGAATATATAAAAACAGAAGGCGTTAAACTGTAACCCTCGAGGAAGAAAGTCAAGAGCCAGGCAAATGTTATGACTTAATGCTGTTTGAGCTATTCTGCTGACATCCACCCACTTATAGCCACTAATTATGGTGGCTACATGATTCATTGTTGTCTGTGAGCGAGACTCTCCTGCTGGTTACTTTTTCTTTATTGTATGGGAAAAGAATTCCCACAGCAGCCGCAGCAGCAGCAGCGGTCGTAGCTCACTTGTGTTTTTTGTGTTCGGGCTACACATTATGCATTATAGAGCGTGGATATTGCTTCCACAGTGCACATTAACCCCATCTACACATCCTGCCGACGACAGCATAGCTCACTGGACACACGGGGACAATAGGACAATCACACTATGGCAAAAAAAACCCCATTTCATGAAGTGAAAAAGCCAAACTGGTCTCACTTTACCATCTCAAACACAATGACTCAGTTCAGTGGCCTTGCAGCTCTCTTTCAGCTTCACTAATGCAGGCAGCCTCAGACAGACTGCAGTCTACCTCCGTCTCTGCTCGTTATCCCTGATCTCCTCCATGCTGTTCATGTCCCCCGTCTCCACTTAGCCCTCGGCGTGCGAGGCTGACAGCTCAGTGGGCTCGGAGCCAGGGCCGATCATAGTGTCTGCTCCAGGTCAGCCTCCCTGTGGATATAGGGGCAACAACACCCTGATAGTCTGTCTAACAGGAGGCCGTGCCCCGGTGGCTCGGTGGGTCATGTTCCTGGAGCACTGTTGGTGTCACCTCTGACTTTCCTTCTTACATATTCGATGAGGTCGAGCTAATGACTGAAACCCGACAGATGCACGACTGGCAACTGAGCATGTGCACAAGCAGCAGCTACTTCTGCACTGCAGCTGCATGGCTAAAGGCTTCAGTAATGTCTACATTGATTGGTGCTCGGTGCTTAGGCATCAATTACATGGCTGTCTGGAAGCGAGGCACTTACAGGTGATTGTGTAAATCAGAGCGGGAATCATCTTGAACTGTGTAGTGTCTGCAGCAGTAGTGTCAGCACAGTGACTTTTCACCATAAGATGAAGCCTTCCTCATGACTGAAGTTTTTAATCAAACTTCACTCAGGCGGTTTTTGGTTTTCTGTGATTATTTTCAGCTGAGGAACAAAGCACAGTTGGTGCACTGCTGCAGAGGCATTTCCGGGACTTTTTAAATGAGTAACTCAATGAGGACGAGGTGCAGCTCGTGGCCTCATACAGATGTATTATAGGGAAAGCTGCCCAGAGAGTTTAAAGATCACTTTGTGTTAGTAACTATTTTATAAAGTGCACAAGAAGTATTTAAAAAATTCACGTAAAGTAAAAGACATATTCTTAAAGCAACAGCACTTTTTATTACATACGTGATCATAACGATTATTTCATTCATGTGTTTATCACTTTAATGTTGCTTCTAGATGACTAGATATTCTTCTCATAACAATAAAGGATCATATTTCAGTGGCTTTATTTTAAAATATGCAAAGTAGGAAGTAAATAATTAAATATAATATAGTTTTAATAATTAGTATTGCTTCTTCTGGGTTGGGGGAGAGTATTTGCCTCGAGCTAGGGTATTCAAATATCTGAGGGTCGAGTTTACGAGTGGATTGGCATTCACAGTAGCACAATACTCCAAGTTTAATGATTGGATGTGGGTCGTTATTGAAAGAATAAGACTGCAGATCCAGCCATAGACAAGAGCTTCCTGCAAGGAAGGGTGAGGAACTCAGATATCCGGAGGGGTTTCTGCACCTTTGTGTCAAAAAGTTGGCATCTCGACCAGTATGTCTCCTAGATGTAGCTCTCAGGAGGTTTTTCAAACATGCACACCGAGGAGGAAACTCAGGGATAGACCCAGAAATCTACCTATGAACACCTCAGGAGCACGGTGCTTAGCCTTCTTCCACCACAACCAGATAAACAGAAGAAAAATGATGGATGGGTGGATGGATCGAACATGGATCGAGTACAAGTAGAAGTCAGCAGTATAGGATGAATAAGTAGTTGAGAAAACAGACAAATGGACATTGAAAGTGTGGTAAAGTACTTCAATTAAAGCATTAAGTTACATCCCACCACTCTTCTTTTCCATGTTTTCAATCAATGACATTAGGCAATTTAAGATTAACATTACTCTACTCCAATGCATCCCCTCTGGAAACGCCCCCGCCGATGAATATTTCAGCAACAGTGTAGTGTAGTTTGGGCTTGAGCTGGCGAAGTCACAAAACCTGCATCTATAGAGTCAAATACCAGTCAAAGTGTATTAAAATCCTCTTCCTGTAGAAGTTGTACTTCTACAACTATCTTTGCTGTTGAAGAATTTTCTGTAGATTGTGATTCAAGGTTCAGGAAAGCTGTGGCTTCTGCCTGTTTAAGTTTTCCAGATATGCAGTAGATCAAGCTACGTCATGCTGACATTAAAGCAACTGTTGGTTCCTTGTTGGTTTTAAAGGACAGATTCTGGCCAAATGTATCATAAACTTTATGTTTGTCAACTGATGCTCCTCTATAAGTTGTTTTACAGGTTGGCAATCTGGTAAGCGATTAATTTTTGAGGCAGAATCATAGTCCATGTGCTCACATGATCACAATATTATTTGAGAGCGTAGTCTTCCAGACAAAAAGCCTGCCTGGAGTCTGAAGACACAGCTCCCAAGCACGTCACGTTTTTACTCTGAAAGTTCTGCCTGTTTATGTGTGAAAACTCAAAATGTGCAGGCTCTCCAGCAGCTAATTGTGCCACATCCAATCATGCTTTTGTGCATTTATCTAAGCGTAGGCATTTTCAGACAGCAAAGACATTCATTTTTTAATTTATTTATTTTTTTAGTCATGTGATAAAGCACACCTACATTTGAGTGACAGGATTATTGTTGATTATGTCCCTGGAAAACTTGCGTCCTGGTATTCAGTTATTTGTTACTACAGACTCAGTTAGAGCCACTTAGTTGACCCATCCCGTGGTTTAATACTGTGGCTAATCTGAGTCTGCCAAATTAAGGTCGTCCATGACACAAGATCATCAGATCATCAAACCAACCAGCAGTAAATCAAAGTTCCTTTTTGGAATGATTGCCTTTGTTTAAAAGCAGTCTAGTTGTTGCAGCTGTGAACCGAGGTCACTGCAGAATACATGAAAAACAGATTTGCTGGTGTGTAATTTAAACGTTTCAACAATTTCCAGTGATTGCTGAAGAGACCTCAATATATGTTAGTCCAGTGTTTCCCAGGTGACAGATTCATATAGGCACACAGGCTTAAAATAATCATGAAAGTCTGAATTTGCACAAATATTTTCTATACTTTGTGACATATCTTAGTGTACAATACAGGAAGTCTCTGTCTGTCTACTTGCTTTTCTTTCCAACTCCTACAATATCAAAGGCTGAACAACCCAAAAACAGATACATTTTAGACTCATAAAGGTTCTTATCTATATCAGATATTATGACATTGTGATGTTGCCTAGCAACCACAAATCAACAGAGTCAAATGACCCATATTTAGAAAGAATTAACGTATAATATCTTAAAATATATCCGTTTTATTTCATTTCTAATGTACATCTCCAAAACTACACTATAAACACTATATGACAACACCCTCAGGTTGCTTAGCAACCACCTAGCAATATATATGACCTGTTTTTTTTGCCGCATGCACCTACAACACCTTATGAAAGCAACCTGTCCTTTTAATTCCATGGCAAAGATTCTTTCTTTATGTCCACAAACCTGAATTATACATAACATATTATAATTTAACCAAGTTGCCTAGCAACCACCTGGCAATGGGCAGTGCCCATTTATGCAACTACAGCACCTTTTAAAAGCATTATATCATTTTCATTTCTGATCCAACAGCACAATCAGCTGGACGATATTGAGGATCTCTTAAGTTTAGCAAACCATGAGCGGGAGGAGGAGGGTATGGGGTCTTAACACACCCCCGTTCTCTGCTAGCCATCGGGGCAGGGGGGCTGGGAAGAGATGCTGGCTGTCCGATTGGCCTCCCTGCTGCTGCGGAGCCTGGGGCGGTCTGCTTGCCTCCACCCCGGAGGGAAGGGTAACATCTCTTGGGTCTGGGTGCCGTTTCCCCCTCTGGGGGCGAGGATACCTGGACCCGGGGTATAGAGTATGTTTGGGGAGTGTGATTGTGTGTACATGTCCATTTACGTTTATTCCTACGTTGGGTGAGTGCTGAGTGTTTGTATATGTGTGCATGAGGGTGGGAATGCATGTCTGTGTCTGTGTGTGCCTGTTTGTCTGTGTCTATATGTCAGGTCGGGTCTTAGACTCCACCTCTCTGGGAACTCCCAGGCCCTCCAAGTGTGGAGGCCTATCTCCCCTCACCACACTCCCTGCCGGTGACTGATGCCCTCAGGGGTCGGTGCATTGTTGGTTCTTGGTGTCCGGGGCTGGGCGCTCAGGTCATGTGCCAGCTCACTCCCGGTGGCTACTTGGCGGGGCCTGGCGCCTGCTGCTCGGTCAGGCCTCTTCCGGGGCGCGGAGGACCCTCGGGCCTCCGGCCTCTGTGCCTGCGGCTCGGTTCACTCTGGCACAGCTGGCTGCCGGCGGAGCCGGCGGGCACGCCGGTGCAGCCTCCTCTAGTTTCTGCCCGGTGGCTACTGGATGACCCCTCGTCTGGGGATCCTCAGCCCTTCCCATGAAGGTGGCACGGATGCCCCTCCGGTGGTCCTCCTTGGGCTCTTGCACTCTGGGGCCTCTGGATGTCTGGGGCCTGGATCTCCCCCATGCCTGCTTCATGCCCTGAGGGACAGGGCTATGGCTCTCTACATCCTCTTGCAGACCATTACATGGGGAAACCATTTGAATACAAGCGCGCCGACCCACACAGGTGTGCACACAGGTGTTCACTGTTCGTAGACTTAAATCACACCTTTCTTGGCTGCTACTTCAAAGCACATTCTGCGCTGTCTGTCCTGCGTGCTGCACAACAACATTCAATACTTAGTATTTACTGCTGTTTACACTTAGGTAGATTAATGCGATGGTGTTGTGTATAGTATGTTGCTTTGTTTTGTTTTGGTTTTTTTTGCTTGTTTTCTATTCTTTTTCTCTCAACAGGTGATCCCGGAGATATTTTTTTTCCCCCCCTTTCTCACTGTCCCTCTCCCCTTCTGTTTTTCTTTTCCTTCCTCTTTCTTTCTCCCTTTCCTATCCCTCACTCATGTCTGTCCCGTCTGTAACAACTGAAAATAAAATAAAATAAATAATAAAAACAAAGGTCGATCAAATGGACCAATACGGCAATGCCATGATGATCCATTTGGCAAAATAAATCCATTGGGTCTCCTTGTTGGTCTTCAGACAACAATTCTGACGGCTAAAGAACCAAATGGGACAGGCAGAAAAAAAAAAAAAAAGTTTAGCAAACCGATTGCGGGCGGCGTCTTTGCCTCTGATCGATAGAATATAATGCTAAAGACAGTTGCCAAATACACCTGGCCAGCTGCTCAAGTTGAGCGTACGTGTGGGAAACGGTCAACGGTGCGGTAAGTCCATACTTTCTTCAAACATGTTGCTGTCTTCACTTCAGACTGCATTACTAATTGTTTGTTAAATGGCAGCTGTGCAGCTCCGGCGTGTGTGGTGGGAGTGTGGGCCCTTGTTTGTGCTTTAAGTCCCCACAGCCTCACTGTACATATGTTTGGCAATTCCCACTCAAACTTTGTTATGCACTTATGGTTTTGCTAGTGAATCTTTTCACAGCCTCTTGTGTTTAAAACCAAAAAAAGAACAATCTGACGCTACTGTACGTGGCAACAAAGTGAGGGTTTTCCCTGTTGTTGCAGAGAGAAAAAATAAATTAATTTAACACCTCTGACAGAGTGTGAGGTCATCCTGCGTTTGTGCGTGAGTCTGTGAGAATCTGTAAGACTGAGAACACCACGGGCCAGTTTACAGTAATAACCAGTAACCGTCGGAGTCAGAATCAGCGCATGCAGCGAATGAGGAAAGTCAAAAATGTTGAGATTTTTTTTGAACTGCACACATTTAATTTTAATACCAAGTGTTTCGTAACCCCCGAACACAAAGAAGAATTGCAGCTGTTTGAAAAGCTCCATCCGAACACGAGGATTTGTTTCTGATCTTGCAGCTATTTGTCAGACAGCCCTGACTCTCTGCTAAGTGCTACAGATCAAAGAAATCAGAAGGAAAGCGTCAGCAATGACTCAGATTAAAACTTCATTCGCTTTGCCTTTTCCTCTCCAGGCCAGCGCAACTCCATTCCAAAATATTCCAACAAGAAAAAGGCCCCTGCAGTCTCGAGATGTACGAGGCTGATCTCGAAACCAGCATCAAAGTGAATTCTGAAGCCCCGCGCTCTGAGTCACCATAAAAGAAAAATACAAACAGAGTGCTACATCCACTTCAAAAAGCTGAAGTCAAACTGGGAGTCAGAGGTGTTGCTCTCGTGAGGGTTTGTGCGCAAACTCGACACACCTCACAGAGGCGAAAGCGAAAAAGGAAATCTCTCAGATGAATCCTCAGATTGCAATGAAAGCATGTGTCAACCGCCCACCCGTACGCCCACCCACCCCTCCAGCACGCTGCCTCTGTGACAAATACAAATTAATTTCACAAGAATGAATAATCAGTTCGCTTGTCCATTTGCATTTCAAGCAACCGCAGCGAGTCCCCTGAGCGCGCTCAGAACGAATGATTATTAACTCGGCCCTCTTGAGAAGACATAAAGTGTTGGGGAGGAGAGAAGGGGGGGGGGGCTAAATGTGCCTTTTAAGAGCTGGTTTTTACATGTGAAGTCTTGGTGGGCAGTGTCCCACGCACTGCTGAACAGGTGCTCAAAGTGAGTGAGTGGGCTGCCGTCCACGTGAAGGTCAAGCCAGGTTAGCTGGTCCCCGTACATGCACCGCTCACTTTGGTCTCCCCCGTTTCCTCCCCTCAGGCTGCTCCCTCTCTTTCCAGCTCTGATATCTCTTCTTTTTGCTTCTCTTG
This sequence comes from Neolamprologus brichardi, assembly GCF_056152115.1. Lineage (NCBI taxonomy): Eukaryota > Metazoa > Chordata > Actinopteri > Cichliformes > Cichlidae > Neolamprologus > Neolamprologus brichardi. The sequence goes on along the minus strand of NC_142111.1, from coordinate 24,226,132 downwards.
GGGGCTATGCAAAGAAGCCAGATAATCTTGGTGCATGCAGAGTGTTCTGCAGAGAGTGAGTGGCTGGATCACTAAAAGCGACAACACCCCCCCCCCACCCTCCAAAAAAAATAAATAAAAATAAATCAGCTGGTGCATAATGTGGCAGTTTGAGCCGAAGCAAATTGAATGAATGAAGGCAGCGTACCTGGCTCGTGGTCCTGTGCAGGTTGGTGTCCCCCTCTGGCCGAGGCTCTACATGGCACTGGTGGGTTTGTGTCTGCACGTGTGTGTGTGCTGTGTGTGTGTGTGTGTGTATATGTGTGTGATGAAGCAAAGAGAGAGAAGTGAGTGCTGTTGAGGAGACGGGGAGAGTGCACAGTGCAGTGTAGAAGATTGGAGGCTGGGTACTCAGTGTGTGCTAAGACAGAGCCTGTGCATCTCTCCCTCTCTCTCTCTCTCTGTGAGTATAATCCTTTCCACAGTCTACAGGGACGAGCTGCAAATGAACCAGCTCTAGCTCTCCCTCTCTCTCCCTCCACTTCCCTCTTGTTCTGTATCTCAGCTTTGCACATGAGCCCCGAGCAGAAATACCCTCCCCGTGCCTCCACCTTGCAGTAGATAAGCCAGAATTGCAGAGAGCAGTGCTGCCCTTAATGACTGCTACAACTCTATCTCCCCACTCGCTAAGGTTTTTAACGACGCCACCGCGCTCGTTTGTGTCGCAGTGACTCTGAGTGATTAGACCGTCACTCGAGCTGTGCTATTTAGACATGCGTGTTTATTGTTTTTACGAGCACTTAGGTCGCGGTAATACCTTCGGATGTCATTTCGGCGCCGACGCACTGATTTGAGTCGCGGCTTGTTTGTGAAGCGGCTTCAACTGCATTTGAAGTTTTGTGTAGATACACTATGCAAATGTTGTGAGTGACTCAGAACGTCTTTTATCCCATCTGGAAAAGTCTGGCAGTGTATCAAGACAGGCTCCATGCTACGTGTTAGCGAGGGTACTGACTACAGCGTTGGGTAATGATGTCTTGAGGTTAAACTTTCCAACTTTTTCATGTTGTCAGAGTTCAGTTTTCTAAAGTTAAAAGGGTCAGCTCAACCAAATGTAGAAAGGTTTGCTGCAGTTTTCATCTGGCAATCTTTACTGGAAGCAAAGGCAGCTTCCCTTCATTCTCATTTTGAAAGTTCAGTTCATGCTAATCGGCTAGCCCGTTTCCGTCTCCCCGCTCCATATTTATCTGAGGAAATTATGCCATCTACCATCAGTTTGTTAGTGTGCAGTCCTATTTTGAATTGGTTTTGCACATTTTGAAGATTAAACATTCACATTTTTACCACAGTCATGTTGAATATTTTGAGCTAGAAGTTAAGTCTTATTTGGCTAACAAGCTAACAGCCTCTAGCTTGGTCCAACAGCTTCATCCTGTAAATGTTATTGGTGCATTGCACAGATTTATCGCAAAGTAACAGCTACTAATAAAATATTAGAATTTCACTCAGAAAGAACTGAAGCTTGAAGTTTTTGGTGAACGGCACCACCTAGAAAACCATAACATTCAATAGTTAATCCATTGAAAAGAAGTCTTTTTGTCAGTCAACTTAGCAGAGGAGTGGCCTATCAGCTCATTTCTGTAACACCCTCAAGTTAGAGGTTCTGACGGTCTGTCAGACCACCACCTTAATTGCAGCTGGAGAAGGTAGTTACATGAGCTTATGATCAAAGTAGATCAAAACAAGGACTGAAGTCAACAGCAGCTAAATTAAAAACATGGAGATCCAGTGACTGTGCTGATGGTGTTCTTTGGATCGTACATATTTCTCTTCCGGCTCAAGATGATGCCAGAGAGTTCGATTTCGGTTTCACCTACCACAGCACTTTCTCCCGAGCCTTCTCTGGATCATTTAACCTCCTAAGACCCGAACTCTTTCATGGCATGCATTTTTAATTTTTCTTTGCTATTTGGGTTGATTGGGACCTAAAGAATGTAATTTTTGTTTTTTGAGAAAAAAGCAAAAAAAATATTTTCTCAAAATAAAAATTTTTTTTATACATCAGTATTTAACATATGAGGACATTTGTTTCAAATTTTGATAGAACAGTGGGAGTATAATGTCCTCGTAATGTAAAGTATTTTGGTCTAGAAGTCCCAAAATGTGATGTCCACATATGTGGACGCCAGGTCCTTGGAGGTTAAAGGTGGCTTCTTGAGCGTGTGAATGTTGCAGATGCTGCAAGATTTCCATTCATTACCAATGCTGTTCTTAGTGACTGTGGTCACAGCTGCCTCCAGCCTCCATTAATCAAGCTCCTCCCGTGTACTTATGGGCTGATCTACCTTTTTTTTTTTTCCATGATCTTTCTCACCCTATAAGGTAGAGCTGGGCGATAGAACGATAACGATATGTATTGTGAAATAACTTTTTCTCGATAGAAAAATGAAACTATTGCGATAGATCTCATCTCTCTCTTTTTCTCTTATAAAAAAAAATGAATAGCCAATACAAATTAAGCAGCACAGAGCCGAACCAATCACAGCCGCAGCATCACGTCACGTAACTCAAGTGCCAAGCCACACATGTGTATTGTTTGGGAAGCAGCCAGCTGAAGTGCGGCCGGGTAATGGAGGAAATGAGTGTGCCAACTAGAGAAAAATCAACCGAGAGCTTGGGTGACCAGGTTACCGAAAAGAACACAGATGACGGTTCCAATGGCGGAGAGATTGTCGAAAGGAAAGGCCAGAGAAGTTCCGTAGTGTGGAGGTATTTCGGCTATTTGAAGTCTGACAAAAAACAGAGTAACGCGCACTGTAAATTGTGCCGAAAGCATGTTCCCACAAAGTCTGGAAATACAACAAACCTTTTTTATCACCTGAAGCAGTACGACCCACGCTCAATCTCTGACTGAAAGCGCTAATTCGTCGTCGAAAACAGCCAGGGGAATCCCTGCGAAGCAGCAACAGTCAAATGAGTCGGCTTTCCCCAGCGTCTTATGACAAAAAAGCTAAGAGGCATAACAACAGAACGAATGCCATAGCTTACTGTCTTGCTAAAGACATGCTACCAATAAACATGGTCGACAATGAAGGATTCAAGCAGCTAATTAAGGTAATGGATCCTTGTTACCAACTCCTTGGACATAAACATTTCTCTCAGACAGCGCTTCCAAAGCAATATTAAATAAGTTAGTCAATTTTGTCTCTTCTTCTGTAAAACAAACTAAGATTTATTTTTAGAATTAATATTTTGTTTCTAAGTGGAATTGACAATTTAGTCTGTTTTGTTTGTTCTATTTTGAAACTTAAACGCTTTAGCGGCTGCCTTTTGTGTAGTTTGTAATATTTGCCTTTATTTTGCCTAAACTGAAGCCTCATTTTAAGTACATCTGCCCTGTTGAACTTATTATGGGAAATAAATATTTAAATCAAAACAAGCTGCTGATTATTTCACATTTTACTTGTGAGTAACGGCACATTTAAATCTTACAAATATAGTTATTTGGCTTATATCGTGATATATATCGTTATCGCCTGAAATGAAAAAAGCATATCGTGATATGAAAAAATCTCATATCGCCCAGCTCTACTATAAGGCAAGATCTAGCATGGAGCTCCAGACTGAGGATGACTGATGGTCACTTTATATTTCTTCCACTTTCAAATAATCGCAGCAGCAGTTATTACTGTCCCACCAAGCTTCTCTTGCTGATGGTCTTGTAGACCACTCCAGACTTGAGCAAGTCAACTATCTTGAGTAAGAGCTCAAGAGCCAGGATTCAAATACAGATTTCATTTAATGACATGCAAATAAATGTATAAGTTTGTATAAATGTATATTTTTCTGGATTTTTGGTTGATTTTCTGTCTCTCTGCATTAAAAATAAACTACAGTAAAAATTAGAGACTGTTCATTTCTTTGTAAACGAGCATTAATTATTTTTTAATTATCTCCCCATCTGTATGTGGTATTATTTATATAATAAAGCATGAGTGTGTCTCCTTTCCTCTACACGTGTGCAACCTCTGCCTTGTTTCCACCACACAATCCAATTCTGTGTCATAAAATTGTATATTTTCTAGTTTTCTTACTCCTCTGTGATAACAAGCTGAAAATATTTGACTTTGAGACTGCTGGAGGGGAAAAATAAGACATTTGAAGATCATTAATATCAGTTCCAACCCCGCATAGTACACTATGCAATTATATTTTACACCAACTGAGAGCAAGGCCTCATCACCCAAGAACAGTGTGGGATCTTACTAACGCTCCTGCAGCTGAATGAGGACCAATCCCTGCAGTAAAAATCCGATTTTAGAGCAGACACATTTTATATTGAGCTGTATAACATAAAGTCATAAGACTTTTTTAAAGACACATTACTGTAGACAGTTAAAGGTTTTAATGAGCAAGAGAACTTCATACTGATGTTACCATTATGATTTTTTAAAGATAAGTAGTAAAATGCCACAATTAGGTTATAAACGAAGTACACCGCAGTTAAATAGATTTAATATTGCCACCGTGTTCCTGAGGTTTTGGGAAAATCTTCAAAACTAAGAATTCCAAAGTGAATTTCCTAACTAATGCTTGAAAAGGAACACTTATGTAGTCCCACCCAGGGCTGGACTGGTAATCTGACTTTGGGCTGATGGACTGGTCTGAAGGGCCTCTGCACCAAACAATGACAGCAGTCCATTTGTTCATTTGCATTGTTGACACTGGAATACCCAATCATATCTCTTAATGCGACTGCACCCTCCCCTACCTTCGCTGTGCGCTCGTGCACCACGAAGAAAAAGTTAAGCGTGGAAGAAGAGACCAAAAGGTGGAGCTGAAAAGCTGAGAGAAAACAATGTAAAGAAACTAAAAATAAATGCAGCAGTTCTGAAGATGTGAGGAAGAGACGGAGGAAAATGAAATGAACACGGTAAGAAAATAGATGGAGGGACATAATTAGCAAGAGAGAGATTCAAGGTTTCAGGTAAAATGAACGACACTGCTAACAGCTAAAGTGTATTGTCAGCTTATTACTGTGCAGCTAACCGTACCAACTTGATTAAAACATGTTTCAACATCTATAATGATACAAAAGCTTTAATGTTCATTTGTGAATGGCAGAGCGAACTGGACTTTCCGGAAGTGTTCCTGAGCCCATGCAGTGATTCCCATGTCAGAGTCATGTCTGTTTTTAAAGCAGCCATAAAGATCACGAGCATCCGAAAACAATGTTCTGCAATGTCCCGTGCACACAGAAATGTCTCCAGATTCTTTGAATCTTTTGATAACGTAGATGATGAGATATTCATAATTCAGGGCTCTAGAGTGCGACCAATTTGGTTGCAAATGCGACCAAATTTTTCAGTGGTGCGACTAAAAAGAAATATTTGGTTGCACCTGTGCGACCAACTGTTCGGGTAGCAAAAAAAAAAAAAAAAAAATCTGCAACCTTCCCTGTAGTCAACAACAGGCACACATTATGCCCCTATCGTGGACTAAACCAATCAGAGATAGTAAGGGGCGGGACCTCTCTGATTGGCCGTGGTCCAGTTGAAAGTGCAGGTGGAAGTGGGAGGTGAGTAGCTTGAATAAAGCGATATCAATTCATTAAATCCTGAATCAACTTTTAAATATAACTGTGTTTTGCCAGAAACGCCTGATTCTCAGATTAAAGCTCACAAAACCATTTCAACAACAACCAAACAGCAAATGAGAGCAGGTACACGGACTCCACACAAAGACGTAAACACAGAACGGACCCGACGCTTCAGAATCAACTTTGCCTTTCTCGGCTTTCTCACCCGACGGCCCGTAGACGGACACGCTGTCGGAGCTTAGCGATTCTGATGCATCCGCGCTGTGATTACGTCTTTTTGCGCTGATTCTGAGCTGCAACCAAAATTCACCGAGCCAGCAGCAAAAGAAGCAGCAAACTGCGCTTCACATTTGATCAATGTCGTCATGAATTTTGCTGTTTTGCTTCCACGACTATTAAAATCACACTTCATGCACAGCTAGCTCTCTCTCTATCTCTCTCTGTGCTTCAAGAACAGTTTCCCGTCTCCAATCTCTGTTTTCTGTATTATTCATTCGCTTGTTACCCACCAGTCTACCGTTGTTTACAGCGCTGTCGACTGCTGCCTTTTTTTTTTCACTTAAATGACCTCGGACAAGAAAGCCAATTTTTTCTGTTGTTCAATACTGAATAAATTTAAACTTTATATGCAGAACATTGTAGAATATTTTTAAGGTTATCTGCTATAAAAAGCCAGACCAGGAAAATCTCCTTCATGTTTTTCTGTTTTATTCTCAGTTACTTTCACACAAAGGCATCTGCTGTGATGTTCACAATTCTGATGAAGTCAGTACTGATAAATGATCAGAATTATAATATTATTATAATTATAACTGTCTGAGGCTAAGTTGAATCGAATCGGGACTTTGAAAACCAGAATCGAATGGATTATAGAAATTAGTGATGATACCCAGCCCTAGTGAGCAGCCTAGGCACGACAGAAGTGGATGTAGCTGTAATAGGAAAAGAACTATTGCTAACTTTTCTGTTAAGTTAAGGCCTGATCCTTCTGAAATTCATAGCCAGTGCTCTGACACGGTGTCATCAATCTTTGAATGCTGAAAAAGCACAGTGTATCCAGAAAAACACATTATATTATATAAATTATTATAAAATTTGTGTGCACCTAACTTTTGTGCCAGTACGCCTAACTATAAAAAGTTAGGCGTACCGGTACGCCCATGGCAAAAAGTTAGTCTAGAGCCCTGTAATTATATGTTGAAGATTTTTTTCCAAAATTGTTCCACAATTTGTAGATGCAGGTTTTTGTAGATTTGTGAATATCTGACCTTCCTTGCCTCTGAGAAACCCGGGCTTTTTTATACCCAATCGTGCCCGAGGGTTATACTATGAACCGAGTTCATCATGACTTTCTTTGTGTTTTTGGCTTGAAAAAACCTAAAACCCCAGTTAAAGCTAACTGTTATCCTGACTGTGATTATCAACGTTCCCTGTTAAGCTGGGCTCTCTGCTTCAGGCTCTGTACAAGCTCACATACAAACGGCTGTTTTGGAGGTATTATGACTTTAATTTGTCACAAAATGATCCCTATGAGCGCCACCATCAGAGATGCTATCAGATGATAAAACGGTGATTAAAGATCTATAAAGAAGCTAAAAAAATCAAATAGTAAAATGCAACACTGTTGCAAATAAGACAAGAAATTAATGCTGCAGAAAATCATAGAATAAACTTTTTCATTCCAGGTAATTATTTTAGCACCGAGCGAGCTCTCAGTGCTGCTGTTTATTTCCAAGGTGAGCACCGCTCATTAGGCCTCTTTACACTGGACCCATTTAAACATTAAAGGTTAAAGTCTCACAGCCAAATAAAGAGATGTGGAAAGTATTTTAGTTGTTGGCAAATCAAAGGGAAATTAATTGAATTGATCGAACATGTATTTATGGTGTGTGCTGTGTACTAGGAGCTGCATTTCCAGCAGTGTTAAAGAGACTCGGCAGCAGATTAGAATCAAGTATAAGACATTTTCTGCATCACTAAATTAATACGCGCACGGTTTATGCCTCGTTCACTGGTTTTAGTACAGCTTAACTTGCCCATATAAAACGTATTTCCCCAGCAGTGAATCTACACTTACAACACGCTGTGAATAAATGGACCAGTGAAAATGTGGCACTTCCAGCTGAGTTTAAACCGAAACTCGGAAAATATACTGCTCCCGACCAGGTTATGTGTTCGGCATAAGTTTCCATGGTGATTAAGGTAAAAAGAAAGCCACTTTTGTGACACAAAAAGCTCAGACTTTAAGCTCGACACAGCTCGCTCACCCTCAAATCTTACTTCGTAGTACATCCCTATGATCCTACTTTGTAGTACCATTTTCCAGTCTCTTATTGGCCCAGTCCATGTTGCTGCAGTCAAATTCAAACTGAGTTAATATAGTTCATAAAATATTAAAATGTCTCCGTTTAAACATTTGTTTTCTGTGTTCTGTTTTGAATAAAATATGAGCGTATGAGATTTGCAAATCATTGCATTTTGTTTACATTTACACAGCATCCCAACTTTTATGGATATCTGGGCTGTAGGCCAATATTGTTGTTCCACTGGCCTGGTCCACTTACATGCATGAAGTAAAATGAGTTTGATCCTGTTAATTCTCAGGACTGAAAGCCGTTTTAGAGGCTCTCTTCAAGCTCTTGGGCATTTTATACCGGAAATCACTGCGTGGGTTCAGGAACTCTTGAACATAAAAGCGTTGCAGCTGCATATATATTGATGACAAAATATAAGCAGAATAGGCCTTCTTTAAGCTGCTCAGGTATTTTTACACTAAATCCAGCTGTCGTGCCAGGTGGAACGAGTCAAAGGCATCTTCTCTTCACTGGCTGCAGATGTACTGCATGCTGCCTATTTATGTCAGTCACTTTCACTGCTATTCACTGCTGCAAGAGCAATCAGCAGCATAGAGAGCAAATTGGTCATGATGCTAAGACTTTTTCCTCTAGCTGGGCTTTCAGTTTGTCAGAGCTACATCCATCTGTATGTCTGTGTTTCTTTGCATGTTTAGACCAATTTCCTCTTCCTCTTCATGCCCACTCAAACGCTCCCGATTCCTAATTTAGCCCCAGAGTTTCTCCCCACCCACCCCCACACTCTCAGCCTACTCTGTGTGTATCCACGATGCTACAGAGCTCCAACATGTCAAACCACTTGCTTCGCCGTGATGGCTGCAGGGTGGAAACTGGAACCCGGCGGATTATGAGTACGTCAAATTGGCAGAATGTATTAGCGTCACGCCGATCACCATCACGTTTACCCTCACTGGTCAATTATCAAGATAGATAGCTCAAACAGATAATAGCCTGCAGCGGCGCCTGCACCCATTTTCTGCTTAGTGGACAGTGGGGGGTGAAGTGGGGTGGTGAGGGGAAGGGAGAGGAAGGACAGTAAACCGTGGCGTTGTTGTGATTGGAAGGAAATGTTACTTTCAGCAGAGCTAAAATCAGATCGGGCAGACGGGGATAGAAGAAGAGGCAAAAAAAGAAGAGGACCTATGGGGCTGCACGCTGCGTTTGGATGCAGGCTGGGGGCCCGGGTGGCAGAAATATGGAGGGAGAGGCACACTTGTCATCCCAATGAAATCATTCTCCAAGGCTGCTGAGGAAAGCGAGGGCTGCACAGAAAAAGATGAGATCCTGTGAGTGTGTTTGTGTGTGTGTGTGTGTGTGTGTGTGTGTGTGTGTGCGCGTTTTGGAGGAGAGGGGTTGCAGCTGTGTTTATGTGCGTGGAAGAGACCGAGAAAATACAAGCGAGAAACTGTTTGCTGATTACATCGCGGAGGCTTATAGGCATGCTTCCCCTCACACTTCTCCGTGTTTGAAGATCCAAATCTTAAATCAGCTCCCACACATGAACAAACAACATGAAATTCAGCAACAAACATCCAGCCCAGTGATCCAAAAACAAAAAGAAATCTGCTGTTCAGTACAGTGAAAGTTGCACTCGACTCGTTTCAGTGCAGGAGCGAAAGGGAAACAATTGCCTTAGATGTGATAATATTACACAACAATAAATGCATATGTAATAGAGCTCAAAAGGCTGTTGTCCATAAAACAGACGATGATATGCGACGGCTGAAGTGCATCTGCCAAAACTGCTTCCCAGGCTTCCTCATGCTTCATTATCCGTGTCCAAAATCCCTCCCAGTTTACTGTGTAGTGCGCTACAATCTGTTTCTATGTGCAAACTATGAGCAGATTCACTACTGTGGAAAATCTGACTGGTCCTGGCATGTATAGATTAATCCCCCCTCCCTCTAAAAAAGACCTAATCAGATGGGAGTCTAAGCCCTGCCAGACCTGACCCAAATAGACCGGAGCGAAGCAGAGCCAAAGTGACCCACATAGAGAGAATATACAAACACCAAAATCATCCATCAGTTAATTTGATTGATTAACGGGTGGCGGGGATTGAAAAGAGCAGTGACAGAAAGTCATATCCCCATGTTTGCACTCAGATATCGACCACACTCTTAATTAATCTGATTCCATTACAAACTCAACTCTCAGTTACTAAGAAAAAAAGAAAAGCATCATAACATGACTCACTCTTTTTTTGCCATTTTTTAAAGGTACGCTTTGGCCACAAGTCCAGACTCACTCGCAACAAGATCTATAACAATTAAGTCCTAGTAGGTTTGGATACCTAAACCTGTGGAACAATCATTACCCGGTCGAACTCCTTCACCATCATCACTTCCTTTATCCTCGTTTATTTATTTCATTACTTTTTTAATCAGACTAATTTTAAAGTTTCAGAAAATCCCCTGTAGAAATGCTCATGTCCTTTAAGTTTAATAATGCATTATTTATTTTAATAATTTTAAGTAATCGAGATTACACTTATCAATCAAAACATAGGCACAGTAATTATGGGTTTTGCTTTAATCACATAGCTCTATATACAAACACACATGAGAGAAAGTAGTAAAGCTATTTGCTGCTGGACCTGTTTTAACTATAAGCAGTGTTGGGAAGGTTACTTTTAAAATGTATTCCATTACAGATTACAGAATACATGCCCCAAAATGTATTCTGTAACGTATTCCGTTACTCAATGAGAGTAACGTATTCTAAATACTTTGGGTTACTTAATATATTATCATGCTGTTTACAACTACATGAATGTACTATTGCTGTGATTTATTACTGTTACTGAAGGTCCGCGGCTCCAAACCGTAGTAAAGGGACCTCTGGCTAATACGGTGGGTTCTGTGTCGGCTCGTAGCTGAAAACTAGCTTTACTTTGTTGTCTGGGTCAACTTTGCTAGCAGAGACAGAGAGAGGCGTTGAACGGCTGCTCCAACAGAACTTACTGTTTTTGGAGGAAAACACGAACACGGTGTACAGTCGAGTCTTAATAGCTTACTTACAGCTGAGCTCGTCAGGCTCTCTTCTTGGCTGCAGTGGTTATTATTATATTTACATGCTTCCAGCTCCCGTTTTTGCTCGATGACAGCTCGTACTTTTCCTTTTTCTCCCTCCCTCGCTCACAGACACATAACGTGTATGGCAGTCCATTCTCCCTGCAGCACGGACTACACTGCCCATGATGCTACATTCTTTAGAGCTATACCTGTAGCATTCTGCCTATTAGCTTAGCACAACAACAACAAAAAGGCCTCTCTCACCCAGGAAACACGCAGAGAGAGAGCGTCACCGTGTAACCATGGCAACCGTAACGCTGCCGCCTGGAACAACAGAACGTAGCTGTCAAACAAAACCCAAACAGTCCTGACCCGCCACAATATGAAACAGGGAAGTACCGCCGTGTAATCCATTTATTTCAACAAAGTAACTGTATTCTAAATACCACATTTTTAAACGGTAACTGTAACGGAATACAGTTACTCATATTTTGTATTTTAAATACGTAACGGCGGTACATGTATTCCGTTACTCCCCAACACTGACTATAAGAAAGTTATATTCTCTTTTCTTACACATCTGTATTCTCTCTAAAGGTCAGCAGGGGGCGACTCTACTTTCTATGAAGCAACCTGTGGCTCTTCAGCCGAATGCTGCTCGCAGCCACACATGAAAATGAGGGTTAACCATAACCTTACTAACACATAAACTGTACGTAATCATTTATCCTCCCAATCCCATTTACATCTGTCATCCACCTATCTGTATCAACACCTGCGTGTGCTGCGCTTTAACTCCTGTTGTTTGATTGGAGGAGCAAAAATGGCTCTTGTGATGTTGACGGTTAGCGAGGCGAAAACATCTGTTTGCCTCTGTGACCTCAGTAAATACTTTCACGATTAGAGTTTAGAGTTTATGATTAGTTTCACGTCTTACTGACAACAAAATGATGTTTATTTTGTAATCCGGGCGCCACAGTAGTGCGATGGTTAGTGCTGTTGCCTCACAGCAATAAGGTCCTGGGTTTGACTCCACCACGTGGTCACATGTCTTTTCCCACACAGTTAGTGAGGTTAGGTTAAGTGGTGACTCTAATAGCCCTTTTCCACTAGTACCTGCTGCTCTCATTGTCTACTCTGTTTTGGTTGTTTTCCATTACAATGAAGTACCACCTTATGTGCAAAGGGTTGTTATAGAAATACAGCAGAAAGTCCTGTGACGACATTTGTACGCAACACAACAACGGAGGACATGGAGGCGATGGTACCACCGCTCTGCATGTGGCTTTTTTTAGACTCACGGACCACAGTGATGTTTTTTGTGCAGCCATTTCCGTTGTTGCCCGGTTTATGATTTTCGTGAAGGACACACGCTCCTGACTCATCGAGTGATGCGACCAACCAGGCAATCCGTGGCGTGCAGTCTGTTGGCTTAATCAGTAGAAGAAAAGGAGGATTATACTTTGCTGTGGGATTGACATCAGCCAATGAGCATGTAATATCACTCCATGTTTTGTCAGATCTCCTTGGTCATGTTACTGCTGAAAGCAGACCAGCTGAGAGCTTTTGTGAATTACTTCCTCTAGATGGATGCTGGTGACCAAAGGCTTTCTTTGGGTCATCTTGGCTCAAGAAGAACTAAACTCTTAGTGAGTTTGTGCTTTTAGGGAGAGTTGAAAAGACGTCACTGTGACAGAAAACACTTGTGTTTGATTATCTTGGTTTTATAATTGCCAGAATTGTAACATAAGGTAAGAAAACTGCATAAAGTTCGATCTAAAAGTAAATTAAAGTTCAAATGTTACATTAAAACTGCTCAAACACGTACAGTTTACTCACTTTAAGTCATTGCTTATGTCAGAAAGTGTGCTACATGTTATAGACGTGAAGATTACAGTCATTTCACCGCATTTAGTTACAAAAACTCAACATTAGCCATCACTATTAATAAACCTGATGTGGTGAATGAATGAAAGAGAGAAAGATTTTACATCCAGCTTTTCCCCAGCTGAGGGAAATGACTTCCTGCTAGCTCTCCACACATGAAAAATAATTTCTAAGCTGTTTATATATGTATGGAAAAAGCCATTGGGCATCCTGTGACCTGTAATTCAGACTGCAGCAAATGCATCTAAGTGCCTCATTGCCCAGTGCTCTCTGCCAGCTTGGACTGCAGTGGAAAAGTGAGAAACTCCGGTAAACCTTTACAAAGCACAAAATAAATGATGCCATTCCAAAAATAGTTTGAAACATAAGACAGAGCCATCCGTCAGATGAAACCTGAACGTTAGTATCTGTGGACGAACATGATGCTATGGTTGACTGAGCCAAAACAAACTTTGTTTATTACCTTAAGCAGCAGCATCTAATAAAACCTGGGAAGTGCTTACGGTCTCAGACAGCTGTGAAATAAGAGCCCCAGAAAAGCAGCGAAGCACCGTGAAGCAACAGCAGTAAACTGAGGCGCTTCTGTCTGCTTCATCCTGCAGTACAGCATCATAACCTCAAATGTAAATCTGGCTGCAAACATTGACACTGAGAACAACAAGAGCAAAAGATTTGTGCTCACAACAGAAATCCACATAAACACCAGGACCAAAGATTTCCCAGCAGAACACATTGTAACGGCGGGAGTGATGACATTCACCCATCAGTGGTTTTAATCTCTGTTTGATGTTTTCATTAAAAAAATATAAAAGACTAAATGCTAAGAGGTTTCAGGGCTTTGCTGTACCATAAATTAACCTGCAGCACAAGTCCCCAAATGATTAAAGGTGGATTCTGATCGGAAAAGAATTACCTGCAGTTGCTAATCTGTGTGATTTATTTCAACAGATTTTCTTTTCTCAAAGCTGGAAGTACTGATTAGTTTTCTTATCAGGCGTTCGGCCTCATTCTTTATTATTTTTCTACTGAAAAATCTCTTTTTCACTTTGTGTAACAGTCAAACTACTAGTTGTTTCTGACCAGCAGTAAAAAGAAAACTGGGTAAGACTCTCAGCCAAGATCATGTCTGAAGGGTAGGCTGGGGTGGCACTGACACTTCCCTGTTAAAACGCTGCTTTCAACCACAGGCTGGAGCCACACTGGGAATGACGGCGTCACCTTTTTTTCACAGACAGTGCACCATGTTAAGTATATCTATAGAATATGAAATATTACAGCCTGGAATGAAAGCTCTTGTTCTACTTGTAAATGCAAAACAATGCATAAACTTAAATGTGTCATGTGCCAGGTTCAAATGCTCCTAAAAGCAAAGAAACACAGAACAGTTCAAATCCTTTCAGCTCCAATAAAGTTATCAGTGTGGATGTTCTCTGTGCTTAACATCCATGTATCCATGAAAAAGATGATAACTGGTAACTAACTCTGTATGTGAGCAATGAAGGAAGACAAGAGCATGGAGGAAATTCATGGAGGAGTCCTTAACCCATCAGATCTGATATCTGCTCCTTTGTGCACTGCCAGAGCTGCAAAATGACCTCTAGCAGGACACTGGTGTGAATATCTCTCACCAAAGCTGAGGGCTCGACCTCTTTTAGTGCACACTGTGCTCATTGTCTGGCACCGTGGAGCCCGACTGCCATTTCCCACAGAATAACACAATTGGGAGAACTGTGTTTTTCACAGATGAGAGCAGGTTTAGAAAGACTCTGAGGAAGACTTGGAGAACACGCTTCCTGTAACATGATGGTCCACGGAGGGACACAGATGTCTGGCCAACAGCACCCAACTGTCATCAGGTATCAGGATGAAATCCTTGGGCCACTGTCAGACCCTACACTGACGCAGTGGGTTCCAGAACAGCCATGAGACATTATGTTTCGGTTCAACCGACACCTCCAGGTTTCACCTCGGACTGTCCTGGAGCTCAGCGATACCCTGATCAATATCTGAGAGGAGATCCTCCAGCACAACATCCATCATCTCATTAGGAGCATTGTCAGGGATGGATACAAGCATGTAGGGCCACGTGAACTCCCGAATACCTGCGATGATATTTCGACAAAATGAACAGGTCTGCCAAATCTTTTATTTTTCACATTGATTTTCTAAGTATCTGTGAATTCAAACCTCTGTCGGTTTTCATCTTAATTTCCATCAAAAGATGTGTCATTTTTTTCACTCCTAACCCATTACCCAGTCCAAATCAGTATCCAACAACGTCTCCAACGTCTTTTTCCCATTGAGATCCTTTAAGTTTTTGGGGCAGTGTACGGTCATCTTTACCCGGAGGCTAGCTACAGCTATGTTTGGGATAATATAAACACACCAGCACAATAAAGATTTAGGAGGAGGGTAACATAGCTCTCAATAAAAGTGATTGGCAAGAAGAAATTCCATCATGTGGCGAGAAAAAAAACACTGAAAATGAGCTCAAATGCAGGTAAGAGAAAGTTGGTCAGGACAGTTAGTCAATATGACCCGATCCTAATCTTACCTGTTAGTTGGACATAAAGTGTCTCAGACTCTCCTTCACCGCCAGTTCGTCAATGACCTCACGTTGGTATTGACTCTACGGCTTTTTACGCTCTTGCCACTTTTTTCCTTGTTAACTTTGTTAACTTAACCCTCAACCTCAGCTCTCCGTGGATCATCTTCATATTCAGGAAAAATACAAGGACCCTCACCTGCCTGCCCTCCAGCCTCACTCACCACCTTGGACACAGCGGCACTCAGGTCTGCCAGCCTCTCCACTACTCCGCTGCCTCTCCTCAAAGCGAGGTTCACGCCGGTCACCAGTAAGCGCTATCAGTCAGTTTCACCTCTGCTTGGATACCCTCTTAACCCTGTTCTCTTTTCTTCCCAGACGCAACCGCTCCGTTCCCGTCGCAACCTGCTAGACCCCCGTTCACCCCCACTGTCACACGGTTACATCGTTAGCAACACCCTGCCACATATTCACTTGTTGACTAAATAATAAACGCTGCAAACCGTTGAGCCGTCTCTGTTGTGGTTATCTGCAATCGAGTCCGATCTAGCTATCGGCCCGTGGCCATTGTGACATAAAGTGATTCTTCTTTAGGGAGTTTAAATATTCGGTGCCCAGACCTTCATCAGTTTTCACAAACTTAGCTTAAAAACATGTTTGATTAGTGCTAGCTTTTTTTTATATATATATATAAAGAGAGACAAAGCACTGCAACATTTAGCATTTTTTAAATAAACGAGCCTCTTTCAGCACACTTGGATCCAGAAACAGAGTTGATATGTCTTCATTTAACAAGCAGATATCATTTTAAAAGATTTAAATGCATTAGAGATTCTTTTTGTCGGTATTAACTCTCATGACAAAGTTTTCCAAGTCTGTCTTCTAAACTTTTTTATACCTCACAGCCTTTTTCTAATGATATCACCTCCTCCTCCCTCTGTCCTTCTCTAAGTCTCCTCTCCTCATTTCAGAGATCCATTATTCCAGAGGACAGAAGCTTTTCATTTCGCAGTCTGATCAGGGTTTAAGGAGGGCTACTCTGTGTAATCAGCTAATGAGCAGCTCGTTAGCTGTTGCTCACTGTAATTTAGTCATCAACGCTGCCGAGCGGTATTTGCAGCGTTTGCTTTCGGAGGACACGTGTCGGAGCTGTCACGCCAGCTTAAGAGATACCAAAGAGCAGAGGGAGATCTGAGCTGTCGTATAGCACATGTAGAAACACAAACTGCTCACAACAACTCCACATACAACCGCATGACGTGTGCAAGCAGATGGCGGCATCTAAGCAGGCTGTTTACACAGACTGGAAATATCTCAGAAGATAAAGTATTTCTTAAAAGTTCATCTGTTAAGATTTTCTTTACTCTTCTTTCTTCACAGACAGAGATACGGTGACCTGAGATCATCGATGTAGAGTTTGAGGTCTTTAGTTACCTGCCAGGTTCAAAGTCCATTTCATTTCCTCACTTGTGCAAACATGCCAGCATGTAATGTAAGAATGGAAATGGATTCGTAAATGAACACAATCCATTTCTGTGCTGCAAACATCGGCACTGAAATGTTAGCTACAGCTGTGATGTTAAGCAAAGAGCCTCAGACTTTAGCTGCATTTTAAACACATTTTGATTACTGATGAATGTGGCTTAAAGTCTCAGATGGCTTTTAAATACATACAAATATTTGTATGAGCAAAGCTGAAACTGCCCATAAGATTGTTCTCGATTTTGACTGCTTTAAGAGTCAGTAGAAGAGAAGAATCGTCCAACTACTGCATTAGTCATCAGGAAATTCTCTAATTAAGTGTCAGTGTCTGCTGGTTGTTCGTTAGTTTAATCCACAACAACCATGCATAGCAGACAAATAGCAGTGCATCACCTTTCTGCAGAGTTGTACAGCAGTGTGGAGTCTTTATTTGTGCTTTTTTACTCCATACTATAATTTTCTGCTTTGTTTTCTCTACAAACAAACTAACAAAAGCGCCATGTTATACCTTTAAACATATAGGTTAAGATGCACAAATAAGTCAGCTGTAGCAGATTCTAATTGTTATGTCATGTTTCAAAAAGCCGACATTTCTTGGATTGAGAGCTGCAGAAAACTTGAAACTATAAACTGTATATAAAAGATGGAAGTAGCCACCATGCCATAAACCACTTGTTTGTAAACATCGGGCTGCACTAATAAAAATCATGATTTAGAAATTGTTTTATGTTCAGACCTGAAGCTGTTAACTGAGACTGTAAAATCATCAGTAAGTGTTTACTGAGGTCATGAATCAAGGAAACTGAGAGAAATTTTGACAGTGACTTCTTCACAACTAGATATCTTACTAAAAATGGAGGAGACGCCCCCTGCTGTCCATTAGGAATGTATTAAACTTTCAAATAAAATAATAGTTTTATTCATTAAAATAAAAATGTTTTAACATGGAGTTTTTGGTCAGAGTGGATGCCACTGAAACCAAGACCAAACTCATTACATCCATCCATCCATCTTCATCCGCTTTATCCGGGGCCAGGTCGTGGGGGCAGCAGCCTAAGCAAAGAGGCCCAGACCTCCCTCTCCCCAGCCACCTCCTCCAGCTTATCCGGGGGAACACCAAGGCGTTCCCAGGCCGGCCGAGAGATATAATCTCTCCAGCGTGTCCTGGGTCTGCCCCGGGGCCTCCTCCCGGTGGGACATGCCTGGAACACCTCACCCAGGAGGCGCCCAGGAGGCATCCTTGTCAGATGCCCGAACCACCTCAGCTGGCTCCTTTCGATGTGGAGCAGCAGCGGCTCTACTCTGAGCCCCTCCCGGATGGCCGAACTTCTCACCCTATCTCTAAGGGAGAGGCCAGCCACCCTTCGGAGGAAGCTCATTTCTGCCACTTGTATCCGCGATCTCGTTCTTTCGGTCACTACCCACAGCTCGTGGCCATAGACGAGGGTAGGGACGTAGATCGACCGGTAAATTGAGAGCTTCGCTTTTACACTCAGCTCCCTCTTCACCACGACGGACCGGTGCAGCGTCTGCATTACTGCAGCTGCAGCCCCAATACGTCTGTCGATCTCCGGCTCCCTTCTCCCATCACTCGCGAACAAGACCCCGAGATACTTGAACTCCTCCACTTGGGGCAGCAACTCATCCCTGACCCGGAGTGGGCACTCCACCCTTTTCCGGCTGAGAATCATGGCCTCAGATTTGGAGGTGCTGATCCTCATTCCCGCTGCTTCACACTCGGCTGCGAACCGTTCCAGTGCGAGCTGGAGGCCCTCACCTGATGAAGCCAACAGAACCACATCATCCGCAAAAATCAGAGACGAGATTCTGAGGCCACCAAAGTGAAAGCCCTCCGTCACTTGGCTGCGCCTAGAAATCCTGTCCATAAAAATTATGAACAGAACCGGTGACAAAGGGCAGCCCTGGCGGAGCCCATCACCCACCGGGAACGAGTCCAGTGGGTCATTACTTTAACGACTTATCCTATGTGAAGCGTAGAATAACATCGTAATTTAAATAACTAATATCACATTATATACAATAAGATATGAAACCAGCTCATCAGCTTTACTGAGGTCACAAACCAAATGGTTTCCTGCTTCTCGGCAGTCAAACTTCCTTTATCAACCAGAGGATCTGCCCTCTGCTGGTGAGAGAAGGGAGGGTGAGGGCACCTATTTCCATCTTTTAACTGCAGTCTTTGCTTGGAACAGGGAGTCATTGTGCTGGAGCTCAATATGTTGTTCTTTAACATTATGTTCTGTTTGCACTCTTTATTGTTCTCGCAGATGTCTGCAGCGGACGTGTAAAAGCTGCTTTTTGTTTTTCAGATTCACTTTGAGTAAAAAAACCCAAACTGTCACACACCAAGACTCGCTCTCATCTCTAAAATCAATTTCTGTGCAATTCAGGTTACAAACCTCACTATATAATCCTGTCCTTTAAAGAAACAGCACGCTTTATGTTTTATGGTGTCAGAGTGGGTCTGGCTACACGCTGAGCGTGCCCAATTAATTGTGAATATATGAAACAACATGTTGTGCTTGTAGTCCAAATCAATGTCACACAGACAGACGAACACATTGAGGCATTTCCCACAGCATACTCACTACCTGTGAGTGTGCGTCTCCTTTGTGCTTTTTGTGACCTGACGTGAGACAGCGATGCCATCTGATAGGCTGTTCTCTACCTGAGATACCACGGAAATAGCAGTCCTTATCAAGGACAAAACATTACAGCTGTAAAAATCTGGAGATGAATATCTGAGTCAGTCTCTCAGGGAGCGCTGTCAAATTAGTCTATGAATTTCCTACTGCACCCGGAGAGTATGTGACAGCAGCAGCAGGAAGACCTTGAAATAACCTCCTCGAATACACATTTCTCCATGATGGTTTTAAACGCCTCTCCTATAGCATTTCAAAGCTACAACAAAGACCGTTTGAGCTACGTCTCCAGAGACGGTGCGGAAGAATGCAAGAGCACCTGTGTAAAAACATATGCTGCTCTCAAATTTACCCCGACTGCTGAGGGAGACGAGAAAGCTGCAGAGACGAGCTGATTGGCCGACGTGTCTGATGAGCTAGGAATCAAACATCGACTAAATATACACAGCTGGGAAGTCTGGGCCTGCTTCAAAGGAGCCTTTAAAGTGTAACAGTGGATTCTGTCTCGAACAACAACTGAGATTTAAAACAAGAGAGAGCCTTACTGTGAACTTTAATATAATAATCATGTATATTAAAGAAGTTAAAAAGTTAATAGACCCTTTTCACGGCAGACATTTTGACCTTCTACAGCTACAGGTATAGCTAATAACATTTACGAGCTCTCCGGTGTTCCAGCATGCACAATATGAAGACCACGGAAAGGGACAATGGCAAGAGAAGTGTGCTGTGAGAAAAGGTCTGCAAGCTGTTAACATTTAACAAGTCCCTGGTGGGAGTTAAAGAGGCATTTCACCAATTTTATATGCCAAAGTCAATTTGCAAGTCACAGTAAGAGCTAATCAGGATGTGGAAATGGTTCTAATAGATTTGGAGCAGCTTTGTAGAGCACGAGTACGAGGCCTGAGAGGAAGACGATCTTTGACAGGCAGGAAGGAGCGAAAACCCAAACAGTGACTGGTTAGCAACCACCAGGAAGAACATCAGCGACAGTGATGATCATTTAAACAAACGTCGTCAGCACACAGCAGGGTGAGAGGTTTATGTTCAGTGATATTTGAGCTGAAAATGTAACCACAGGAGGAAAGGAGGTCAGCGATTGTGCAGCCTACAGGAGGAGCACAGAAGTTGCATGCAGCCCTCAGGCAACACACGTGTAAAGAGGAAGAGACGGCAACATGGGAAGCAGAAACAATGGAATGGAAATGAAATTCAGCTCCTCTAACACCCATTAACAATGAATCGTTGGCCGAGGAAGCATTTATCCTGTTTGTCCTAACACTTGTTTTGGTGCAGTGCAGTTTTTGTGCAAAGGTCATTCAGCCTGGCGAGCTAAAGTGTGCAGTTTTACCTGTAGTAAATGGACTGGTTCTTATATAGTGCTTTTGTACTGGAGCACTCAAAGCACTTCATACAGTATGTCTCGTTTCACCCACTCATACAAGCACTTTTCTTTCTATGTCTAAGTGCTTTCTTACATTCATGCTCCGATGAACGCATCAGGAGCACCTCAGGGTTGCAAAGGAAACTTTGGTGTGGATTTAAGCAGCCAAGGAGCAACCCACCAAACGTCTTAGCAGATGACTCTACAGCCTGATCCACCACTGCAAAGTCAAAGCAGTTTTGCTTAAGTTAAGATGCATGAACAGGTAGTGTCACGGTTTGCACTGGCAGACCGTGTGGAGGGAGGAAGAGGACCCAAATGCGAACCAGGAACTGGAACGAAAATATAATTTAACAAAAGGCGAACCGTTTATTTGAGGCTGGGAAAAGGTACAAAACCAAAGGCAGAAGCACACGGAGGCAAAACTAAATTCTAAACACAAGAGACAAAGAATAAAACCCTGAACATGGAAAGATGACGAAAACTTAACTGACAACCTGACAAGGAATGAATGAAAACACACAGGAGGTGACCAGGGGGAGTGGAAACACACGGGGAAGCAGCTGATTAGAATGAACATAATGACGTTACAGTGGAAGTGAAACTAAACGCAATGAACAAGGGACACCAGACCTCTAAAATAAAACAGGAAACATAACGGGGCGCTGACATGACAACACGAACTTGGCAACATAAAACATGAGGTAGGTGCATCCTAGATATTAATAAAATAATTAATAAAAGTAGGGATGGGTACCGGTATCCGGTGCCATGATGGCACCGGTTCTGACATAAACGATAGTAACCAGATCGAAAAGCAGCGCACATTTCAGTGCTTTATTTTTCCTGAGCTGTGATACACTTTCTTCTTCCTTACATTTGTATTGGCGGTTGGCAAACAACTGAAAGGTGCATTACCGCCACCAACTGGTATGGAATGATACACTTTAGATTCTAGCCAATCATTTTACGTTTCTGAGGATAGTAGGCGGGTCCAGGTACGTACGTTCTTTTAGAGCAGAGCTACAGATTAAAAACGCCCAAGGCGAAGCGGTCAAAAGTCTGGCTGTACTTCACAGAAAAAGATGCAAACTCAGCAGCTGCAACAAGTGCTTTAAGCTGATACTGTGATGCTGTCAAAAGAGGTAACACCTCAAATCTGATGAAACACCTGGCGATGCAGGCGGGTTTTTTTTTAAAGCCGAGAAATGCGCCGTATTTGATAGCTTGCTGCGAGACCTCACACCGAGCACATCTACTGCGGGTGTGGTGCCTGTTATCGACCTGGAGTTAGCAACATCCCCCAAAAACCCGAAGAGGAGAGTCCTGGCCCCTAGCCCTGCCAGTGTAGCAGAAATGATGAGGATGATGATGCAGCAGCAGCCGTTCTTCTCTGCGTGAGTAGCTTAATGTTGTTCGTGTGTAATTTACGTTGAGTAGGCTAACCACGTTATTACATTAATGCATGTAAGGTGAACTAGCAAACATCATCATAGCTACATGCGGCTGTCTTCTTGTTTGATGGCAGATACTCCCTTCACCTTGGCCAAAAAGGCTAAAATGACCAAAGAAAAAGTGGAAAACAGTTAAACATGAGAGGTTTTTGAGTGATACCATATATGCCCCATAGCTGCAGAAAAGGCTAACATTGTTTTCTTTTTACAAAAAAAACAGCTGAACATGAGAGGTTTTTGGACCAATTTTGTGTTCTCCATTCTTTAAGCACCAGTTTGAGCACCGGCACCGTTTCAAAAGTACCGGTTTGGCACCGGTATCAGATAAAACCTAAACGATACCCATCCCTACTTAAAAGTAACAGGATATTGTCAGTTATGAGCTCCAAAATTTCAGCTTTATTAAGTAAGGACTTTAAACCAAATTTTTAAGTCATTGCTGGAAACTTCTATGTGTAAATTGGTTTACAATTTTGCCCACTCCTACTCAGTGGTCTCTGAGGTCCTCGTGGGCTTTGTTGTCATAGATATTAGGACTCTGTTGCAGCTGCATGGCTCTGTAATTTCAAAGGTAACCTCCCACACTGTTGACATTCTCATTTGTCAGCGCGTGTTGCGAGTTCTAATGTAATCGTACAACAAGTCGACTGCTGTTGTTGGTGTGGTTTATATTTCACATCTTAATTTTCCCTACGAATTCAGCCATTTCTTGCTCTGTTAGCGTTCCCCTTGTGCCCAATAAAGCAGGAAAATGAAAATAAATCATATTTTAGGCTCCGGTGGACAAAAACGCCTCTTTAATTTGGTACACAACACATTTTCAAATAAACACAGAACACGCAGAATCATTAAAGAGCTGCATGTCCACCACCAAACATCTGCCACATTAGTAATGCCACTCAGGCTGATACATACTGCAGGGATCTACTGACTAATGATGGTAATCAAGCACGACTACAAGCATGTGCATTTAAAAAGTCCAGCCTTGCACAATAACGTATAATTATTGTGAAAACTGTGATAAACGGTCGACTGTCTAACCTTTCACTGAGTTTAAATGTGAGAATACCGTAGCAGAGTGCACACATTAGCAGGCCTGAGGTCATTATCAGCACTTTATGTCCAGAAACTGCCAATTGGAAGAGAAAATGGGAACAGGCTGCTACCGAGAAAAATCTGACACAGTAGTTTGCAATTAAGCTGATTTATAACAAAAGCAACCAGAATCTCCTTCCCAAGAGACAATTCTCTGCTTTATTCTGACCATTTGTCTTCCACATAGCAACTGGAGGCCGGATGGCATAAATACTGATGACACGGTCGCCAGCAAAAACATAAAAAGGTTGCTTTGCTTTTTGTCTGCCTTTCCTATTTGTCATTCTGAGATTGGTTTTTTCGCCAAATGCCTCTTTTTTAGCCAGTTATATTTATCTTCATATACAGGACAGATCATCAGCATCCAATAACAACCGTCTCCTGTAAGAATGATCCTCCGTCTCTTCTCTGCCATGCATGGCCTAATGCAGCAGTCTTAGGCGAGCTTGCAAGATGAAAGTCACATGCACCCCGGGCCCTAAAGCGGGTCAAGTCTGTAAAATTTTAAAGTGGATGGATTGATGCTCTAAGAGTGTCCTAGAAACAGTGTGGTGGGACTCAAAAACAGAAACACCCTGCAAAAGAAACCCAGTCTAATGTGGTGACTCTCCTGATCATGACTAACCTGATTGGACAGATGGTTTATTTATAAAGAGCCATCTGAGGAGTCATCATTGGCAATTAAATACTTGGCAGGTAATTGGATGAACCATCTGTCTGTCACTGCTACCTTTAGCCAACCAGTTCAACAAACTTCAGAGCATGAGGAAGATCAAAACCAGTGTTTCACAAATCAAGACCTGAGGAATTTGGAGGTTTGTTTTGTGAGCATTTGGTTTCCCTCTAAAAGACCTGCCTCTATGCTACATTTAAACAACGTGACTTTTTTAATTGAACTGATTTGTCACATTAAGGCCTTTAAGACACAATGTAAGTATATAAGTAAATGTCTGACCGTGTAATAGACAGGAAACCTGCAACTAGAAGGATATACAGAACATGCAATATCAATAAGAAGGAGGTCTTTTTTTAAAGCAAGCCAGTAAGATAAATACTGTATGTCTGGTTTTTGATGTGATGCCCACTTTCCAACATTAGTCCTCTCCATCATTGGTGATGCAGTGGAGGTTCCATGTCATCACATTTGGGCACCTGTTCCTGAGAAACACAAACTTTCTAGTGCGTCACTTTTTGTTCAACCAAACCCTACTTTTAACTCATCTCTCCAAATGACTGCAAATAGCTGTAGCATACCTGTCGCATGCTAGTTTCATTCTGCAGCGGTTCCTTTTTGCTCGTTTGGTTTTGGGTTGTTTTTCCCCACACAGTTTGGAGGCCAGAGCACTATTTGGTTGCATATTTTTCCAGCTTGTACAGTCTCATCTAATCTCATCCCAACACACAATAATAGGCTGGATATCTGACAGTGACAACTTCCAGGTCTTGGACCTCATTTTTTAAATTTTTTGGAGCGGCACACAGAGCTCTTATAGTCACCTTTGTTTTTCCTGTTTGTATAGACGCATCAAATCTCACCATGACCATCACCATTTTAGATGTTAAACTGGGCTGCCTATGTTGTTGGTGTTATACCAAGTGCTCACGACTCAGGATTCAGGAAGTGGGAACAAAAAGGAATAACAGCGATTTGTACAGTGATGAAAGATGGCCATTTGATGAGTTTCCAAGATTTAAAAGATCAGTATAGTCTAGAGAAAACCGATTTTTACCGGTACCTGCAACTCAGAGACTACTTTTCAAAGGAAGTACGAAGTTTGCGTACGTCTTATGGCATGCTGAATTGCGTAATTAAATCATACAGGGGCCTCCAATTCAAGGAAATCTCTGTACTATATAAAACTCTAAGAGAGAACACGGCAACATCAACTGAATACATAAAAAAGAAATGGGAGCAGGAAATAAAAACTGATATCTCAACTGAGGAATGGTTAGATATGTGTGAAACCCAGAACACAACGACTAACTCGAGATGCTGGAGAGAATTTGGATGGAAACATCTTACTCGATTCTTTATTACACCAAAAATCAAAAGTAAACAGACTCAAGACAGTTTGCCATGCTGGAGAAGATGTGGTAACATGGAAGCACGCCATACGCACGTGTTTTGGGAGTGCCTGAAACTGCATAATTTTTGGAAGTCTTCTTCAAAAGACTGGTTAAATATTGTTGGAGAAATCTATGCAATGGAAAAAATGACTTACATTCTCAGATTAAAGGAAGATATTTTCGTTGCTAAGTGGGAGAAGTGGACATTATATGGCACCAAGGAAAACTAATGAACGAACAAAACATCTAAGGTCTATAACTCTGTATATGTATTGATGCTTGCCCGTATAAAAGTACGTATATAAGCTGGAGTATGTATGCTGCGGAGTAAAGGCAGGTATGCATACGGTAGATGATTAGAATTGGCACCCACACCTTTTGTTCGCTTTAGTTCCGTTTGTTTTGACTATGTGCTTGCATGGTTATTTCTCCTGTAATGCAATACATGTCTGTGTTTAAACTGTGACAAAACTATCAATAAAAATTACAGTGTCAAAAAAAAAATCTCACCATGACAATAATTTGGCAGGTAACAAGTAGCATGTGCTACCAGGTACCAGAAAAGACTAAATGTATGCATTATAAAACAGGAAAAGGTCACATCAACCATCACTGCCACAAACTGCTGTTCAGACTGTGTGCAGTTTAAGTTTCATTGAACACTGGTCTGCCTTTATGATGTAAATTGTGCTATAATTTAGATCACAGCACCAGCAGATAGGTCATCCTTTCTTTTTGTTGCGCTGATCTAAAGGTGGAGTACTGCGGAGGCCTGCCATTGTGCGGCTTATTCAGGCATCAACACCGGCAAGACTCAAGAATTCAGCTGCCAAGCAAATTAAGGTCATCCTGTCTCGAACACTTTGAGCCACTCAGGTGAGGCTTCGATGAGCTTTCTAAGCCTCATTCAGCTCCTCTGTGAGTAAATCAGACTGCTGAGATCCTCGGTCAGCTTTACAGAGCCAAATTAACTGAGATTTATTGTTAATAACACTCTGATGTGTTGTGTCATAAATGTTTCACTGCTTCCTCTCAAAGGGAAGGCCGAGATTGTTTAATTATGCACATTTACCGGCTAAGAGTCTTGCTCCATTTCAGCCCTGCAGCTCTTAAATGCGGGCTCTACAGTGATAACACAGTCCACCAATAAAAGGAACTTCCATCAATATCCAATATGTATGAACGAGTGAATGAACTGCAGCATTTCTGCAGGACTGAAGAGAGCAGACTTAGTGTGGCTCACTTCGACAAAGTGTCCTTGAACAGGAAACAGACTCCCTGCCAGCTCCACAGGTGCTGCTCGCGTCCTGAACTCCATTCAAAAGGCAGTTTTCAAAGGGGGAAGTCTCTCTTCAGACAACAGGAAGATTCATACTTCACAAAGACAATTTAGGATACAAGCTGTGTCCCACCTTCACAATGCAGATAAGAGTCGGTAACATCTACATGCTGAAAATATTTAGCGTAGAAGCCACTTTGAGCTCACTTTCATTTGTGTTTGCTGTTTAAATGAGTGCTGTGTGTATGTGGTGATGGAAGCAGAGCAGCTGCCACAGTGTAAGTGGACCACAGTTAGATGGCATTCACGACAGGAAACTAAAAGACGCTTCAGTCTAAAGACACTGGTCACATGTTTGTGTCTGAGCAGGAAAATGAGCCGGTGTTCTGACAAAAGGTCCGACTTTGTCAAAACATTCTATCGTTGCCTAAATTTATAGTCATCTCTATCAATCTGTGCTACCTTATCAGAATATACTAGCTTACGTGGTTTAAGCCTCCATCGTACATATCTATAGGTGGGACGCTTTAATGGCCAAATCACACTATCAATACATGCTTCCTGCTTGGATTTATTTAGGTAGGACGAGTCCACTAACTGCAGGACGACTCAAATTAATTGACAAGGTTTACGCTGTGTGCCAGGTTACAGAGGTTTAGAAGTACTAAATCAAGACCTGAAATATGACATCAACTGAGAATCCAAATTGGAGTATTTTTGCACAAAAACAAAACGCATGTTGGCTTGAGAAGAAGTAAGTATCAACTGTAATAATAATAATAATAATGGATTGGATTTATACAGCGCTTTTCAAGGCACCCAAAGTGCTTTACAATGCCACTATTCATTCACTCTCGCATTCACACACTGGTGGAGGCAGCTACGGTTGTAGCCACAGCTGCCCTGGGGCAGACTGACAGAAGCGAGGCTGCCATATCGCACCATCGGCCCCTCTGGCCAACACCAGTAGGCGGTAGGTAAAGTGTCTTGCCCAAGGACACAACGACCAGGACAGAGAGCCCGGGAATCGAACCGGCGACCTTCCGGTTACAGATACGCTTCCCTGAGCCACAATCGCCTAATAAAGAAGTAAAACATATAAGACTAATCTTTTTTCACACGCACGAGATCGGGGTAGGATCAAATCATAGGCGTGTACTATTAACACTGAAAACATGGCCGTTTTGAGTTTCTGAGCAGTAACAACAAGTAGGGCAGCTTGATAGGCAGGGTGTTGTCAGTACACCGGCCCCTTCAGCACATCATTGGGTGAAATGTGTGCTAATACTGGTTAAGCCACTATGTAGTGTCTGCATTGTGGGGTTGAGTTGCTTTGAGGTAGATTTGGTCGCCGTTACTTGGGCGGGCCACGCAGATAAACTGTGTGACATATTTTTATTTATTTCCACATCCGAGATGGCAAAGTCAATTTACTGTTGGTCTTATTCTGGAATTTCAGGAGTTGTTATCCAACTACCTCCCATCCTTGGCGTCTCATATTTCCTTATGGGCAGGCTGCTCACGTCGCTGTTGTGATACTCAGTGTGAGCCAGCTGTCAGACAAACGCTGACTCCAGAGGCTGGTGTCAGTATACACAGTATTAATGTTCTTAGTACTCATCAGTAAAACTGAGTCTTATCCTGACATACTGGTGATATTCTACACCTTCACAGTCTGGTTCGGGGCTGTTTTGGTCTAAGTCTAAACTACAGACTATGTAAACAAGATATCTGGCATTAAAAACTTGATGATTAATCTTTCGTTAATTTCAAAGACGACGAAGAGCATTTTTTAAAATGAACAACTTTCATTTGTCCTGTTTTACGTAGGATGCAAGTCACGGTGGGACACGCCGGTGAGTTTATGGAACGTACCCAAATGCAGACACGGAAGAAGACGGTAAACATGAATACAAAAACAAGTAAGCAAAAACTAGAACCTATACTGGGAAAAAACAACTTTGAACATAGAAAGACAAGACTTTCAAAATAAAACAGGAAACATGGAGAGACATAGACATGCCAACACAGAGGACAAGAGAAGACTTATAAATCCAAACTAATAGCAGCAACACAAGAACTTAACATATTTTTAACACAATATAAGAACACAAAAATACAAAACCGACTCAAAACTGCTGGGTCACAGAAATATAATCAAAATATGTAAAAATATAATCAATATTCAATATCAACTAACACACCCTGTTCATGTAGGCTAGGGATGAGTGTTTCCCACACTCTCGAGGCGCCCTTTGACCTTTGTATGACCTCTGTTTCTTATGTGCGCCATGTTTTACTCTGAGACTTATTGGAGCCTTCAAACTCCATCTTGCTGCAGGAACCTGGAGAAATAAGTTGCCATCACAGTCCCATAGAAATACACGCAGGCGTGTCACCTTTCTGAGAAACTACGATTGCTTATTTGACCCAAACCAGTGGCTCTAAAATCCATCTGAACAGATACGATAAGGATAAGAATCAAATCTGACCCAGAACAGCCTGAAACTTGTAGCACTTGTACAACAGCATAAAATGTTACCATGTTTTAACTTTTTGTGGGTCGCTTTAGGAAAAGCAGTCAAATTTAGTGTGTTTTTCTTAAATTTGGTCCAGACCGAAAAGCAAGGGTTTAAAGAGTCTCTTTAATCTCTGGAGTATCTTTCACTTCAGCACTTTTTAAAAAATAATTCATTGTAAATAAGTGAACAAATATCTGTCCTTCCATTTCAGTCCAACCGGGCTCACGGGGATGTTAAAGATCGACTCGGAAAATAGTTGTGAGAAAAAGTAAATCCAGGGATTAAGAAAGAGAAAGCAGGTCAAGCACCTTCATGTCTGAGATGTTTGTAGACGATGAAAAAACATTTAACTTTTTTACCGCTCGCCATCTGTGAGCTGAAGACATTTCTTCAGATGGTTTTCCACAATTATAAAGCTGCAGTTTCAGTGCCTGAAAACACATTTCTTAAAAATGTTGTTTTGACTTCTGAAAAGAAGTCGAACGCTTGAACGTCGAGGATGAAAAGGCAGCAGAGTCTCTGAATGCCGTAGTGCGAGGCAGCTCTCGGGAGAACAGACATCCCTGAGTCAATATTACAGTCAGCTCACCCTCACCTGGTGGCTCTGCATCAATCAGCTCTCTGATGTCGGCACCCTCTGCTCCGCAGCTTCCTCCCTCTGCCCTTCATCTCTTCTTCTCCCTCTCTGTCTGTCTTCCATCTCCTTCCAGATGTCAACAAGTTTGATCAGGCTGACGTGGGAAAACTGCTGTTTGGCTGTCGCTCCTCAGCACCCTGACAGATCCTCCAGCCTCTCGTCTCCTTTTCTTTTGCTCCCCAGTCACTTGTGATTCCAGCGCACTTGATCTGCTCCCCTCCACCTCCGCCACCCGGCAACCCCGCCCCTGTCAAAGCCTCCTGGGGAGCTGGGGAGGGCTCTGCCATGTCAGTGAGGTGACATGACTCACACAGTCGTGCGGCACAAAGGAGATAAGTTTGAGATGTTCAAGGGCGACTGTATCGTTGGCGTTTCAAAACGCTCACTTCAGAATTAATCCTCTCAGCGATTTCTGAGTGAAACGGCATGCGGGATGTGACAGGCCTCAATATCCAACGCTGAATTTTAAGATAGCTGGCTGTTTTTCCAAACCGCGTCTCCCAACGCGTTCAAGAGACTCGGGTCTTTTCTTGCTCCGACACAGATTTGTGCAGAGTGGGAGCAAAGAGAAGAGGGTATCATGTAAATCAATAGCGATTAGAGATAGTGAAGACCTCCATTTTGCACTCTACCAGCCTGCAGTCAGCAGCAGCAGTCTGCACCTCTCGTGCATTACCATTAAATTTGAATCACAGAGATAAGTATCTTCTCTGAAAGATCATCCCGGTCATCTTAGAAAAACCAAGAAGGTCATTTAACAACACTTGGCACCACAGTGGAGGTATTTACACCGCCCTTACAGAACCTCTCAGACACCTGCATGAATAGTTTGCAGAAATCCAGATTTTCCAGCACTCTGATGCAGAGTAAACAAGAGTAATTAATAAAGTGAGTCATTCTTTAAACAAGCAATCTATTAGCAGCAATCCTGGTACATAGTAACCTTAATTATATACAATTATCAATGCATTGTTTTAATATTCCGACCAGCAAAAATAAACCAGCCTTGCAGCATCCGTGTTATTTCTACATTCTTGTTTAAAAGAATTGGTCAAAAAATGTTACAACTTGGGAAATTTGACCATCCAAAAAGCACTTCAGTGGGATAAAGGAAATATAATAAAAGCCATATGAACATTAACGTTAATAATAAATATTTTTTTGTCTTTCAAAAGGGCTGAACTGAGCTCAGTGCAATAAAGAAAGGAGGTCAAAACTAAATATGACACTCAAAGACAACAAAATAAAACAGGAAGTATACTGTCAGTATAAAAGGAGTCGGAGGAGTACACGCATATACATAGACACAGAGAAAAATTAAAAACTTGTTGTTAGTCAAACTGATGAAGATTTACCATGAGTGTCCTCGATGCTATGCTAGCGTTCTCACTAGCAACTAGCATGAAAGCTAACATAGCACCGAGCTTTTTGAAACTGCTATCAGGTCCAAACTGTACTTATATTTGACTGGAAACTCATTAAAATGGACAAAAAGCTGAAAATGAAAAAGTGTCAGACTGTCTTCTCTTTTTGGACGTTCACAGGAAATGTGATGTTCTCATCTGGATGAGCGAACGCCATCAAAGGGTTGTTGACTTTGTTTTTGCATCTTGCCAGCAAATCCCATGAAGAGAGAGAAAAAAAGCAAAAACAAAAGAACAAACCCAACACTGAATTGATCCAACAAACATATTGTCTGCAGCTTAGTCTTCTGTGCCTTACTGCTCCATTGTTAGCGGAAGATTAGAACACATCGCTGAGCAGCACCGCTACACTGCCGGACGTGTTCATGGCGTTAAACAGAGGCACTGCATCGCCATTTTCTTGCTGGAGCTATTCCCTGCTGGTTTTGGTCACTTGATGAAGTCTTTATTTTTATTTTGTGCCTTTCGCTTTTAATAAAAATATATTTCTGCCTGACTAAATGGAAAACGTGGTCATAAATAATTTTACTACAGACATGATTAGATGATCTACGGGACCACCTTTGCCCACTTGTTTTGATAGATACAGTTTTAGCAGTTCAGCTGAGAACCACTGGGTTATAGTTAATTAAGGTAAGGATAAATCATTATTCTTGCCTTCTCAGGTGGTATAGTCCACGTTCTCTCCCATCATCTCTCACTAGAAACATCGATGCTGCTGAGAGAGCGGTGTTATATATTTTCCGCATTTGGGAATCCCAGTAACTATATAACAGTAGCTATATCAGTTATCTCACCGAGGAACAACACAATGATTAGAGTATGGAGAGAAAGCCAGATTTTAAGGCGTTAACCACAATAATAAAACAACCTACTTTATATCCTAGGCTAACTTTAGACATACAGGACCTCTACGGGTTTCCTGTGGATCAGAAATTCTGGGAGTGGGAAACTGGAGTCTGAGTTAATCCCTTAACCTTTTCATTCTGTTCTTGAGCCATTTTTTGAGATTTGGCAGGGAGCACTGTCCAGCTGGGAGTGCTGCTGCCGTGGGGTGGGGTTGGTCTGCAGCAATGTTTATATACTGTCAGCGGCGTCCATACGAAGGCCAACAACTAAGGTTCAGCAGCTGCACACTGCCTTACAGTAAGATTAGCTGTGTTAGTCTTTTCACCTGTCAGTGGGTTTAATGTTGTGGCCGATCAGTGTATGTGGACTTTCGGGCATTTGCAGAGCTTTCCCAACTCCAGATGGCTGAAAATCTACGAGGAGAGCAGAGATTCGTTTTTGGCTTCACCGCCGACTTCTATTTAGGGACTTTAAGAAAAACCCAAGCGCTACCTGTGTGAGTTTAATGCAGATGCGAAAAATCCACTTAAATCATTCCTCCACCTACCCAAGAATTAAAGTGGTGATACATATGCTTACTAGATGTGTTTTGTCTCCACCGCGTTTATATTTTTCAGCCACTGCATTAATGTCCAGCTCTCTTCCTGCTTGTATCACTGTTTCCATCTCCTCTCTGATCAGCAGCAACAGCAGCCTCAGTAAATCCATCAATAGCACTCTTTCACTCCGGTCCAGATGCCAGCCTCTGAGAGCCAGGACATCCACAGCCTCCCATCCGCTCAGGCAGTAAACAAGAACTGCTGCCAGACGCAACCGACACCAGCAGACATTCACACCCCCAAATACACACAGAGTCCTCTCAATATCTGCACTGAAATGCATTTCAAAGGCACTTTTGATACATACAAAATGGACTGCAGCACTCAAAACTGGTTATTCCGACGTGATGCGGTTACTCGATCAGAAGCTGTTTCGAAAATGAATAAAAAATAATAAGTTTGGAGAAGCTTCAAAAAAGTCTCCTTCCATAAAACATGCAGGGCAAAGATACATGTGCGGAAACAACACAGACAGCAAAACACTGAAGAGAAGAAGAGGGAGAGCGGTAGTTTCCCAGCATCCCCCAGCACGTCAGAGAAAGGCACTCAAGTTAGAAATACCTGCAACTACAGAATGGACGGAGAGAGAGGGGACATGCCTGGGAAGGAGGAATTGCCCATTCTCCGCCTTGATGCACCTGTTCACTTTCCTCTACTGCACACTTTCTCTTTTATCTTCTTTATTCCCTCTTCTTTCTTCCCCTTTCACTCTTCTTCTGCTGTTGTTTCTTCCCGCTTCCTCTCTTCTTCAGGTCCAGTTTTTATCCCTTTCTTCTCAGCGTGTCCATGTCTCGGCTTCTTCAGGAGCTGTGTCAGCGTGTGAAGCGCCTGAGATGGATATGAGAGAACGCCGGAGTGCAGAGGCGTTCCTAACCATGTCTTAGCATGGCCACTGAATAAACTCATCTTTTATGGATGCACAGCCCTCCCCGTCCTGCTTCTCTTAAAGGGACTGCACCCCGTTCCCGCTGCCTTTGATCTCGTCGTGATACGCGCAGGATCCGAATCGTGCGCTCACATGTGTCTGTGGGAATACACTGTGGTGTGGAGCATCAGTAATTCAGCATTGCTGTGTGGGTTTGACACTTTTCCCTGTGCAGCTGAGGAGGGGGAAGCGATCGATCGGAGGATGAAAAGGAATCCAGAAAATTGGGGGTGAAGGAAAGAGGGGGGGATGCTGATGTATCTCAGACAAACTAATGGTCGTGATAAATAATGGATAACAGCAAGCATAGCGTGGCATAGAAAACACTGATATCAGGATATCAAGAACAGTGCTGGGTACGCATGTGTGATGAAACGGTGCAGACGCGGCTTATCTTTGTGTGTGAGTGTGTGTGCATGGGTGTGTCCACTACAAAGGGATATTGTCAAAGTAAATCCTGGCCCAGCGCCGGCTGTAATTCAATCTGCGGTTGAAGGCCATGAATTAATGAGACAGCGCGTGTGTGTTCAGGGTCAGAGAGGCTGTACGTCACACACACTGTGACACCTGGTAATAGGATCGCCAGGAAAGCGAGCGGGGAAAGTTTGACCGCCACAAAACAGCATCTGAGAAAGTCCTGAACTCACCTGGAAACACAGGTGCGCTGAAGTATAATAGAAAATAAATATGATAAGCACTGATTAGAATTTATCATCTATGAAATCGTTATTATTGCCATGTGTCTGAACCAGAGATGGTCAGTAACGCGTTACTTGTAACGCATTACTGTAATCCGATTACTTTTTTCAAGTAACGAGTAAAGTAAGGGATTACTATTGCAAAAACGGTAATTAGATTACCGTTACTTTCCCGTAGGAACGCTGCGTTACTGCATTACTAAAACTGTGATTTTTTTGCGAGAATGTCTCATGACAGTGGCGTAAGCGAGTGCGACGTTCGTGACAACAGCTGTGTGCAGATCAACAATGGATCATATATCGAGTGCAGAGAGAGTATGAGCGTGCAGCGTTTAAAGCGTGGAAGTACTGACCTTACTTTGAGTTTGATTCCATAAAAAGTGACAAAAACATTAGTGTCCGTTGTGCGTGGGAAGAAAACTTCTTTTTACAGCGAAAAAACCCTAAACTTCCAAACAAGCACCGAGTAGCTACGACGTAATGGGAAACTCACAGAGAAACTCGCGGATTCTTCCACTGACCGCTGCACACCTGCACCAGGGTAAACCTCCGCCTACCTACTCCTGCTTTACAGGTGAAAATAGAGCAACAGGACCGCTAGTCTTTGACTTTATTTATTTTCTGCTGTGTTTTACTTGCATTTATTTGAAAGACTGAGTGTAAACACACAAAAAATATTTTATGTGCTGGAATGTGCAGAAAATAGGTTTAAATATTAAACAAATTTCTTCCAGTCAGAGAATGTTGCAGATAATTTAATTTTTACTTGATGCATAAAGTTAAAAGATTAAAACGAATAAAACAAGTTTTAAAAAGAGACTTTTCCATTTGATTACATTTTGTATGATGATTATGTAGAAAAAGTAGAATTGGGCTGAAAGATCTATCACTTTATCACCTATTCAGGTTGTAAATCGTGTTTTTAAAAAGTAACTAAGTAACTAAGTAATTAATTACTTTTGAAAATAAGTAATCAGTAAAGTAACGGGATTACTTTTTTGGGGAAGTAATCAGTAATTAGTAACTGATTACTTTTTTCAAGTAACTTGACCAACACTGGTCTGAACAGATTGTAACTTTAAAATAAGTCGTGACTAATATTCTCCCTCTAAGCTTCCTTTCTTTAACATTTATTTTCATCAGCTAATCACCAACACCAGCAAATGACCAGAGGACTATACTACGAACAAAATTCCATTATGCACTCGGCTCGACTAAACCTAAAATTGTCTGTGCGGCCTAAATCCTAAGCGTGAAAACCCGGTGACCAACTACAAGAAACATCAAACGGGGTATCAAACAATTATTTCTCCCACTGTAACAGTAAAATGCAACATTGTTTCAAAAAAGACAAGACATTAATGCTCCGGAAAATTGTTAATCGTGGGATTTATCGCACAGCGCGGTAAAATAAACATTTTAATTAAAGTGAATGATTATATCGGCGAGTGTGCTCTCAGCGCTGCTGTTTGTTTCTAAGGTGACGCCTGCACACATTCGACTTCTGGAACTTTAAACTGAACACATCTAATGTCACGGTCCTGCAGCTTAATAAGGGAGACGAGGAAATTGATTCAGTCTGTCGGCAGATAAAAGTGAAATAGATTTTAATTATTGAGCAGGTATTCTTGGTGTGTGTTTTGTGTTCTAATAGCTGTAATTCCAGCAGCATTAAAGAGACTTAGCAGCAGATTAGAATTTTCAGCATCATCAAATTGATAAATCTTTACCTTCGTGACATCACAAAGGACAGATTGTGCTTCATTCACTGGGTTTAGTGAGGTAGTAAAACATATTCCCCTAGCAGAGAATCTAAACTGCACTTAAGGATCATAGAAAAAGAGTCATTTCGTCTTATGTTAAACCCAGAACATGACCTACTCCTGACCAGATGACGCATTCGGCACACATGACCATAGTGTGTTATTCAAGTTTCAGGTTATTCAGGTAGTTTTTCTGCTGTGATGTGATGCCACCACGATTCTTTTCTCTTGCTGCTCTAAAAGTACAGGTAGACTTTCATGACACTATGTGTAACTTTCTTTGACGGCATGCGTTATTGTTACAGAGGTGCCATGAAAATTAGCAAAAAAGTTCACTTCTCACTTCCAGCACAGACGGTATAAAACATGTGCATAGCCTCTGACTCTGAATAATGAAGCCAGTGCAGAAGACCCTTAGGCCTGCATTCTAATGGCCAGTAGGGGGTGACTCACCTCTTTGCAAAAAGACTGAGTCCTAGAAAACTCTACAGGAAAACCTCCCTCGACCTGTGCAAACACTTTCCTGAAATACATGGGTGCTATCACTAGCTAATGAGATAAATCAGTGAGTGGTTATGAGCTTTTGTGTTCGAGCCTGGGGTGCAAAGCTTCTAATGGCAGAAACACTGATATCTGAGTGGAAGGTGCTCAAGAACTTCTACTGCTGCACCATCGAGAGCGTCCTGACGGCAAACATCTGCACCTGGTTTGGGAACAGCACCAAGCAGGACAGACGAGATCTGCAAAGAGTGGTGCACTCGGCCGAACGCATCATTCAATCAGAGCTCCCTGACCTGCTGTCCATCTACACCAAGCGGTGCAAGTCCAAAGCTAGGAAGATTATGATGGACCTCTCCCATCCCAACAATGGACTCTTCTCACTGTTGAGGTCTGGGAAGCACTTCCGCTCCCTTAAGGCCAAAACAGAGAGAATGAGGAGGAGCTTCTTCCCCCAGGCTATTCGAGCCCTGAACCAGGTGTAGGACTGTACTCTCACACACATCACATCACCACACATTTCCTATAATCCTATAATTCCTATAATTTATAATCTTTATAATCTCTTTCTGCTATTTGCACATTTCTTACTGTAAATTTCTAAGTTAATTTGTAAATTTTGTAGTAACCTGTAAATTGTAAATACTGGAAAACTTTTTTTCTGTCATTTAATGGTCGGGCATTGTACAGCTACAAGCATTTCACCCCCATGTCATACTGTGTATGGTTGTGTGTGTGTGACAAATAAAATTTGAATTAGAATTTGAATTTGAAGTTGGTTGGCTAGCCAAATTTCTTCAATAAGTAACATGATGCAGTTCCATGATTACATACAATAATGTAAATCAAAGGATCACTGTTATAATTGCATTTAATTTAATGAGTGTAGCTTGTGTGTAAATGATGTGTAAACTGAACTTCTTAATTTTGCTGCACCTTAGAACAAAGTTTACTAAAACCTTTATGTAAGAGACGAGTGTGGGATGTGTGCTCTGACAGAGCAGACAGGACGCTGTACACCCGCCAACACGGAGCCTTGTTTGTTGCCTAGTGGCCTGAATTGACGTCCTGGTAAATAAAACATAGCTATAAATTAAAGATGGCACTCACTGGGCCTTGGGGGGACGGATGGACACTCGCCTGCTTGTCATAACTCTCTGGAGTGTGTGCTTTTTGCCCTTGAGCTACTCGCCCTCGCTTTGCTGCACACATACACACCCCCACAGGTGCCACAGGTGGCTAATAGAAACATATAACGTTGTGATAAATGCTCGGCCTTGATTTCTCTCTCGAAAGCTCATTGAGAGGTGACATCAGAGGCACTTTTCTATAGGTGGCGAAGCAATTAGCGCGCACAGCCACAGCTTAGCGAGAAACAAACGCACCCTGAGGAGAGAGAAACAGTGGAAATGTAATTACAGAGGGGTGAAAAAGGCTTGTTTACATGCTTCTTAGGTGGATTAAAAGCAGATTTTGGCTTCATAAACACTGGAATGCAATATTTAAATGTAAAGCAGAAATTTGGAGAGCAGTGCAGAATGCGGGAGGGGGGATTGTGGTTAAAAGAAAGAACACTAAGAGGAGGAGGAGACTGAGGGGGTGACAGGCTGACAGGCCTGAATGACAGACCAAGCAGAAAAACAGACAGATGAAGAGAGAAGGAATAAATACAGAGCAGTGACAGGAAACAGAGAGGAAAGGCAGAGAGACAGACAGAGATGACAGGATAATTAGAGATTCATGGATTCCTGGTTGACCGGTGAGAGGAAGAGCAGCTGCTCTCTTGCTACGTCTGGCCAGGGGGCCTGAATAATGAATCGCGATGCTGGAAACACGCGCTGTAAGCCCACATACGCCACGCCGTGCGGCAGCAATTACCCGCAGACAGATGAAGAGGCAGGTGGAGAGAACTTCAAAAGGACTCACAGCGTCCCTGTTAACTGCCGTATGTCAGGAAAAGGGGACACCAGTTCAAGTCCAGTGACAGCAGGGCTGTACACAGACCCGCTGAAGGTTCACGGGTGAAAATGAAAAAGTGGCACCCCTGTCACGATAACGCACGCCGTCAAAGAAAGTTACACATAGTGTCATGAAAGTCTACCTGTACTTTTAGAGCAGCAAGAGAAAAGAAGCGTGGTGGCATCACATCACAGCAGAAAAACTACCTGAATAAACTGAACCTTGAATAACACACTATGGTCATGTGTGCCGAATGCATCATCTGGTCAGGAGA
Source organism: Neolamprologus brichardi (assembly GCF_056152115.1). Lineage (NCBI taxonomy): Eukaryota > Metazoa > Chordata > Actinopteri > Cichliformes > Cichlidae > Neolamprologus > Neolamprologus brichardi. The sequence goes on along the minus strand of NC_142111.1, from coordinate 24,187,182 downwards.
AGGTCATGTTCTGGGTTTAACATAAGACGAAATGACTCTTTTTCTACGATCCTTAAGTGCAGTTTAGATTCTCTGCTAGGGGAATATGTTTTACTACCTTACTAAACCCAGTGAATGAAGCACAATCTGTCCTTTGTGATGTCATGAAGGTAAAGATTTATCAATTTGATCATGCTGAAAATGTCCCAGATAATTTCCCACGTGAGCATAAATGGCGACTCATTTGCACAATTTGTGCTCATTTTACTTTCACTCCAGGCTCTTATTTTGAAAGTTTAGTTGTCGTGTTAGTTTGCTGTCCTGGTTATCATCACGGTGGTCATCAGATGCTTTACCAAAATTAATGCAGCAGTTATAATTCCAAATATTCCTGTTTGATTTCCTGTCAAAAAGCCTGATGCACTCACTCAAGTGACTTTATTTCTTCATGCCAAGAAAGGCCACTTACAGAGAAGGTCAGCAGGAGCTGCACTGTGTCTTTGTGGAATTAGAGAAAGTATGTGATAAGAGAGGAACTGTGGTGCTGCATGAGGAAGTCACTTAATGGTAAATGGACTGGTTCTTGTGTTGCACTTTTTACTTGAGCAGTCAAAGTGCTTTATACAACATGCCTCGTTCACTCATGAAACCACTTCTTTCTGTCTCTAAGTGCTTTCTAGCACTTCTATCTATTCACACACATTGAGACGCCTGTGAATGCATCTGGAGCGACTCCTCCAACCTCCTTATTAGTGAATGACGTGCTCCACCTCAGAGAAGCCTGTGAGGGCACGGAGCGAAGCTGGACGACAGCATACAGTCACTATAACGTCACAGTGGTTATGACCATCTTTAAGTTACAGCCTATTTTGTGTGGGCAAATCTGATGGCGCCGCACCACAGATATGATCAAAGATGGCTCACGAGCGCAGTGGACTTTTACATGGTCAGCAGCCATGAATTATACATGTTTTTAATTGCTGGCTGCAGGCGTAGGCGGTGTGCCAGCAGCCAGCTCTGGGCCTCCATTATCAGCTTTATGCTATAGGTCAGGTCAGAGAGCCCACATTAAAGACTCAGTCAGGTCCAAGATCAATTCAGAGATGCTTGTAGATAACTGGACATTTCCAAAAATGAGCTTAGCAAATGCAGGATGAGTACAGGTCTGCAGAACTCACAATACCTTAGAGAGCTGAGGCATCCTGAGTAGTTTGGGAGGAGACAGGAACAGATAGGAGGCGAACCTGGAGAGACACAGGGATATAAAAACAGAGAAGAGAACAGAGTGAAATAAAGCTTCACAGTCATTAAATCCACAGCTTGATAGATGAGGGTATTTTAGCAGTTGAGAATCAAAAGCTTCAAACTCCTGCTGGAAAAAACAACATAAAGACTAAATGAATCAAAGACACCTTGTCATTAAAACTGACATTAAAACTAATGTATCACTGTGTTAACATATTATTTTGGGCAAGTCTGTCATTAAATACAGATGAAAGTATTGAACCGATCTCAGGCTGCCTTTCAATTATGCCATCCATCTGGGTTCAGAAGAATGTATACTTTATTGATCTCTGCATTTAACCCATTCACTCAGTGAAGCAGTGAGCAGCCATTGGGCGCCCGGGGAGCAGTGTGTAGGGACAGTGCCTTGCTCAGGGGTACCGCAGGGTAGCCGTTCAGTGGATTTGAACCACCTTCCGATCATGGGGCCACCACTCTACCTACTGAGCTTTCCCTGCCCCTGCTAAATGGCTCAAACACCGTTTGTTTGTCACTGCTCTGGTTTTAATTCAGTTCTTCTATTTTTAGGCTTCACAAGAATCGGGCAGACAGACACTTTGATCCTTGCGTGAATGTGAGTTATTATGCCAAAAGTGGGTCAGGTAAACACCCCGCTATGTTGTTTTAATGCATTTCTAAGACTGAGCAGACAGATTTGAATGGCTCTCCTGGATGTCATGTAATGATTTAGAGAGACAAAGAAGAGAAAGCGTTGCAGCCACTGGAACTGTGGGAGCTGCTGCAGCAGGGCTCATATTGACTAATTAATTAGGATGGAAAAGCTTCTGCACAAAAAATAAACAGCTGAGAAATAATGAGTGCTGCACAAGTATGTGCCATTTCTTTTTAATCTTGCTCTCTGCAAATTTTAACACTAAAACACACTCAGCCAAGGAGGCAGTACCAGCAAAGAATTATTAAGATGCTATATATTATAGATTTTTTACTTCAACTTTCTGTTGCTGCCCAACAAAATCGGCAGCTGTTCTTTTTTATGCTTCTCAGTTATTACTGAGTCAATATCTAAATTTTTTATGTAATACTGGTAAATTTAACAGTCAGGGGAGTCTGTGGTCAGGCACAGGAAGGCAGGCACTGTGGTAAACAATCCAGAGAGAAGCAGGGAAAAGGCAGTCCAGGAGGTCATACAACATGAGGTCAACACGAGGAAGAGCTGGACACACTCAAACGAGGGCAACCGCCTAATTGGGTGTAGATGAAACTGGTGAGGGTGGGGCGGACAATTACAAAGGAGTGAAGACTGAAGTGATGAGCCGTCTTTCTCATTGCTCAAACCGCACATCCTCGACTCCTCTCTTTATGTGTTATTAACTCCCACCAGAAACACAAGCGGAGGAGGCGAGGACGAGATGAGAGCAGAGAGGAGTTGAAGGAAACGGGCATTTAACCAAAAACGAGCCTTATTTTTAAGAGATGTCAATTAAATACGATAGTGGCGCAGCAGCTGCGTCATAAATGTTTTTATTATAGCCCAACCACCGCGGGATTTAATGATGTCAGATGTAACAATGCTGAGTTTTAATTAAAGTCACAACATGGCACAATGTGACAAGATATTCTACTTTTTTTTTAATTATCCACACATAAAAAGTGAAAGGCGTACATTTTATCATCTTAAATAACTGAAACTTATGAAAGGAGATGAAAGAATTTCCTCCCTGTATATTTCAACTACAAAAAATCATAATTGAGTGAAGCTTTTGTGGCTTCGTGATAATTTAATTGTACTCATTTCTATTGTTTTAATTTAACTGTGTGCATTTAATATCATTATGTTGGTGCAAATAGTTCAGGATGAGTGGAAAGTATTTATGTGAGAAGACTATTTTACCATGAAACCGAGTGTGACCAAGAGAGACAGGAGGATGGAAAGCAAAAAAAAAAACCAACACAACCATGTTGATGTTCATGTCCTGAGGGGGCGTGTCTAGAAACATCTGTAGTAGCAACAACTGCATGCATTGTGTTTTTTTCTAAATGTATTACATTTCATATATTGACGTGAAAAAGTTGTTTTGCCTTTACCTCCACTTTAGATTAGCGAGGCTGTGACACCAAGAGTGCAGCAGGTTGATGACCACTGGTTTGAGCACAGATAGGAGAGAGCAGTGATGCTCTGCTCAACGTAAAAATAAATTCCTGTCAAATTCAAATTATTTCCATTGTCATGCTGATAATATTACAATGTGAACAGTTATGATTTGACAAAAAAAGAAGAAAAAAAAGACAGCAAATATGTGTATATAGGATAGGGCTGCCACAAACGATTATTTTGATAGTCGACTAGTCACCGATTATTTTTGTGATTAGTCAACTAATCAGATCATCATCCATTGGACGTAAAACATACAGCTTATTGCACCAGCAGCATCTGCTCTTATATAACTATCATTAGCTTACAGCTTTAAGTGTGTAAGGTATGTGCTAACTAAAAATAAAGACAAGATGATAGTTTATTAAATTTTAATGAAATTTGCAGGTTGTTTCGGTGAAGTTTAATAAACTCCTTGCTATCTAAAATATAACAGGACACCGGAGTATATTCTCGAGCATCTCACACTTCTGATAATCAGCTGTCTGCTTGACATTTATTCAGCTGTGAAAAACTATAACTTTAATCTCAGCCAAACCGATTTACTCAGGAACAAATAAAATACTAAAAAAGCCAAACAATAACATTTTTAAGTTATCTAAGTGACTTATATATATTTAACCTGGGTAGCTAAAGACAGCGGTGGGTTTTGAAAATGGGCTCTAGTTAGCCTAGCCCCCGGCTAGCTATCGAGCTAGTGGGTAACAGACGTCTCTGAAAACGTCGGAGCGCTTTTGAAAATATGTGGTGTCTTGATAAACTGAGCAGATATTTGAGGTTTACACAGCTACATTCTCGCCTGAAAATATGTTAAACGTTTATTTTGTGACCCAGAAAGAATAATAAGAGTAATAATAAAACTAACTAGCTGCCGCCATTGTTGAAAACTGAGCTGGGCTGCGCTATGAATTCTGGAACACAGCTTCTTCTTCTTCGGGGTTTAACGGCAGCTGGCATCCTTGTACATGCAGTGCTGCCATCTTCTGTTTCAGTTCGTTATTACACTCTTAAATCCTACTACTTATTCCTGTGTCTTTTGGGATCTTACAAAGCTTCAAACGACGCGTCGACTATTAAATCAGTCGTCGACGATTTTGATAGTCGACGTAATCGTGACTAGTCGACTAATCGTGGCAGCCCTAATGTAGGAGATGACCTAGTTGTTCTGTCTCTTATAGTTCCAGCTTGCAGCAGTTGCTCAGGGTCTGTTCAAGTTATCATGTGCAGTATGATGTTTAAAGAAAAGAGTGAAGAGTTAAATAAGGATTGATCAGAAGCTTCCCCCCTCACTCCATTTGGCAGACTAAATACTAAAATTTGGGTCACATCGTCAGTGCAGTACCAGTGCTGTAAACTCTATGCTCACGCTGATATGCTGACACCAAAATTTTCTATTTGTACATGTAAAAATAGCTTTTAGAGCTCACAGTCTTCTGTACGGCACATTTGTGGTGCAGTTATTGTAAGGCAAAACTGAAAAATCTTTAGGTGTTGTACAACCCAGGTGCAACTGGACTTTTTTTAATCCCTGGTGGTGATCAAATGTATTCCTCTAGCACTTTATTGTGAAACAACGTAAGGTTGTGACAGAGGTGACATCGTTCCATCTACACTGATCCATGCACAGCTTTTCAATATTTTACGAAGTACGAACAGTGAAAGGATTCAGATCGTCATTTTTTACAAGATCCATGTAAAACAGAAAATGTACATTAGAATTCTCCATAAGGGTGATATCTGCAAATTCTTATTTTGATTGGTTGTACTGAAGTCACGGATTTGTGGCTGCCATCTGTGAGAGAGGTTGGAAACATCCTCCTGAAAAGTGTCAGGAAGAATCATCTGACCGGGATGTTTCTTAAGGTCTTCATTCAACAGTGACACAACGACTGAGACTGCCCAAGCCGGGGCTCGAACCGGCAACCTTCCGATTACAAGGCGAACTCCCAACTCTTGAGCCATGATCGCCCCAAAGACACGTAGAAAGCATTTGAAGCGTATAAGCAGTGAAAACATTTGACTTTTATGCTGTAATGTGTCAACGGTGTATTCTTGGACTGGGTTTGATTTCATTACAATGCTTAGCTTGTTGTTGGGTTCATGATTGGTGGCTGCAGCGCTCCCAAAGGGCAAAACACTGACAATATGAGTCATACACATCATCTACCCAAGTAATTTGCTGCTAACTGATTGCTGTGTGTACGAGCTGTCTGGCTTTCCTCACCCTAATGGAAGCACTTCTATTTTGGTTTGGCAGCTACAAAATAACAGTAATCACCTGCTTTGTCAGTGTTAGATTTCTGGTCCAAAGAAAACTTCATAAGCAGCCTAATTCTGCTGTCACAGGCATTATATCAACAGATTTTCTTATTATTAGTTGGACGGTACATTTTCAATAGTGTTAGATCTTCATTAATTTGGAATGCTTGATGCAAATGTTCATTCATGCTGGGAAACATATTCCACATTGATGATAAAAATAAGTAAGTATACACCTATAATAGAAGGTGAAAGGCAAGAAACAACTAATGACAAAGGGTGGCCATAGTCTCAACACCCAACTCAGCGTTGTTGGGGCTGTCACAGGGCACCAGTCTGTCACAGCGCTAACACAGAGAGGCAGCCCATTTAGAGCCACCAGTTAGCCTAACAACCATGGTAGATCGACCCTGTAAATCAAAGACAGTTTTTCCCTTTAACTTTGTGGGTTTTATCCTATAAATTTGCTCATTTTTTCTCGTTTTCATATAAATATGTAATTTATCCTTCATAACTTCAAAATCTGTGTTCAGTGTTTTCCTGATAAATCTGTGGAGGATTTTCTCACGTTTTTACTTCTTCCTTCCTCAGGAAAAAGTGCCTGTTTTTTTAAATATTAATTTTTTCTCTTAGATTTGAGTTTTCTTATAATTTTCTCTCGGGAATTTAAATTTTACATGTTAAAAAAAAGAAGTCATAGACTAAAACATACTGGATGAGAGAAATAATGTCAAACATTCCACTAGAAAAACTAGCTTTCATATTAAAAACCAAACACTGGGTGTTTAAAGGTCTGAGACTTTTCTCTCTTTTTACTCATCATTTTTGTGAGAGTTTGAATTTCAGTGTGTTGAACATGAAGGTGAAACATTTCTCCTTTCCGTATCCTGTATATTTCTATCTCAGTATCATTTGCCACAGCTACAAATTCATGTGCAGTTTCATTTGGCCTGTGTTAGTGAAGGTCACCGTGTCCCTTAAAGCTATCCCAGCATGCACTGACTGAAAGTCGGTCAGGCTGACAAGGAGCCAACATGACCATATTTTTTATCTGAGGGCATTTCTAAAGCAGCACTTGACCTGAGCTGCATGTCATTTTGCTGTGAAGAAAAAAAAGACTAAACATCGAGGTGAGAGTGAACCGGCTCCGTTCACAAAGGCCGCGATTCAAACCTGTAAGAGAAGCGAATTGAAACAAAAACCTAAGAGTTTAAGAAGCATCAGCATCTCTCAGCCTTCCAGTTGTGCATGAAAGGCTGAAAAATTACAATTTTCTCCTCTTTTCTAAGCATCGATCGCAGCCAAGCAACACAGTCTGCATTTTAATTCCTACTAACAGTTATTTTCACAGCCAGTAGGTTTGCTAATTTACTATTTTGTGCATCACATTTTAAAAGTAAGAGTAAACATTTGTCCTTCACAGCTTCTCACACACCTTTTAGAGCAGAAGGTTCACTCAACTGAACAATAATTAGCAGTAAAAGCTGAAACTAGAGAATTAGAGCTTTGTAATTATTATTTAGAAAGGTCAGTAAAGTCATTTACTTTCAACTAAAATCTAATGACTGCATTTTATAACCTTAGAAAACGGTGCATGTTCTGCTATCAGCTCCAGCACAGCACACAGTGCAGAAAGCTACAAAGTAAAACTTCGTTGGTCAGATAAGAAGTCTTCTTGTGCAGGGTGAGAGTGGGTCAGGTGGGCAGGGAGACGAGCTCAAAGCAGATACACTGAGAAAACACATGTAAGTATAAAACAGTACAAACAGGTCGGTAAACTCGAGCTCCTTTTTAACCAAACTTCAACCAAAGTAGTTTCTTTTTAAAATATGGTTCCTGTTTCCCATGATGACAAAAGTATTTATGCTGCTGCAAAGAAAGTGTGTTTATGCAACTTTTAATGCAACACAAAAATATTAGAAACATAGCAGACACAAAATGACAACAGTTTGAAAAGAGAAAGTATCAAAAGTTGACTTTCACCACTTTAAAAACAGTATTGGCAACTTAGTATCAGTTTTTCCCTTGTTGATTATTGTAGACAGACATATGATAGATGAATTTAGTGGATTTTATTTTATGCACACAAAAAGCAAGCAAAAATTTGCAGGACATCAGGAGCTTAATTTTATTTATTTGATCATTTATTTTTGGATTTGATTGATCATATATTCAGATGCACTTTTAATGGCAGAAGTTATCATTTCAAGCTGCTGATCCAAATTCAGTGATTTCCGCACCAGGAGTTATCAAACACAGGCCCATTGAATCACACTTTGGCTGGATTCATTTTTAAATATCTGACTCTTGCACTGAGTGTTAAAACCTAAAAGCTTGCTCTCAGTTCCCCTCCTGAAAAGATTAGAAAATTATTTCCTCCGTCTCTTTTTCATGGATTGTTGAACTTGAGCTGAGGAGACTCATTTCTTTTCCACTCAGGCTCTCCAAAGAAATTAAATCAGTTATCATGTAGCCCTAATTGTGTCGCTCATTCACACGGCTCTCTTTGAAGCCTTCCTGACCCGTCTCCCTTCTGTCTGTTTTACCCTTTAATTTACCTGCCCATCTAGGCCAACAGAGAAAAAAATTTGTTGCCATAGCAACGCCTTGGCAGTAAAAGGAAGGGTTACCCGAGCACACTGGTATTTAAACACACACACACAGAGCGAGAGCGCAGGTCAGTGGAGAAATCAGCTCTTCAGCTTCTGCAGCCATGCAGCAGCAGAGGATCTGTGCACAGTAACCTTAAGGCAGCCTTTCATGTTGCTCCACCAAAGGGCTTCCAGATTTTATGTCTTTTAATGTTCATCTAGTTTGGAGGCTGTTAAAAGCTTCACACTAATCTATTTTAAGTCAGAGCGGGCCCTTCGCTCAGAGCATCTTCAGGAAAATGTTTTGTGACTTTTCTGCACTGGAAGTCTTTCCAGAAATAAAATGCAAAAGAAAATATTGAAGCTGTCAGCAAAACCATGCCACATAAAAAATGAACAAATCAAAAACACTTTTTTTCAAAGAAGAAAAAGAATTGAATCGTCTTATCGACACGGTTTCCCATCATGCAGCAGGAGAGTCCCTGCAGAGGGACACCACAGGCAGACCCGCCTTTACTATGAACGTTTTAAGTCTTTACTTCAGGAGGAATAAACTCGCTGCACTCTCTGCTCCAGTGTCAGACAGCAGAGGTGAAGGTTCAGATCTTTACTGATCCTCGTAACTTCCACCAGGCAGCTTTTTTACATTTACATTGTGTTTTACCAACTTGCTAAAACACTGGTTTGCTGTGGGACAGTTAACCATAGGACTAGTTAATCTCTTGTATGAACTTATTTTCCCTTAGAAAAAAAAAGTTGTTAAAAACGTTTCTGCTATTGAGATCCTCAGTCTGATCCTACAGGATCTGGATGGCGAGAATTCACAAAGGGAAGATGTCACAGAGGGATGGGTAACAGGAGGGAAACACAGCTGGGGCAAATCAGGCCTAACGAGACAAAGGAAGCAAAACCAGACGCATATACATGAGACACGGACTTTCAAAGTAAAACAGGAAACATAACACAGACTGAACTAAAGACACAGACTCACATGCAGGCACTGCAACAGAGGGAACAGAGACGTGGGACCAGGGCAGACAGACTGGACACAGGGATACAGCAACTAAGGATACACAGATGCAAACTTGACAAGGGGAGACAGCTGACAGGGGAGACAGAGCAACTAGAGAAGACAGAGACATAAACCATAAGACAGAACTCAAAGAAACCAAAGACTAGAAATGATAAATAATATAATAAACTCAACGACCCAGGCATCCTAACAGAACAAGGGAGCAGGACTGTTTTGAGCTGGTACAGCGGCGTCAGTCATGCAGACAAATTGCAGGCGTCACGTTGGATCCAGATGGGCTGTCAAAACTGTCTGATGGCACAGGCAAAGGAAGTGATGACATGTCAGCTAACATAGAGGTTATTTTGTTCAGACATGAGTACCTGTGTCTCACAGCGTGTGTTTAACATTCAGAAACTAGAAGATGCTACCTTATAAAGTGGAGTTATTCAGCTTCGCCTTATTTTCTGTCACTTATCCTGAATGTTTACATCAAACATGGACAAAACATAATGTAAATATATCATAAACTAGAGGAAACACTTCTGAATCTGAGTTCCTGCCAATACAGATACTGTACACCATATCAATCTATGCATAAACAAAGCCACATTAGGGTTAGTGTGGGCCTCTTTAATGACACAGCAGATTTATTTATTTTTTTCCATGTACCACCAAGTTTCTGTATCTTTATATAATCTTTAAGCTCCATACTGGCCAGATGTCATATTAAAATGAAGTACTTTCTATAGTTTGTTTTACTGAAGTCTCTAATTAATCTTAAGCTGACTTGGTGACATCACCTAAACCCAGCGTTGGGGAGTAACGGAATACATGTACCGCCGTTACGTATTTAAAATACAAAATATGAGTAACTGTATTCCGTTACAGTTACCGTTTAAAAATGTGGTATTTAGAATACAGTTACTTTGTTGAAATAAATGGATTACACGGCGGTACTTCCCTGTTTCATATTGTGGCGGGTCAGGACTGTTTGGGTTTTGTTTGACAGCTACGTTCTGTTGTTCCAGGCGGCAGCGTTACGGTTGCCATGGTTACAGGGTGACGCTCTCTCTCTGCGTGTTTCCTGGGTGAGAGCAGTGTTGCCAATTTAGCGACTTTGTCGCTATATTTAGCGGGTTTTCAGACGTGAAAGCGCATATCGCTTTTACTCTCAACGAGCAGCGGGTGCTGTAACGCAGTCAGTTCTTTTACTCTTATGCTGTTTTGTAGATCACAAGGTTTAAAACTAATTATAAACACACACACACACAAAGTAACTCCACCAGAGTGCCTATTTCGGGTCACTTTTGCCGGTCGAAGCCCGGATAAAGGAGCAAGGTTGGAATTGTGACATTAAAAAAACAATAATTGCTAAAAGAAATTTAATTTGTAGTTCTAAATAAATTCTAAATGCATTTAGGCCGTTTTTTACTCACTTTATGTCTCTTCCACGATGTTATTTCTCTCTCCAGCAACATAGGTTATAATTACATTAGCATGACCAATTATGCAAATTAGGCTATGACGTCATTTAGCGACTTCTAGGACAGCCAATAGCGATTTTCCTTACTGAGGAGTTGGCAACACTGGGTGAGAGAGGCCTTTTTGTTGTGCTAAGCTAACAGGCAGAATGCTACCGGTGCTCTAAAGAATGTAGCATCATAGGCAGTGTAGTCCGTGCTGCAGGGAGAATGGACTGCCATACCCGTTATGTGTCTGTGAGCGAGGGAGGGAGAAAAAGGAAAAGTACGAGCTGTCATCGAGCAAAAACGGGAGCTGGAAGCATGTAAATATAATAATAACCACTGCAGCCAAGAAGAGTGCCTGACGAGCCCAGTTGTAAGTAAGCTATTAAGACTCGACTGTACACCGTGTTCGTGTTTTCCTCCAAAAACAATAAGTTCTGTTGGAGCAGCCTTTCAACGCCTCTCTCTGTCTCTGCTAGCAAAGTTGACCCAGACAACAAAGTAAAGCTAGTTTTCGGCTACGAGCCCGACACAGAACCCACCGTATTAGCCAGAGGTCCCTTTACTACGGTTCGGAGCCGCGGACCTTCAGTAACAGTAATAAATCACAGCAATAGTACATTCATGTAGTTGTAAACAGCATGATAATATATTAAGTAATCCAAAGTATTCAGAATACGTTACTCTCATTGAGTAACGTAACGGAATATGTTACAGAATACATTTTGGGGCATGTATTCTGTAATCTGTAGTGGAACACATTTTAAAAGTAACCTTCCCAACACTGCCTAAACCTCAGCAATGCATTTACAGGTCCCACTGTGATTTTTTTTTTTTTTTACAAATTATAAAAGTGTCTTGTAACATTAATTGCAACTTTTTTGCCCCTTTGACATGAATTTCCATTCATTTGGCAACAGAATGGATAGCTGTAAATGTTTTTACCATCGCAAGCTTTGATTTTATTGTAATTTTCCACTTCGATTGACTACATTGTATGTTTGCACTGAATCGTGGATAACAGACCCAGATTCATAGGATTTACTGTTGCAGAAGCCTCAAGGCAGATACTTAATACCTAGCATGAACGCACGAGATGATTCAGGTTAACCCCTTTTTGCATGAAATTGATTAAAAACTACAGTTGATGTTTTTCAATGTGTCATAAATATGGGAAACAGAACAAGAAACAAATGGAGCCTCCCCGGACCGTCACTTACCCACTGCCAAACGGGTCATGCTGGATGATGTTCACTACGGTCTCTGCAGACTCTTTCACATCTGTCGCACATGCTCAGTGTGAATTTGCTGTCTGCGATGAGATCAGGGTGCCAATAACAGAGCTGCCAGTTCTGTGTGTTCTCAGGCTGACGCCAACTGAACAGCGGCGTGCTAGCTCAGGTCTGACTGAAGGACATCAGGTCTGCGTGTCACCTCATGGTGTCTAACAGTTTGGCCAAAACATGCTGAAGGAGCCCACTGGAGGTCAGGTACCAGTCGTGCTGCTGGGTTAAGGTCCTTCATCAGCTCTTTTCTCGTGTAACAGCCCATAAATGTGCCACACTGGAGGAGCTGGGCTATGTGCGACCTAAATGGACTGTAAGGCATGATGCAAACCCACCAGCCACAAGGACAAAAAACAAAAAAGTAGAGTCAGGAGGGACGAGGAGCGATCATCGAGCTGCGGTCACCTGTTAAACCATGACCTCCATGGAGGTCTTCTCATTTCCTCTCCAGTGCACCTGTAGTCACGTCCATTTGCACCAAAGGAGCTGAAACAGGCTCGGAGTGGTTTCTGCTCCGAACCGGACAGGCTGACATCCCTTTGTTATGCTATGCCAGTTAAAGTTTGAGTAGTAAAAGTAATAATTTTAAATTCAGAATCTTTTTAATATGAAAGTTTATTCAACATATAAAACATCTGAAAACATTTCCTGTCAATAAAAGTCACAAATCCTGTTCAACATAATAAAATGAGTGGAAACTAAATTTGTCTTTGAATGAATAATGCCCATGTGGGTATACATGCAAACATTTCAGCAACAAATCTTCATGATAAAATCCAAAAATGAAGTGTAGTGAATGTGTAGTTGACAGAGCTTTGACCGCATCTCCTCTGCAGTTAGCTTTTTACTCTCGTAAAAGACAGATTCCCCTTCACCATCATTGTGCAAATACAGCAGTGAAATAGCTTTTACTGTTACACGAATCAAAGCTGGTTCTGTTTAAGGCACAAATACAAAAAAAAAAAACAAAAAAAAAAACCTGCAGTCAGGAGAGTGAGAATTTACATGCTACATGATTGCAACCAGGTGCATTTTATGGTTAAATGTTCTCTCTGATCCACACATGCTCTCTTCCTACGCTGAGCTGAGAAATCCATGAATTCCTCCTCTGAGCTTTGAGTCAGAGCGCCCTCTGGTGGCCACACTTCTACTGTGCAGGTGAGAATCACACACCACCTCCTCTCGCTGGTGCTGCTCATCACAGTGAAAGTCTGACTGCTCATGGCAGCCGCAGCATGGATCCGAATCAAAGTGCACGTCATCAACATGGTCCCCAAAGCGCTAAAAAGTCTGTCTAACGCGGCTAATTAAGCCGTCTCCGGTGGGGCCGCTGCTCGTTAATTAAAATAAAAAAATAGCTACAGTCTGGAGCTGCACGATGTGGAGAATGTGTTTAAAACTAAAGGGAGGAGGAGCAGAGAGTATGCTTTTCGCCCGTCTTCCCTCGAGTCCTCGTCTCACAGCCTGATAAATTCATCACACTGCAGTGCGAGATTTTCTTTGACAACCTGAGTGGGGAGTTTGGGTGGAGGTGGTGCAGCTGGGCAGAGGTGAGGTGAAGGCGCTGCAGGTTTATAGTGCTACGCAGACGCAGGGGTGTTTGAGGCACACTGGCAGGATGCCCTTGTTGATTTGATGAAACTCGACCAACTGCAGGAGGTCAATAAAGAGCGTGTCGCCGTCGTCCATGGTGTAGTACTTCCTGCCATCGTTCTCAAACTGCAAACACGAAGATGATCAAAATTAGGGCGCATCATACGCACAGAAGGCTTCTCCTTTTAAGCACAGACTGAGTGAAGGGAACTCACTGGGATCACCAGGTAGTGTTTGGTCTTCAGCTGATAGCACAGCGACAGGACGAAGCACTGAGCGTGCTGTTGGCTGTCGCGAATCAGGAACATCCTGCAAAAAGCAGCTCGAGTTAAAACGGCGAGAGAAATGCACGACAGACAATCCTTCAACCTGTGGGATCACAGGTAGAGCTGCACAGAGGACATGCTTTATGTCAACGTGGCCAGTAAACCCAATTATATGACCTTCAGTACGTCACTGAAACTTTCTTCCTCTATTAAACCTGACAGGGTGGATGCTAGGGGTGGGAAAAAAAAAAATCGATACTGTGTAGTATGGTGATATTTTGTTTGCTAATAATATATCGATACAGGGGCAGCAGAAATCGATATTTTGTTACAAAAAGGTTTTTGTGCTCTGACTTCAGAGCATGTTGATCCTTTTTCTGAGCAAGAATCCTGACATTCCTTCACTGTCCAAATGTGTTTAACTTGTTTTTGGCAGCAATAAACATGACAGTTTACTTATTTTAATTTAAGACATGTTTTATTTTAATTAAGTTTAAAACTTTTTTATTTAATGTAAAATTATATTTTGTTTTAATTTACTTTCAAATTCTTCAGTTGCTGAATGGGCTGCATAGTTTTCATAAACTGCATAGTTCAGAATAGCTATAATTGTACCAGATGGTTGATTCAGTTAAGTTGGACTAGACTGTAATACAAACCGTTCAGTTTGTCAACAATCAAACTGAAATGAGAGAAAGACTGAGTGTGAGACTTTGATATTAGATAAAATGAATATTGATAAAGTTTACCTTTATGTACAGAATCTGAATATCGCAAAATATTTTAAAAAATTGCAATAATATCGTATCGCGCGTTAAGTATTGTGATAATATCGTATCGTGGGATGTATGGTGATTCCCACCTCTAGTGGATGCTGTATTTTAGTACACTGCACAAAAGCACCATGAGAGGCGACCTCTACGGGTTAAAGATTGCAACTGCAGGAAGTAAACTTGGTTCATGTTTAAAAAAACAAAACAAAACACAAAATAAAAAATAAAAATAAAAAACACAAAGCTGTATTGAGCAAGTAAATCAGGTTGCCCAGCAAATATGGTGAAACATTCATGGGAGCTGAGCTGTAGCAAAACATGGTAGCAGCATGCAAGCCTTCCAGTAAGCCATCGAGCACCAATGAGGCTTTGTGGACTACTTAGGAATTGTAAGTAAAGACGGTAACGCTTCGCCCAGGAACCCTTTCAGCCCAGTGATGAGCAGAAAGTGTCAGAGGTTCCCTCTGAGAATAACAGAAGGGAGAAATAAGGGCATCACCGTGTTCCCTCTGAGGTTGGGTTGTGGTGGCAGCAGGCTAAGTAGAGCCTTTCCAGTTCCTAGGTGACCTAACAGTCCCAGGCTGGATGAGACAGATCATCTGTCCCCGTCTGTGTGTTTGGCTAACATTAATAGCAGTAGCACAACCTCACAGTTTTACATCCGCATGCTAAATACTCTCCATACGCAACTACTTTAATACAAACGATCAGTCCACAAGACACTCGTACAGATGTGACGCCTTTATCACTCACCCATCCACCAGCCCCTGCTTCTCTATCAGCCTCTGGGCTTCTTTTCTGGAAACGCCACCATGAAACCACAGCTGGGTCTTGTGGATGGCTAATAAAAAAATAAAAATAAATTTAAAAAAAAGCAACAAGATATATTTGTTTGTTTGTTTAAAAAAAAAAAAAAAAAAAAAAACCACTTACAGGAAGGTGTCACAGCAGAGTTCAGGTTAGGCAGACTGCACCTCAGGGCCTCTCGCCTCTGTGGCAGAGGAGGAAAAACAAGCAAGAGAAACCAGTTAAAACATCGGGCCTTTACAGTCACCTCGCCTCCCAAAAAACAACCACAGCAATCTCAGGCTGGGTGGCGAGTTAGCTGTAGTCTAGGTTTATCATGTCAAGCTAATCGGGATCCAAATTTCTGTGGAAGAGAAACTCATGAAGAATTGAAGATCTGTCTGTACCCAGATATTTGCTGTGAAATGAATTAATTCCCTTTTAGAGATTTGTATAAATATGCATGTTTTCATTAAATGTGGAAATAAAGCCTGCACCATCTCTGCTTGGATGCCTGACATCTCTCTCCCCGACAGCAGTGGCTGTCAGGCTTCAGTTGCTGATTTAGTGACTTTTTCCCCTCCAAAGAGCGCCTAGTGAAAAATCTATGGACGGTGCAGAGAAGGATTTGCTCTCCTGCCGCAGGCACACCTCACTCTGACTGTTTACGGCGAGCAGCACCCACTCACTGTGGAACGGGGAAAAATAAGACATCTTGTGGAGTCTAAATTCCTCCGTCAGCAACCAATTTAGATTTTTCCATTAATTTTCCCATTGGTCCCATCTCACATGTACCAATTTGCATCCATGTACACAAAGTGAATATTTTTCACTTAAATAAAAATATATATAGTGAAAAAGTCCACATTTGGATGCCGGAGGTTTGACGCTGCCATGGATCGTTTCACCACTCATGTTTATTTATTAGCCCATTAGTTATTTTAATGGTGTCATCTGTTAGGATCAGACAATAAAATCGACTCTGTTAGGTTTAAATAGTAAAACTTCTCAGCAAGGCAATAAAAACTTTTTATGATTCAAGTTCGAATATAATGGTCTGACATTTTTTCCCTTGGTTGCCACAGCGACGGGTGAACGGTTAAGAGTCTCCACAACATGTAGTTTGTGCTGCAGACATTAACCATCGTTTCAAGCATTCTGGGCTGAATGTAAACAACAACAAGACGATTATTGATGTTATTTTGTGTTTGTTTGCCATGAGGTCGAGCTGGAACCACATTACATAAGCATGCTCACCAGGTTTCCTTTTAAAGCCTTTACAGCAAGTTTGATGGATGCTCAGATTAAAGACGTTTCACACAGTGATTATCTGGACATACTGAGTGAAACGCGAGCTGTGATTCAGTGGCCGCTCGAAGCACGTCAGAGTAGATATCCCAAACATTTTCATTCCTCCCAGCTGCTGCTCAAACCTTGTGTTTGTGAGGGGAAGTTTACAATGGAGCATACAGTGGAAATGCTGACAACCATCACTGGAATATTTTAAAGCTCTGAAGCCTCAGAGGGGGAGGAGGGGTACTTTCATCTGCGAGCGCTAAAATTATTTTGTTTCTATATAAAATGGTACAAGTGTCCTTTTAAAGGTTTTGCTTCAGTGATGTTATTAAAAGCTGTGCTTTACACGGGCTCATAACATTGCATATAAAGCTAACAGGGATTTTATGACTCTTCCCATCAGCTCAGTGTCACAGGCCTGAGCTGTTCTGGATCAGCCTCACTGCTCTCAGGTAGCCCACGTCAGCTGCAAGCCCGCGAGTAAAATCGCTGGACACTAACCAAACTGTACAGAACCAACAATAGAAATGAGGTTTATTTTATTTAGTTCTGTGAAGCACTTTGAGCAGTACTATGGTGCTCCATTAATAGTTTCTTTACATTAACCCTTTAAGACCTACCATAGAACCAAGTCCGCCAGAGCTTATATTATATTTTTACATGCTGTGGAGCCATTTTTGGGAGCATTTCAAGTTGCTATACATCAATACAACCATTACAGCCTAAATTTTAGTAATATGTCTGCATTAAGTGCATAGTAATTATATAAATTGCAAAAAAGTGCAATAAACTACAAAAAAATTGAAAATCGTTTTTGTTGTTTTTTTTAACATATATTTCTAGTTAGAGAAATTTAAGAGGCTTATCCCTCAAAACTGTAAATACAAAAAAGTTGCACAAAATAGTTTCCCACCACAGGAAATTTATTTTGAGTGTCTTCATAGTTTTATTTTTGAAATACACCAATTTTTATATACTGCAGGAAAAACAAAAATAAATATTATAGTACAAATTTGCAAAAAAAGCAGCATATGCATCAAAATAAACTGTTTCCAGCAGTGCAATATGAGTCCTAAGCATCCCAGAAACCACACAGAAAGTCATGAAGTCAAACATAACTTTTAAAAACACACAGGCTCATGAGGCCCTGATGGTAAAAAAAACTACATTTCCGCAAAAATGACGTCACTTCCGGTTTCGGGCAGGTCATGGCGGACATGCGATAGTTCGCGCTGACGTCTAATCCAATGTAGGAAGTGTTACAAACAGCTGATCGGATCGGCAAAGCGTGTTTCTGGAATATTATGTTTATGTTGTTGCTGCAAGCGCTTTTTATGCAGTTTTTGCAAAACTATATGTGGAAGGAAACTGTGACCGAGGACAAGCTGATGGCATAAGATGTAAGTACAACTCCTCCGGTTTCATATGCAAAAAAAATTATTGCGCTAGCTCACGTGGTTGCAGAGCTACAAGGATTTAAAAATAGTTACGCAAAACAGAGCGTGCTGCTCCGACTGGTTTTAAAGGGTTAAAGAAGGGGGTCTGCATCAGCACCTCCCTCCATCCTTACCCTCCATGCAAGCCCCTCCTCCCGCTCTGCGCGCTGGGCTTCCATCGGGTTCTGGATGACCCTCCCGCCAGCCTTCCCAGAGAAGTCCATGGCCACCAGGCTAGCCTCCGACTTTGACTGCCCACACAGATAAAAGAAGAGCATGAACACGAGAGGACGATCCAAAGAGACTCAAACTCTCCGTGCATCGTGTGTGAGGAGCTCACTTTGCCATCTGCTAATTTGGATCCTTCCACTTTTTGTGGAGCTGCTTTGGACATCTCATAGTTACGCTGAAGCTGCTTCCCGTACTGACAGCACACAAGACGGTTGTAAGTACACATGGAAAATAAAACTATAAACAAGGCGTTTCTTGCATAAATATGGACAATACCTTGAACAATCTGAAGGCGGACGTCCAACAAGTTCGTGTCTGCTCGTTCTCGGCACACAGGATCTTCAGGTCCTGAACACGGATGGGGTTTTTGGAAGGCTGTGCAAACAAGTGAAAAGGTATGTTTAATGGAGGTGCACAGAAAGATGGAAGAAACTGCCAAAATTTATAATAAGACTGAAATAGATGTCTCAATATGAGAGACTGGGCCACAGTCACACACACTCTGGTGTGCAGCAAGTGTCTGACACAATTC
Source organism: Neolamprologus brichardi (assembly GCF_056152115.1). Classification (NCBI taxonomy): domain Eukaryota; kingdom Metazoa; phylum Chordata; class Actinopteri; order Cichliformes; family Cichlidae; genus Neolamprologus; species Neolamprologus brichardi. The sequence goes on along the minus strand of NC_142111.1, from coordinate 24,168,276 downwards.
AATCAGCTCCCCAATCTTTTATTTTCCATGGCAAACAAAAAGGTCGCCATTCGATTCAGTGGAAATCTAACAAATCAAAACATGCAGTGCTACCAGCAGCCATAAGAAGCTGCTATTGGCTGACTGATGAGTTGAGCTGCTGTGAGATGGAGGACCCCTCTAACCAGAACCTGCAGCAGCAGGAGAGCCAGTCCAAGATGGTGGCGCCGGCGCACATCCAGCTTAGTGACAAGAAAGCCAATATTTGCACCACGACTCAGTGTCAAACTAGATTTAGTATCATTAATAAATTTAGACAATGCAGCTGCTCCACATGCACACCATGCTGCAGCTTGTATCGATTTCTGGGCGTCATTCAATTTTCCTTTCAGGATATCAGGAACAAACACGAGATCGTCGTACAGAAAAACCCAGGTAAAACCACTCAGTAGGGTTTTTCCACTGACCCAGGTTGGCCGTGATCACTCGGTCACTTACATCCAGTCACCATCTCTGCAGTTCTGTCTATTTGTCAGATTTCAGCTTTATGCTTCTGTTTACTGAAGAAGGAGGGATGCTTTTATTGTGAAGCATCAGCAGAGCTTCCTTTCACGTGGTGGAAAAAACTCAGTGTTTTTGCATTGCTGCTTATAGTGGAAAAACCCTGCATGTGTTTACCCTGCCTTGGAGGGAAAAAGCTCACCTTGATGCAGAAGGTGAAGTCTGTCGGCGCTCCGTATAGTTTACGGCTGTTCACCACGGTGTAGACGTTCAGATCGTCCAGATCAGCCACATACTGCAGGTGACGAGGCTCCTGCACGAAAACACACAGAACCTCGATTTACTCAAACTAGAGGTCATGTAGTTACTGTGACTAAAGTCTGTGACTGTGCTGGACCTGCTGACCTTGGACGAGCCCTTGGTGGAGCTGTAGAGTCCCGAGCGGCGCAGGAAGAAATAAACCTTCTTCCAGGCCTTTCGACTTGATTCTTTAACATGCAGGAAACCCTGGATCTCCGGACAGGTCCCAGACTTGAGCAGGTTCTGATGAGTAAACACGGCTCATTACTGCAGGAACCTCAAATCACATATTTCCATACTCTGAAAGCACTTCAGCACTCAGAGACTCCAAGTACTCAGATGATGTATGCACGAGTAAATTTATGAGTAAATGTGCATTTTGAAAGCATTTCTCTCTCATAGTTTGTTTTAAATAGTTTTAAGAGCAAAGTCGAGGACGATACTTTTCAGATTTTAAATAAATAAATTCTATTGTCTTCCTCACAGTGAGGATTACGGCTTATTAATCCAGCACAGGTATCAAATCAGAACTTGGCTTTGACTCTCGGCCAGCACTGATACTTCATCATAACTGGAGAAAGCCAGATCAGTGCAGAGTGTAGAGCACAGCTGGCCAAGACTGGCAGAATTTTCAAAGTGTTGCAGGTAAGACGACACTTTACAAATTTTTATTAAAGTTTAGACGCAGAGCCCCAAATCTTTATACAGATTTTCTGTGAGTTAAATCTCTTAGAAACCCAGAGAGTCGGATTTGTTGGTCCTTCTGAATTAACGAAAAAAAAAAAAAAAAGTCTTGAAATGTGAATTTCAATGTGATTAAAACAATTTAACCAGTCGTTTGGTTTTTCATGCATCAGTTTTTTTTATTAAAACCTAATTGATTGATAGGTAATTTATTTCAACATGTGAACAATATACAAGTACATTTAGAAAAGAAAAAAAGAAAAAATACTGTACAAATTACATACAAAAAAAATTTACATGTTGAAAGGGAAGAAGTAAACACTTATTTAATCCCACCCCTTTGCCATAAATTATCAGTTAATATTTAGTCAGCTTCCTTACTGATATAATTTGTAATAAAAACAGTGAACAAATTTCTTATATACTATAATATCACATCATGAGTTGTTTTGTTTTTTTTGTGGTTTTTTTTTTGTGTTTTTTTTTTTTTTTTTTTTTTTAAATAGAGACATTCACTTAATTTCAATATTTTCCTTTTCTTTATAGTTCGAGAAGATCATATTTTTATAACTCTTTTTGAACAGTTTTATGTTTGGACGTTGCTTTAATTCCATATTCAGACTGTTCCACAGTTTCACTCCATGAACAAAAACACAAAAGCCTTTTCTTGTGGTACCTTCATTGTTTTGAAGTTACAAAAACCCCTTAAATTATAACTTCCTTCTTTCAAAAAAAAATAAATAACATACTCTGAATATTACCTGGCAGTTCTTTATTTTTTGCTTTGAATAGAATTTGTGCTGTTTGGAATTTCACTAGATTGTCAATTTTCAATATTTCAGACTGCAAAAATAGTGAGTTTGTATGTCCCTATAACCTGCATTGTGGATGATTCAAATATCTTTTTTCGAAGAGTAAAAAGTGAATGTAATGTGGTTTTATAGTTATTGCCCCAGACCTCTGCACAATAGCTTAAGTATGGTGAAACCAGTAATTAAAAATAAATACTGGCTTTTTGCTTTTTAGTAATACACATTAATGCTGGACCCATTTCTTTCTTTTTTGCTGTACTCTATCATTCTGATTGAGCCTTTGTAAATACCCGTTTCATTTTACATTGTCAATCATCATCTTAAGACGTTTTGGTTTTGCAGTGTAAACCACTCCGAGCAGCAACATTAAACCTCATTAAGCTCTGAGCTGACAGATCGAGCCGTTGTGAACGAGCTTCTGATTGCAGGACGGTTTACCTTAATGAGCTCTGATGATGTCATACCCTTGTTGACATCAGCGCTGTCGGAGATCATGGACTCTGGGAAGAAGAGCTGTGAGAAGAAGCAGAGGGCTGTCATTATACCCCTGAAACGATCAGACGCTCATTTACATGACAAAGAAGCTTCTTCTCCTCCTGTGACTTTCTCATCCAACCAATCAGTGGGCGGGGAACACGACAAACTACACAAAGATAAATATACACCTACCACCAATCAGGATCCTTTGTTCAAGACGTGGAGAAAAAAAGTGCAATAAAATGAGAAGTGATCAGAAAAAGCCTGAGGTAAATTTCCAGTCGTGTGCACAAAGAAATCAAACTGGTGCCAAACTGGCACTTTCAACGTGCCCAGAGGGAGACGGCTGCTGTGGTTTTGTTAGCTTTAAACATGCAGGTTTCTGCACGTTCATCAACTTAAATTTAACACTAACGCAGACGGTTAATACCCACTGTGCCCGGAGCGTGAACATTTGATGGAAAACCAACGAGGAAACATTAAACTCTTATTATTGGCATTAAAATCTTGTTCATTTAAAGGAATAACTGCCCTCACAGGACTCGCATAACTGCTATAAAAGATAATTATGCATAAACAAAATTAAAACCCGCAAAAGAAATTTCATCATCCGATTTAAAGACTGTTGAAACCATCCAACAGTCTGCAAACTGAAGCATTTCTGTTGTAATGTGACCGAGCAAAGATTAAATAAAGAACATTTACTTTGCAGCTTTTGTTTTCGGTGCTGCAGCCACAAATGTGGCTGGATGGGTAAAGACAATTACACCCATTGTCTGGCAGGTGCTAACGTGCAGAAACGTTTCACACAATCCCAGGAAGGCAAAGTGTCTGCTGGAATCACTGGACTGTGTTACCGACTGATTTCAGTGCAGCATTGAGCAAATGCAACATTTCCAATGTGGGAAAATCCCCACAAACAATGTTCAGCTCAACACTTCACAGATCCAGAAAGATGGGCCAGATGTGCTGCAGAGGTGGACCAACATCTGACCTGGTCAACACCCGGTGTGCACCCTCTGCTCAAAAGCTCTCGCGACCAGACTCAGAAAGACACCAACAGACAGCTGCAAGAGCAAAACACCAATCGACGTCAACTGATGGAAAATAACACGAGGCTAAAAGGACAAAGAGAAAAGCTAATAAAGTTTACATAAATTATTTTAAAATATGATCGTATGATGAAATATCCCCGAGTATATCCAAGGGTGGACTTAAAATGCACCTCATCATGGTAGATTTTACAGATCCAGATGTGCAGATGTGACAGGACAGCAAAAAGAAAACCACCAAAACAAAGACAAAAGCAGAAATTGCAGATATTAAAATCTAAGGCAAGAAGAGGAAAATGCATAACCTGCAATTACACTCACAACTACATGCTACGCATTTAAGGAGGAACTCCAGCCAACTGTACTGTGAAATATGAATTTCAAGCCCCGTATATGTATAATAGGAGCAGTTACACCAATTATTTGACATGCACTGAAGAGGAGAGTTTCCCAGTCTGCATCCCTGGCAGCTCCTCCCTCTCTGTGAGGACAGTGTGGTCCAGCAGTGCTTTGGCTTTGAGATGTGCAGCTGTAAGTTTATCAAAGGAAACTGGCATTCATATTTAACCACATTCAGCTTGAGCGCATGGATGCTAGCATTAGCCACACCATGCAAACTAATGTGACATAATTTAGCAACATTTAAAATGCGGTTGCTTTTAGACTTCAGAGAATGCAACATCTAGGCAGTATTTTCTTACTTTCACTAACATCTTTAACTGTGCCTCACAATTTCTGTTTGCTTTATGCAAATGTGCAAGTTTAAGGCCTAAACTTATGATCTTATTCACTCCTGAGCCTTCTGGAGGCAGTGTGGGCACACATTAGAGAGCTGCGGGATGGGAAGTGTCGTTTCTGTTTAACAGCACAGGTGACAGCGCAGAGTCAATGTAATGAAATATCTGAGGCATTAAGTCAGTGTGTCTGCACCAGCACGCAACCTGTCAATCAAGCCACCATGACGTCAGGCCTTATTAACATCCACTGCACCGACTTGTTTAATAAAGACTCTGAAAATACCTCCGCTCAGAGTCTGCTGTTATGCAAGAAGGAAAAAGGGGTTATTCATTTTAGAGTTCTCTCTTTAGCTTTGCATTGTCACATGGTTTTAAACAAACAGCTAGCTGCATACCATTGGCTTCCTGAAGAACTCGTACTTGGCGTAGTTCTTGCAGAACATAAACCTCGTGTCACCCTTCAGAGACCAGGTCGCCTGAACCTCCAACACAACCTCGTGGTCCTCCAGACACCTCTCTGTGGAGACAGGATGAGGTATGAGACATTTCGACATACCGCGGTTAAAAGGTTCGTTCACCGCGTCGTCTTACCCAGACCGAGGGTGGGATGGACTTCGAGGAGGGCCCAGTTTTCCTGGTCGCTGCAGTGAGCCGTCTGCACCAACATGTGGCACGCCTCCCTGGCTGTGGCTCCTGGAGAAACCCACACCGACCTGCTGTGGCTGTCCTCTCCATACACCTTAATCACCTGAACACAGCATTCACACACGTCACGTCAATAAAATTACCAAAAATGTCTCATGTTTTATCCAATACTTCACACATAATGAAGTCAGTTGGTGATAAAATGATCTTAAAACAAAATTAGAAACATATAAAACTAAATCTGACTTCATATGAAGTCAGATTTAGTTTTTATCATTTCCCAGCCTTGCATAACAGAATTGCAGAGACGCCTTCTGTTTTCTGCATTTAGATTTGAATTAGCTTTTTAACAATAAATTACATTTATGAGGGCAGCAATAGGCATTACCTAGGACAGTCAAGAGAGATGCTGCTGGCAGGCCTGGGCACGCTCTCACTGGGAGCTACTGACAGCCAATAAATCTCCCAAGAGACTTAATTTTATAGTTTGAAGTTTCAGAGACAGGTTGCAGCTTTTTAATAGTAGCTAAGTGAGAATTAAAAACTATGAGAAAGTGCACTTTTTACAGGCAATCATGAATATTTGACAAAACCTGACGGCTCAGATGGAGCAACGAACGACAAACTTAAAATCTGTGCTAGAAGAGCTTCAGTAAGCGTGAGACCCTGACTCATCCCTGTGGGAATGTTTACGTCCTGCTATCATTTTCCCTGCACTTTAAAATAAAAAAAGACCTCATGGATAAGCACGCTCTCATTTAACAGCCGAACAGATGTGATTAAAGCCCATCAGCTCAGGTTCCTGAGCATCCATCCTCGGATGCGTCTTGTAGTGGGATCCGTCTTCGCTCCGGCCCTCTACATCCACGTTAAGCCACCTGAACTTAACCATGATAGGTCACCGAGTTAACCCTTTAAGACCTACCATAGAACCAAGTCCGCCAGAGCTTATATTATATGTTTACATGCTGTGGAGCCATTTTTGGGAGCATTTCAAGTTGCTATACATCAATACAACCATTATAGCCCAAATTTTAATAATATGTATGCATTAAGTGCATAGTAATTACATTAATTGCAAGAAAGTGCAATAAACTACAAAAAAATTGAAAATCGTTTTTGTTTTTTTAACATATATTTCTAGTTAGAGAAATTTAAGAGGTTTATCCCTCAAAACTGTAAATACAAAAAAGTTGCACAAATTAGTTTCCTACCACAGGAAATTTATTTTAAGTGTCTTCATAGTTTTATTTTTGAAATACACCAATTTTTATACACTGCAAGAAAAACTAAAATAAATATTATAATGCAAATTTGCAAAAAAGCAGCATATGCATCAAAATAAACTATTTCCAGCAGTGCAATATGAGTGCTAAGCATCCCAGAAACAACACAGAAAGTCATAAAGTCAAAGATAACTTTTAAAAAACACCAGTATAGGCTCATGAGGCCCTGATGGTAAAAAACTACATTTCCGCAAAATGACGTCACTTCTGGTTTCGGGCAGGTCATGGCGGACATGCGATAGTTCGCGCTGATGGTTGTAGGAAGTGTTACAAACAGCTGATCGGATCGGCAAAGTGTGTTTCTGGAATATTATGTTTTTGTTGCTGCAAGTGCTTTTTATGCAGTTTTTACAAAGCTATATGTGGAAGGAAACTGTGACCGAGGACAAGCTGATGGCATAAGATGTAAGTACAACTCCTCCGGTTTCATATGCAAAAAAAATTATTGCGCTAGCTTATGTGGTTGCAGAGCTACCGGGATTTAAGAATAGTTACGCAAAACAGAGCGTGCCCGCTCCGACCGGTTTTAAAGGGTTAAGGGGGGAGCTGAAGAACGCTCTGTTTTAAGAATTCAGCGCGAGACTCAGCTTTGAGGTTCATATTACCTCCAATTACACACTTGCCGTACCACCTAGTGACAATTATCACAACCACATCAGGCAATAAATAAACTATAATAACCAGATGAAAAAGATAAATAAGTCAGTGTTGGATTTGGAATGAGCCAATGAAAAGCAGCATTTAGGATCCTGGAGAGTCTGCAGATGCTCTGCTCGTATCACCACTGAGGTGCTCGACGCTATGTGCACAGTATGATATCAAGCTCACTGCTGGCACCACTGCCTATACCTGTGGAACAACTGTAGTACGAGGTAAAAACAGCACTATCCGAGACGCAAACAAGTGCGCTACACGAGTCTTGCAGCTGGTTTTGGCACCGTTTCAACATCAGCGCATTCGAGACAAGCAGCCAAGATCCTGCCAACTGTTGTGCAACGCCAGACAGCCACAATGTATTTAATAAGCCTTGACACTTAAATGGAAGGCCTTTTAAATTCTTCCTAATTTTAGTGTGACATGGGCGAGGCTTGTTTTATTCTTCATCTCGTTTGCATCTTAACTTTGAGCGTCTACACCGCAGGCTTCAGACCCAATCCTCTCCCATCTTCTTCTGCACGCGCTGAAGCAGTCGTGTCCATGCGCTGCTGATGCTGCTGAGGTGAAGCGAGTGCAGGTTATTCACCGGTCAGGATGAGACGGAGCGCTGCTGTCTGACACTGTCTGGATCTCGCAGCACGCTTTAAACAAAAGACAACGAACCTGCCCGACCAGAAACCCCTGAAACCTGCGCCTGTCAATCAATTAAGTCCAGACTGGTTGGGCGAGTGACTGCACACAGGTCAGTATCCAGTCAGCCCACTGACTCTTCACTCGGCTCATTTAAAAAAGATAAATACAAACGTTTCAGTATTTAAGACAAAGCTCGTGATTTTATCTTTTAATCCAAAAGGAACTGGTTTCACTGGTTTACTACAGACACCTTTACACTCATGCACGTGTGCACTAATGGAAAGCAAAGAGTGAAGACTAGCCTCTATGCTAGTCATAACCTCCAGATCGCCACAGCCCGTTTGGAAAGCTAAAAATCTTCTGCACACGCAGCTGACTCACGACTGTTCACGAGTTTGTGTTTCCAGATTCATTTCAATCTCATCCCTCGTTTGTTTCTTTTCAGGTTAACGCTCCATTAACGACTTTGTATCCTGCGCTGATTTTGTTTTTCCTGCTACTGATGGGATCAAGAACAGGTCAGGATGCATCGTTTTTACCAAAATTAAAACTACTTGTTAAATCAACTGTTTGATGGCTCAATGTTACCTGTGCATTCGAGTTGCTGGAAACTAAAATGGTAAATTAAATTAAAACAGTTAATCAGCTTGTGCAAACATCCTCTGCTTTTCCTGCCAGCACCAGATGTTTAACCAGCTGCAGGGAGTGAGAAATTTACCAAGGTCAGAGACGGTGTGTTGGAGGAACAGAGTTCAGGTTTCTTTGCAGGACAGTCAAGTTCTTCCACAGCAAAGTGGAAAAAGGATTTATTATTTATGGAAGTGCTTTTGGCCATTTCTTGTGTCTGCATGACTAAACTCCTGTGCACAAATTGTGGCCTCAAAGCTGGACTCACACTCTCTCGTTCAGCGTCTTGATCTGGATGAACTCACTGTTCTGTGATTTTACAGATGGCAGCAAAGATCAGCTTTCGTTTCAGCATTTTATCGCTGTGTGTGGAGCTGCTGGTGATGGATGGGAGCAGCTGAAAAGATCGTTTTCTTCCCCTTTAAGCTTGCTGAGCAGGTGGTGTGATAAAAAGACTTTCACTGGGTTTTTGATTGTGATAACGTTAATGAAGCGCGTCTGCTGTCAAACCTGAAAATAAATTTTTCACTCCACCTGGGTTCACCGTCCCAGTCGTGGCGCCTCTGTGCTGCTGGCCATGTGTAAAAGAAGCTGTAGCTGCAGCTTAAAGCCCACGCAGAGTCACGCTCAGTTTCATTAACCTCAAACGATTCATTTAAAGAGAAAAGTCCACCGACTATTGGGAAATTGATTTTGTTGAACCCTGGAAAGACCTGAAGACGTCCTCAGGGGAACAGAAAGTCAAGTCACGCCGAGTACATTTCAGCTCACGCAGACGTCGCTCAAATCGAGGGTGACAAAAAGGTAAGAGCGTCGATGTTTTCTGGTGGAATATTCAGAAAAAAGTGAAGTAATAAATTCAGTCCACAGCTGGCTCGTGCAACTCGCCGACGTGCTGATTTAACTGCAGACATGTTTACTCTGGCAGTGTTTGTGATTCAAAATACGTCCATGCAGGCATGGCAACATAGCTCTGCTGTCAGTCACAATCAGACAGGTTAAGGCTCCGTGTACTGATAGCACCTGTCAGCCAAGCAGGTGTGATGGAATTCACTCAGAAGCAGCTCTGATTGGCCCAAACAAACACTTCCTAAAAGTACAATAAATCCAAATGAAAATAAAAGACCTAAACCAACAAAGTGTCACTTTCTAACTCCTCGAGCCTGACTCTGGCACTGAAATTACAACCTAATGTAGAAAAAACAGGAGGATCCACTGGGGACAGCTTTCAAAGGTGGATTAATGATCATTTGCCTGCAGAATTGTAAAACTTATTCTTTTAAAAAGGCGTGACTGAAAGTCTGAAATGAGGTTTGAATTCAGGGAAACTGAAAATGGGGAATGAAAGGATTAAAAATGCAGTGGTCACTTTAACAAAACATCCATGATATTTTAACCCGGCACCTTTATGGACTGGCTCACTTTGGGACTCAGCTTCACGTGGCCACTAGAGGAACAGCAGTATTGGATTTCATTTTCTCCTGTCTCATTCTTCCTGTTAAAAGGGAGATTTTACTTCCCACTATCGGCAATTTCTTACTCATTTTGGTTTGCCTGATCGTTGGGGTTTTCTCTCTTATTGTAGGGTCCATCCATCCATTCGCTACCGCTTATCCTTTTCAGGGTTGCGGGGGGCGCTGGAGCCTATCCCAGCTGTCATAGGGTGAGAGGCGGGGTACACCCTGGACAGGTCGCCAGTCTCTCACAGGGCCAACACACAGGGACAGACAACCATTCACTCGCACATTCACACCTAGTGGCAATTTGGATTTTCCCAATTAACCTATCCCCACAAGCTGCATGTCTTTGGACGGTGGGAGGAAGCCGGAGTACCCGGAGAGAACCCACGCAAACACGGGGAGAACATGCAAACTCCACACAGAAAGACCCCGACCTGATGGTGGAATTGAACTCAGGACGACCTTGCTGTGCGGCAACAGTGCTAATCACCGTGCCGTACACTTTAACAAAACAGTCAAAATAAAAAGACTTTAGAGCTATTTAAAAACACAAAAAGAATACTTACTACTGGAAACATTTAAAGGGTTACCTTGGATCTCTGAATTAGCTGAGTAGGAAGGACACTTACATGTTTGTCACTCGACTGTGGTGGAAAAGAACTGATGAGCACCGGAGATTTGGAAAGCTCAGGGAACGGGTTTGGTATGGATGGGACGGAGGAAGAGAACGACTCCACGCCCTTCGCCCTGAAACATTCAGACAGAAAGAACAACGACGTCAAAATGAGGCAAAAACTGACAAATAAGCTCATTGTGCAGTTAAATGATAAGCCTGGTAATATTCTATATTTATCTTGATGGTAAACAAAAATAATTACTGTAACAAGCACGATGCAGACGCAATGAAGCCGATTATATTCATATCTATTGGGGCTCAGAATTGAGACAAATAAATAAAGTCTCACGTGTTTGAGACAGTAGAAGTTCACGTAGCTAACTGCAGCGTGCACATAAACTCAACATCACAGGTCGCCCCCTGCAGGCCTGCACTCATATTGCACGTTGATCAGACATTGAGAGGTCAGGTAAGGCACCAAGACAACATTCATTAGCAGCCAGTCATCGGTATCTGGTGATGAGCAACTCGAGATCCTAGGTGGGTCTCCCTTTAGTCTGAGATTACAGGTGGTTTGCAACACCAAGCAGGATTTGAGACTTAGTGAGGTTTAAGCCTGGGTGCTCACTTATTACCACATATATCACCATGGTAACTTACGCTGCAGACCTACCTGCTAAACAGGTTGCGTATAAAATCCTCATCTCATGATCAATCAGGAAAAATGGCGTCATAGTTCCTGGAATATTCCTCTCGCCCAGATGTGCAGACTAACTGTTCAAAACCACGATAAACCTAAAACAGGGCGCCTCAGCCTTGCACCTGAATTTCTATAAAACTTGCCAGGTCTAGTCACAGCTCAGCTAAAACTTGTAAGCAACACATTAAATCGAATATTAAACCATGAATGTCGTCTGGATTTCTTCCCAGGTTTCATGGGAATCATCCCCGTCACCCTATTAAGTCTCAGCTGACACAGCTGGATTTTTTCCTTTAGTTTTAAAGTCACGTAAATATTTATGCGTCACTTTTCCAAGTGCACTCCTCACATAGTGCTGTGAGATTTCCAGCTGTATAACAAGCCTTTACCTCTTCTCATGCACAGTGAAGAGGAGACATGTCAGATAATTTACAGCTGGAGGGGAGAAGTGAAAGAGGCAGACAGATGCTGTTATCTAATACTGCTTTAGCTGTTGGGCTGATATCAGTCTACTCATGGACACTAATAAAGCTAAATGATTCATAATCATGTAGGGGGGGCTATATTCTTTCTCCCACTGCTGGAAAGAGGAACCGGTCTCCTCCTGATCTTGCCTAATGTGGAGCACCTATTCATTTTACTGCGCTGACACCGAGGTGATGACATCTCTGCATCATGAGAACGTCGCACTCTTTGTCTTAGCTCATCCATCAAGCCGTGATAAAGAAGCCCAGCAAAGAAAAGAAGTCAAACAGCACCTGTGTGACATCTACCCACTGACAGCTCGCAGTATTTATTACGTCTTTAAGACTGGGAGGAACAGAAACTCACTTCTTTAAACATCAGATGACTCTTGAGTCACTGACTTGAGTCAACATCCTCCTCCTTCATGAGTTTAATGATTCATGACCATGGTGTGTGTGTGTATTGAGCAGTCACCGTGAGTAATGTGTGTGCTGGTCGTACCTGTTTGAGGTAATCAGGATGGGCTGGGAGCGGCGGATGGATGGCGAGTCGGATACCAGAGGAGCCAGAGTGAGAGTCGAGCTGCCCAACAGCGTCTCGGACGATTCCTCCTTCGCCTCTGAGCCCTCAAACACTTCTGCCCATGAACCTGCCACCTCCATCATGTTACCTGAGGGCAAAGGTGAAGGTCAGCCCTCAGTCGCAGGCTGCTCGAGAGCTCAGGTTTATTATTATAGCCGACGTCGTCCTTGTTGCAATGAGCTTGCTGGTGAAATCCACATGCAAAATACTGCTGACCTTTACTCAGACAGAGGGAGTGTCCCAAGTACTAAATGTATACTTAAAGCTTAACCAGCCAGCTGTACGTCACAAAGGTGAGATTAAGCATAACGACATTTGTGCTGCATTATTGGAGAGATATTAATAGAAACAGTAAACACTGCTGATTCCAGATTTTCCATCCATTTATTTTCGACTACCCAAATCAGGGTCATGGTTGGGCTGGAGCCAGCTGTCATACGGCATCCGCACCTACAGCCAGTTTAGGATTAAACCATTTGTATATATCCAGTATTTTTCATTAGCTATTGTTTCAGGATTATGTTCTATATTGATGGTTTAGTCAAAACATATCGACTAGATACAATTTCAAGCCCATTTCCTGTGTTACTTATGTTGGTCTTCTCTAAAAGTTTAAGCCTGTAGGGCAGGGGTCCCCAATCTCAGTCCTTGATCCATTACAGCTGATTTAAATTGACAAATAACCTTCTCAATGGTCGTGTCCAAATTCATGGGCTGCATCCACCTGAGGCCGCATTTGTAGACCGATTACGTCACAGCGACGCGCCGAAGGCTGTCCAAATTCGTAGACTCCTCCGAATGCAGCCGACAAATGCGTCCTCCTTTTCCCCGAATTTGAAGGATGGGTCGGGTGTGTCCTTCTTGGCCCACCATATCCCAGAATTCATAGCGCGGCCCAGCCAAGCTCCAGTTTCCGGCAATGGCGGCCGCTACTAAGTTTTAAAATTACTCTTACTAATCTTTCTGGGCCACAAAATAAACTTTAAACATATTTTCAGGCGAGAATGTGGGTTAGCTCGTTGATAATTAAAAATGAACACAAAAAAAAAAAAAAAAAAAAACGTAGAAAGATTTCGGGGCCCATTTTCGATTTTCGTGCTGTGGCGCTGACAACCGGAAATACTCTGAATTAAGGGCGGGAGTAGATCGAGAAGGCTAGACCGTCCAATTCCACTTCCGGCCTACCCGACCTCCTGAGGACCCGGCCCACGTAGACCGGGTCCTCAGGAGGATGCAGCCCATGAATTTGGACACGACCAACATGTCTTGATGTTCTCAGGAGGCCTGGTAATGAGCCAATCATGTGATTCAGGTGTGTTGACCCAGGGTGAGATCTAAAACCTGCAGGACACCGGCCCTCGTGGACTGAGATTGGGGACCCCTGCTGTAGGGTAACAATCTTTTGTATCTGCCTCATTTTCATTCATTTCACCAAAACGACTTTCATAAGTTTTTCAAAATAAAAGACAGATATTATGCCACTGCCATTCAGAGGGACTACCTACCTACTTTATTAAGAACACCTGTTCATCTCACTAACACAGACAACAGCGATAGTTCAAACCGAGCATCAGAATGGGGAAGTGAGTTTGAATGTCGGAGTTTTTCAGGAACTGTTGATCTGAGATTTTTCCACAAAGCCTTTATAATTTACAGATAATGATCTGAAAGGGAGAGGACGTTCAATAAGTTCTCTTGGTTACATGATCAGTGCTCAGGTAGGCTGCGGGCTTTAAAGAACGACAGGACTACGAAGTGTTTGAGCACCGTGAGTCACATCTCAGTGAACACGTCACAGACGAGGAGCTGGTCCAAAGATTATCTCCACACTTCGGTTAAATATAATTTCTTTGTTTTGAATTAAAATCTTCAATATAACATGAAGATAATAAGTGCAGAAATGTGTATGTCTGCACTGAGATGGTTTATTTATATAGCACATTAAATTACAACAGGAGCGCTGACCACAGTGCTGTACAAGAATACAACATACCTAATAAAACAACTTAGAGTATTGATAGCAAACACCAAACATGAATTAACAAATAACTCTCATGCTGTATTAAAAGCCAGAAAATAAAAATGCGTTTTAAGATAAGATTTAAAAAGATTGACAGTGGGAGCCTGTCTGATGTGTAGGGGTGAATTATTCCACAGCTTAGGCGCTACGACTGCAAATGCTCGATCGCCTCTATGAACCAGCCTCGACCTTAGTACGGCTAAAAGCAAAAGATCACTTGGTCTAAGAGATCTAAAGGGGGGTATAAGTCTGCAAGAGGTCAGACAAATACCCATGAGCCTGTGCATTCAGGGCTTTGTAAGTCAACAATAACATTTTAAAGTTACTTCTGAAGCGGACAGGGAGCCAATGAAGAGAGGCGAGCACCGGGGAAATGTGTTCGCATCTTTTAGTACGTGTCAGAAGACGAGCTGCAGCCTTGCCAGGCAGGTCTGGCTAACTCCAGCGTATAGGGAGTTACAATAGTCCAGCTGGGATATAATGAAAGCATGAATCACCTGTTCAAAGTTTTAAGATAAAAATGATCTCACCTTAGATAAACGCCTCAGTTTGAAGAAGGACCGCTGTACGACTGAGCTAATTTGTAAAAAACACAACCTCACACTTTATCATTTATAATCTCAGGGAACACTTAAGCTTCTCTCTTCTTTAATTCATGACAGTAATATCAGAGAGGAGGTTTAGTTTTTAACCACATGTCGACAAACTGCACACAGAGGTTTGTTTTTCAGATCTGCTGCTGATCTCCAGAAGCTTTTTGTCACCATGTTTGTGCAAATTGGCGATAAACAAAATACCTTTCATAACACGATAACAATTACACGCATTAGCATACAATACTACTAGAACAACAGCTCGGTTGAGTCATGTTTGTCTTTCTGAAAACAAACCTGTGTGGCAGACAGCCCGAGATAAATGAACCTGATTTTCCACAAACACCGACTGCTGCCGCGCACCGTCTGAATATGACAACAGATTTCCTTGTAGGTCGCTGAACATTTCCGTAAACACCCACACTGTGCTGCAGAGAGCACTGATTTGTTTTGTATCAAATAAAAGAAAGCATGACGTTTTAGCGTTGTTTTGTTTGCTTTTTTAAATCAGTCGCATTTTCAGGCCGGCGTCTGTCTGTGTGGAGCTCACATGTTCAACCCGTGTCTGCGTGAATTCTCTCCGGCTTCCTCACACAGTCCAAAGACAGCAGTTACTGGGGATAGGTTAATTGGTAACTCTAAATTGCCCATAGACGTGAATGGTTGTCTGTGTTAGCTCTGCAACAGACTGGCGACCTGTCCAGGGTGCACCCTGCCTGTCGCTCTAAGACGGCTGGGATAGGCTCCATGAAAAGGATCAGCAGAAGAGGATCGATGGCATTTGCATTTTTCCTGGAGCTGAACCATTTTAAACAAAAACAGTTTAACATATTCTCTCAAATTAAGATCTCTTCTCAAACTAGTACTGATTGCCACTAATAACTGAAGTACCCGCTCGGATACTTTAGGATTTTATCAAATACAAACCTCTTAAAAATCATTTTTAATCATTTATAAGCAAATTCTAGGAAAAAAAATACAAGTCAAGCTTATATAAAAACAGGTTCATAAAAGCTGGAAATATGGATCTGCTGCAGGGTTACAGTTTTACTATCATTGTATTTACTTTCAGTTCACCGCTAACAAAGTTTCATATTTAGCTGGTGGGGAGGCGCCATGTGATAGACATGTCTATCTTCTAAGACATTTGTTTATTCTGAAACGCTAAAAACATTTCCTCCATACTTCTTCCAAGAGTTATGTTGAACCATCAGATACAACTTTCTGTTGCGCCGTCTAATCTAGTTTATTTTTATTTTAGTGAAGCGATCTTAAATGATAAGTCTGCCAGAGCACATTCATTCACATTAGGCAACATCTCACTTTAATTCTGCATCAGTTTGCCAACGGGTCCAAAAAGTGTCGTGCAAAAAGCCGTCTGCAGCAGACGGACCAGACAAATATACCTGTGACGCTTCTGCTAAACTCTTTTCCTTGATCATGATGAAAAAAGTTGTGAGATCAAGGAAAGGTGAGAAGGATAACTCATGAGGACTTAAGGAAACAAACAAAAATAATAATCTATCTGCACTTGCACGTTGCTGACGTCAAACTAAAATCCAGGAGGTGGATCTTCGAAACTTTACCCACTGAGTTTTTACTGGCTTTCCTGAGCCACTGGTGAAAAAATAAATAATTACCACTTCACTGCCATTTCAAATAAATAGAAATGATGATCGAGAGCAGCTCCTGCCTTCATTTAAGCTTTCTGTGCCTGAAGTTTAAGTGTTGCATGAATTAATTTAACTTCAGGTTGAAACTAATGCCCGGTGTTCAGAGTTCATCTGGTTTAACAAAGGCTGTTTTTGGAGGTTGAAACCGTATCAGTGGGTCACAGCATGGAAGGCAAGCGAAACCAAACAAAACTGTAAATTAACATGTGCATGATCTGTGGCACTGATCACTGTAAGAAAGCAAACATATGGCATCACCTCTTTTCCTTGCATTAAGGAGGATCCAGTATATCCTCTGCTAAAGGACGCAACAAAGGAAGCACTGGAGTACCTTACAATTTTATCCCAAAATACGATTTCATTATTACTTCCACCATCTCTAGTTTGAAGCCTGGAAGTCTCCCCTGCTCTCACTGCGAGGTTCACTGTGGTTCAGAGTTTTGCTTCAGGACATTTCAATCAAACCACCATCAACTGTACCATCGGCAGTAAACCTGCTCCTCCACCTCGCTGCTGTCACTGTTTTATGCCTCAGATTTGATCTGGATTTTATCACGCTCCTCTGTCGTTTATCAGATTTCTCATTTTAAATTTATGCCGAGCTGCCAATTAAACTTCGAAACGAGGTTTTTGTTTCCAATATGAAAACTTGACTCGTCACTTTTGACACGCATTTCTTTTTACGATTCATATTCGAACAATTAGACATTGTCCTCTCTCAGAAAAGCTCTACTCTGTGCAGACACAATGAACCCAGAGCACACTGACTGGGTTTATTGTCTCCTTGTTATTGCCATGCAGATCGCGTAGCAGGTGACAAGCTCTGCTGCCAGTCTGCAGGTTTAAAAAACAAAAACCACCATCCTTACATCAGAGCCGGGGTATGCGAGCATCGCCTTTATTCTCAAACCAGCAGCAGCAGATCAATAACTGCCCTGTTCAAACACAGACACCCGGTGTGCAGCAGTTAGTGGTGCAAAATCTCCCCAGTTTGAAAGAGCCGTGTGTGAACAGGTGTACACGCGTTTAAAGAAGAAAAGCACCGGTGGACCTCAAAGCAGCTGAATGAAATCTGCAACTTCAAATCAAGGGCTGCCAACACTATTCATCTGCATGAAATGGTGTGTATGCACGCGAAAAATCCCCATCACTACAAATAAAGTACCACAAACCCGAGTTACACATTAAAATATCAAAGTATTCATTTCAGACTGCAAAAGAAACAAGCCCTCACCGAGTCACGTCTGATTGACTTCACTGTTAAGAAAGGGCCTTCTCACAACAGCAGAGCAGTTTAATTGTATCAGCTGCAGACTGATTACTACTAAAACAACACAGTTTAAATCTGGCTAATTTTCATAATTAATTCATTCGGCAACAATTTTCTGGGTCTTTAAAATATCTAACAGATAAAAGTCTCAAACCTCTGAAGCTCATTAGTTTAATACATCCGATTTTGGATCATTCCTTATTAATAAGGGGCAAATCATCCTATTTTGTTAGCGAAGAAGTGACCCTGTTTCTCCATAATCAAATTTACCTCGAACAAATGCTCCACCAGTGGCAAAATCATTCATTTCACACAGTTTAAGACTTCATTTTTGGCCACATTATGTCTACTTCAGATGTGATTGATCATTTATCAAGGACACACACTGCAATATACTCATTCTACTATGAAATCTCTCATTTGTAATGATTTAACTTGTGAAAATGACATTTTATTGATTGATTTATTAGGAAAAATAAGTCCAGCTTCCTTTACAACTACTAAAAGTCGGAATGAATTATAATCCAACAGTACAGTTTACAGTAGGCCTATGATAAGGCTCCTCTTGTAGATGCAGTACCTGAAACATGCCGACACATGGAGGGAAAACACTTATCACTGATTGGCAGTGTAGGCGTTTATCCGCTAATAAACTGAAGAAACACTGTTTCATAATTTCCCATTAAAGCTTCGACCTTATGTTAAGAAATGTGGCACATTAATCTGTAGGCGTCAGTGAAACTGCCAGCAAACGTAACACCTCTGAACTTAATACTAAAATTAAGAAAAATGTCTTAAACGTGTTTATTTTGTCCAATTCATTCAGTTATTTAGTTGAAACCAGGCCAATGGTAAAGTCGGCCACGTTCGGCTAAACCCATCCCTAGATGTAATCTTTTATTGGCGAAATCAAGGGAAGGAATTCATTTTACAAGTCACACTTAAAGCCTTAAAGCTTATCCCGGGGAGTGTTTGGGTCCGCTCACAGCCTCTTATCACATCTGTAAATGAAAAGAGAACCAGCTGTACAAACTGACAGCACCAGTTAAGTCCCAAATCACAGCTAACACAGGTGAGGCGTAAGCGCCGTCACAGAACTCCATAGTCAAACTGTGGGATAATCGCCCACGTGCTTTTATATAACATCAGTCCAATTGAACACAGCTGTATTTCATTAAGACAAAAACAGTGGTCAATTCGGTCAAGTTCGGTTGACTACACGAGTCATTTTAACATTTTTATTTGGGAAATATTTGTTTGTTAGGTAAATAAACTGATTTCTCAAGTCCACCTTAAAGCCTTCAAGCATGGACTCAGGAATCTTTGAGTTCTCTCGACACATCAAATAACGAGCTGTGCACCCTGGAAGCCCCAATAAGGCCCGAACTCAAGCCGACACAGGTGAGTTCTAGGCACGGCGCCAGAACTCTATAATGAAACCACGAACAAAAATGGTACACGTGTCTTTATAAAGTGTCCCTCTAATTAAACACATACGTAATTAGTTTAAATTGAGCCAACGGCCAATTCGGCCGAGTTCGGCTGACTCCTTGACTTAATATAAAGCTTCATACGTGCTACAAAACCAGCCTGCACCTGTTCTGACAACCAGACTTACCTGTAAACTCCGTCTGTTAGGTTGGCGGGTTTCAGCTGTCAACCATACTGTTAATATCCTACTCTGATGCTGAGCTTCGCGTTTTTCTAACCCACGGCAGCCAAACAGAAAGCCGATAACTGCGTATGTGTGCTAAAGAGGTGAGAGGGGGAGGAGCCAGTGCGTCAGGTGTGCACGGTGGCCCCTCCCCCTTCCTCGCCGAGGCCCCACAGATTAAGAAAAAACAGTTTAAACATGTCTGTACCTTCCGGGTTCATGCACTCTTGTGCCATTTTTATTTCTCCTGAAAAATACCAAGACACTTACATAAAGCAGAGAGTACAGACTCAAACCTGAACACAGAATATTCTGAGCCAGTGAAGCAGGGTGGACTCAGGTAAAGAATTTGAGGAGAAATCTCTTTTGATGGGTAGTTTTTACCCATGATTCATAGATCAAATGGTCATTTTGCATCCAGAGCCTCTTGTTTTACTATAAAGTTTTACTTATTTCACACGTCCCTTGCATTTTTTCACGTCTAGTTTTACTTCCTTTATGCATCTTTCCATTACTCTGTGTCACTTTGTGGTTATTTGTGCCTCTGTGCATCCCATTGTGAGGTTTCATTTTTTTATTGTAAGTATTTTGTATCTGTTTTGAGAATTTTCCATCTCTATGGAGATGTTTTGTATCATCTCTGTATTTTTATATCGTTTTAAATCACTTTGCATCAGTTTTGTTATTATTTTCTCTCTTTGTCTCATTGTGATATTTTTATCCTCGTGTCACTTTGTGATCATTTGGGCCTTTTTGTCTGCTCTGCCTTACTTTGTCTGCTTTTTGCATCTGTCTGCTCATTTTGCATGCAGTTGCGTAACCCAGCTTTTGTTGCTTTGCATTACTTTAGTTATTCTGCATCTTTTTTGGCTCGTTTATAGCTCTATGCAGTTTTTTGTGTCTCTAAGTAGTTCTTTGTAGCACTATAGTTAGCGTGGATAATTTTGTGGTCACTTTTGAGTGTCGTTGTGTTTGCATTGCATCTTTTTATCTGTAGCTATTTTGCATCTTTTTGCATTAATTGTATGCCAGAAAAGTCCCTTTAACCTTCTTAGAGCAGAGGCCCAACTAAAAGCAAGAAAACGTGGCCTTCTTTGTCCACACGGGAACCAGAAATCTTTGCTGGTTTAATATTAAAAGTCACTGATTGGCTGCCTTTACTGTTTAAAGGTTCCATCCAACTTCATCCAGCAGTTTCAGGATTGATTTATTTTCATTTACTGCATATACAAGGCTTTTATATTTTAAAGTAGTATTTTTGCTTCATTTATCAAAGTTAAACTTTTTTTAAAAATATATATGAATAAATTATCTCACAATTTAGTCAAGAAAATAACTGGCTAAAAAAAAAAAACAGATTTGGGCACTTTAGTTTTTATTATTTTGATATTTTAACATCTAAAACTTAACCGTAAATAAAAATGAACAATCTGGGCCTTTTCTGTGTTTCATATAAACGAATAAAAACTTTCTTTGTTTGTTTTTACCAGACACCAAAATGCTTTTTCTGCCTTACTGATGCCTAATAGCTTCTATTTTATTGTCAAACTGGAACTCTAGTCTGCAGTAGGCCTGCATGTACGTGACTGTGTATGTTTGTCTCCACCTAGAGGTTAAATCTGGAGGCTGGAGTTTTTGTTCAAAGTTTAACCAGCAGTTTAGTCCTGGTTACATTTTTACAGACTGCTGTCAGAGCAAGAAACAGTTTAAAGAAGACATTCAACAATCAAAGTTAAAATTTCATAATCAAATTCATGTTTAAACTTAAAGGAAACACTTCTGCCTCTGCAGGGTAATTATGCAAACCTGTGCCTTCACAGTAATTTCACACCATGAATGCAGTAATTTAATTTATTAAATCTCTTTCTTTTCTCTTTTAGAAAGGTTTGCTGTTATTTCCTGATAGATTAAGAATTCCCACAGTTCATTCAAACGCAGACTTTGTGCTGGCGAAATTTTTTTTTAAGAAGTGTGTCTGAGTAAACCCAACAGGAACAGAAACGCTGTCCTGAAGAGAAAACAACCTAGTATATCTTTCTTTTCCTGGTTAGTGTTTCTGCAGCCACTTCAGCAGAGACTTTTTTACTATATGGAGAGCCAGGAGAGCCAAACTGAATGAATTAATATGAAGACGCGTTTCCTTTATTTTGCATGAATCACAGGAACCCACCTCTGTCCTCTGTACAGTCATCAACACATTTTGACAGCATAACATCACCTTCAGTTTGCAGTCATATGTTCAAATGTTTTAGATAAAATATATCAATCACTCCTACTTTACATAAATATTTAAATTAGGTGAAATTTAACTTTGGAGAATAGACTGCCTGCATTGCAACTCATCCTTCTTACCTCCGTAGACCCCATATTAAAACGTTTAATTTGACAGCAAAAACAAACTTGTTTGCAAAAAGGTTTTGGCCTCTATGGATATTTCCCCACTTTATGACAACTGAAAAGGTTAGCCACCGAGCATAATGTGGTTTATCCTCCTAACTGTAACAATCAGCATAACTCATAAAATGAGCTTTGTTTTTACTCAGTATGACTTGAAATGAATAATTGTGCCCATAAAATCACCAGAAAAATGTTGAGCAAGTCATCTGAGTAGCTCCACATTTAAAAAACAAAAACAAAAACAAAAAAATTCCAAGGGATTTGCATCCCTTCTCTGGATCTCCTGCTTGTTAAACACTAGTAGTGTGCACCACCACACTGTGAGCCATGTCGACAAAAAAAACAAAGCTGACCAGATTTGGGCGCCATCTGAGGCCTGAACTTTCACAGGGATTGCATCATTATTACAAACTTGTTTAATGCAAAGATCCACCACTGTAACACATGAGAAAATAAAAAGCCTCTCCAACAGCTGTTGGATCAAATCATGTTTATTAATGTGTTCAGGAAATCCCCACAGAAACAGTTTATAGGGGAACTTACAGATTTACAATCATTCTTGACAGAAGTGCCAGCTCTAACCCCCATGGTTCAACACTGAGGACGACCAGCTAACTGCACACCCATTCCCCTCAACAGGTCTACCACCAAGTCCTTCCAGCTCGCCGACGAGCCTCCGACAGAGTACTTACTGTGTTGGTCTTTTCTGCCTGTAAACACCCAGACGTCTGGACCGTTCACAGTTATAGAGAGCCTTCATTATTTTATTTTTTATCATGGTTTTTTTTTTTTTTTTTTTGGTGCCAATCCTTCATCCCGACCAGGAAGAAAAAAAAAGATCGCACACAGCTGGATGCTTTCAGACTTTCAAAATAAAAGTGCCAACCGTTGGTGAGAAGAAAAAAAACTCGTCTGAGGCCCTCGAGGATGCACTTTCTACTTCCATATACAGGATTTGTCATACTGCTCAAATGCATTTGGTTCAGCAGTCAAAGTACAAATAGAAATGCTAAAACTAGTTACAGAAAAAAAAACATGTAACATCTCTTTAAAGGAATAACATGTGACGCCTGTGAATGTATAAGGACACCTGCCTCAGTCTGAAGTGTGCGAAATGTCCAACACCTTGTATCTGGCATGGAAACACTGAAGGTCATCTCCAAAAAAAGAAAAAAAAAGAAAAAGGAAAATCCTAATTTAATCCCAGGATTTAAACGCCAGCAACCCAAAGTCAAGAATTGCATATTCTCGTAGAGTTTAATTTTTTAATTTTTTCTTCTTTTGTGCTTCACGCTCTCACTTAGTGGTGGGAGGGGAGAAAGGTAGTGTTCACTGGAGAACCATTGCTAAGAATAATCTTTTATATTCCAATATAATAATAATATTAATAAAACAAACAGCATGATTTTCAGATGACACCAGAATGATCAAGGATGGGATTTTCTCTTTTCTTACTTTTTTTTTTTTTAATTTTCCATTTTTTGTTTTTTTTTCCATTTGCTTCGACCTGATACAGGTTAAGATGCAATTTACTGAATCTCTTGGTGGGTTTGAGGTCTCAAAAATCAGATTAAAATGAACACCTAAGCACTGAAGGTGGGAGGGAGGGGGGCATTTCTAGTCAACATAGATATATTCTACAGGGAGGAGTGGGGGGTTGCACCCTTGCTCTTTCTTTGCCGTATGAAAACCGTGCTTCCTCTGAAGAGTAAGGGCAGGGCAGAACAGGGTCAAGGTGGGGGGGCCGTGCAAGACAGATTAGGCGAGGAGGGGGGTAGGCCGAGCAGGGCAGAGACTGAGTTTGGTGGATGGAGAGAGGGAGAGAGAGAGGGGCTTGAAAACCAGACTGCTGATTCCACAGGAGGTGTGTAAAAGGCACGCCAGGGTTACTCCCGATCCCAGCCAGCATACACAGAGACGCCTTCACACCCACACATCCACACAGGCATACACACCCACAGCCACACGCACACACACAAGCAGCACAGGCTAGAGCCCCAAGAGTACGGACGAGGAGGAAGAGAAAGCAGGAGGAAGGCGTTGAAAGAAAGAGCCGGGGCAGAGGAGTTAGAGGGGCGCAGAGGGGGGCCTGGATCCGGTGCTGCCGCTGTGTCGAAACAGAAAAAAAAATAAACAACAAACAAACAAACGAAAAAATAATAATTCAAAACTGCTGGAATGGATCATTTCTGGTTCTTCAGCTGGTTGGAGAGCCAGTCGAGGCCCTCATACAAGCCGTCTCCGCTGGTGGCACAGGTGGCCTGGATGTACCAGCTGCGCTGGCGGAGGGCGTGCAGGCCCAGCTTGTCTGTGATCTCTGCAGCGTTCATGGCGTTGGGGAGATCCTAGAGGGAGAGGAAAAAGCCAGTTATGATGCAGTTCTAACCATTTTTAACCATCTGAACCAAAAATCCCACAAGCTTTCATCAACAGTAGAAAAGCTTCTGAACAGTTCAGCCAATGTGTAAGTGCCTTAATCGTGCACTCTCTTTAATGGCCACTAGGGGGCTACAGCAGTGGCTGAGGGGAGGACAAAAAAACTTCCAGTCCAATACAAGTGTTCAGGGATCGGCTCTCAGTAAAACTTTCCTGCTGAGTTTGAGTATAAGTCATTTGTTTCAGGTCATATTAAATAATCTTATTTTTTATCATTCTCAGAGTCAGAGAGGAGGGTTATCCAGAATAGATGATGGTGGGGGCCAATAAACATCTAGTGATGTCATAATGCGGTGACAGATCATGGGAGTTGTTTTCACAACAGCCTGAACACCTAATGTGCTAAGGCTCATTAAGTAGTAGTAGTCATAATACTGATTTAAGTTTCATATTTACATTTGGATTTTATTATAGGGATCTATTAATACACTACTTTATATTAATACAAGTTTTATTATGCTGCCGTTATTAATAGTATTATTATAGTAGTATAATTAATAGTAATGAATTCCATTTTTGAGGGCTTGAACATGCTCAAACCCTCATCAAAGTGTGCACACCTGCCAGAAGCAATGGAAAGTTTTGTATTTAACGGGCCCCTTATCAATCGTTGGTTCCCTCACATCCTGTACTTATACTGTGCTAAAATCTGCACACAGACCAGAAAGTCTGCAAAGACGGACCAACAACAGCCTCTCTGCAAGATTTTGAACAGAACCTCCTGCTAACTGAACACAGCCAAGCTTCAAAGGTGTGAACTTGACACAGAGCATGCAGACACAAAACACCAGATGAACATTTGAATCTACATGAACTGAGGAACCTGCCGAAACAAACATGACCTGTTCTGATAGGTAGATGAGACGATATCCTGTTGGTTTTGCTCTGCTGTCACCGATGTCTGTGGTTAGGTCTATTGGTTAGCACATTTAAGATTTCAACAGATCAGTAACAAAGTGGTTTGCAGCGGTTTTAGTCACGGTTCATTTAGGGAGGGAAAAAAAAGGTGTTACTTCTATTAAATCTGTCTGAGATTTATCATCATTTGCATTTTTCTTGACAGAATTCTGACAAACAAAATGAATGAGCAGCCTAACATTTAACAAAGCTTCTTATCTAATCAATGCTTTCTTTTTCTTCTCAATACATGTGAACTACCGCAGGGCAGGTTTCAGAATAGAGAATCAATGTGCAGATGTTGATCTTGAAGTGACAGCTGTTCTTCATTGTAAAAAAATTAAAATGAAATAGCTTCTACATGTGGACTGCATTCGTTTTTTAAATATTAGTTTTATCAGGTTATTGTTTTTGGCTTATTTTTGCCAGGACTCGAGTACAGGGCCTCAAACCAGCAACCTTCAGGTTAGTAGCAGGATGCACCAATTTATGGACTTTGTCTCCCACAATATGGCTGCCTGATATTTCTGCCTGCCCACATTAACACGGCTAGCTACACGCTCCCCAGTCCTATCTCAAAGCATATAAATCCCTGACAGGGAAACATTTAAGGTGGAAGTTCACACCATTTTGATACTTGCATTTCTGCCTCTGAACCAGCAGAGGCTTTTTTTAAAATTAAAGAAAGGTCCTGTACAAATAAAGTCTTGATCTTTATATCTGAAAGCTTTTTCATCCAAACCAATTGAGAAGTAAATTTGAGGCTCATTTCTTTTCTTGGCTCTGCGTGTGTCTGAGACTCAAACTCACCTGTTTATTTGCAAAAACGAGCAGCACGGCGTCTCTGAGTTCGTCCTCAGCAAGCATTCTGGACAGTTCCTCCCTCGCCTCGTTCACCCTCTCCCTGTCGTTGCTGTCCACCACGAAGATGAGCCCTGCATACAAAAAAAAAAAAAAAATGCAGAAACATGTCTTCATTTATATTCTGGTTACAATGCATGCTCTATTGTCCCAGATAAAAAGCTCTGACTCTGTTCCAGTAATAATTCAGTCTGGACCAGCTCTCTTGGCCATTTATTAATCCCCAAAACAGTAAAGTAGAGTGGGCATTAAAAAAAGAAAAGTATGAGTAATAATTTGTGATTTGGCAGCTGCAGGTCTGCTGACTGTGAGAATATATTAAATCCAGAAGCTGTTAAACACATCAGTCATTTGTAAAGTTCAGTACAGATTAATTTATGACTTAAAGCTGCCAAATTATTTTCAGTTGTCATAGATCATGTGAAAGCTGTATTTTGAGACAACCGACAGTTTAATGACCGTATAAAAAAAAGCTTCATGACACGAATGGATGGATGAAAGTACAACAGTGTTCTGAATGATGTTTTCCTGCTTCAAATTTAACACAAAAAATAAAGACAAAGCCAAGAAAACTGAGGTAATTTTGTTAAATGTCCTATGGCTGAAGCACACTTCCTGATCTGTGTGCCAGCTTGTGTGAGGAAACGTTTCATCATACCCACAGCTCACCGAATGTACAAACAGGATGTTTTTATATTCATGTAACAGGGGACGACGTGATCACATGCTCAGCTCCGGTCTATAACTGAGATACTATTTGTTTGTGAAGCTAGAATCTGTATGCAGCCTCACTGACCTGTTACATTACAGACTCTGAAGATGTGAAGGGCACAAAAATGAAAGCAATATCTACAGGACACAGTGATGCTGTTAATTTGGTCAGTTTGCCTGAAATTTAGGATTCTTGAGACTCAGCTGGTGTTCAGCTGAGGGATCATGATCAAGAACAGGAATGCTGGTTTTTCTTGGCTTTGAGGGTTGATTCTTTATTACCTTAAGCGATAGATAATTACGCATTTTTTAGGTAAACGCCAATCTGATATTTTGGTTAGATATTGGATTAATTCTATCTACAGAACCTGGATCAGATATCAGAGACAAAAATCCACTATATGGTCTGAACTATTCAGTTCTCTGTTTTTCATAGTGCAGAGGAAGCTAACAGCGAAGCGGTAACTTGGGAACATTTAACACAACACCAACCAGCAACTTTCTACTCATGTTTACTAATTATTACAAAGTTATACAAACTCTCATTTTAACTCATGATGTTCGGACAGAAAGACGTCATAAATGTGGAGGCTTGACAGACACGGTTCAGTGAAACACTTGTTAAGATGGCTTTATTGGACTTATGGGAAAGTAACTTGTAAACTCAATTAATATCATTTTAACAGCTCTGATAAGCCACAGATAAACTCAGTTAAGCAGTATTTTTGCATTGCACCAATTCCAGGAAATGTGGCCAATCAGATCTTCTAATATAACAGATTTATCACTGTTTGGACTTTCTCTTCATGTTGGGATAAAGTTGTCAAGCTATAATTCAGAATGGCCATTTTCATTATGTTTTTGACAGAACTGATAGACAATTTCTATTTTTAGATATTCTAAGCATTTCAGTTGTAATACAATAACTTTGTCTGAGCATTAAGGGCATCACAGCACCATGAGACATTTGACAGAGAAAATTACATCTCTACAGGTTAAAAACAGTCAGTGTTAAAAACCTAAAACAGTGATGGGAAACGTATAACGTATATATAACGTAAGAACAGGGCCATACTTAAAACAGAATTTTCTGTTAGATTGTCAAAAAAGCCACTTGCATGCTAAGAATTTTACCGTTAGAGTGAAGATATAACAGGTCATCATAAAAAAATGATGTATCATGTGTTTTTTTACTTTTTTTTGTTTTGTTTTTTTTTTACATTTCTTGGGGAGAGGCTAGACCATTAAGGACATCAGACTAGATTGAGATGGTCCGCAGGCCTAATTTTGCATAGAGCCTTAATCTTTTTGCCAGGAAAAATGATGGAAAGAACGATTTTCTGTCACCTTAATCACGAAATCGTTAACCAATACTCGGCACTCTAGCCCAAACACAACTTTCCTTGTTTGCTGTAGAAGAAAATTCTGTAGTCAGACATGCTGTTTGTTAAATGATGCTGCGTCTTAGATCATCACTGAAATGATTCACACATTCAGTTTCACACTTGGGTGCTCAGTATGTGGAAGGTGATGTTCATCTAATGCATGCAGGGAAACCACAGGAGCACTGATGGCAGTGAAGCAAATAAGGTGGCTTCAATCACAATTAATTTCTGCAGATTAAAGATACCACAAAATGTTCAACTTAGTTTGCTTACAAGCCGGATCATGACTGGCAAACACAAGACAGCATAGGCCTATACATTGTGATGAGTTACACATCAGGAAACAGTAGAGGAGTCACACAATACGCCCTTTGAGAATGGAACAATGGCATGTGAGTCATTGGTCTCTTTAATATCCTCTATGCACCAACGAGGCCACCTATGGGCAGTAATGCTCACTGACACAACTGCCAGCTAAGATAATGCCACTGCACACCCCCCTTACACCTCACCTTGAGTGTTCTGGAAGTAGTGGCGCCACAGCGGCCTGATTTTGTCCTGACCGCCCACATCCCAAACTGTGAAGCTGATGTTCTTGTATTCTACAGTTTCAACATTAAAACCTGCGAAAAGGGAAAAAAAAGGAGAGGAAACAGATGAGTCACTAAAAGGCTTTGGACCACTCGATAGCAAACACTACACGCAGATAAAGATTTCTACAATTTTTTTTTTCACTGTTTGTTCCTAATATAACTTTTTTATTTTTAAAGTCAACATTTCCTGACTGCATTTTAATCAAGAAAAGGTCTTCAGTTATTCTCATTTTAACACTTATTCTTTGTTAAACCATTGTTAAAATGAAATGTCCCGAAAATCTGACATAAGGAATTAAACTTGGACACGCACAAAAAAAAAACACTAATCAAAAATTACCATAACTGCTTAAAGCTACAAAGTGATTGGTCGCCCTGTTGACTGGTAATGGCATTCACCTGCCTTTGTGGCCAATACTTATCACATCACTCCTGGTTAAGTTTTTTTTTTTTTTTTAAATAGATTAGTTAATTTTAATTATGATTTAATTACTTCCCCTGAAACAAAGTAAGAAGTAAATTGCAATTAAAAAAAAGACAATAAACACAAAAAGTAGATATATTAGTCATAGCCCTAAGTTCCGTAACAGTGTATCCCTAGTAATTAAAACAAATTAACAGTCAGATGTTTAAAAGACCTGAAGATCTGGTGAACAGGATTTTTTTTGTCCTCTCAAATAACAATAGGAAATAACTAACAACAATCTTCTCATAGCAGTCTAAAAATACAGCTTCTTTACAATGACAGTGGAGTGATAGATGTAAATGTTCATACCAATGGTGGGAATGGTGGTGACTATCTCTCCGAGTTTGAGTTTATATAGGATAGTTGTTTTTCCAGCCGCATCCAGCCCCACCATTAGAATCCTCATCTCTTTTTTGCCAAACAGGCCTTTGAATAAGCTCGCAAATACATTCCCCATGGTGATGAAGCTGTCAAAGCAGAGACGGAGACAGGGTTAAGACAGTGTAAGGTCTGCTGTTAATCGGTTTCAGTGCAGTATGGTGAGAGGAAGTGAACACAGGGAAAATGTATCATAGAGAATACAGCTGACATCTGGACTGATTTACCGTCGTTTTATCGTTAGCCAGTTCATAGAGGCACACCACATTAGAGCAGTTCGATGACAGCTGTATATTTAGTCGAAAAAACGAGGTACATTGTGTGACACACGAAGGAGAACAAGTTAAATGTTTACACAAACGAATGATAGAGTCGTAGACGAAAGCCTCAAAGTTAAGGCCGTCCATATCAGCCATTAACTTCTACACTACAGAAGTATTAAAACTGCCTATGTGTCAATTATTTAACAGCAGAAAAATCGCATATCCTGAGGCTAAGCTGTACAACCGTGGATAAAGCGAATAGCTAACTGATGAAAAGATAAGAGAGGCCTGTTCCAGCTAGAAAACTCTGCAATAGCAGGTTAGGATAATGTTTCTGTACGAGTGAGCCGTCACAAGACGCTAGCTTTCAACTATAAGGTCAAGCTAAGTTAATGTTAAAGTTCATATCAGTACGTGTCAATAAAGGCTGAAACATTCTGCTATGTGAACGCGCAGATCTTCTGTGAAAAGTCTGAAGTTTTCTGGTCTCTTTACCTTGTTACCAGCACTCGAAACAGGATACAGTTCGCTTTACTAAGGGCGGATGCTTCAGCTAGATAGCTAGTTTTCCTAGCATATGCTAACTTGCGACGAACAGGCGACACCGTTCGTCAACGGTCTAAAGACCACTGCCGGTTACAGCATATATCATTAATACATATAACGACGACCTGCTACAAAATCCACCTGGAAAACTGAGGCCTGGTTTCTGTGGCGTGAACATTAAAAGAGCTGATACACGGTAGCTCGCTATGCTAACAGCCGTTAGCTAAATGCCGCGTCACAGTTGAGAAAGAACCTCGTGACGTCATGCTCAGGCGAAACTAAATCGAATCGCTGGTACCGCGCGACAATGGCCGTACAATAAATGGCGTTACAGGCAAAACACAAGCGAGTTTATGTGGGTTATTACCTTTAAAACGACAGCTTCTCGATCTTTCCGTTATCTCTCACTGTCACCCCAAAATGGCGTCTTGCGCAACCAGGGAGACACCGGCGTACGGCCACTTCCCACTCTCACACCGCGTCCAATCGTAGCACGCATGGTGTAACGGATAACCCGCCCAGATAACGCCCCGGTCCAATCAGCGTGTCGGCAGAGCCCTGTGCGCACAGTGCACAAAATGTCGAGGAAGTGAGCCGTAGACAAGTTTATTCAAGTTTCAGACACTGAGAACCGGGCCCTCAGAGTTTTTCTGTTTTTTCCCTTTTTTTTAATCGACGACAAATGACTACAGGGAAACAGATATTGGCCACAAAAGAGACAAATAATGATAATAACGATTAAATGACATGAATAACCACAAAGACATGCAAAAAAGCATACAAGTCAAGCGGAAACGATCCATGAGATCCCCAAAGGTACATGGGGCCATGAATAAACATAAATAACCCTAAAAAGACACCAATAAATAAAGAAATCCACACATAAACACAAGGACTATAGGAAGTCAAAAAACAAAACACAGAAATACAACATTAGAAAAAATCTGTTTCTAGTTTATTGTTTTTCCTCTATTTTATGTTTGCTTGTGGTCATTTTGATTTACTTTTTGATCGTTTTTCATCTTTATGGATGTTTAATTTGCTCTTACTTTTAAGCACATTTTCTGAGTAAAACCTAATGATCACTGGGGTCACCGAAGGCCTCTCCAGCACTCTTTCCAATTGTGTGAGAGAGGTGGAGGGTTTTTAACATTTATTTGTTTAGAGGCCCGTTTTTCCATGCCGGGACTCAAGATCCTGGCTGATCCCAACTTTTAGGCCTTACTGTCCATCTCGTTCTTCATAATCTGATTAATTGCATTTTTTTTGAAGACTTGAACCAGTGAAATCCTTCCCGTGGACTCACTTGAAGAGACATCTTGACATTTCTTTTTAGATCCTGACTCATTTTAATTGTGTTAATTCAAATTGCTGACACAGAAATGCTAGCATTTATCTATTATATGATTAGTCCAAGGCTGCAGGTTATTATGAATAAACTCATTGTCTGCAGGTCTCACAACCACTGTCTTTAATCATTTATGGTTTTACTTTTAGAATGGTAATTAATCCCACTTGTCAGCAGCAATTATTATTGGCTGTGTTTGCTATTGGAGGAATGTTTAAAGAAAACTCAGAAGCTTCACATTCCTCAAACACCAAGCTGGAAATGTGAGGCCTTATTGTAGACTGTATATAAAAGATGGGTGTAGTCATCGTAATCACCCATTGGCTAGTGAAGCGCTGGTGACTCAAGATGAGTGTTTTGTTTTTACTGTTGCCATCTTGGTATTTTGAAAAAAGTGGACACCACAGGCCAACAATTGCCATCTTATGATTAACAAGTCATGAGCCAAAGAGGAAACTTCATGATGATTTTCAGTATGACTTAAAATTAGCTGATTGTGCTCATAAGCACATAGCTCAACCAGCTAAGAGTTTACTGAGGGCACAGATCAAGGAAGGAAAAACTTCTGGAAGTGTGTTTGCATTCAAAGGAGTCGCCCCCTGCTGGTCATTAGAAAGAATGCATATTTAAGGCGCTTCCATGTCAACTAAACTGAAAGGTGCATATATCTTTTTACACTTTGTGGGCCCTACAGTAGCAGTACATTTTAAAAAAAAGTCTAATAATAAATTATTGAGCCTCTTTTATTCGTAGTTTAAGGGGTTTGTAACATAACTAAAAATTGGGACTTTGTAGTGACCTTTACATCAGTGAGTCAGTTTGAATTTTTCGCAAAAAGTTTAAAGATGGCTGTGCTTGTTCATGTGAACCTTGTCTGAATACCACTCTTCTGTTCACAGCATTAACAGTGAGATCATCAGCTAACCTTAGGGTAGAAAGTCTGTTAATTAGTAATGTCAACAAACAGTTAACACCACACAAGGACAAAAAACAAGCACTGGTCTGGGTTTAGATAGCACTTTTGCCATTGATGTAAATGAGAAGCAAGCCAAGGTTAGCCAGCTAGTTGCTATAGTCATAAAGAGTGTCGCATGTACAGTTACTTTGCATTTAATAACATGAATCTCTCTTCAGTGGGAACCTCTAGCTGAACTATTTCAAATACAAATAATACAAAAGTGTGTATTTCATGCCCAGACAGAAACATTTTGATATTTAATATTTATCAAATACAGTTTAGACTGTACAAAAACAATTTGTATAAGATCGATACCTATATTACAATTAATGAATGAACAGGATCAGGCTGTTTTCATACACCTTCCTCCTCACGTGTTTAACAGCATCTGTTTTTATAGGGCTGGGCCTCTTTATCAGTGCTGTAAATGTTTACAGTGTGCAGCAGGTCTAATCCTGGTCTTTCTCAAATGACACCAAGTCAGAAACCACTGGGAAAGGCAATAGCTGGAAATGAGCAGAAGACAGCAACTTTTGTACCTCTGAGTCATTTTTTATTAGAATATAAAATGTAAGTCACATTCAAGTACCAAGAGATTCCAGCCTTGTTGTATATTGTGGAAAACACACATCATTTTAAGGAGCTTCATGCCATTTAAACTCTAAATGAAACAGATGACATGACAAACTCTTTCTTCCACATCAGAAAGTAAACAGAGATACAGAGAACGGATTTTTTTTTTGTTCCTATGATCCATAAAAGGAAAAAAAAGCAGGAGAACGGAAAGAGGGAAACAATCTTAACACACAAAATAAAAAATACAGATGTCACAACCTATTACAGCCCTACCAACACCATTTCTTATTCAAGCACGTTTACAACCTTGGAGTGTAAACTACTTGTATCCTTACTTAAAACATATAGAAACAGTTTAACCTGAAAATCAGCATTTTAAGATTTTTTTATTTGTACACTCAAGTAGCACTTTATTAGGAACACCTGCTTGTGATAGTAGTTAGTTAGCCAATCACGTGGCACCAGTGCTGCAGAAACTGAAGCTTCATTTACAGTGCTGTGCTGAATGGTTGACCATAATGGGACCATAATGTTTGCTCTGCTAACACCAGTGGAAACAGAGATGATCCTGTCAGAGATCAACGTTTAGATGTGAACAACACTTTGCTGAAATGAAGGAAAGAGGTGAGCATGACAAAACGAACAGTTATTAAAACGAGGAAAACAACATATCTCCACATGTTAGCTGTTGCATTTGCATGTTGAGCAAGCTAGGTACAATAAATCCCTCTTACATTTTATTTTGCAGAAATTTTACTCCTGTGCTCATCAATATATTGTGTGCACGCTACAGACCTAACACAGGGGCTGAGGTCTGGATTCCTACAATGTGTTGTTGGATTTCTGGTAGGGAGCGGCTCAGGCTGGGCGTAGGTTATGACATTGGTTTAACACAGCAGTATAAGCTGTAACTAGTTGTAATAACATGCAACTAGTTATTAAGTACAAATTACAGTTTATTTTTGCAATTGATTCGGTTTGTTTGTGCATCTTTACCAGCTGTGGGACTTTGCACAACCTCAAAGTGGTCATCATTTCAGGTCTGGATCTGGACCATTGTTTGAAGGATTGGATATTTTGTGTTACAGCTACAAAAAGACATAAAAATATCACACTGAAAGAAAAAAAAGAGAAATTGTGTTGGGATTCCTTGAGGAAAAAAACAAAACAAAAAACGGATCCTGTTCATACTCAGTTCATATGTGGCATGGAGGGAATTTTCAGCCTTGGTGGATCTGCAGGAATATGGAGTCTCAGACGGCTGTTAAAAATGTGATTCACTGGATTTAAAAACATGTGATCTAATCTAAACACAGGATGGTGAGATTATCACATACAGCCCAGATAGCAGAAATGCAGCGAGGATCTATCGCCATGTAAATGGTAGGTCAAAATCAGCATGAGCCAACCTGCCCAGGCTGCTGGTGTCAGTGGGATAACATGGGGAATGTTTTCTTGGTCTCTTTCTGGCAGCATATTACCAACAATCACCAGTCACACTGGAAGGAGTCATCTTCTAATGGTTCCTTCATCTTAAATGTGGTTTTATAAATATGAGACTGAATTCAGACGACCTACGTCGACGTCCTAACCAGCAAGTCTGAATCCAGAAGAACAACTCTGGCAACACAGGAAGTAAACTGAGGCTGTTGGGTAGCAAAGAGAGGGCCTACCTGAACCCAGTGTGGTGTTCCTAATAAAGTGCTTGGTTGGTATTTTTGTTTTTCCTGTGTTTAAGCTTTTTTGCCCATTTTTCTGTCAAAATGGATTATATATATTGAGCTATGTGTAAATGCACTGAGAAAAGTTTTAAAGTGCTTAAAAGCTTTTCCCAATGGAAAAAACAAATCAAATTAGTGCAAAAGACCAAAACAACAACAGAGAAGAGAAAATATCCGTCTCATTCTCGCAGTTCGAGCTTGCCGTCTCGGACTCTCCACCTCCAGTGCTGGCATCTGTCAGGAGCAGGAACACAGCGAAGCCACAGACCCGACTCTCTGATCTCTCGTTCAAAGGACACCGTCTTCCTGTCCAGAGTCTCCAAAGTGAAGGCTTTCCCTGAGATCTGAGCGACAGGTGTAATTATTCATATGGATTCTGGCTGACTGGGTGTCAGATGTATTTGCAAAGGGTTAATGCTCAAGTGGTAATGATAATTTAGTATATTTGTTCTTTCCTTAGATAGTTAGATTTAAATCTAAACTTCCCCAATTTTGTTCTCTAACTGTACTTCGGGACATTTCCCTTTCTGTTCCGGAAATAAGAAAAGAGAAAAAAAGCAAACCAAAATACACTTTGAGGAAACAAAACAGAAACCTCGGTCTGATGGCTAAAAGGTTTCTGGACATCTTAAAACTCTCTCGTACCTGATCACTAATGCCTATGGCAACATGGCCCACTTTGATCCGCCTACGTTCGCGTATCCTCAAACACTTGCCCTCGGGGTCCTCTATCCAGACATCAATACCTGCAAATGTCAGAGCATTAGAAAAATTCTGCCAACAGCCGTCGATCAGCACAGAGGTGCATCCCTGCCGTCTTACCCTCAAAGCACTGTGAGGACGGCCGATTGGCTAAAGCTAACCACTCCAAGCACGCGTCAGTCTGACTGTTGCAGGAGGAAAAGATGCCAGAGCTGAGGTCATCAGACGAGTGATCGGAGTCCTAAAAATAAGAAAGAAGATTTTCTTTTGTGGAGGATTTTATTTTGTACATAAATTTAAACATGAAGCATGCACGCTCGTGTTTGTTATGTAAAAGATGGACGTAGCATAACAGTCTCAAAATTCAAGCCAGTGAAGAAGCGTCTCAAGCAAAGCAGGCTGCACTTTAGCTTGTGATTAAAAAACTGGTGCAGTATGAGCCACACGTCTCTCAGTTTGACCGTCAGACTCTCGTCATGTCTGGTTTCTAAACGCTAAGATGGCGAAGGCGAAAGCACTCGCTTCGAATTCCAAAAACAAGACTTTGCAAACCAGTAAGGGACGTCAAGGTTGGCTACGTCCCTCGTGCACGGGTACTCACCTTCTCTGAGGCATCTATCTGCGACGTGTCAGAGCAGCTGAAGCAGGATGGTGGTTCATCTCGAGGTTCAGGGGACGGGGTCTTGATTCTGGTACCTTTAGTCACATCTAGTAAAGGACAACATGTTAAAGGTTTCTGTTATTAGCGGACATTGATGAGGCTTTGACAACCTTGTCTGAAACAAGCCAAGTTAGTCCCTTTAAACCGACTTTGTTTGATTCGCTGTGCCCATAAACAAAACATTTGAAGATCATGTGGATGTCAGGATTTCAAGATGGCGCCAGTGTGTGTGGCTCGCCGTCTGGCTCTTCCTCTGTTGTGTTTGCTTATGTTGTTTTTTATTGCTAGAGTCAACTCTCTTTTAATGTACAATCGCCAAAAACTGTTGGACCTCCGACTGAAGCCTTTGGCATTGATTAGAGGGGTTGACTCAATTTGTTTTTACATGTTTCAATTAATTTTAGTTTTTTAGTTATTTATTTTATCTTATCTCATTTAAATTTTCTTTACTTATGCTATTAGCATGTACAGCACTTTGTGAACTCTGGTTTTATGTTAAAGTGCTTTATAAATAAAGCTGGTATGGTATGTGTGCCTGAAATGACCATATTAGGGATATCTTGTCTCTGTGACATCATGCAGAACCAAGAAGAAAAATGCATGAAAACAAGTGTTTATTGCAGTCTGAAGCTGGAATTTTTGGATTAGGTTTACATAAACGGACTTCTTTTTTTTCTGTTTAATACGAGCGTCCATCATTGTAACTGCAAATAAATGACAGAATAACAGAAAGAGGATAATATGTCCCATTTAAAAGAACAAAGAGCTCTGTAAGCTCATCTGAGCCACATGTATAATAATAATATGATTCGGGGCTTTAGTCATGCTCCGCTGAGTTGTTTTATGACTCACCATCTCTGAGGTATTCCAGCTCTGCTTCTGATCCCCATGAATTCTCTTCTATCTGGTGACTTTTTTGCAGTAAAGGGAAAAGGCCTCGGAGAGCACGAAGATACTCCGTGGACTCGGTAGAATCCCACTCTTCCTCCTCCTCTTCATCTCCTTCCTCTTCCCAATCCCCCTCATAGTCCTTCTCAGTTTTCAGCCACTTCTCCTGAATATATTCGTCCTCCGCCATGTATATATCTACCTCTGAATCAGACCCAGTCTTCCAGTCTTTGTCATTAGTGATGTAATCATCCTGCAGTGGTTTTGGCTCAGAGTCCCACTCCCCAGTTAAGCAAAATGTCTCCAACTCAGATTCTTTGTCTGAGTTTCCTTCTGACCAGTCGTTGCTGTCCTCGTCTACTGCTGCAGTTCTCCAGGGGCTCACCCAGTACATAGCAGGTGCTGAGCCAGTATGTGATGGTTTATTCTGAATCTGATGGGACAAAGAGCAGCGAGCGTCTTCATTCTGGTTCTGGACATGATACCGTTTTTCACAGGCGCTTTTCATGGAGCAAGAACTCAGACCTCCAACTGTGGAGAAAATAATTTGCAGTGTCACAATATGCTTAAAATACTTGGCATCTATAGACAGCTGAGTCCCTTCTTTGGCAAAAAGTGGATTTGGATACAGCTCCTATTTTATTTTCCTCAGGAGATATTATATAATCTGTTTTATTTGTTTTACCAAACCATCTTTATTTATAAAGCACTTTAACATAAAACCAGAGTTCACAAAGTGCTGTACATGCAAATAGCATAAGCAAAGTAAAAATAAAATAAAAATAAGATGAAATAAGATCAAATAAATAACTAAATAACTCAAATAAAATAAAACATCAAAAATTGAGTCAACCCCCTTAAACAGTGCCAAAGGCTTCAGCAAATAAATATGTTTCAAGAAGACTTTTAAACTCAGAAAGAGAAGAGGCCTGTGTAACGTGCAAGAGCAGATCATTCCACAACTTTGGAGCAGCTGCAGCAAAAGCACGGTCACCTTTAAATTTATACTTAGTTTTCGGTACCTTAAGGAGCTGCTGATTGGCGGACCTAAGGGAACGGGCAGGTGTATATGGTTGTAGTAGCTCTGAGAGGTCGGGGGGGCAGGCCTTTAAGAGATTTAAAAACTGTGGGATTATAATATTACTTTATGCCATGTTAGACCCCTAATTAAAGATTGAATTATTATGTAGTTTTAGTTTGCATTATTCTCCTGAATTAGAAGAAGGTGATAACTATTACATTTGTTAAACTGATTTGCATTACATTAGACTGCTGAGTGATTGTGAATGAATGATATTGTTTTATGATGCATTATACTGCTGAGTTATAAGAAATACTGTTCGCAGAAAGTCATCGCCTTATTTGTCTGATTAGAAGAGAACAGAGCATACTGCCCCATCTCAGCAGGAGCAGATAAACAGGGAGCCAAGGTCGTAGCTTGGGCGCTGTGTGAGAGAAAGAATGTGAATGTTTAGGCTTTTATGATTAGGTGGGGGCCACTAGAGGCTATAAGAGTTTGATCAATGCTCCACCATTTTGAGATCTGATGCTGTCTGCGTACAGTGTTCATCTCCCACAAGTGTACATTTCTTTCCACTGCTATGCCGATGACTCCCAGATTTATTTCCCACTTAAAAAGATAAATGGCTTCTCAGTAGACCTGCTGCTCAGATGCCCTGATGAAATAAGGGCCTGGATGGCTTTGAAGTTTTTACATTTTAATGAACAGAAAACAGAAGTGATGGTTTTTGGTGGCGCTTCTGAGGCCACTATTATAGATCTTGGTTCGCTGGCACAGTATGTTAAACCAGTCATCACTAATCTGGGAGTTAAAATAGAGGCAAATCTTAAACTTGAAAGCCAGGTCAGAGCTGTTGTAAGATCTAGCTTTTTTCATTTGAGGGAATTAGCCAAAATAAAGCCTATCTTATCAAAACAGCTTTTTGAGACAGTAATCCATGCCTTTGTTACTTCTAGGCTGGATTATTGTAACGCGCTTTATTTTAGGGTTAGTGATGCGTCCATTAGGCGTCTGCAGGTTGTCCCCTTAAGTCCGCCAATCAGCAGCTCCTGAAGGTACCGAAAACTAAGTATAAATTTAAAGGTGACCGTGCTTTTGCTGCAGCTGCTCCAAAGTTGTGGAATGATCTGCTCTTGCACGTTACACAGGCCTCTTCTCTTTCTGAATTTAAAAGTCTTCTTAAAACATATTTATTCGCTGAAGCCTTTGGCACTGTTCAAGGGGGTTGACTCAATTTGTTTTAACATGTTTCAATTTATTTTAGTTTTTTAGTTATTTATTTCATCTTATCTTATCTCATTTTAATTTTCTTTACTTATGCTATTAGCATGTACAGCACTTTGTGAACTCTGGTTTTATGTTAAAGTGCTTTATAAATAAAGATGGTATGGTATGGTACATTAAAATCATCAACCGGACCAGTGTTGTTATTGTGTTTTTTCTCTTGTATCCATCTCCAATATTTTGAATCCGTAACAAAACTAATGAGAGAATTTTAAAAACAATCCTAAAACGTACAGGTAGCCAGTGGAGTGAAATTAAAATGGGGGTAATGTGCTCAGACTTCTTTGTTCCAGTTAAAAGACGTGCTGCAGCATTTTGCACAACCTGCAGACACCTAATGCATCACTAACCCCACAATAAAGTGCGTTACAATAATCCAGCCTACATGTAACATGGATTACTGGATTACTGTCTCAAAAAGCTGTTTTGATAAGATGGGCTTTATTTTGGCTAATTTTATTTGTTTGGTGATTACATGCAGCTTTTCTCTAAAGGCTTTGAATGCTTGTATCGTGATTTAAACTCATTAAACTGCTCTCACAACTCTAATGTAATATAAACTGTACACACTTAAATGATTAGAAGATCATCGACCTGCTCTGAGGGCCTTGGTGGTTTTCTTCCTGAGCTCAGTCGCTGACGCTCTCCTTTCGGGGTCCTTCTGGAGTCCAGCCCTGAACACTTTAGCTGTGAAGTTGTTACACTTGGATGGCACCTCCCACAGAGGCGGAGGCTCATTGACAATCTAAAACAGATGAATACGCAAGTGTGGTTTTGTCCCATTCAGCCTGTAACTGTCTGATTTTCCACAAACAGCAAATAAGAGATTTTTACCTGGAGACACAGCGGATGGGAATAGTAACGTATCCATGGCTGGCATCCATTGAGCATGTGCAGTAGCATACAACAGCTGCTCCACACATCCGCCTTGGCGCAGAGTTGATCCCCTCGTGCCACCTCAGGGGCCATGTGGGTCTCTGTGCCGGGGAATGCAGCTCCTACATTCACAAACGTTAAATGAATTGAAAGTCTTAAAACTCAAAAAGCCACTCACAACGACGTAGAGGTCAGAATATGTCCAACGTTGTGGTTAATAATCAAATACTGGGAAGACTGTTGCAAATTTTTGAATGCTAACACGGTAGGCTAAGAGTATTGCATGCTATCTTTTAAAGATATGAATGTTTAAAGGTTGAAAGATGACGGTGAAAGGCAGATTTATTCACTGCAAACTCCTTATTGTGTATTTATGGGAGCCTAGGCAGTAGATCACTTCACAAGTAGATTTTAAAAAGACTGACAGTTTGCTGTGATATATATGTATGTGTTTTAATCTAATTTGGTGTTTGAACCAAAATGTTAGTCATCTGTAAACTGCAACATAGTTTATTTCAGACTTTTGAGGATCAACTTACCCCTGAAATTCTTGGTGCTCCAGCCACTGTCATCTAAAGTCTCTGAGAGACCAAAGTCACAGAGGAATGTGTCTCTGCAGTCTGCAGACAGCAGCACATTGTCAACTGGAATAAGATCAACACGCAGGATTCAGTGGGACAGCTTGTTTTCATTGGGTGCTCATTATGAAACAGCTGACTGAGAAGCAGGAGGCTGTCAGAGGCTGTAAGAGTGATGGGTGCATGGGGGGCTAAAGCCTGAACGGCCATCTCCAGGTAGAATGAGGTACCATCTACAAAAAAAGCACAGGAACTTTGTGCTATCTGATATGATGAGAGTGGGTAATTTGACGGATGTATGATGAGCGAAGCTTTTAGACATGAGCTCAGAGCACAATAGAGGGGCCTAATGTGAGCAAACCCCTCCTGCTCAATCGTATGAGCGGGGATTACCGAGGGTTTAGGGGCGAGGTGTCCCTTTAGGATTAGGAGATGTTAGCTGACGGCACAACCACCAGCTTGAGGCTTCGCTGAGCTCTTTTCTCTGTATGTTCTACTGACAGTGTTGGGGAGTAACGGAATACATGTACCGCCGTTACGTATTTAAAATACAAAATATGAGTAACTGTATTCCGTTACAGTTACCGTTTAAAAAGGTGGTATTTAGAATACAGTTACTTTGTTGAAATAAATGGATTACACGGCGGTACTTCCCTGTTTCATATCGTGGCGGGTCAGGCCTGTTTGGGTTTTGTTTGACAGCTACGTTCTGTTGTTCCAGGCAGCGTTACGGTTGCCATGGTTACAGGGTGACGCTCTCTCTCTGCGTGTTTCCTGGGTGAGAGAGGCCTTTTTGTTGTTGTTGTGCTAAGCTACAGAATGCTACAGGTATAGCTCTAAAGAATGTAGCATCATAGGCAGTGTAGTCCGTGCTGCAGGGAGAATGGACTGCCATACCCGTTATGTGTCTGTGAGCGAGGGAGGGAGAAAAAGGAAAAGTACGAGCTGTCATCGAGCAAAAACGGGAGCTGGAAGCATGTAAATATAATAATAACCACTGCAGCCAAGAAGAGAGCCTGACGAGCCCAGTTGTAAGTAAGCTATTAAGACTCGACTGTACACCGTGTTCGTGTTTTCCTCCAAAAACAATAAGTTCCGTTGGAGCAGCCTTTCAACGCCTCTCTCTGTCTCTGCTAGCAAAGTTGACCCAGACAACAAAGTAAAGCTAGTTTTCAGCTACGAACCCACCGTATTAGCCAGAGGTCCCTTTACTACGGTTCGGAGCCGCGGACCTTCAGTAACAGTAATAAATCACAGCAATAGTACATTCATGTAGTTGTAAACAGCATGATAATATATTAAGTAATCCAAAGTATTCAGAATACGTTACTCTCATTGAGTAACGTAACGGAATACGTTACAGAATACATTTTGGGGCATGTAATCTGTAATCTGTAATGGAATACATTTTAAAAGTAACCTTCCCAACACTGTCTACTGATTATATAAAATCTCTGCAAAGGTACTTTGGGGTCTCACAAAAAACTCGGGGTAGAGTCTAGCACGTCTTATCTCAGTAGAAAGATACTCCAAAACAAGTAAAAGTCTCCATTGCAAGTTAAAGTCAAAATGAGCCCAAATAATGTGTATAATGAACTAAAGATAAAAGTACTACCTATATACTTGTGTCCTTTATTTTTTAGCAACTTCTATAAATTAAGAAAAAGATTTTGCTATAAAAAGCACTGCCTAAAAATAAAGCATGACATCATTATTGTTTTTATCTACTCAGTGAATGATGCAAAGAGGCCAGACGCTTATAGCTCCTGCTTCTCAGTGTTTTCTTTTAATGATTATTTTTAAGAGTATTTGCTGATATTTTTTTACTTCCTTGAGTAAAATGCCTGAATACGTCCGCATTCACCTGCACATTTGATTTATCGTATATATAAAATGATTAGGACCACACTGGTCACTCTAAAATGTCCAGAGGGTTTGAATTCTCTTAATTTCTACATATTATCATTCAGATCTAAGTCATTATACAAAAAAAGAAGACATACCTTTGACATCCAAATGAACCACCCTTCTCTGGTGTAGGTGTTCTAGCGCCCCCAGTGTTTGATGAAGGTAATGCAGGGCCAGATCTTCAGGTAGGCAGTTCATCTCCTTTAGAAGCTGGGCTAAACAAGCTGATGGGGTTTGGGAGAGTATGATTACTCTCTCCGACTGCTCAGATGGTTTTTATGCAGTTTGTAGCGCGTAGTTAGGTTACCTGGCTTCAGGTCCATGAGGAGAACGACGTTAAGCCCCTCCCTCACAGCTCCAAAGAGCTCCACGACTCGAGGAGAGTTCAGAGCACTCCATGTGCTCACCTCCTCGCTGCTGAAATGACTCAGTGGAATCTGAGAAGAACGGTCAACAATGAGCTAAATAACAGAAATCAGTTTAAATAAAACCAGCATGTCAGCTCTCGGGAGTTTAAACCTCCCGGGTGGAGCACATCTGGATTGTAATGACTGACTCAGCGACTTGGCTTACCCTCTTGGCAGCACATTTGAAGCCGGTGCTTCTGTCACGAACGCAGAACACGTCACCATATGATCCATTCTGGATGTGATGAAGGACAAAGTATTCCTCTCCCTCTCTGTACTGACAACTGCTGGGCTGGAGATGCTTGATGAAACAAAGAGAGAAAAAAGGAAACGAGTTAAATCACAAATCCCCCATAAAAAACAACTTTTACAGCCAGTCTTCCTCATTTAAGCGCTGAAATCCCAGATGAGCCTTCGCTTCAGGCCAG
The DNA here is from genome assembly GCF_056152115.1 of Neolamprologus brichardi. NCBI lineage: Eukaryota > Metazoa > Chordata > Actinopteri > Cichliformes > Cichlidae > Neolamprologus > Neolamprologus brichardi. Next base: position 24,124,564 of record NC_142111.1, on the reverse strand, counting down.
TATTCAAATCTAGACCAAGTTACTGCTAACAGTTCTTCATCCTGGCGTTGTTCCCGCTGGTGCAGAGGCCGCTCTTCAGCAAAGGTTTCTCCATTTGGAGAACTGCTAACAGTAAGTTGCCTTATTTATTTTTATTTTTTTATTGATTGATTGATTGATTTCTTTTGGCTCATAACTTTTATTGTATTTTAAATGTGTCTTTAGCTTCTAAACATTCACATCAGTCACATGAAGTAAAAGTTTCCACCTTTATGTGGTGAAAAGTCTGCATTCAGAGTTTTAGATGTCACAGATTTTTACTAAATTATGAATTAAAAACATTGTTATTCATTATTGTTGGTTAAAGCGAAATTTTTACTTAAATTCGAGTCCTTGAGAAACGCTACGAGGTAACCTGATGTGCATCTCCTTAGAACAGTGGTTCTTAACCTGGGTTCAATCGAACCCTAGGGGTTCGGTGAGTTGGTCTCAGGGGTTCGGCAGAGCCTCCGCCATGACATGCACGGCTCATTTTGTGCACCAGTAAAAAAAATCATATTTTATTTTTCACTAAAGAGGGGTTCAGTGAATGCGCGTATGAAACTGGTGGGGTTCGGTACCTCCAACAAGGTTAAGAACCACTGCCTTAGAAGCTGAACCAAATGCTGCACTGATGCAGCAACTGTGATTGGCCCGTTCAGTACCTGAATACTACTGCTTCTGCTGTCTACTGTCCATAAACAAAAACAGTGTGGATGGACTGGATGTGGATGTCTTACGTCATGAAATATGAGTCCTTCGTTTGCAGGTTTCGATGTTTTCCAGCTGTTTAGGATCCGTTTGATGAAATCTCTGCAGAAAGCTGAAACAAGCAGCTTTGGTATGTGCGCCACTTTGCCCCTCAGCTCATCTAAAACTGCGTCACTCATGTCATCAAACCCAAAGGAACACTGGGATGTATTCTCAGTGCTGAGGCTGTGGGAATACTCTGAATTTCCCAGTGGGTTTTGCACACTTCCTCTAGAGTCAGAATTCCATTCTGCATTGGAGGAAGGGGTAAATCCAGACACATACATGAGGTCAAAGGTCGACATGATGCCTTGTGTGCCGACATCGACGTCGTAAGACGAGTCTGAGTCGCTTTCATGAGTGCGAACAGAGTCGGTATCCGAGCCCGAGCCTCCTCTGTGGTCGGTGCTGGATGTGTCTTCTGTATCTACGGATCTGCGTTGGTCCTCTGACGGCGACGCCTCCTCTGATCTCCTCGCGCAGTCGCAAACGTCTGCGCAGCTGCAGCTGTCACACACGCACGAGTCTCTGCAGGGGTCTGAGGCCGAGTCAGTAAACTGAGGAGGAGGAGGTATGATTTCAGCCGATGAAGTCGTCTCTCTGTCTGCTGATTTCAGCCAATCAATCTCCTGCACCCACAGACCCTGGATGATAGGAGGCTCCTCCCCTTCCTCCAGGCTCTGTGTGGTTCTGGTTTTCCGGCGCTGTTTTCTCTGGAGGTGGTAGCGCGGGAATTTGGTGGCTGTTTCAAAGTTCTCATCATCTGAGTCGCTCACAAAGGCGGCTTCCTTACCGAGAGTCCTGCAAATGAGAAGAAGTATGAAAATTTGGTTTCTCACACAGAACGCTTGATGCTTTCTTTAAAATCCAGCTGATCACAATGTTGTTTGGAGCACATGAGATATTTAAAGTGCAGGAAGAGGTCATTGTGTCATGCACACAGAAAAAGCACAGCTAAAACCTTGTTACCATCTATGAATACAAATATGTAGCTGGTCATGAGCACATAAAGAACCCTGAACCCTCACGTACAAGCTGAATGGAAGCCATATAATACCTGTATCCTATATTTTTGGCCATGGAGGGCATTTAAGCCTGTGCACAGGTAATGTGTGTTGTGTTCTTTACCTGTGCTTTTGGAGGAGGCGAGACTGAGAGTAGGGGCACTGAGTGTTGGTCGGGCTGAACTCCTGGAAGTCTTCTCCTGGGACAGAGAAACAGTAGGAGTTCGAGTTAGAGAAGTCTCGTTGTGGATTAAAGTTCTGGTCCATGTGCTACAACTGCATGCTTCCATTCAGAGGTGTAACAGTAAAAATGTTGTCTTCGGTTTTTCTGCATTCCTCTCTGGAAGCTTTTAGCTGCTATTATGTTATTTTGCACAACAGGAGCTAATGCACCATTTCTTTAATACACCTACTTGGTGGTGAACATTAGTGATCTTTGGTTGCATAAGCAGCTGTTTTGCAAACCTGAAAAGTGCTGATGTACAACTCAAAACAATTATAGATCATTGAAAACCTTTAAGCCTGTTTTAGTCGTTACTCTCTAAAAGCAAGATCAAAGCCCTTTGATTAAAAGAAGTTCAGTTCATTTTTATTTCAAACATTTCAAACATGTGCCTTCACAATCATTACAAAATATCATTCCATTATTTGTTTGAAAAGGAGTAGGCAGAAGTATTTACTTATTTGTCCCTACCCCCTCAAGTTTTACTTCAATTCATTTAATTTTTTTAGTCTTAAATTAAACAAACAACATATGAAACAAAAGTAAAGCAAAACAAAACATACATAAATCAAAATCAAGAAATTAGCAAGCCCCACCACAGTATAGTTTCTTTCATATGAAAAATACAGAATGTATATTTGCAGATACACAAGTTATGGAAAAACAAACAAACCAAAACAAAAAACCCAAAAAAAGAACCACAACACCATTACCAGCAACATTACCGTCCTGGGTTAACCCCGTTTTCTTCATTCTTATACTTATTTAAAATTAGGTTTTTATATTTTACTTTAACCTGGTTTATGTTTTTACTGTCTTTTATTTCTTCTGTTAGACTGTTCCATAATTTAACTCCTGCAATTGAGATAGTTCTTAAAGTTGTTCTAGCACTTTGTATTTTTAAATTCCAATTCCCTCTTAAGTTATACCCACCTTCTCTTTCTATGAACAATTTACAGATTTCTTTTGGAAGCAATTTATTTCTTACTTTATACATTATTTGCACTGTTTTAAGTACTCATCTTGTGCTGACATGAAGTTTTTTGGCCCCTCAGGGCTTGCATTAAGTCGTGTGCAGCCCCATGATAGACTGGAGACTTGTGCTGGATCTACATGTGCTTTCATTGTGTGTTTTTTAAACCAAAATAATAGAAGGATGCAAGTAGCTAAGACAAAAAGGAAAACAATGTAAAACAGTCCTGACTCAGATCTGATCTCAGTCTTACTTACGCTCAGCCTGCGCGACTATAGAAACACACGGATTCTCCTCGGAAACTTCACGCCCCTGTGTGACAACATGCTTGGCTGTGCCGCGCTGCATCACTCGACTCAGGTGGGGGCCGATGGCTTGGACCAGCGAGTCCTTCTCCTCCTCGCATCCCTGATCGTCGTCCACTTTGGTGAGAAACGAGATCTCGGATCCGTCAGCCACGATGACGAAGGGTGTGCTGGAGTTAAACATCCGAGGTATGGCCATGTCTCTGTCGCTGTCGGTCGGCATCTAGAACTGGAGGAGAGAAGGAGATGGAAAATATGTTTAAAAGAAGAGAAACCAAACCAGCAAGTTTCATACGGAGTATTTTGAAGTAAGTCAGACACTACTAAAAACCCTGGTGTGGATAACTTGGCCACACAGAATGGACCCTGTTCTTTTAGTACTTTAAAGGTGTGTGTAGAATAATGTTAAGAGACCGTGTGCGTGGATAAAGGATGGATACATTTGTTTTTTCTTGGCGATAAAATGTCTGAGAATAACCAAAGTTAGCAGGTTTCATCCTGAATATTTAAATATAATTTGGTCTCCAACCCTTGTAGTGAATGGGGAGATATTTTCTTGCTTGGCTGCTAATAAGTTAGAGTATAAGGAAGCTATATGCTTTAAAAAGACTTTATGATCAGTAGGCCTGTCTAAGAAAACTAATATGTGAGCTTTTTGAGCGGCAGCAGATGCAAATACTTATCCCTAAATCTGCTTTAATTTAATACAAGAACAAAATAATAGACTGAGTTTGCTTTTTCGTTATAACCGACTGTTTAGGGACAACACCTGCACAGGTAAGGAGTTTAACCACTTGGGGTCACTATAGATCAGATTTTTTAGGTGCTGCTCAGCTCATTTCTTTCCCTGGTGTGCAGATGGATCCATTCGTTTTTTTGTAAAACAAATGAATCATCATCTAAAGCCAGGAGTTCATAAAATGATCAGGAATACTGTATGGAAATATGTGATATTGGATATCTTTTCTGTTTTTATTTCAACAGTTGGAACCACTGAGAAATATGTATGAAGAAATATGTGTATATGTTTTATTTTTTCATTAATTATTTAAATATCTATCCTACATTTTTATGTTAAGCAGGAAAACTATTTCATTCTTATATCCTTAATTATACAACCCTAGTTTTGTCATATTTACACAAGATATGGCAGATATGATATGACAAATACCAGGTTGTAATATCAGCCAGTAATTGAGCCTAAAATAATCATTTATGCTTTACTTTTAGGTTCCTGCAACACAAGAAGCCTGATTAATTCAGCCGTAGTAGAAACCACTGATTTGTAGCTGACAAGCACTTTAATGTGGTGGCATTTGCCGTGGCGGGGTGTGAATGAAGGGACACCGGTTGTAAGCCCGGAAAGGTGAATATAAATAGCGCACAGAGGGGCGGTTGCGTGCCTTCCACTGAGGCTGTCCAGCTGTCAAAGTCTCTCTTGCTCAGGGCTCGCCATGTTGACAGCGAATACAGGGGGACCAAAACAGACACTCTTCCCACTCACAGAGGCCGCACTTGTCCTGGAAGTGCTCGCACAGAGCCTGCGTGAATGGATACCTGAAGAGCTTTACTTTGATAATATGGAGTTAACCAGGCTTTATCTACAGATGAGCTTCATCTAAGAGCCAATCAGACTTTCAGGACATGCAAGATCGACATGTTAGACTCTGGAAATGCTGCAAGTTTCACTAAACTTTCCATCAGCCTCGAACGTCCTTCTGTGACCTGACAGTGAGGACACCTCCAGCTCAGCAAAGTCTGACTCAAACATCCAGTCACAGCAGAGCACATTACCTTAGCTCAGTCAGCTGGTCTCGGGTTCAGCTGAAATCCTGCAGAAGAGATCGAGGTTTCCTCTCGTGACTCCTTCTGTCTTCTGCCGTCTGTCCGTTCTGTGTTATTATGTGTTTGTTAGTTTCCAAGTGTAACTTACCGGCTTTCTGCCCCCACAGGCCCTGCTGATTGGCTGACCATGTGTGTGAGTTACGAGCTCTTGCACCTCTGTCACCCGGGCCCACCCACTCGCCCACACCAGCCTCAAACACACTTCATGGATTCCGTAAGTGTCCTCGATGGCACTTGGGTCTTTAAACCCACTCCAAGTGTCAGTTTAAAGCCAAATCCCCACTGTTCAGCTCTAAGCGTCAGTATGACGGCTCTTATTTTCAATAAAGAAGATGTAGAGCAAGAGAAGCATTGTTTTCCAGCAATAGAAACATGTCTCCTGTGCTTAAGAAGTTGTGAGGGCTCAAAAATGCTGGAAAAATCAAAATAAAACACCAAATTTCAGCCCACCCATATGTGGGGCCTATGACTGCTTTCATTAAGGGGTGGATCGGGTGATTTCAGGCGACCTCATTGATATGCTGCTGTGGGTTTCCCATGATGCACTGAGACCTGAGACCACATAGAAACCTGCCCCTCCCCTCGCCTGATTCTGCTGAAAGTCTCTTCCTGTTAAATGAGAGTTCTTCCTCTCCACCATTACCAAGTCGTGCTCGCAGGGGATCGTCTGTTTGTTGGACATTTCACTCATATATCTCAGGGTCGTTACCTTGCACTATAAAGTACTCCGAGGTGTCTGTTGTGGTGAATTGGAGCTGTACAAATACAATAAAATTAAAATCTTTTGTGTATTGTGGTGAAGAAAACCATGCAGCTTAATCAGCAGTTTCATAATAAAGGTACTGATGATGATTTAATAATTAAATAGAGATGTCGTGTAAATAATGCACATATTAAGATGCTGTGAAGAATTGTGTAATTATTGTTTTGTACAGTTATGCATACGAACTCTCCTCCCACCTGTATACACAACCTTGGAGTCAATTTGCTGAAAAGGTGAAAAAGAAATCATACTTTGTATAAACGTAAGGATCAAATTGAGGCTCCTCTTGTTATTTGGTGACAGACAAAATCAAATTGTTGATAAATTGAACCCTATTGTTGATATGATGTCGTTACATATACACACACACTGATATCTGTTTGTGTATAGAGTTAAAGAATGATTGCATAACATATTTGAAGTGACACTTGTAAAAAAAGCTCAGTTTCTTCTGTCTCTTGACAACTGGACGGTGCATTCCTGTGTGAATTAGTAAAATACCATAGGAGGGAGTGCGCTGTGTGTGTGATTTGGGTGGAGGGTCGCTCTCCCTGGCAACACGTGAATGGAATCAGAGGTCGACCAATTGTGAGGCTGTGCAGAAAGTTTCCTCGCACGTCAGTGGGTTACTGTCACTCCAGTCCTCGCTGCTGTTGGTGGGTCGAATCAGCTATACATAGAAGTGAAAAGCCTCATTGAGGCTGTTTCAGCGTCTTCATTTCTCATTCACTGATGGAAATAATAAATCAGTGCCAATGAGGGCGAACCATAAAACCTGTTTTTATGTAATCAGGATCTATTAAAATAATTTTTTACCACTTTCTGGGGCAAAACTGGAGAAGACAGAGCTCTGTGAGGCTCTTAGGCCAGGTTAACTTAGCATAAGTCGACATATATAGCTGTAACAGTTTGTTGTTTTTTAAAAAAAAAAACTACTAGACCTTATTTCTCTTTTTAAATCCAGAGGCAACCACACTTTTGAGGTTGTATCACCTTCCATTTTTATATTAAAGTACCTTAATTCATCTGCAAATCGCTTGAACTATTTACAAGATTTATTAGTGAGAGGAGTCAACTTAAACAAGAGCACGGTCATAAACAGAAACTCTGCACAGGTGCCGTGGGAAATCTGAGTCAAGTGGTACTTGTGGAGAGTTTGTATTTACTGGTAAATGCAGGCCAGTAGTTATACTTTAACCTGATTAATTTTAAGTTTTCTTCTTTTTTGGGTAAAAAACAATCCTTGACATGGTAATAAAAGAGTATTCTCACCAAAGTTGAATTTAACAAGTTTTATTTTGATGGAAGTTCAAGTTAAATGTTCAGACTTTTACTAAATTTTATTTGATTACATTAAAGTATTTTATTACATTTAACTAATCAAATTAGGCCAATTTTGATGGAGCTCCTGACCCAGCCCAAGCTGTCTATGAAGACGAGGAAAAACTCCCCGGGGGGCCAGATGGATGGGAAGAAACCTCGGGAAAGCCCATTCAAAGAGAGGTCCCCTTTCCTGGGATGGCTGGGGAGGTTACAGGAACTCCCGGATAGCAAAATTTAGAATAGGCCAAAAAAACTAAAAACAATCTTTTTCTGTAAAAAAGACAAAAAAAGAAAGTTAGTTAATGTATCACACTTATATGATAAGATATGAAGTGTGTGTCCTTTTTTTTTTTTTTGCCTGTCCCATTTGGTTCTTTAGCCGTCAGAATTGTTGTCTGAAGACCAACAAGGATACCCAATGGATTTATTTTGCCAAATGGATCATCATGGTATTACCGTATTGGTCCATTTGATCGACAATATATGAAGTGTGTGTCTGTGTGTGAGAGACGGATTTATCTGAGCCAGGGGTGAAGCTGGAGGTCCCCCAGCGTTGGGCGCTTCTCCGGGACGTTGGTTAAACATGCGTCCAAGAAGTTCCGGCAGTCTGGAGAGAAAGAAAGGAGAAAAAAGATGAAGATGATAGTTCCAGTGATCCAAGCCATCAGTGAATGTTGAAGCGTGACATTTTCTTACGTGGCGACAAATCCTTGTTGAATTTCAGTTCCTTTTGGAGGAACGTCATGGTATTAAAGTCCCCCACATGAAGCGCTTCATACAGCACCACTCCCATTTGCCACACCGTGGTGGGTCCAGCCCTGTATTTTTTGCGTCCGTAACATTCGGGAGGGGTGTGAATAGGTGTACCTAATAAACAGACACAATGACAATTTCTTGTAAAACAAAAAGGCACAAATTGCTACATGTGTGAAGAGCAGGAGCTGAATATGTTACCGTAGAAGAGGCGGTACACCGATCGCTTCTTAGCAAAGCAGCTCAGTCCAAAGTCGATGATACGAACACGAGGCACATCTGAGCCGGTCTCAATCAGAATGTTCTCACTCTTGATGTCCCGGTGAAAGATGTGTTTATCCTCCAGGTCCTTTGCTGCATCAACCAGCTGCTTCAGAATGACCTGGAAAAGATGAAAAAGACAGTAATGAGTCAATGGGTTGATGCTTCTCTGATACTCTGTGCTTTGATTGAATGCTGTACAGTCTAAGGCTCTTCCAGTCAACTTACCTTGGCCTTTTCCTCTGGTAAACATCCTCCATTTTCTGTTATGTAATCATGGAGGTCCACAGCGGGGAGAGGTCTCTCCAGCACCAGGATCAGCTCTGTGCTGAGGTCAAACCTGTCACGGCCGAGGCCGCCTCAAAAGAGAAAGGACTCAAATGCTGGACGCCGCACAGCACGTAAGTAGTTTTAGAGACAACGTTCATTTTCTCAGTAAGTTTTCATAAACAGGAAACTGGAATGTGTGTTTAACAAGTGCAAAATGCCACAACTAAACCAAAGGGGTTTTAAGCAGCCTGGGCTAAGTAAGCAATCTGGTGTTGGTCAGTGGAAACAGCAGTTCCAGGGATTGGGCTGGAGGGAGAGTCAAACTGGGTGCGGGGTTAGGGTCAGAGTCACTGTAAATAGAGTACAGACGTTCAGGTATGGTTCAGGAGGAATATGGGCAAGCTGTTCGTTCTGAATTTTCCTTAGCACTGCGTACTTGCCGCGGGTGGTCTGTAGTGGCGTGGAGGGGTGGGTGGTCCGGGTGAGTGGTGCGAAATTCCTGGCGTTGAGGCAGGGAGGCAGGAAAGTTAGTCGGGTAAACAGCCCGTGAGACTGTCAGGTGGTCCAGCGTCCGGATTGGAGCTCTTCGGCGGAGATTTGTGTCTGGCAACTTGGTGCGTGGCTGTGAGAGAAACACACAATGAGACAAGGTAGTTTACAAAGCGTGTGCGAAATCACAGTGGTGGCCTGCACTAACTAGAGTTAGCTGAGTATCTGGCAAAGAGAGGTTGCGTGCGCTGGCCTTATGAGTCCCCGGCTTAATTACCCACAGGTGTGAGCAATCAGCAGAACACTGAGGCCCCTCCCAGGGGTGCAGATGCCAACTCGGAGGGAGACACCCTGGCACGCACCCGGACCATGACAAAACCAGTCCAACAGAGACACGGGTGCTGACGCTCCCACTGGTCCATCCGCTTCAGCTGCAAGCTTCAGCATAATGGCCACTTCCACCGAGACCCGCTTCCCGTTTTCACCCTGATATATTCCAACAAAGTGGATGATGAGGAAGAGATGTTCCACAGGTGAACGCTGCACTCAGTCCAGGAATGTAAAAACAGTTCAAGTGTTGCACACTTACCGTCACTTTGATGGGGATTCTGTCCTTTGGGATGTGTTTGCTGGCTACCTAAAAGACACAGAGCATTGGTGAGCCTTTCCTCCGTATGACATCACTAAAGGTGTGAAACAGCACACGTCTCAGCTTACGATATTATCCGTTATCTGCGTTACTGCCTGTCTTACTCCCACCATCTGAACACTTACTGGGCAATGATCTGTTATCCGGTAGCCAGCAAACACTGCTCCACAGCCGCCTCCTCCAAGATGGTGCTCCTCCACGTATCTGGCCTGGAATTCAGCTGAAAAGACAAACACACATGTTGTTTTACTACAGCTGTGACACAAATGACTCTCTGCTGTAGCCGAAATGTTCATTTTGCTCTTCACCTGAGTATAAAAGCCAAGCTACTTGCTACTTACGTAAACAACAACAACAACACAGTAGTGAAAAAGAGTGCTCGACATCAGGACTGGAAGGAATTTGATGGCATTTTAATGAGGATTGGTTAAATTCTAATAACAAGTTTATCCTTTTGATAACAAACAGAGCAACACCAGTCCATACTAGGTCTACTAAGTCTTAGATCTTCATGACACTTGTTGGTCTGTTTTTACTGCTGAGTCCAACAATAAACTTGTCCCATTATTTTACCAAAGACAAAGTGCCCCAGTAACCTTTCTTTGATTAAATGTTGTATTTCTGCTATTTTCACTCAAACACAGGATTCAAATGATTCATTTTTACACAGAGTGTCAACATTTTTAGAAATGTAGATTCTGTTATTTGGGGGATTTTACACAGATTTGATGTATTTGTTTACTTACTTTGATCTCCTGGATCTTTCTTAACTGCTGGACTTGTATTTTTTCTCGTTTCCTTGTTCATCTTAATTTAAAAATGTTTTAAAACAGGAAAATGTAGTGAATATTTCTTCAAATGTGTGTGCTTGCCTTTTCTAAGCTGTTTAAGGGAGTTCTGTAAGTGAGCTTTCAAAATAAACTCATCAATGACTGCCAGTAAACGTGTTCCCATGTAGTTTAAAGAGAAACACTGGGGCACACGAAGCCATATTTCATATAATTGAATAAGTCGTCGATATATCCAGCTATAACAGTTTTGTTCTTTTCTCCTCTGGCGGTTGTTTGGACGGAGTTGGCGGCGCTGAGTCTGCTCCGCTTTCTTGTTTGTTTAGGCCCACATTAGCAGCTTCGATGCTAGCATAGCCATGACCACTGACTTTAGCATGTGAAGACGTCTTAGCATTACAGTTTGATGGTATAAATTGCAGCTTTGTATGTTTAATAATCTTGTGGGCATATTCAACTGGAAGGAGAATAAACTTACTTAGCAAATTGTGCGCTCTTTCGGTGCTCCTGAAAGAACACACGACCGTTAAAGCCGCCATCTTGATGCCACCCCCTGGCGGTCAAGTGTACTTTCAACAAAGTATGCAGTGCTGCAAACCAGTTAATGAGACCTTTTTTTTTCTTTCTTTCTTTCTTTTTTTTTTTTTTACACATATCAGTGCTAATAAGCTACTCTTTTATTAGGCGCCGAACTCTGACCCCAGAGGGAATAACATCTGTGGAGTTATTTGTGTTGGAAAATTATAGTTAAAGTTATACTTTAACCTGATTAATTTTCAGTTTTCTTCTTTTTTGGGTGAAAAAACAATCCTTGAAATGGTAATAAAAGAATATTCTCACCAAAGTTGAATTAAACAAGTTTTATTTTGATGGAAATTAAATGTTCAGACTTTTACTAAATTTTATTTGATTACATTAAAGTATTTTATTACATTTAACTAATCAAATTAGGCCAATTTTGATGGAGCTCCTGACCCAGCCCAAGCTCTCTATGAAGACGAGGAAAAACTCCCCGGGGGGCCAGATGGATGGGAAGAAACCTCGGGAAAGCCCATTCAAAGAGAGATCCCCTTTCCTGGGATGGCTGGGGGGGTTACAGGAACTCCAGGATAGCAAAATTTAGAATAGGCCAAAAAAACTAAAAACAATCTTTTCCTGTAAAAACGACAAAAAAAGAAAGTTAGTTAATGTATCACACTTATATGACAAGATATGAAGTGTGTGTCTGTGTGTGAGAGAGACGCGTTTATCTGAGCCAGGGGTGAAGCTGGAGGTCCCCCAGCGTAAACTAAACATCCTCCATTTTCTGTTATATAATCATGGAGGTCCACAGCGGGGAGAGGTCTCTCCAGCACCACGATCAGCTCTGTGCAGAGGTCAAACCAGTCCAGCAGAGACACGGGTGCTGACGCTCCCACTGGTCCATCCGCTTCAGCTGCAAGCTTCAGCATAATGGCCACTTCCACCGAGACCCGCTTCCCGTTTTCACCCTGATTCCAACAAAGTGGATGATGAGGAAGAGGCGTTCCACAGGTGAACGCTGCACTCAGTCCAGGAATGTAAAAACAGTTCAAGTGTTGCACACTTACCGTCACTTTGATGGGGATTCTGTCCTTTGGGATGTGTTTGATGGCTACCTAAAAGACACAGAGCATTGGTGAGCATTTCCTCCGTATGACATCACTAAAGGTGTGAAACAGCACACGTCTCAGCTTACGATATTATCCGTTATCTGCGTTACTGCCTGTCTTACTCCCACCATCTGAACACTTACTGGGCAACGATCTGTTATCCGGTAGCCAGCAAACACTGCTCCACAGCCGCCTCCTCCAAGATGGTGCTCCTCCACGTATCTGGCCTGGAATTCACCTGAAAAGACAAACACACATGTTGTTTTACTACAGCTGTGACACAAATGACTCTCTGCTGTAGCCTAAATGTTCATTTTGCTCTTCACCTGAGTATAAAAGCCAAGCTACTTGCTACTTACGTAAACAACAACAACAACACAGTAGTGAAAAAGAGTGCTCGACATCAGGACTGGAAGGAATTTGATGGCATTTTAATGAGGATTGGTTAAATTCTAATAACAAGTTTATCCTTTTGATAACAAACAGAGCAACACCAGTCCATACTAGGTCTACTAAGTCTTAGATCTTCATGACACTTGTTGGTCTGTTTTAACTGCTGAGTCCAACAATAAACTTGTCCCATTATTTTACCAAAGACAAAGTGCCCCAGTAACCTTTCTTTGATTAGACATGTTGTATTTCTGCTATTTTCACTCAAACACAGGATTCAAATGATTCATTTTTACACAGAGTGTCAACATTTTTAGAAATGTAGATTCTGTTATTTGGGGGATTTTACACAGATTTGATGTATTTGTTTACTTACTTTGATCTCCTGGATCTTTCTTATCTGTTGGACTTGTATTTTTTCTCGTTTCCTTGTTCATCTTAATTTAAAAATGTTTTAAACAGGAAAATGTAGTGAATATTTCTTCAAATGTGTGTGTGCTTGTCTTTTCTAAGCTGTTTAAGGGAGATCTGTAAGTGAGCTTTCAAAATAAACTCATCACTGACTGCCAGTAAATGTGTTCCCATGTAGTTTAAAGAGAAACACCGTGGCACACGAAGCCATAATATTTCATATAATTGAATAAGTCGTCGATATATCCAGCTATACCAGTTATTTTTAAATTTTGCATTTCTTCTTTATATAGTGAAACTACTAGACCTTATTTCTCTTTTTAAATCTAGAGGCAACCACGCTTTTGAGGTTGTATCACCTTCCATTTTTATATTAAAAGTACATTAATTCATGTGTACGGACTATTTTCTAAAATCAAAACATCATAGTTACCCAACACCCAGTTGTTGTGCGAAATGCTAGGGTTAACTAGCTATTGGTGTTAATTTACTGATTAACTTACAAAACACGTACAAAACTCAACTTACTGAAAAAGTTCCACAGTGGCTTCCATCCTTATGTTGATTAGTCCAGTTTAAGGCATAACACCTCAAACTTGGGGCCCATGTCACCCATACTTGCTGCCTGTATATTCCCAGCCAACATGTATATATGGGCCCCACCTGGTTTTTGCTCGGGCTGGATGGGTACCATGTGGGCATGGGCTCAAACTGGGCTTTTTGTATGGGGCCTACTTGGGTTTTTCACATTAAACCCATATGGGCAATCCCAAGTGGGCACTTTTAGTAGGTCCTAGCTGGGTCAAACATGGGAAACACTTCACTTGGTCCAAAATGGGAAACACATGTAGGACCCACTTGGGTTTTCCACCTGGGATAGACATGGGCAAACACAGTCATTTAAGGATAGGCTGTTGTTGTGTGCCCCAGGTGGGGCAAAGTGAGGTAATCAATATATGGTTTAGCACTGATGACACAGGTGGGGTCCCCCTGGTCAAACTATATGGGTTGCACATGGGCAAATGCAAGTCAGACCCTGAAAAATGTCTATTTGGGCATTTAAGTTAATATGGGCATATATTTTACATGGGCTCAAGATTGTTTAGTATATATGGGACCCACTTGGGTTTCTCACATTAAAGCCATATGGGTGGGCATCCAATGTAGGTCCTAGTTGGGTCAGTGATGGTAAATGTGTACATTGGTTCAAAATGGTAGCACATGCTTATGTGAGGATTCTTCTTCTATGAAGAGCCTGAGAAAGTGTTATTTGAATAAAGGGGGATTTATTCCAAACAAGCCCATCACAGATTGCACACAACCCAGGGAGTTATGAAAGTCAAATTGTAAAAAGAATCTCAAAAGAAAGTATGAACATAACTCTCTTTTATAACCTGCAGACGGCACCCATGGGGTACCATTCTCTAACAAATCACCCTAACTTTAACATATTTGGCACAACCTCAGTCTATCACTTTTGCTATCCTTACGTACAGTCAGATGTTCTTTACCCTTCATTTTTGACCCTCTCAGTATTTAGCCTTGGCTAGCGAATGTACTCAAAGTCCACGTTAAGACATCAAGATGTTATGTGTTATCAGACACTACAACCCAGCTGTCAAGTGAGACTATAGGAACTTTGGTGTTTTTGAACATTCAATGTTACTCAAAACACTCCGCACACTATTCCAAATAACTGGTTTGAAACTAGTTACTTTTTAATTTTAGATTTCATTTTAAGTACTTAATTTGAACTTTCAGTAATCTGCATGGTAGGCTGCATGGTGAGGCTCAGATAAGATAAAATAAGGACTTCATGATTCTTCTTAGGTAAATTCACTTGTCACAGCAGCAATAATAAGTGATTAAAACAGACACAAGAGTAGAAAAAAAGAAAGCAAAAAATACAAATAAAAAACCTAAGATAAAAGTGAATTACATAGACAAAATCCAGATTTAGCATTTGCAAATTAAGGATTACTGGTTGTTCAAACAATTAAGACTATTTACTTGAGCAAACATGCAGTTGAGGATTTTTAGTAAATCAGATACACTCTACTGTATTAGAGAAAAGACAGTACATGGAAGTTGGAAGTTTTGGTTAATCAGATCCAGTAAAGCTCCTTAAGTATATTACCGATCTGTTAAAATGTTACTCTTCAAACTTGTGCCCTCAAATTATGTAACCAGAAATAATTTATATTTTCTTTCAACTAGTGGAAAGGAGAGGGAATGGGGTCTTTCAAGCAGTCTCACTTCAACTGTGTAACTCCCTTGTCCTTATGGTGTATTGACACTATTGAAACTTTTCAAAAGCAGTCTAATGTTAGAAGAGCTTTTAGGTAAACTGTTTCTGTTGTTATTCTTCTTCTTCTTATCATCGTTATTATATATTTTATTAATTATATTTTATTATGATGTTGATTTGGGTGACAATTATTTTACAAATATTATATATTAATTTTCTAAACATATTAACCATCCCTATGCTTAAAAAACTCTTAAAAATAGTTTTTTTCTTTTAAACTTGTGTATTGTTTGACTTTTAAAATGTTTGTATCAGGTGTAAAATTACTTTTTAAAAAAGTTTTTTTTAATGTGAGCAGCTCCTATTGGCTCGTTTAAAAAGAGGGAGGAGCAGATTGCACCGCCTAGCGTCTAGTCTTCGCGGTCTTTTGTCAGTTGCGGCCTTTTCTCTCCCTGGTGTTTGAGAACGTGGAGGACAAAAGGATACCAAAGAATCGAAAACTATGACAAAGCTAAATACTGAAAGTTTGATAAGTTTTCATCAATGATTATTTTAGTAACTTTCTGTAGTTGTCCTAAACGGTATAAATGGTAAATGGCTGTATTTGTATAGCGCTTTTGCTAGTCCCCTAAGGGGGAGAAGCATAACATCTTTAGCTAGCAGGTAAAACTGGGTTAATTTACTGTCATTGTCTTTGGCAAACATAATTAAAAGTTAATTACAAAACTCTTACTGCCTATATTCTACTTAATAAAGTCCATTTTTTCTTATTCTCTTTTCATTCCGCCATTCTCTACAGTTTTTGAATTTACATACTATAACGTACACGGCAGTTTTTTTTCTGTACTTCTGTAACCTTTTCTTAGGTTTTCCTATAAGGCATTTGTAATTAATTAACATGAAATTTCCCCTTGTGGGACTAATAAAGGTATCTTATCTTAAATTTTTTTTTCTTTTTTTGCTTTACTGGATTCCCACTCAGGTAACTCGGCCATTATGCACTACCCAGTAAACAAAATGGCTGAACAGTATCTTAAATGTTTGAACATGAGCTAGTCATGCCATGTCACGTAATATTCATGTGCAGTGTAGCAAGCTCAACTCATATGGGTGTAAAACATGAGGCGTATGAGGTGATTGCTTAAATTACTGCAGTAGATGCCTGCAGCTGAAACGGTTTTCTGATCTGAACCTGAACCTACTGGTCACGTTTACGGTAATGTTACCAGATATGCATTGTACTATAGGAAAACGTTGGTGGATCAGTGTGCAAAAAGCCCCCAAAAGAAACACACAGCTTCTTTAGTTCAAACACTGTCTGATCTCTCTCTTAGATACTGTGCTGTTCCATCTAGTTATTGGTTACTGAGAAATGCTTGGTTATTAATTTATTAAGAGAGTGCAGCTGTTCAGATCAGATGGTGAAGTAGGAAAATGCAGAACATGTTACTATATAGTTGAATGCTGTGTAAAATACTAGTAATCTAACTCCCATTTATGGCTTTTACTAATGTGGGGCTAAATAAAAAATTACAGACATACTGAAATCTGCTACAATTACAAAGCTTAAGTTTAAAACAATTATTATTTATTAAGCATTTTTTTTGCTCTTTTTTCATTCTTTTTGCTAATAATGGACTCAATTTTATTATCAAGTTCAAAGACCTATTAAACTTTTAAACCATTAAAGCCAGGAAATTAAATGCTCGTAAATGTACGAGACCCTCTTTATTTGTCGCTAACAATGAAAGTTTCATAGAAGATTCCATAGGAACTGCTTGGGGTAATTTTTGACCCCACTTGTCGAAGAGTGGGGTAGTGATACAAAAACTGCACTTTTTTTTTTTTTAAATTAATGAAAAAATAAATAAAAATAGAAATGTCTTCATGTTACAAACATATTTTATGAGGAGTACCTGGAATATGAATATATTACAACTTTTCATTTTAAAGATTTTGAAGAAAAACAACCCATGCGGTAATTTTTGACCCCACGTGTGCATCTAAGGGTTAAAAGGAAAAAGCTGAAAATTTAAATAGTTAAAAGTTGAAATGTAAATAGTTGGTTTTTGTATTATATGATTTATTTATTATATTTTATGTGGAGTGAATAAATAAAAGTATATTTATGGTGCCTGCTAGAGACAAAGCACGTACAAACCCCAAAACACGTAAAAATTCCAAAACACGCAAAAACGCCATAGCACGTACAAACCCCAAAACACGTAAAAATTCCAAAACACGTAAAAACTCTATAGCACGTACAAACCCCAAAACACGTAAAAACTCTATAGCACGTACAAACCCCAAAACACGTAAAAATTCCAAAACACGTAAAAACGCCATAGCACGTACAAACCCCAAAACACGTAAAAATTCCAAAACACGTAAAAACTCTATAGCACGTACAAACCCCAAAACACATAAAAACGCCATAGCACGTACAAACCCCAAAACACGTAAAAATTCCAAAACACGTAAAAACTCTATAGCACGTACAACTCCAAAACACATAAAAACTCTATAGCATGTACAAACCCCAAAACACGTAAAAATTCCAAAACACGTAAAAACGCCATAGCGCGTACAAACCCCAAAACACGTAAAAATTCCAAAACACGTAAAAACGCCATAGCACGTACAAACCCCAAAACACGTAAAAATTCCAAAACACGTAAAAACTCTATAGCACGTACAAACCCCAAAACACATAAAAACGCCATAGCATGTACAAACCCCAAAACACGTAAAAATTCCAAAACACGTAAAAACTCTATAGCACGTACAACTCCAAAACACATAAAAACTCTATAGCATGTACAAACCCCAAAACACGTAAAAATTCCAAAACACGTAAAAACGCCATAGCGCGTACAAACCCCAAAACACGTAAAAATTCCAAAACACGTAAAAACTCTATAGCACGTACAAACCCCAAAACACGTAAAAAACGCCATAGCACGTACAAACCCCAAAACACGTTAAAATTCCAAAACACGTAAAAACTCTATAGCACGTACAACTCCAAAACACGTCAAAACTCTATAGCACGTACAAACCCCAAAACACGTAAAAATTCCAAAACACATAAAAACTCCATAGCACGTACAAACTCCGAAGCAACAAAACACAGAAGTTCTCCAGGATGCTAGGCGCAGTGTCCAGTTTTTGTTACCTAGTGGCTACACAAGCCAGCAAGTACCAACGACCGGATTTGGCGTGTGGTAGTAGCACAGGAGTCAACTTAAACAAGAGCACGGTCATAAACAGAAACTGCCGTGGGAAGACTGAGTTAAGTGGTACTTGTGGAGAGTTTGTACTTACTGGTAAATGCAGGCCTGATTAATTTTCAGTTTTCTTCTTTTTTGGGTAAAAAACAATCCTTGAAATGGTAATAAAAGAGTATTCTCACCAAAGTTGAATTAAACAAGTTTTATTTTGATGGAAATTAAATGTTCAGACTTTTACTATATTTTATTTGATTACATTAAAGTATTTTATTACATTTAACTAATCAAATTAGGCCAATTTTGATGATGCTCCTGACCCAGCCCAAGCTCTCTATGAAGACGAGGAAAAACTCCCCGGGGGGCCAGATGGATGGGAAGAAACCTCGGGAAAGCCCATTCAAAGAGAGGTCCCCTTTCCTGGGATGGCTGGGGGGGTTACAGGAACTCCAGGATAGCAAAATTTAGAATAGGCCAAAAAAACTAAAAACAATCTTTTCCTGTAAAAAAGACAAAAAAAGAAAGTTAGTTAATGTATCACACTTATATGATAAGATATGAAGTGTGTGTCTGTGTGTGAGAGAGACGGGTTTATCTGAGCCAGTGGTGAAGCTGGAGGTCCCCCAGTGTTGGGCGCTTCTCCGGGACGTTGGTTAAACATGCGTCCAAGAAGTTCCGGCAGTCTGGAGAGAAAGAAAGGAGAAAAAAGATGAAGATGATAGTTCCAGTGATCCAAGCCATCAGTGAATGTTGAAGCGTGACGTTTTCTTACGTGGCGACAGATCCTTGTTGAATTTCAGTTCCTTTTGGAGGAACGTCATGGTATTAAAGTCCCCCACATGAAGCGCTTCATACAGCACCACTCCCATTTGCCACACCGTGGTGGGTCCAGCCCTGTATTTTTTGCGTCCGTAACATTCGGGAGGGGTGTGAATAGGTGTACCTAATAAACAGACACAATGACAATTTCTTGTAAAACAAAAGGCACAAATTGCTACATGTGTGAAGAGCAGGAGCTGAATACGTTACCATAGAAGAGGCGGTACACCGATCGCTTCTTAGCAAAGCAGCTCAGTCCAAAGTCGATGATACGAACACGAGGCACATCTGAGCCGGTCTCAATCAGAATGTTCTCACTCTTGATGTCCCGGTGAAAGATGTGTTTATCCTCCAGGTCCTTTGCTGCATCAACCAGCTGCTTCAGAATGACCTGGAAAAGATGAAAAAGACAGTAATGAGTCAATGGGTTGATGCTTCTCTGATACTCTGTGCTTTGATTGAATGCTGTACAGTCTAAGGCTCTTCCAGTCAACTTACCTTGGCCTTTTCCTCTGGTAAACATCCTCCATTTTCGGTTATGTAATCATGCAGGTCCACAGCGGGGAGAGGTCTCTCCAGCACCAGGATCAGCTCTGTACCGAGGTCAAACCAGTCCAGCAGAGACACGGGTGCTGACGCTCCCACTGGTCCATCCCCTTCAGCTGCAAGCTTCAGCATAATGGCCACTTCCACCGAGACCCGCTTCCCGTTTTCACCCTGATATATTCCAACAAAGTGGATGATGAGGAAGAGGCGTTCCACAGGTGAACGCTGCACTCAGTCCAGGAATGTAAAAACAGTTCAAGTGTTGCACACTTACCGTCACTTTGATGGGGATTCTGTCCTTTGGGATGTGTTTGATGGCTACCTAAAAGACACAGAGCACAGGTGAGCCTTTCCTCCGTATGACATCACTAAAGGTGTGAAACAGCACACGTCTCAGCTTACGATATTATCCGTTATCTGCGTTACTGCCTGTCTTACTCCCACCATCTGAACACTTACTGGGCAACGATCTGTTATCCGGTAGCCAGCAAACACTGCTCCACAGCCGCCTCCTCCAAGATGGTGCTCCTCCACGTATCTGGCCTGGAATTCACCTGAAAAGAAAAACACACATGTTGTTTTACTACAGCTGTGACACAAATGACTCTCTGCTGTAGCCGAAATGTTCATTTTGCTCTTCACCTGAGTATAAAAGCCAAGCTGCTTGCTACTTACGTCTCTGGTCAGCTGCTGAATTTTGGGCGCTGTGTTTGGTTTTGTCCCTTTTCTTTCTCTTGGGTGGCTCTTTGCTGTCTCCTGCAGACTTCCTTCTGCCATCTTTCATGCACCCATTTGTGCTTTGACTGCAGTCTGCAGATGTGGAAAACACCAAAAGCACATCAGCTCATTAGATCATAGACACAAATATCTCCTTCATCTCCTTAATCTACCCCTCACTCAGCTAATTAGTCTACCTTTACCAGCGTCCAAGGAGGAAGACGCTTGCTCCTTGTCACCGCTCGTAGGCTCAGCAAGTTTAGGCTTCTTTGCTGGACTGGTTGTGCCCGCTGCATCTTGCTGGACCTTACGCTTCACTCCTTTGACCTCATGAGTGTCTGAGCTGGTGGAAGGAGCAGCCTGCTCAGTGACCCTCCTCCTTTTTACAGGGGTCTTCCTTTCAGGACTGGCCTTTCTTTTAGCCATCCTGTTCTTAGAGTCTGTCAACAACAACAACAACAACAACACAGTAGTGAAAAAGAGTGCTCGACATCAGGACTGGAAGGATTTTGATGGCGTATTTGTTAAATTCTAATAACAGTTTATCCTTTTGATACAAACAGAGCAACACCAGTCCATACTAGGTCTACTAAGTCTTAGATCTTCATGACACTTGTTGGTCTGTTTTTACTGCTGAGTCCAACAATAAACTTGTCCCATTATTTTACCAAAGACAAAGTGCCCCAGTAACCTTTCTTTGATTAAATGTTGTATTTCTGCTATTTTCACTCAAACACAGGATTCAAATGATTCATTTTTACACAGAGTCTCAACATTTTTAGAAATGTAGATTCTGTTATTTGGGGGATTTTACACAGATTTGATGTATTTGTTTACTTACTTTGATCTCCTGGATCTTTCTTATCTGCTGGACTTGTATTTTTTCTCATTTCCTTGTTCATCTTAATTTAAAAATGTTTCAAACAGGAAAATGTAGTGAATATTTCTTCAAATGTGTGTGCGCTTGTCTTTTCTAAGCTGTTTAAGCGAGTTCTGTAAGTGAGCTTTCAAAATAAACTCAGGAGACTATGGCAACAGAACCTTGCCTTTCAGTGACATAACTGACTGCCAGCAAAAGTGTTCCCAAGTAGTTTAAAGAAAAACACTGTGGCTGACTAAGCCATAATATTTCATATAATTCAATAATTTCATATTAATTCAACTGTTTCTTTCATTTTATTTTTATTTATTTTTTTATATTTTAATATTGTTTGTATAAAGACTTGATGTGTGGCTGCCAATATGAACAGTTCTGGTTGACCTAATACTTATAAACACAGTGTCAGCTACGTTGTCATCTGAGTTAACGTATTTATTTACATTAAACTTTCTTATTATATCAAACGATTAACCAATAACAGAGTGTGTTACTATCAAATGTGAAATAAAATATAACAGTTTTTTATAAAGCCATTGGTAACTGGGTTGTTTTTTTTTCTGTTAGGATCATTCAGTAATACAATGTGCATGTAGGTCCAACCATCAATTTCTATCACTTGGTCAAAGGCTGAGAGTTGGGTGTCATCCCGAGACTGCTCCAGTGGAAAATCTCTCACGGGGTGGCGGGCCCTTGTAGTGAGGCCCTATCTCCTCCCCCCGCGTCACCCTGAGCCCAGACACTACACGCTACTAAAAGTTGTGATCGCATCCCCAGATACTGCCCCAAAAGGTTATTAAACCCCAGCCAATTTGTTTCCAAAATTAGGGGATGTGACAGGCACAAACTAACTGCAGCCTTTATCCTATGTGTTTTGCATGTGAGTGTCCCCATGCACAGAAGCCCCAGTGACGCAGAATACCTAAGGTATCCGTCTGTGCCGCCCTCGGTGCTTTGGGTGCAGTGCCTGTTGCTTCTTAGGCCCAGGGAGGCAGAGGGGGAATACGAAAAGTCTAAAGACACCATTTGACCTCAGAACTGAAGAAGCTTCTGGGATGAGAGGTGAAACGTCTTCAAGCAACGTAAAGAAGTCCAGACGCTTTTCTTTCCAAGCTCCTTAGACTCTAAAGACAAGAGTTTGCACTGTAAGGAATGTCTAAAATATATGTATAAAATATATACAGTGGGGCAAAAAAGTATTTAGTCAGCCACCGATTGTGCAAGTTCCCCCACTTAAAATGATGACAGAGGTCAGTAATTTGCACCAGAGGTACACTTCAACTGTGAGAGACAGAATGTGAAAAAAAAAATCCATGAATTCACATGGTAGGATTTGTAAAGAATTTATTCGTAAATCAGGGTGGAAAATAAGTATTTGGTCAATAACAAAAATACAACTCAATACTTTGTAACATAACCTTTGTTGGCAATAACAGAGGTCAAACGTTTACTATAGGTCTTTACCAGGTTTGCACACACAGTAGCTGGTATTTTGGCCCATTCCTCCATGCAGATCTTCTCAAGAGCAGTGATGTTTTGGGGCTGTCGCCGAGCAACACGGACTTTCAACTCCCGCCACAGATTTTCTATGGGGTTGAGGTCTGGAGACTGGCTAGGCCACTCCAGGACTTTCAAATGCTTCTTACGGAGCCACTCCTTTGTTGCCCGGGCGGTGTGTTTTGGATCATTGTCATGTTGGAAGACCCAGCCTCGTTTCATCGTCAAAGTTCTCACTGATGGAAGGAGGTTTTGGCTCAAAATCTCACGATACTTGGCCCCATTCATTCTGTCCTTAACACGGATCAGTCGTCCTGTCCCCTTGGCAGAAAAACAGCCCCATAGCATGATGTTTCCACCCCCATGCTTCACAGTAGGTATGGTGTTCTTGGGATGCAACTCAGTATTCTTCTTCCTCCAAACACGACGAGTTGAGTTTATACCAAAAAGTTCTACTTTGGTTTCATCTGACCACATGACATTCTCCCAATCCTCTGCTGCATCATCCATGTGCTCTCTGGCAAACTTCAGACGGGCCTGGACATGCACTGGCTTCAGCAGCGGAACACGTCTGGCACTGCGGGATTTGATTCCCTGCCGTTGTAGTGTGTTACTGATGGTGACCTTTGTTACTTTGGTCCCAGCTCTCTGCAGGTCATTCACCAGGTCCCCCTGTGTGGTTCTGGGATCTTTGCTCACCGTTCTCATGATCATTTTGACCCCACGGGATGAGATCTTGCGTGGAGCCCCAGATCGAGGGAGATTATCAGTGGTCTTGTATGTCTTCCATTTTCTGATGATTGCTCCCACAGTTGATTTTTTCACACCAAGCTGCTTGCCTATTGTAGATTCACTCTTCCCAGTCTGGTGCAGGTCTACAATTCTTTTCCTGGTGTCCTTCGAAAGCTCTTTGGTCTTGGCCATGGCGGAGTTTGGAGTCTGACTGGTTGAGGCTGTGGACAGGTGTCTTTTATACAGATGATGAGGTCAAACAGGTGCCATTCATACAGGTAACGAGTGGGGGACAGAAAAGCTTCTTACAGAAGACGTTACAGGTCTGTGAGAGCCAGGGATTTTCCTTGTTTGAGGTGACCAAATACTTATTTTCCACCCTGATTTACGAATAAATTCTTTACAAATCCTACCATGTGAATTCATGGATTTTTTTTTCACATTCTGTCTCTCACAGTTGAAGTGTACCTCTGGTGCAAATTACTGACCTCTGTCATCATTTTAAGTGGGGGAACTTGCACAATCGGTGGCTGACTAAATACTTTTTTGCCCCACTGTATATATATATATATATATATATATATATATATATATATATATATATATATATATATTTCTTCATAATGACAAAAACACTCTTTAAATCTATCATGAATTTGTTGAGAGGACCAGTCCTCTATGCAGGTATCTTCTGACATACAAACTGAATCAGGATAACTTGGGCTCCCCTTAGCTGTCCAATATCAGGCTCACTGTGCCCATCTCATGCTCTTGTGGTAGGAAAGATGCGCTTAAAGTTCATATTATGAAAAAAATTAATTATTGTTGGTTTAAGAATAAAGTCTAAATTCTATTAAGAGATAAAAGTTGAAATGTGGAGATTATAGTTGTTGTTTTAGGATAAACTTCCAAATCTGCTATACCCTCTAAAAAATTATTTGTTTAGATGAGTTAGTGAAAAAACTTAATCAGCCTTCTTATCATGTTTTAGGATACAACACCCATCCTACATATTTCTTAAAGGTGTAACAATAGCAAACAGCTAACAGAAGCTAATTGCAGCTAACAGTAGCAAAAATAGCAGAACTTACCTACAGAAATGATCAGGACTTTGAGCCATGATACTTTTGCAATAGACTGCTGTTGCTTATCTATTGAAATCTATTTACTATACCTCAAAAAAGCATGAGTGTAGCAATGTTAATTGCCCATTACCAATATGGTGAGTAATGAGGGTGCTAAACATGCTCTATGAGCTATACTGACAATTTAGCTATGTACCGAGTTATCATAGTTATGTGCAATGTTATAAATGAAAATAATTTTACTTATCTTATAAAATTGGTTAAGGATAAGTTAGCTGTTGTCATTCGCATATTTTAATGAGTCCTTTACCCCAAAAAGTTGTGTTCATCTTGATGTAGCATTATCAGTGGGAGAAACGTTTTTACACTCGTCCAAGAAACTGGACGAACGAGAAGAGCGAAAGTGGATCGTTGAATGAAACGGATGAACCAGAATTGGTTTGTAAAAATGCTGCAACTTCAGTGGTGTGGGACTGGTTTAGCTTTCGTCCGTCAGATACACAACAAAGCACTATTTTTGGTAGAGCATGCTAGCGGGCCGTCGTTATTACCGTGTTGTTTGGAAAATACGGCACACTTAAAATCAATCCTTAGATTTTTCTGAAAATCGACAGTGCCCCTTATAACCCCGTGTGCCTTATGTATGAATTCTGGTTGTGTTTACTGACCTCGAAACGATTTTATGTACACGGCGCTCGAAAATCTTTTAAAATGTTTTAGTGCGACTTTGCTAAGCTACGAAGCCGCACCGCTTGATGGATTGTCGGAGCATTACGGCTATCGTTGGCAGGCGCCTCGCAGAGTGATACGTACTGTGCTTCAACATAATCCGGTCGTTAAGTCTGACGTCACTAGCCGTGTCTGGGCCTAAACTCCGCTGCAGGTCCAGATATCAAACGATCACTATGGCATTACCGAGAGTTGAAAAACTGTCTAAAGTCTTTCATCTTTAATAAAATGATCAGCGTTCTGCTAGCGAGCTATATAAGTTAGCTCGCTAGCTTCTATCTAAATACAATATAGCATGTCCTGACTGCGGGGTTTTGGAAACAAATTAAAACGTACAGCTCTGTTATCACTTCCAACATAAATGAAGACAGAAAACTAAAACAGTGATTTTTGTAGGGTTACTGAAGTTTGGCTAGCTGTTTTATAATGATGTGCTACGTGACCGCTAGCGACACAGCTATGTTAGCATACTGATAAATATTTTTGGTCATATCGCCCTGCTATCACCACTAGAGGTGGCCTGGCATCTCTGACCTTCCAAGTTCAAAGTAAAGTAGGACAGGCACAGATAGACCAATCCCACCATCACAGCTGTGTCTCTGCTCTGCTCTTCTGTTTACTCAGGTCGTCATAACAACTTTTGATGACGAGAAGGAGCTGGGTGGAGAGGGTGGGGTAAGATGATACGGGGCGAAAAGGTCACAGGAAGTGTGTGGGCTTGTTTTGCTTTTTGTGTACGGATGACCTCACCAAATTTAGTTATCACATCATCAGACAAAGAAGCTAATTTCAGCCTCGAGTGTTTGCCTGCCTATTAAAAGGTCAAATTAAGACTGCAGGGGGAGGAAAAAACAACCTTTGGAAGGAACATTTCTTACAAGATGAGCCAAATCTTAAATGAAGAGACAGATTACAAGCCATTAAAGTTCTTGAGATGACCAGAGGTGGCAAAAGTACAGGCATTCTGTACTTAAGTAGAAGTACAGATACTAGTGTTACAAAGTACTCCAGTAAAAGCTGAAGTACTGATTCAACTTCTTTACGGAAGTAAAAGTGAAAAAGGACAGACTTTAAAATGTACTCCCAGTAAGAAAGGAAAAAGTAACCCCTTGGAGGACATTTTTATTCTATTCAATTATTTATATAGTGCCAAATCACAACAACCAATGCCTCGAGGCACCAGCTATTTTTGTACAAGCTAACTGAACCATGTGCTACATTAATGTAATGATGAAACAATATTAGTAGTATGAATTTTAATTCTGCTAAAAGTAATTAGCTTGAATTGGTTAAGTTGAACATGAGCAGAGAAAAAGAGGAACAATGTTGCCTTCATTGTAGAGGGTGACTTTGCCTCTAAACAGGAAAATGAGTATGGGAGGTTAAAACGGGATTCAGCAGGTGCAGGAACCCTGCTAAACTGCAGAGGATTTTCATGCAACCTTTAAAACACAGTCTACTTCAGTTTGATGTTTCACAATATGAAAAAACATGTCACATGTGCAGACCCAGTATCTGATTTAAAAGTGTGAGGACTTACATGTCAGCTTTAACATCCAGTTTATCAAACACCACTGAGCAGTCCTTATCTTTAAATCTATCATCCATTCTTCCTGTTCTGTTCTGTCTTTCTTATCTTTCTCCGTCTCTTAGTGAAGTTAGCTTTCTTTCCTTTCTCTCTGTGAAATAAGCAGGTGGACCTTTAGCTAGCACACAAGCAGTTTGTGTGATGTTGTTGAGCTGATAGAAATGCTGTAAAACATCATGTCATGTAGTTACTCCCTTTATGCTCCTCTTCTGTAGCTAGATGCTGACTCCTTATTTACTCCTTCCGAGTAAATCAAGGGTGTCAAACTCAGACATTCACCCAAACAGTCCGCTTTAACCTGAAACTCCCCTTTCTGTCAGTGTAAAGAAGTTACATATTTAACTGTTTTTCTATGTGATGAAGAAAAAGCTGCTGTGACAAAGAAAGAAATCTGTCAGCACGAGTCTTTGGACTTAAATTGTTAGAAAATGTTCTTGTAGCTCATTGCCCAGACTGTCCAGTTTTTTTAAAAGACTCATTTAGACACTCAGAAACCGAGCCATGGTTCGGTGCTGAACGTAAGATGGAACATCTTATCTCTCTTCTGAGGTTACAAACCACAAAGTTACTGCTTATTTTCCGTGGTGCGTAAACTGCAGATTTTAATCATGCAACAGATAAA
Source organism: Neolamprologus brichardi (assembly GCF_056152115.1). Taxonomy (NCBI): domain Eukaryota; kingdom Metazoa; phylum Chordata; class Actinopteri; order Cichliformes; family Cichlidae; genus Neolamprologus; species Neolamprologus brichardi. The sequence continues at coordinate 24,097,031 of NC_142111.1, read as the reverse complement.
TTCTGATTTGTAAAATCAGACTTGCAATAACTAAATATTATTTCTAAGTCCTTATCATTTACCAATTTTAGGAAGGTTATAACATCCCTATAACATGCTTGCATTAACGTGGTGAATTCACAGTAAAGTACTGTTGTCACAAAACGGCCGAGCACCAAAAATCAAACCCACGTGTAGGAAACCCAAGGCGGAGGCAGAGTAAAGGGTTTAACAAAGGTTTATTAACTAACACCAAAATGACGTTCACGTTAGTACTTGACTTGGGCTTGATATATGGGGCGTGAGGGTCTTGGCCAGGGGAGAGGGACATGCAAGGGGACAGGTCCAAGAAAGCAACGGCAGCTGCTGGTGATTAGGTAAGTATGTGCAGGTGGGAGATGGAAGCGTTGAGGGAGAGGTGGTGCGGTCCAGGTGGGTTAGGTGGTGTGTGGCAGCTGTCCTGAGTGGTGAAGGTCCTGAGGTGGTGTAAGGGCAGGAGGGCAGGCAGGTGAGGCAAGGAGATGATTCCGAGAGCGGGTTAACCAGATTTCCAAGATGAGTGGTTCAGTATGATGGAGTTTTCCTGGAGTAACTAGAGCACGAGATTACAAAGTTAGTAAAACACTTGATATTCATGAACATGAAGTGTGAGGCCTGGTTACCAACATAGGGTAGTTGACGAACTGGCGAGGAAGCAGTGTCAGCAAGCAGCTTAAATCTCCAACCTGATTGCCTCAATCAGCTTCAGGTGAGGGGGGCTGTAGGCCCTGCCCATGGGTGGATACCAGGGAGGGCCAGACCTTCAATGGAATTTTACAGCCACACACCCAGACCATGACAACTGTCAGTAAAGTGTTGTCAGTGTTAGCTTTCATCAAGTGTAGTAGAGTTTAATTTAAATTAAAGCTGATGATGCTTCAATTCATTCACTGAATTCATTCACTATACCAACTTTATACAGTTTAGCATAAAGAGAACATACAGTATACTGTTAGTGGAGGAAATGAAACTCAACCAAGATAGCTGTGTAACATCTGCTGACATCGTTGAATTCAGTGGTGTAAATCTACAAAAAGCAGCAGGTCAGCTGATCATAGCTTGGCCATTAAGAAAATCTACTGGAGCTCACAACAGAAATGATTTTGGATTCGTATTTTACCCATGCTGAATCACTATAACAGATCTTATTGCTCCCCCACTCTCCAAATCCCACTTTAACCTCTGACTGTTCATATTTTTCTGTTTTGGCGTTGAGGCAAAGCCATCCTCCACCACGTAAGGAACACAAAAGAAATCCCCCTCTCGCCCCTGTGGGCGATCTATCCTTCAAGCTCGGGTCGTCTATCAGACGCCTGGGGTTTGAGGATCTTTGTTGTTCTGGGATCTGCTGGAGCCACACGCTTAGCTTGGGAGTCACTGCACCTAGTGCTGCGATTACCACAGGGACCAGTGTTACCTTCACCCCCCACACCTTCTCCAGCTCTTCTCTGAGTCCTTGGTACTTCTCCAGCTTCTTCCTGATGTAGCTACGTCTATCACTATGGCCGTCTTACTCTGCGTGTCCACCACTACTATGTACAACAGGTTAGCCATCACAATTTTGTCCGTCTGTATCTGGAAGGCCCACAGGATCTTAGCGTGTACATTCTCGGCCACCCATTTTGACCTCGAGACCTCCAGCCTCTGTGGAGCTTGTGCTCAGAGCTTGTTCATGTGCTGCCATGATTCAACACGTTCTCTGTGCTGTGTTTCAGTCCAGCTTTGTCCAGCCACCTGTTGGGTTTCTGGATGTTAGCAACTTCCTTTATCTGCCGGTGGTACATACAGTCCTGCCGTGATGACTCCTCCTGTTTCTCTGGTTTCTGCTGCCTAAGGTATTTGCTAAGCCCGCTGTCAGTTGTTGCAACCTTTCTGATGTACTCGTGGATGTTTGCTGTTTTATTTTGAGAACTCTAATGGCTTCTAATCTGTCATTTCATTTAAGGTTTGGCTCCATCTTGCAATATATGTTCACGTTACTCCTTTCAGAGGTTGTTTTTTCCTCCTCCTGCAATCTTAATTTGACCTTTTAACAGCAGGTTGGGAGGCAAAGACCCGAGGCTGAAATAAACGTCTTTAGAAAATCTGCCTGGCTGATGATGTGATCATTAAATTTGGTGAGGTAATCCTTATGCAAAAAGCAAAACATACATCCCACTTACCTACGGTGACGTTTTCTCTTCTGCATAAATACATTTCTAAAGATTCTGTTGACATTAAATTCTCACCATATGTAGATAACAACCTATCCAGTCCACACATAGAAAGAAACCAAACCACAGATGCCTATAATTTGTGTTTAATAATGAGAAATGACACAGTGAAAAAGTATTTAACATGTTTACTTAAATGTATTTGATACTTTGTACAAAAGCCTTTATATGTGATGACAGCTTCAAGACATCTCCTGTATGGAGAAACTAGTTGGATGCATTCCTCAGGTGTGATTATGACCCATTCACCACACAATCAGTCTTCAAATCCTAAAGGTTCTGTGGGCCCTTTCTATGAGCTCTTTCCACAGATTTCCAGGTCAGGTGATTGGCTGAGCCATTCTAACAGCTTTATTTTTTTTTCTTTCTGTGCAGCCAGTCAAGAGTGTCCTTGGCTGCATGTTTGGGTTCATTGTCTTGCTGAAAAAGCTTAAATAATACATACTTTTCCACTATAGACGAATATGTTCACGTTCATTTATTTTTGTATTTATTTTTATTACTAAAACTTTTTTTATCCAGCACCAAATCACAACAACAGTCGCCTCAAGACGCTTTATAGGTCGCCATGGACAAAGTTGCTAATCAGAGTTTCCTCTAGCAAATGCCAAACATGCTGCTACGTGTTGGGCTGTAAGCAAAACCCCCACCTGTGGACGTAGGGCCCTCATGGAGTTTCTGACTGTTTGAGCAGACACATGCAGGTTATTTTGGCTCTGGCAGTGCTCCTCCTTGCACAAAAGGTGCAGGTAGTGGTCCTACTGCTTTGTTATTGCCCTCCTACAGCATCCTCCACATCTCCTGATGCACTGGCCTGTTTCCTGGTAGCGCCTCCATGCTCTGGACACTACGCTGACAGACACTGCAAACCTTTTTACCACACCCCAGATTGATGTGCCATCCTGGATGAGCTGTGCCATCTGAGCCACTTGTGTGGGTTGTAGACTCCGTCTCATACTACCACTAGAGGGAAATCACTGCCAGCATTCAAAAGTGACCAAAACATCAGCCAGAAAGCACAAGTACTGAGAAGTGGTCACCACCTGCAGAACCACTCCTTTACTGGGGATTGCCCATCATTTACACCAGTTATCTGTATCATTTGCAGAACATGTAAAATTGATTGTCAGTGTTGCTTCCCAAGTGGACAGTTTGATTTCACAGAAGTGTGATTGATTGAAGTGTTTCCTTCATTTTAAGCAACACCTACACACATTTTAACAAAACAAACACACCAACCACCTCTCCCTTCTGACCATGAGGGTTACAATTAGTAACCAAACTCTGGAGTAGCACAGGATTATCAGACCTTAAATATTTTTACTGAAGCAGAAGAGCTGCAGTGTCTGTTTTCTACCACTAGAGGTGATGAAGCAAAGGCTGCCATCTCTGGCCTGCCAATGGGACGGAAGCTGGACCCACACCAGTCCGCTTTTACTCAGGTTTTCTTAACAATGTTGGAGTGGGTAAGTGGGGAGAGGGGAAAAAAAACAAAACAAACCCACAAACAAGCAAAGGAAATCAGCAAAATGAACTTTTATTTTCAGATGGAGCCAGTCTGTAAAACACTTTACATGACAGTCATTTAAAAATCATTGAAATTACTTAAGTTTAAGAGATCGTTCAGCTTTTTAGGAACTCCTGAATCTACAAACTCAATCATATTACCAACTGTGACACTGACCAAGTCTCAATTCACAAATAACTCCAAAAGATTCTCCTGAGCGCCTGTGTTACGTTTCCATAAAGACAAAGATGCAAATCAATGTTACAACTGCACAAAACAAAAGACTTTCCAAAGGATACAAGTAACTCCTACTGAAGAAGGCACAAACTGCTCTTGATGCTCGTTCGTGTCCCGTCAGCTTCCAAACGAGGAGGAAAGAAATGGGTTTTTTTTAAATTAGTTATTTTTTTATTAATGTTGCTGCTTGTTGGTGGCAATATTAAAACACCATCAAGCAGCCAAGTTGTGGCGAAAGCGTGAAATGGTTATGAAAACTTCTATTATTAAAAACTGGCTCAGCCATGAAACGTTCCGATAAATCCTTCGTTTCTGGAAGTGAAATGTCTAAAATTTACCTCTCACCTTTACAGACGCCTACATTTCAGTTTGCATGTACAACAACAATGTTTGACAGTCTGCTGTATGGTTTTTTTTTGTTTTTTTAAATAAACTCTTAAGAGTCAGTGAAAAACCGAGTCTTCAGACACCAAAACCACTTTACCATAAAGTAAATGTCTATGCCGACAATCACAGCAGCTCTAATCTGACAGCTCGATTTCATCCTCTAAGCCTGAAACAGTCAAATTAACAGCTGCATTAATAAATTCAGCAACACTGGAAACAATTCCAAAGGCTACCTGTTAGTTTGTCCAGATTTGTGGTTTTTCCACTGTTCAAATGGTTAATTTGCAGCTTTGCCATTTTAATGAATAAACTATCAGGAAAGATGATACAGTTCTGCTGACTTAACAAAAACTGCCTTTTAGAGAAGACACGTGGTTCAAGTCAGATTATGTAGGAAATGTTGCTCACAAAAAGGCAGTTTGTACATTCATGATTCTCTTCCAGAGAGTAGACCAACTCTGTGCACTCATGTTTAAACACTAATGATCAGGGAGTTTCTTTCGTGAAAGTATCAACAAATGTCATCAAAATATGCATAAGATTTGTTCCACAAACTCAAAGGAACTGCCAACCTTGGTACAAAAACCTGCTCCTCTATCTTAAAGGTTGAAGAGTGCATTCTCCGCCCTGTTGTTTAAAGTTTTGGGCAGCCAATCAGAAGCTACGTAGAGCTAAAGGAGTGAAGCAGCTAATTTCTGACAGAATGAACTGAGAGCAGGCGTCAAGCTCCCTGTATGGGTTCATTATTTTAAGTTCACTCATGCTAAGCTACTCTGTCTGAAGAAGAAGGAAAATCTGCAGAAACAATCGACTTTCAAAAGAGACGAATTCACTGAAGTTTATTTTCAAATGGGGTTTGTTACCTATAAGAAAACTTCAGATCTGACATTACAACACCGCAGGTTGAAACAGGCCGGAGTAATCCTTTAACAGACGCACTGTAAAGCTGTCCTGGAACCTAGATGTGCAGTGGTTCTGAAGGAGTGCAATAAATATTTTCAACCAGAATCCAGGCTAGGTTTCACCTGCTTACCCCTTGAAAACTACTTCAACTTCACTAAAATTCCTTTAATGGCAAAAATTAAACAAATGTTTTTTCTGCATATGTGGACCAAAGCCCCCCCCCCTAACCACACAAAACTCAAAAATACGCAAGAGTGCAAAAAACTTTGTAAATGCACCTCCACGAAATGAAACAGGAAGAAGCCCTTCTTGTCCACAGACAACACCAGTAGTAGATGACATAAGGGAAAGATTGAGATCATCATTGCACCTCAGTGGATTAGAGTCCGTGGGGGACAGTGTCTCTCTTTTGGTCCCCAAACCACGAGTCCCAGGTCAGCTGGGTTTGCAAGGTGCAGCCTCCGGCCTTGAGGTCGCACGAGTACCCGGCAGGACAGCAGTGCTTCGAGCCAAAGCAGCAGACGGCCTGAGAACAGAGAGCATGTTCAGCACTGAATCAATCGGCAAGGCTCAAACTTGTTTTATTCTAAACAAACATATGAGCTGAATGAATTCAGCAACAATAAAAGTCGATTATCAAAGATGAGTAGCAGCACAGCAACATATAGGACACCTGCTAAGTTTTAACTTTCCAAAACCGAGCCTAGAACAAGGACCATCCAAAGTCACTGATGGAAGAATGACTTCAAATGTAAACGAGTGGGAGGGACTGACAGGTGAACGTACCCTGGGGGAGGGGCAGCAGCTCCACTCCGTGGCGGAGATCTTACAGCAGGTGTCTCGTTTGGAGCAGCGAAACTCGCCCCTGCCATCACACGCCACATCCTCCTCCTTCACAGACTGCAGCACTTCGATCTGAGGGATGGTGCTGAGGTGGTGGTAGTGTTGTTTCTTCTCGCAGGTTCCTGTCTGCATGTTGCAGGTGTAGCCCTGAGGGCAGCAGTGCTCGTGGTCAGTGCAGCAAACAGCCTGAGCAGAGACCACGATGCCAGATATTAACATACAGCCACGAGTGAAGCATTTCAGTGAATCCTATTAAGCTTTTCCTTATATACACTCCAAAAATATGGTCTAAATGGTAAATTTATTTCCTGCTATAAGCACCATATTTGTTTAAACAGACAAGAAAGCAGGTTTTAAATCACTTTTGAAACTGCTGTCTGATTTATTTTACCCTGTTGTGAAACCAAATGATATTCTACATCAGCAAGACACTGCAGAAATGTCACAGATCAGTTTGTGGGCTTATCAAATGAGCACCTTTGTGGAAAAACTCGAGGATTTAATGATAGTCTGAACACTGATGCACAAACCTTGAACAGCGGGCAGCAGCCCCACTTTCCGGTCTTCAGCTTACAGCAGGTCGTCCCTGAAGCGCAGCTGCTCTTGTTGTCACATTTAACGTCGATCACGGCGCCCGGCTCCGTTACAGCGCTCACTTTGGTGAACCACGGTATAACATGGGAACCTTTGGAGCAGGAGAAGTGGTGGGGCTCACAGGTGTGTCCACTGGGGCAGCAGTGGTTTCCATCTTTGCAGCAGACAGCCTGACGGGCAACACGGGTAACTGACACTCTCCCATTTAAAAAGAATTAATCATTTAAAAAGCGAGGGGTTAAACTCACGTTCGGCACAGGGCAGCAGCCCCATTTGTGTTCCTTTTCCATGAAGCAGCAGGTCGTGTCTCTGGGACAGCTGGTCTGGGCGTCGCACATGTTCTGAGTCGGATGGGAAACAGTCCGGCCGAGCTCCTCCTGCAGGACTGGGATCTTCTGCAGCCAGGCCACACTGAGGCCACCGGGTTTGTCACAGGTGCCCTCTGCCACATTGCACTTGTAGCCTTTGGGGCAGCAGTGCTCGTGATCGTTGCAGCACACAGCCTGGAACGAAACAAGGAACGAGTTCTACATCACAGGCTGCTCTTCTGTTGATGAAATAGCTGAAAAGTTATCCTCATTTTATTTGACACCATGTGATCCACCAGTCAGCTTCAAAACGCCAACATTGTCTACTATTAAGAGTTCTGTTGTTAAACCACTGGTTGCAGGTGTAAATCTCAGTGTTTCCTGTTATATCTTCCCAAAAGAGAAGGAGTATTTTGGATGATTTAACACATCTATACATTTAAATTCAGACTTTTGAATTTCAATCAGTTTGTCTTTGCCTCTGAAAAATCCACTCAGGTATAACTAGCTGTCTCAAAGTAGAAGTACAGAAAATCTCTACAGTCACATGAGGGAGAACAGGGTTGATTACTGAAACCGTGTGCAATGAAGTCACTGAAACAGCCACTTTAAGGACGGGCCCCGGCCTGATCACCCAGTCAGCTGCCATGTGACTGAAACAGCAATAAGATCAAGTTAGTCTGATACCGGTCTGTGACTGAATAGGGGTCATGCAGACCAGCGGTCTCCAACCTTTTTTGCGCCACAGACCGGTTTATTCCCGACAATATTTTCATGGACTGGTATTTATCCGCGACACCTTAAAGGCAACAAAATAAAACTAGTAGGTACCGAAAAAAAATAAAATTTATTCATAACACACGTGAAAAGACCAAGGAAAACCGAGTAAACGATAACCAACGCTGTAAACCAATAAAAACTATTTCACACCTGAGCCTCAACTCTCGCGGCCTGGTACCAAACGACTCACGGACCGGTACCGGATGTAATTGTTTACATCACCGGTACGAGGACCGCTGATGTAAACAATTGCACTCAGAAGAGAAAAAAAACCTTTAAAAACAAAGTTGCTGCAGGATGGAAACTTAACTGCAACGTTACAATGTAGCACTTGGCAACATTCCATTTTTATGGATTAACAACAATACAACTGGCTGTTAACCAGTTAAGTTAATTCCTGTGAAGAAACAAAGATGAGATGTGGTCAGCCGGTGTAGTCATCTTATGGCTGGGTTGTCGTCCAAAGGTTGAGCATTTTTCAGGCTGGTCAACACATCTAATTGCCAACAGTTACAGACCAAATAAAAATTCAATACATATTCAAATGAAGTTTCCCCGTTCCATTTTGTGTTTAAACTAGTGTGAATGAGACATTACTGAAATGCACTCAGAGCCACAGCTGACTTCTTATTTTCCATCCTCAGACTTGGGTTTGATTGACATTTTCTAACCATCTCACGTCTTAAGCTGGACTGTAATCACTGTTCACATTGGCTCTAGGATTACCTGGGGACCTCTAATTAATTTAATTCAGGATTAGGAGGGGCGTGCAAGTGTCTAAATCACATAAGGTCCCCTGGTACTACTAATCCTGTGCAAATAGGGCTTAACAGATGAGTGTGAACTTTCAAGACCTGGAAGCTGGAATCTACTACTACTACTACACTTCCTGAAATACTGGTCAAATCATCTACTACTACTACTACTACTACTACTACTACTACTACAGTAAACAAATAACCACCCAGAAATAGGTCATGACCTAAAGATGAGCCACTTATGCACCATGAAAGCACTCCTGGGATCACACAGGAATTAGGAGATGATGCCAGACCAAAAAAAGAGAAATTACAAAGGCTCGGTGGTTAATGTTAACAAAATCAGTACAATTTCTGTTGTGTTTGAATGTGCTCTGGATAAAAATAATTCAAGTATCAGTAAGAAAAATTAGAACTGGATGTCAGAAATAACCACAGCTGACATCAAGAACAAACAAACCCTTGGCTAGTTGCACATCAAAGTTAAATCTGGCCAGCACATATGATCAGGAGGCAGAAAGGAGATGCTGACCTGTGGTAAAGGGCAGCAGGCCCACTGTCCGGAGTTCATTTTACAGCAGGTGGAGCCCCACGGACATCTGGTCTTCTCATCGCATTTCTCATCCTCCACCTCCAAGGTCAGAGCTGCTACCTTTGTCAGCCAGGAGACGGGCGGAGAGAAGCCCCAAGGGTCAACGCAAGTTTCCGCTGCCAGGTTGCAGACTTTGCCGTGAGGGCAGCAATGGATGTGATCATCACAACAAACAGCCTGTCGGGTACACACAATACAGACCAGAGGAGTGTTACACCGAACTACTAGAAATCCATTTAAGCCAATTACTTTTTTTTGTTTTAAATTTACAAATTTAAACTCTTAAGATCATAAATCTGTGTGAGCGTCCTGGGCAGCATTAATTTAGCACGTCTTTCCAAAGGCAGTGAACGGTACCCGCTCCCTTATCGAGTCTGCTTGTTTAACACCCACTAATTTGCTCTTTGTGAGTCTTTATTGAAATAAATTGGCATCATGCTTGTTTAAATTAGCGCATTGTTACTAGCTCACCCGCTGACCTGCGCCACTGACTCACGTCAGCATGAGTTTGCCCTCAGAAGAATCTGGCTCAGTTCTCTTGATGGTTTGAGCCTGATGTACTTGTGGTTACAGGATTTTCACGAGCTCAGCATTTTGAATACTAGAGGCAGGACAGAAGAAAGCAGTCCTCACTTCAGCCCCGGATTACCTGACGCAGCGGACAGCAGGCCCAACCGCCACTCGCAGTCTTGCAGCAGGTGGATTTCCCAGGACATGTCGTTGACTTGTCGCACCTGTTGTTACTGTCTTCCAGTAAAGGAAATACCGGCACGTGTCCAAGCATGGGAGTCACGGCGTTACCTGTGGAGTCGTCGCACGTGGAGCTTTTCAGGTTACAAATGGTGCCGTGGGGGCAGCAGTGCAGGTGGTCCTCACAGCACACAGCCTGCAGGGATGAGGAACAACACAGACTTAGGCTACGTTCACACTGCAGGTCTTAATGCTCAATTCCGATTTTTTGATCAAATCCGATTTTTTTGTCTGCTCGTTCACACTACAAATAAAATGCGACAGCAAACGCGCTCTAGTGTGAACGCTCAAAGCGGCCCGCATGCGCAAAAGATGACGTCACACACAACGCGCTCTGTTTAGACCCAGAGCAACAGTATTGTTTGACTGATGGCCCTTAATATAAAAACTTCGGACTTCACGTTTCCCAATTTTTGCTTCAAGTTATTTTGTTATTTACATAATAATGTAAATAACCTAATAATTATCCTTATTGCTGTTTTAGAGGAGCGCTGCTTCAAAGGATAGTTGCAGATTTCTGTCAGAATCTGCAGATTATACAGAACAAATAAAATGTTCACATTTCTCCAACGTTGTCTTCCCAGCAGTTTCACCGGATGGCCAGGAAGCGTTCGCGATGTCTTCTCCGGCGCTGATAATTGGCGTCTGTCTTGTGTCAGTGACGTAAAAGACGGATTTAATGCGACCTGACCGTTCACACAGCAGTCGCTTTCTAAAACATCGGATATGTATCGGATTCAGTACCACATATGAAAGTGACCCAGATCGGATTTGAAAATATCGGATTTGTGCCGTTCACACTGTCACACCATGATCGGATATGGGTCGCATAGGGTCAAAAAAAAAAATCGGATTTGATGTGCTTTCGCCTGCAGTGTGAACGTAGCCTTAGAGTCTGCAAATGAACTACTACATTACCTAAAGGAGAGTCTGTTAATAAGCTCTACTCATGTTTATTAATGGACAATAACTCACATGAGTTACAGAGTCCCTGTCGGAGAGGACAACAGGTCATTAAAGGAAAAGTGTACCTGTGGTAACGGACAGCAGGCCCAGTCTCCTTTTAGTGTTTTACAGCAGGTGCTTCCGTCAGCACAGGCCACAGAGTCGTTGCAGGGGATGGAACGGACTGAAAGGTCTGCAGAACAATAAAAATCACCAACATTTTTAGATTCCTGTAACACTGCTCGACTCAATGAAACGTTTTGAGGGAAAAATAAAAAACCCACAATGCAGCACAACCAGATATACATTTCACACATTCTTCTTCCTCCTTGTCAAATTTTGGCACAAAGAAACCCAATCACTGACAAGATGAAAACAGATGGAGAAAAGCTTCTTCCCACTCCACTCAAAACGTTACAGTTGACGAATTTCAGTCAAAAACAGATTAAGGCAACATTACTGAAGATATTAATAAAACAGTTTGTATTAAAACATGTTTTTCTCTGAAACACATTAAATATTTAGAGTTTGATCACAGAAGATGTGACGATGGCCGTCTCACTCACCTTTTCTCTGGACTTTAAGGAGCTCGGTTGCAGCTTCTGCCAGAGTCATGGTGGGGTTTCTCTGGGTAGACACACAGGTCCTGTGGTACAGGTCGCACTCTGAGCCTGCAGGGCAGCAGTGGATGCGATCTGAACAACAGATGGCCTGAAAGAAGTAAATCTGTGCAATCAATGATTGTGTGAAAGTGAGAACTCAACCTCATCAAATACTGCATTTCCTCCCCCGAGCTGCTCTCCTGGGCCTTTACTGCAACTACCTTCATTTATGAGTCTTTGTGCTTTCAGTAACTGAAAAGCTATTGAGCAGAGCTCAGGTGAAGGACACTGAAGAATATCCCTGCCTTGATTTTGCAGTGTTTTTAGCTAATTATCCATCATTTTGAAGCTTTGTGCAGCTTATTCTGGTTTTTCAGTCTAATGATTACTTCATTCATTGCACCGTTGTAGCATTTCTTTCAACCTCGTATTGAGAGTTTCAGAGGAAAACTACCAAAAGGAAGTCTTAACACTTTGAATCAACTCTCCATAAGTATTTCAAATTCATAAATGAAAGGAAATCCCAACAGGGACTCATTACATTTGAGCAAAAGCAGCCTTCAGTTTGTTAAATATGCCACTTATTTGATATCTAAAAAAAGACTAAACGACTGATAAAATATTAAAAAGCTTCACAATGACCTTTAGATAGTAAGAGTCTGTCTCTCTGCAACTTTCTGTTCATCTAAACTATCGCTCAGTGACTTCATACTACTTACACTGGGCATCGGGCAGCAGCCGTAGGTGTCGTTGGTCATCTTGCAGCATGTGGTGTGATCAGGACAAAATGACTTCTTGTCTGGACAACTGACTGAGGGGATGACAGAAGTGACACGGCATCCATCAATAAAAATCCTACTCAATGTTTGTTTTTTAATTTAAAGGTAAGTCTTACTGTCACTGGCTACAGCAGGGATCTTCTTCATCAGGGGCATGACGGTCTCGCCACGCCTACACTGTGAATGCTTCAGGTCACACTTCATGTTGGCAGGGCAACAGTGAAGGTGATCCTCACAGCATGTGGCCTGCATGAGATTCAAACACAGGATGTTTTAGCCTTATTAGGAACCCTCGTGTCAATGTTTTTCCTCCGATCAGTACAGTAAGAATCAAACAGCTTTAATTCAGCGACAAAAATATGAAAAACGCTGGAAACTGTTGGAACATCTACAGCATTTATAGGCACCTTTGGGTATGGGCAGCAGCCGTACTCTCCACTGGGTAGCAGACAGCATGTGAAAGCGTTTGGGCAGCTGAGTTTCCCATCAGGGCACGATATTGAACTGCCAATGGAAGCTACAAAAGTACTAAGACCTAAAAAGAAACGCAGTCTTCTGTTAACACTACAGTATCATCTGCATATAAATTTAGAAATGTAAGTGAATACATGATCATCACATTTCACTGTTTATTTATATGATGTAATCCCCACCTGGGTTATTCGCTCTCCTTCTAGCAGGTAGTTTGACCAGCAGGGGGAAAGACTCCAGCGAGGCAGAGACGCACCGCAAGTGAGCGATATCACACTTCGTTGCCTCAGGGCAGCAGTGGCGCCTATCGTCACAACACACCGCCTGCAGAGAGAAGATCACGGGATCGTGAAGCACACCGGTACTATAGATATACAACTGGGACATGAAAAATGAACAATTGATGCATATGAGACATTTAAATTCAGTATATAGAGTCGTTTGAATAAAACAGGCAGATGTGCCTTTCTATTAAAGCAAATGAGCACCGATTGCTGAATGTGCAGCCAACAAACACCATCTGATGCTGCAGCTTCAATGAGTTTTAAATACTGAAGAAATTCAAAGTGTTTCATTTGAAGCAAATAAATGTCTAAAAATGGTCATTTCACTCTGAACAGACATTTAAATGTTTTTCCCACCAGGAGTACAGAGATTATAAGACTTATATTCACACAATATTAGCCATTATCAGAATATGAAAAAGCTGAAATGTATAAAGTTTTCATTATTGGTGTGTCTAAATCAAGTCCCAAGTGTCTGACATTTTTAACACTTACTTTAGAGTCTGACATTTCTATAGTTTTAGCTGCTTTCAGGATCGATCAAGTTCTCCCCTCTTTGCCTTTACAGCTGCAGCTGCAGAGTGCTGAAATCAGCAGCTATAAGTGATTCAGCAAAAGGTCAGACTCACTAATTTTGACTTCAGAAAATGTGGAGTCTGTGGCAGACGTGCAGTGTCCTTCTGTGTTGCCAGCCAATTTGTTCATGAAGCAACTTCAGAACCACACAACCACCCCTCAATGAGTGTTGAGGCAACATGATGAAGACATTGGCAAATAGACGCAACACAGACAACCACAAGTCTAATGACACTTATTTTTTAAATGAATGATCAGCGCTAAGAATTTAAAATAGAGTCATCACTAAATGAAGTGTCAGGAATTTGTGGTAGTAGAAGAGTTGCAAATAAACTTAAAGATTCTTAAAGCTGTTGCATTTTCTAAGCCTGTGCATCCTTTACATCATCTATAAACATGGTCTGAAACCATTTGAATGTGTGTGTGTGAGAAACTTGAGGCAAACTGAAGTGCGTATTAAACATACAGTGTTGGTGAAGAAATACAACAGCTACAAACTTTCATAGGCAGCCTGTCAAGAACTCATGCAAGAAACAGCTGATCATTTTTTGGTGTGAGAAACCTGGGGCTTGTGTGAGTCAGTGATTTTAGGCAAAGAGATGGTGTTTGTGCTTCTGTGTGTCACCTTGGCTAAGGGGCAGCAGCCCCAGGAGCTGTCAGGAAGCTGGCAGCAAGTCGTGTCATCCGGACACTCGGACACCTGGTCCGGACAAACGACTGCCTTCACCGTCTCCTCGAGCTGAAGCAATCACATCACAGCCAACGCATACAAATGCAAGGACGCCACATGGTCAAACAAACAAAAGGTTTAAAAACACTCAAATATGAACAGTTCAAGGAATCAATAATCTATTAAAACACACTGAAAATCACTTCAGCCACAGCGTAATATACATATATAAAATATTGTTTTTCCTTGCAAGACAAGAGAACAAACAAACTGCTGGATGGATTAAGGCCGTGAAAACATCTTGGCGCTGCACCAAGAGAGATCAGGTAGCCTGTGTGGGGGAGGTCGAAGCATCTGTGCTTGTAGTGCCATCGTGAAACCAACACTATTGTGCCTCTCAATACTCTGCACGTTTCAAAAACATTCCCCGCACCTCTTCAAACACCTTATTTACCCATGAGTGTGATTCTTTTACGTCATTTGTTTTTGGGGTGGGAGAAACGTACAAAGCCGATAAGACAATTCCATTATTTTGACAAATAACACCAACTGAGCAAACGTATCCAGATAAGAAAACTGAGCTTGGTTCACTGGGGATTCCTTTAAGATAATCGTTCAATGGTTGTTGGTGGGGTAATCAACGTTAAGAGGTCTAAAGACAGAAGCTAAGCTTTGCCCCACCCCCTTCACCTGAGGCTGGGTCGGGAGTCGCGTCATCCACGGCAGGGAAACTGTTTTATTGACGCATTTCTCATGGACCAGATCACACAGCGTGCCCTCGTAACAGCAGTGGAGGTGGTCTGAACAGCACTCTGCCTACAGAGGGATTCAAACAGAGTGTAAGAGAAACAGGTTCACTGAGAGGAAACTTTTAAAACTTGAAATCAGCAAACTGAAATTTAATTTTACAATACTATTTTTTCCAAGCAGAACATAAATACTGAGTTTTATTAGTTTATAGTACAAAACATCCTGCAACTCTTGTGCAAAAGTCATATAACAAATACTGTCAATAATATGAATGTTCAAGGTCATTCTATGAAACTGTATGTTGACTGTTTTGTTCTATTAAACTTTCTAATACTATATTTTTAAAAGAACTCCCCTTCAGCGTGTGAGCAATATGAACAAGCACAATGTTTAACATTTAGTATTTACTGTTATATTCCCATAGATCATCATGATGTTGTTTATTCTATTGCTCTAGTCTTCTGCTTGTTTTCTTTTTTCCCCCCTCAACAGGTGATCCAGGAAAAGAAAAGAAGAAGACAAAGGTGATGAAGCAGATTTTCATCGTCTTTTCTCCTTTTTCCTTTCCCTCTCCTTCTGTTAACTTCCTTCTGAACTTTTCTTCTTGTTTTTCTTTCCCGTCCCCGAGTCCAGTCTGGCCTGATTACAATAACTTAGAATAAAAATAACTAATAAAGATCAAATAAACTATGACAATCAAGTGGACCAGTATAGCGAAAGGCCCACTTGGGAAAGTAAATCTGTTGGGCATTTTTCTTGGCCTTCAGACAATAATTCTGATTGCTACAGTGCCAGACAGGACACCAAACAAAAAAATTAAAAATAAAAACAACAACACAGCAATATGAACAAGCTCTCAAAGTTAAGTGTCAGAAGGAAGACGCCCCTGCACAGGGAAATAAAGCCCCATGTCATCCTCGATCAGTACAATGTACACTCAGTTCTCAGTGAGAGCTCTTTATGGCTGAGAAACGGCCCGAGTTCGAGCGCTCGCCTTATTCACAGCGAGCTTTAAGAAAATTGTACTCAACAGCTCACATGCTGCAGGTTTCCAGTTTTACTCACTTACTGTGGCAGAACAAGCCAGAGTTGTGTATGTGGGTAAAACTGGAGCCCCTGCAGCATGCGAGCTGTTGATTTTTTTTTTTTTTTTTTTGGGGGGGGGGGGGGGTTCATTTATCAATGGGCCAGAATTGAAATTGATCATTCTGCAAATGGACTTTTGCCCAAACACATTATTTTGATCTAGTCCCTCACAGCTTTGCTCCCTGAGAGCAAACCGGCAGGTGAAATTGACAGCAGAAGTGAGGAGAACACAACGGAACTTCTCAGACAATCACAATACAACAATAAACACATATTTGTTAGTTCAAGTAGTCATGGTGGGATATAAGTCAACCCAAGCAGCTGGCTGCTTGTGCAATAACCACAACAGTTGCACAAGGTTGATTTCCATGTGACCCCCTGCACCATTAAAGGCCCTCTAATGACTGTTTTAAATGGATAAAAACACTCTTTTCTGCATCAAGTAGTCTTCATAGTCATGAGAAAGTTAATTTTCACAGGACCCTCTGCTGTCATGTGAAAAACCAAGTACAAGCTGTGACTCAGCAGATCGCTACAGGCAACAACTTAAACTAATTATTTTCTACATGACCATAGCGCTTGGACTTTGCAGTGGAGAAATTTTCCCACTCTTTGCAGTGTTGCTACTGATCCTTGAAGCATGTAGCATTGATTTGTGCACAGCTCTCTGAAGGTCCTGACTATATTTCTGTTGGGTTGAGGTCTGCAGTTTGACCTACCACTGCAAAAACTTCAGTCTTTTCTTTTCCCCCATTCTGTTGTAGATTTGCTGCTGTGCTTACAATCATTGTGCTGGTGCATGATCCAGTTTGGACCATGCTTTGACCATTTGACTAGAGTACAACGCTGTGGCTGTGAAACAAACCCTCAGCTCTCCACCACTGTGCTGACATTTGGAATGACGTTTTAAGATCAGAGCTGATAAAGCATGTACTTGGGGCTGGAACACGTGACCCTGAACCCTCCCTTATTTATGCTGCAACAGGCCTAGGCTGCTGTGCACGTCCCATGATTGTTGATGATGTTATTATTAATAATCTCGGGCTTTCTTCCACAGAGCATCTTTTGTCACGTCTTCCTCCCCTTACACCCGACCGGTCGTGGCAGATTGCTGCCCCTCCCTGAGCCTGATTCCAGGAGTTTCTTTCCCACTGTTGCCCAGTGCTTGTTCATCAGGGTCATCCAATTTTGGGGGATTTCTTTGAGTCATTGTAGGATCTTCATCATATAATATAAAGTGCATCGAGGTGCTGTTGTCATTTGGACAGATTACATCAAACGTTATTTATACAGTGCCAAACAAACATTGTTCTGCAACTCTTGTGGAATATTCACATGCAACTCTGCAAACCTACGCTGTGCTGCCATGACAAGGCACTTTTTCCTGACACTTGTAAACAAGTCATACCTTGTTTTTTGTTTAGTTTCTTTTCTTTTGTAAATTGTGCGTCACAAACTTTAACACGCTGAGGCATGTAGAGTGTGAGTGCAGATCTTGTTTTTTTTAGTTTAAGCACTGGACAGTCTGATAAACGTGCCAGGACCTGAACTCCTGGGAAGACTGGCAACTGTATCCAATGTTTTCCACTTATGTAGAACGACAGACTTCAGACTGACTGGAAATGGCTTTCTAGCCCTCCCTTAAATTGATGGGCAGCAACAACTGCTCCTCTGAGATCATTACTGGCATCTTCCCTCTTCAGCACTGTGTTAAACACAAATGCTTTAGACTAGCAAACTCTTATACGGGTCACTCACACTCACTGATGATCAATGAATCAAGTGCATTTGGTTAGCAGTACCTGGCTGCTACCCTGAAGCAGAAGCATGATAGTGGACTTGATTAATATCCAGGTCAGACACAACAGTGACGGGTAACTCACACGTGGTAGCGGGCAGCATCCGTATCCCCCCTCAGTGTTCTTGCAGCAGGTGTTCTTGTTCTGACATGTGAGTCCATTGGGACAGACCAGCGCCGAGCTCAGACCCAGCAGGGCCAAACACAAGAACCCCATCTGCAGAGCCTGAACACAGGGAACAGAGGACAGGGCTGTGAGCGATTAATACAAAACCTTATGGGGATTTCTGGGTTTTATTCTGGCTGTGAGTGAGGAAACAAAGACAAGTATGTTTAGCAGCTGCAAAAGAATTTCAACTGAAACTGGATTTCGCCACTAAACAAACCCAGATCCTTCTGAGATTGACGTTCCCTTCATATCATAACCACTTTAGGTCCTAAACAGCAGCACTATAAATGGCAAGTCACGAGTTCAAGATTCAATTATTGCTTTTGCAAAAACTCTGACTGAAAGTGACTCATGTCTATTATTTTTAGTTGGCCGCTAGCATCATTAACGGCCTTTTAACTGAAGCAGAAAGAACAGAATAACCGACTACTGAATATGTAATGAAAAAAGATTTAGTGTCAATTTAAGGCTGATTTTCCTCTGGACTGTTGTGATAAAGCAGTGACTTTTTGTCCCAGAAAAACTAAACTCATTGGACGTTCCTGCTGGCTCATGTCACAAGTTTGTGATTACATTTTAATTGCTACACATTTTACAGGCAGTGAATTTAGGTTTCATCCATCCAGATTAAAAATAAATAAATAAATAAAAAGTTTTCCATGTTATGAAGGTGGTTCACTTCATTTTCGAGTACATAGCCATGATGTTATTGTCTGCTCCAGTGCCGGTTAGATTCCACATTAGAGAACAGGTAAGAAATCGCCACCTACAGACCAATTAAGTCTTCAGAAAAATGGCATCACCGTTCCTGGAAGAGCTCCTGTTCATCTTGTTTGTCTTTGTTTTTCCTCAAATGAGCATCAGGAATGAAAACTGATTATTAATACCACTTTGATGATGATGATGATACACACTGCTAAAGCACAGGCTAAGAGGAAATCACGAGAAAACACAAAACACTCTGAAATGTCTCTTAAAAGTCTGGATGCTTCTGACAAGGTGGCAATTCTGGGCTGAAACCACAAATATTTCCTCAAATATAATTTGATAACAGTACGCACTGCATGATTGGTAGACGGCAAGCAGTAGCATCTGTGGCAGGGATTTTAAACTCAGGGCAGACGGCTGCAGTTTATGGAGATGCTTTAATTTTAATACAAGTGAAAAGTTTGCCTCATGCAGCCTCTTGGAATTTAATTTTGTTAACAAGAAGCCTTCAAGTCGTCCAAACATAAACTTTAACTTTTATAAAAGCTTAGTCTTATAGAACTCCTCATTTTACATCTAATTACAGTTCGAGACATTTCATACAATATGGAGCTCAATTTAAAGAAAAATATTGATTTGTTAGTACGTGGAAGAATAAAAACTCCTTATGAGTTGGAAGATGACAGCTCGCGCCTGAAACTGCCCAAATAAGCTTGCTTTTGCAGCTCTGTCACTTGAGATCAAGTTCCAACAAATACATTTACCTGTAGTTAAGGACTTCTCATCTTTTGCAGATTCTGTACCGAGAATGAAAAAGGGATGTTCAAACTGAACACATGCAACATGTTTAAAATAGCGTTATGCGTCTGCTCAGAACGTCAATTTTCACTTTCATATTTTTGTACTAGGTTAGCGTTGGGGGTGTTTTTTTTGCACTTCTCACTCTTTGGAAAGCGTCCATATCCATTACTGATGGCATTCAGCTCCACTGCCATGAGCACAGGCAAATGCAACCTTTCAAATTTTATACACCTCAATACCCATTTAGCTTCATGAGCTCCTGTTCTACTAGAATTATTGCATTCTATTATTTAAAGATTTTACATCATTGCATTTCACAGGTTTCTATTTATTCGTTTCCTTCTCTTTTCTGTAACCTAAGTAAGACATCTGGTTTGTAATAGAGACATGTTCAATTTCAAAAGATCCTATAGTCCCAGTACTCTTAAGTAGCTACTAGTACTGCAAAAAAAGGGAGTGCAAGAATTAAAATGCAATGTTTCAAAAAGCACAAAACACAAACTGTTTCTGTGCAGTTTGTCTCTCAGCCCGATCTCCAATTAGAGAGACTGTCCAACAATAAAATATTAATGTGCAATACTCTCAGAGATCGAGAGAGCAAACATGAGGGAAAGATGAAAGATTAGGGACTGCTCAGGATGCTGACATTTGATAAATTACCTGGCTTATGTCAATTACTGTCATATACAGAGCCACTGTCTTAATCAGAGAGCAGATCTATAAGTAACGTGCTGCTGAAATCAGTTCATAAAATCTTTCAGCTCTGGACTGACATGGCATTTAGTTCAAGAGTAGAAATCATTAAAGTAAATTCAAACAGGTAATCCACTTTAGTTTCACCTGCCAGATTCTAACTTTTACCAAATTGTCACACTGGCTACAAACTAGAAAGGAGTCGCGATGGCTCATATAGTGGCTCAGTCTTAAAATTTCTACCCAGTTTTTTTTAGGTTTAGAAAAACTGTCCCAGGTAATTTTGGGAGTAGTGACCCAAAGTGTTTGTGCAGGTCAATCCTGTCACCTGAGCAGACAAGTGAAACCTCAGGCATTGCGCCAGCCCAGCATGATGTCAGTCACCTGAGACAAGGTGTGAAAGGACAGCATTCCCTCTCGAGTAGTTGTTCTAAAACTGAAGAAGCCTCTTGGATGACAAGTAAAATATCTTCAAAACCTTATGAAGTCCAGCTGCCTTATATTCCAGATCTAAAGACTACCAGGACCCAGATAAGTGGGAACCTACACAGACATACTTAAGAAGTAGCACACGATGCCAGAGTGCAACGCCACGACACCCATTTAAATCTAACGTGAAAGGGCAATATAAACTAAACGACACAAACAGAATGAAAACAGATAAGAAAAGGCTGCACCAACAGGGCAACAATGGAAGGTCTAGTTTCTTTGTAAACATACGTTAAGCTCACATTTCAATAAAAGATAAACATTACTGTCAACGACTTTAAAAGAACAACTGCAACAATTCATAACGCGAAAGACTGCTAAACTTCACCTGTGCAGCCATATGTCAATATATGATAAAGCTCGGGGATGGGGTTTAGTCGCTCTCCGCCCACTTTTTATTTATTTTTTCTTAAATATACAAACTAAACCTTTACAAATCCAATACTTAAGCAATATATACGAAATAAAACATTTACCATGATTAGCAGGAATCCCGAGAGCAGGTAGAAGGAGTTTAATCGTTATCAGCACAGGGCACTTTTCTGCATACTCCTGAAAAACAACAGTACACTGTCAGTCGATGTTATGCTTTTAGGAAATACTGCATTATACTACAGGGGGGGAAAGGAGTGACAACGCTTAAGAAAAATAACCTGCAACTTATAAAAAATACCAGCTGAAAGGAGAGAGCTTTCTAACGCTAGCTTCTTTTGTAATAAAAATACAAGTTAGCGTAGCAGGCTATGCAGCTAAAAACAAAGCTAGCTGGTTTAAATGAAGTTAAGCGGATGTTCTCTTTTTTGTTTGTTTGTTTTAAATCAACGTACGAAACGGAAATCATCCTCTTACCTCGTCTGAAGGGTCACATACATGTAGCGTTTGATGTGGTAGTGACAGCCTGCAACACCCAGAACGCACAAAGCAAACAGTCTCTGATAATACTTATATCACATGACGCCTGGCACGTGACTCAACAGGCTAGCGTCTTAAAGGGCCAGTACACTGCAGCGTTCCAGGGTTAGGAAAATAAAACAACAACAACAAAATAAAATAAGAATAGAATATTAAATTAACTTTTTATCTATTGCATTATTTGAATTTACAAAAACTTACGACACTGGCACAGATGTGGTAAGAATTCAAACATCACAAAGTATTGAAAGCATGTTTTCTGTAAGAGAAGGACGTTATAACTTAAACTTATATGAACATTTTTTTGCATTTCAAACAGTGCATAAATTATATGCAAATATGTATGTTGATGTTCCTGAAGTTCCTATCAACAAGGAAGCTGAAACAATACTTCAGCTTTGATGAAGAAGGGGTGGGATTAATTATATGTGCATACTTTCCACTCCTAGATGATTAGAATAGTTAAAACATTATTGTTGTGTATTTTTGCTTTATTTTGGTATGTTTTTTTTTTTTAATCAAAGTAAATTAATTGATTTTATTTTATTTATTTGAAAACACTTGGTTTTCTAAATATTTGATACCTCAGGTTTACTTTATTCTTTTATCTTCTTGTCAGGTTTTTTGCCTGCTTCCTGATTTAGTTTGGCAGTGAGTTGTGTTTTGTGTCTTGTATTTAGATTTACTTTAATTGTCTTTGATCTTGATTAATTTCAGCTGTTTCTTTTCCTCCAGCTGTTTCCTCTCCCCTTGATTGCCCTCAGTATCCTTTGGTAGAACATCTATTTGCCATCTGTTTGCTTTCCTACATTCACTTTTCCAACAGCTTGAGTTTGCTATTTTTCTTCATGGACTTTTGACCTAATTAGAGGCTAGTTTTGATGTGGTTTTCAAAATAAAATCCCAAACACAGACAGACCGTGGGAACAAATTTATTTCTATTTTGTCTCATGTACAGAAAGTTGAATCAATTTACAGTTTACAAACAACTGACCAGGTGAATGAAGCCGATGATTTACTGCACAGGATGAAAGCCTACAGCTCAGTCCTCTTGATGCTCTTAACTATCAAAAACATCCAGCACGGTAGGTTGCCAGATTTGAAGTTTCCTCTCAGGGATTCGGTGTCAAATCGTTCACCGAATCTGAGAAAACACTTCATTAGCAAAACATAGACAAGCAAGAAAAGCCACGATTGCACAACTCAATACTTTCCATATCTGGCTCAAAAAAATAAAAGTACACTTACAGCAGTGGGCGCAACATTTTAGCAGGATTCGATTCATGGTTGTGCTATTCTTCAGACTTTGAGTTACATCACATTTTCAGCTTGTTCCGTAGGCTACTGACACAGGCTTATGAACAGCAAGCGAATGGTACAAAGGACCAACATGTCAGCATGACTTTTATACAACCGTTTTCCCTTCATAAGCATCCCATTACTCTGCAAAAACCACCAACAAAACAGCCGCCAGCCTCGCTAAGTTCACAGTTGTTGAATAGGCAGTGGTGATGCTAGTAACAGCAGGAGCGTGTTGGTCAGTATGTTATCGTTGTAAACATTTACGACCGGAAGTGAATTTCGTTAGAACTGGATTAAGGGAAAAGTCAGTGTATCTTCGTGAAGTTCATTTGGCAACACAGTCCAATGCATCATTTTGTGCCAAACATCCTTGTTATCAATAATGATAGTTAAAAAAAATCATTAAAAACACCCTATTCTACATTTAACATGCACATTGTATACACATAAAATCTCATATAGATCATACCATTTACAGGTTCAGTGAAAAAAGAGGATAGATACAAGAAATTAAGATATCCAAGGACGGAATAGCCGCAAGAAAAGTTGTCTGTTTTGGCAGGCATGCTCCCCAGAGTGACGCGTGTTGCTGTTGTTGTTACCGCAATGCAGTGTGCTTATCAGTGCCTGCCGATCTCGACAGTGAGTTTAGGTGACCGCTGACTGCATTTTAAAAAGGGACCGGCATGCCTATCACTCGATCCTATGTGAAAGAAGGCACTTACAGGAGAGAAGTGGTTCAGGCTCTGTCTACAGGCAACCCCCGCTGATCTCAGTAGGATACTTCAGAAATAGTAAGTCTTCAAGTAAAAGCGGTTTGGAACTACGCTTGTTTCTTGGCGTTTAGGGGTTGTCTAGCAGGAACTTGTAGGGGAGGGCTTTTGGTGCCTTCTGTTTATTTCATACATTCATATGCATGCAACCTTTCTATACCAAATGGTCTTTCGAATATCTGGGCATGTATTTACACAAGATAAATGGGTCATTCCATATAAAATCAGCCAAATCTGAAAAACAAAATCCCACCTGACCCCCTCAGAAGCTTCCACGGCTTCCCCCACCCCCTCAAATTTAATGAGGCCATGCAAATCTTTACCTTCATTCTATAAATACTGTCCAAGTTAAAGGCCCTCAAAGTACACAGGGTTTTACTTGAGTTTTTAACACCATAAATGTTAGAAACTGTGAGCAAATCAATGTTACACCATCTCCAAGTGTCACAATCTAAAAGTTATAATGTTGCTTTTGATGAACACAGATTTTACATAAACAACTCTAATATTTCACCAGAGAAAACTCAAAAAATGTGCATTTTGAGTAAACTTTCAAGGATCGTATCACCCAGTGGGTGGGATAGTAAGCTATAGCATATGAATGGTTCCCGTTTTGATCTACGTGGGCGATCGTGGCTCAAGAGTTGGGAGTTCGCCTTGTAATCGGAAGGTTGCCGGTTTGAGCCCCGGCTTGGACAGTCTCGGATCGTTGTGTCCTTGGGCAAGACACTTCACCCGTTGCCTACTGGTGTTGGTCAGAGAGCCCAGTGGCGCCAGTGTCCGGCAGCCTCACCTCTGTCAGTGCACCCCAGTGTGGCTGTGGCTACAATGTAGCTGCCATCACCAGTGTGTGAATGGGTGAATGACTGGATGTGTAAAGCGCTTTGGGGTCCTTAGGGACTAGTAAAGCACTATATAAATACAGGCCATTTACCATTTACGTCTCTATATCAGGCTCATCTTCCAACTGTGATTCCTACACAGTGATCTTTCAACACACCTGAATGTAGCGCACAGTTGTGGAATCAAGAAATGACATTGGTGCTCACATACTGTGTTTAATCATTTGGATAAATCACATTTATCCAACAATTTTAGGTTCTATAGAAGTTTTTCAAATTCCTTGAGGGTCTCCAGATTTTCTTCGGCCATTACTTTTGTTCAGCGCAAGTGTTCTCATATGTTGACCTATACTCAGAGCATCCACTCGTCCTGAGACCCTTTGGGTTGTGACAGAGTGGGTGTGAAATTGACGTTTTTAACAGAGCTTTAATGTGAATTAAAAAGAGCTGAATTTTAAACCACTCTTAGGTATTTTGAGGGCTTATAACTGTGAAAATATCCACAGTATTAAGGTGAAACGTTACATTTCTTTATTACAGATGCTAAAGTTGTTGTATAAAAAAATCTGCTGATTCAAACAGGGTCAGGTGGGAGGCACTGATTGATTTTTACTGGAATGACCCAAATGCAACAAAGTCTCTGCTGGCCAAAACTCTCACCAAGAGAAGAAAGGCAGAAATGCGTACTTTTGGCAAAATTGTACAGTAGATCACTGTGATATTACAGAGAAGATGGAGATGATGCTGAACAGTTCAAATCATTACTATTTGAGTAGGTAATTACAACACATGAACACAGTACAGGAGGAAGAGGAAATCAAGAACATCCCTGAAGGAGCAAAATGCAAGTTGCACGTTGGACTTTATAATATTTCTGTAATCTGTTCACAAGAGCTCAAGGACAAACTTTCACAACTTCTTCAGACAGGGAAGCTGTTTCGGAGTAGAGAAGAAAAAAGAAGCTCACATCTTCTACAGTCATTGTGAGCATTTGGGTAGAATTAGTCCAGGGAAAAAAGCCTAATTTGCCAAAAATTCCCATCAGTCCCATAAAAAATGCCACCCACTTCCAAATATTCTGTAAGTATCAATCAATAAGTTATCAAATTATTAGCAAGTGCTCTATTCTTATATTTTGCTCTATAAAATGGCTATTTCCACAGTCAGTATGTGCAATGGCTCAGACCATGGTTCAGTGACAGGTGATTGAAGACGGGGTTCACAATAAACTGGACAGATTTCAATCTACGACTCAGTGGAAACCAGAGGGATTAACTGACAGTGAGGCTACGAGAGTAATTGGCAAACACAAAGGTCAAACAACAACCTGGATATGGATTGGTGAAGCAGTGGCTGTGCTTATTGTGACCTCCCTCTCAGTGATGTGAAAGACTCCTCTTTCACAAGGCTGTTATAGTTCCAGTGTTCATTCAAAAAGCTCACTTCCTGGGGTGGAAAACCATCAGAGGCCTGTCTTCGATCTTCTGCCAGGGGCTCTTCTTGTTCTCATCTTTGTCCTCGGAATCATCCTCTGGGCTGGTCATGGAGTCGCGGCGGTTCTCGCTGTTGCTGCTGCGGCTGCTGTTCACGCGGCTGCGTCCTCTTCTAGGGATGGTGGATCCTCGGGAGGACGGGCCTTCGTCCAGAAGAGGGGTTAGGGAGTTCTCCTCGGGAGAGACGGGACGTCCCTCACTGCTGCTGGGCTCGCTGTGGTCAGGGTAGGCCAGCTTGGAGTAACTCTTCCCGCCACTGCTGCTAACACCGTGGCCCTTCCGTCCTCCCGTTCCCCAGCGCTCATCTTTTCCCTTTCTAATTCCAGCTGATTTTCGCTCTTGGGCCTCAAGAGGCGGTTCCAGGTTGACATCCCGGGGAGTGCTGCTGGAGCCACCTCCGAATCCACCACCGCCACTGAGGTCATTCCCAACATCTATGTAGGAGTGGCGCACGTGAGCGTTAGCTCGACCATCAAGAGAGATGAACCACGCCCTCGGGTGTTGTTTAACTCCAAGTTCCAGAAGCTTCTTCTCTGTCAGAGCTTGCAGTTCCCCGTTCATTTGAGCCATGGTGGAATCGTTGAATAGCACTGGGATGGTCACAGGTCCCCCGGACGAGTCAGATGCCCAGCTCGGTTCCTCAGAGTCGTCCCCTTGAGATCCTCCTTGCTGTTGCTGCTGCTGGCCTTGTTTCTGGGAGTGGTGGTGATGGTGCTGCTGGCCTCCTCCCATCTGTGTGCCATCTTTGTCTTGATCCTTCTGGTCCTTGCCATCTTTGCCAGAAAACTCAGATGGCAGGCGCATGTAGTGGGCGGGGATAACCAGGGTTGGCACCATGCTGCGGTACATGTTCTCCTTCATCTGGTCAATGGAGCTGCAAAAGATGATCTGACCTGGTTGGGTGTTGAGGGAAGTAGGTCGGGCAAGGCTGTCTGCTGCTGCTGCGGAATAATCCGGAGGCTTGTCGGACTGGCTTGGGACGTAGCCTTGGAAGCGAGGTGGGGACGGGGGATCGGAGGAGTACCCTCGATTGTCGTTGGCGTTGTGGTGTCTGTGATAGTCGGACTCCTTGTTGTCTTTAGGGCTGTAATTCCGGTTGTAGTCGTCATGCAGCAAAGGGCTGTCCAAGTTGTTGGTCTCTGTGGCACGTGTAACCTTCATGGGGAAGCTTTCGCCCCGTTGGGAACCTGACGCATTTTTACCCTTTGCGTGTCGCAGCATGTGGGCTGGAACATGCTTAGTTAAATCTTCCCTTGAACTCTGGTAGTCTCGCGATGGCGACAAGTCAGATTTGTCATTGGAGGGGCCTGATTCGACATGGCCTCCACAGATCAGATTTAGCCGTGACGTGGACGTGCCCTGGTCTCTCTTAGCACCGTTTAGATTGGACGTGTGAGGTTTGCCTTGCTGTCGACGTGGTTTCAGACACTTCCGTCTGAAAGATAAACAGAAACTGAAAGTCAGAAGGAAGCAAAACAGCTCCAAAAAAGGGGAGGGATTCTAAAAACTGTCTAATGAAGCAGGAACTTAACCACACAAAGCCAGTTTTTAAGACCTTTATCATAGGCAAGATCAGTACATCACTGGGAAAAACAGGTACACTATCTGACGCATGTTTTTTGCCCTCTGGTGGATTATTTGTGTACTGCAGTACTCAATAACTCAAACTTAATTTGTTAAAGTTCCATTTCAAATAAAGTATGAATGCTTATTGTACACAAGAAACTTTTAATTAATAAATTTTTCATATGTTATTTTATAGTAAAAAAAAGGAAACATGTCTACTGGAGTATCTTTGCTCAAAATAAGCTTTCTTCGGACCTTAATTAAGCCCACATTTAAAATAAGCTGTTTTAGATGTGTAGAACATCCTCTGGTAAGCTATTTTCCTTATAATTGGTCGCCCCTCATAAACAGCAGGTGGGTGTGGTCCTAATTTATTGATAGTAGAAAAAATAGGCTTTGCAGGACTAAAATAAACCCACGTTTTGCTACAAATAGAAACCTAAAAGTGAGACCTGGACCTATGCTCCCCACACCTGCAGTAGTAGAGCAGCACACAGAGCAGGATGAGCACCAGCAGGGCCAGCGATCCCAGGATGGAGAGCAGGAACAGAGTGTGGTAGGTGGTGATATCCCTCAAGCCTGGATGAGACAAACCTAAACCTGCAAGACATCATTGCAAAAGTTAACTCAGATTCATTCGTAGCATGTCATCTCCTTATTATACTGCCCAAACAACTGCTAGTTTGTCTGTAAAGTGAGGGAGGAGGAAAGAATTTGATTTACATCGATCATGAAATAGTCAGGAACTTGGTTCAGCTGATAATAGCTACATGACGCCACACATTGGTTTTGCTGTCACCATCTTGGTGTCTGTTTCAGCCGGAGGAGTCACCCCCTGGTGGCCATTAAAAACGGATCCAAGTTTAAGGAAGCTATCCTTTTTCATACGATCAATGCTTCAAACTCAAGGCTATTTAACCTTGTCCTACAAAATCACCTTGTTTATTGATTTATTATTGAGTTCCTCAGGGACGATAAAGTGAATCTTATAGTAAAGGCTTCTTGTTATCTGTGTTTCCACAGCAGTATAAAGGCACGTGAAGCGTCACCAGTTAACATTTTACCAATAACAGCCATTTCATTTTCAATACCTGAAGACGTCGGAAAGGCAGCCAACCAGTATCCCATCTGAGGAACCACGACGTTCCAGACAAACTGCGTCCCGTCCTTTTTGATGTAGCCCGTCCCGTTCCGAACCCACAGCCCTGGAGGAAAGAAAAAGATCAGCAGCCTCTAAGTACAGTCATGCATACATAGTTTACATTAATAAAAGACTATTTGTAAGTTTTAGCGCACAGCTTACCCGTCTTTGGCTGATACAGCCAAGCGGGCACACTCGTGGCCATCCTGTTTCGGGTGTCTGATGGCAGCGGCACAGAGATGTGGATCGGATCTGAAACGCGGATCACGCCGCCATCTTTATCAAAAAGCTGAATGCTGACCACTGCCAGCGCCGTCAAGTCCATCCACCCAGTTTCTGCACCTGTATTGGTGGTGAGGCACAAATACAAACAGCTAAAAATGAACAGAATAATAACCCTGATCTTCATTTTGCTACCAGACAAGTTGGAACCATCACATTTTTGGTATACGAGTGGCTATAAATGACAATAAATTAGCAAAGTAGCAGCAATTTATTTACAGCAAGCTTATAGTCAGATCTGGGACAACTAAAATATCCATGCAAACTGCGGTGTTAAGATTTTATTGGAAAGACCTAGAAATGAAACCTCAGATGATCCAGAAAGGCACAGAAACTTTGACCACACTGTAACATCAGTTTGACAGACTGACACTGACCTGAGCTGTTGGTCTCTTGGCCCAGCAGGAAGGGGAATCCCCCGATTTCATACTGGCTCCTGGCTGTGGTCAGCACAGCAGTGAGTGCTGTGTAGTTGGAGCTGGACGGCAGCTGAATGGACTTCCTCTGGAGCTGCACCAGCGGCTGGTTACGAGCCCCTGAAAAAGAAACAATCCCCCTCCTCACAGTCTGTCACGCCTACAAACACCGTGTTTGTTTCTAAAGCTCAAAAAGGTGTAACGATATATGTGTGAGTGCATCACAGCTGTACGGAGGCGGCTGCGACTGAGCTATATTTGTAATAATAACGCACAGCTCTTCTAGGCTTAAGGTTGTGGAGAGGGGTGTGAATCCTTAATTATGGCTTATCTGTTTGTTTGTTTGTTTATCTCATTATTAGCAGGATTATGGAGGATTTGCCACAAAATTTCTTGAAAGGTGGCAACTGCTACAACTCAGAAGTGGTTAATTTTTGGAGTGGATCCAACTCTGGATCTGGTAACTGTTTAACCATAGACAAGAAAAACTGGTTACATGTTCACAAATACGCATTACTTCGCACTGAAGTAAGTAAAATTAGTAAAAAGAAAACAAACCTGATCAAAATACCTGCTGGGATCCAGGGATTTCATTTATACAGGGTGTGGAGGGAATACAGTACAGTCTCACAGGTCTGCTGTTGTGTAACGGCTCAGTGACAGGAGGGTAAAAACAGGAACCACTGAACTATTTCATACAATAGTTGTGGTGACCAAATGTTCACCCAGAAGTTTAATGTGCAACGCCCTCAACCTCTGAATGTCCACTCTCAATACAAAGTTGTATTTTTACTCAGTTGTATATTGAATTTGTATCTTATTTTTATCTTATTGTATATTTTATTCTATTTTATTCTACTGTATATAGTATTTTATTCTATTCTGTACAGTTGTGTACAGTATATTATTCGTATTGTATTCTAATTTTTGCTATATAACTTTTGCACGGTCCACTTCCTGCTGTGACAAAACTAATTTCCCACGTGTGGGACTAATAAAGGTTATCTTATCTTTATCTCATCTGGTTGCCAGTTGGTTGTATTCTGGTTATATTCTAGAGGTGGGAATCACCATACATCCCACGATACGATATTATCACGATACTTAACGCACGATACGATATTATTGCAATTTTTTAAAATATTTTGCGATATTTAGATTCTGTACATAAAGGTAAACTTTATCAATATTCATTTTATCTAATATCAAAGTCTCACACTCAGTCTTTCTCTCATTTCAGTTTTATTGTTGACAAACTGAACGGTTTGTATTACAGTCTAGTCCAACTTAACTGAACGCAACCATCTGGTACAATTATAGCTATTCTGAACTATGCAGTTTATGAAAACTATGCAGCCCCTTCAGCAACTGAAGAATTTGAAAGTAAATTAAAACAAAATATAATTTTACATTAAATAAAAAAGTTTTAAACTTAATTAAAATAAAACATGTCTTAAATTAAAATAAGTAAACTGTCATGTTTATTGCTGCCAAAAAAAACAGTTTAACACATTTGGACAGTGAAGGAATGTCAGGATTCTTGCTCAGAAAAAGGATCAACATGCTCTGAAGTCACAGCACAAAAACCTTTTTTGTAACAAAATATCGATTTCTGCTGCCCCTGTATCGATACATTATTAGCAAACAAAATATCACCATACTACACAGTATCCATTTTTTCCCCCACCCCTATTATATTCCTACACAGGTGAGGTGTCAGAGGTGTCGTGTGTGGATGTGAGGAAGAGATGACCCAAACGCAGGATGTTGATTTATGAAGGATTACCACGGTGTTTATTATAGACTGACTGAACTGAAAACACACACAGAAACGGCAGTGACAACATCAATGACAAGACAATGAACTGATGAAACTGAGGGACTTAAATACACAGGCTAAATGATGAGCGATGAGGGGCAGGTGAGTAAACAGCTGGACTTGGGAAGATAACTAGAACATAATGCACACAGACTAGGGCTAACACAATAAAACAGGAAGTGGAACATACGGAAGATAAACAGTGAATATGAACTGAAAATACCTGACGTGAGGCTGTCGAGCACCGTTGTAATTGTGCAGTTAAATTGCCCCTGAAGCAACGGCATCGCTGTCTGTGGATTAATTTCTACATTTCTGTTTCAGATCTTCGAGTTTCAGGCTGAACTCTGAACATAAGCCAGTTAGTGTGAACTTCTGTGCAACAGATTTGCTATTTTCTGCATTTTGTTGCAGTTAATCACCAAAATGTCACAAACAGATTGCATGTAATTAGCAACTCGCCTCCTTTCAAATGCAAATTGATATCCGCCTGTCTCTTCTTACTGCTAATTTGACACACCAAGATTGCTTTCACGACAGCAACTAATTGGAAGTGAGTGCAGACCCAATTCAAACCACCATTTAAAGGCAACAAGATTGCGAGATTGTGATGATTTGCAATAATTTTGGTATTGAACCTCCGTTTCAATAAAAAAATAAAAACTAAAAAAACTCAAATGGCCAAACTGAACAATCCAAATCACCACAACAGAACTATCGTTTTCTAATGAGTCTATATTATATTAAATATGTTCTGCATGAGGCTTTTTTTAGAGGCTGTTTTTACCTGGAGACCCAGAGAGCACCTGCAGGACGTCATCGTACAGAATAAGAGTTCCCGGCCTCTGAACGAGCAGGTACAGGCTGACTGCTGCATACACTACAAGAAGAAGAAGATGAAATCAGCAGATTTCACAGGTGCAGGAACGCTGCTGAGACAGAGTTTGTTTTAAGATTCAAAATAATAAAAATAACCATCATCTAGGCAAAAGCAGCTCCATAACCTCAAGAATAAGGAAAAAAACTGGATTCTGTGGGTGAATTACACATGACGCAGTTTTTAAATCCAGTCTCCTCGTCCTCATCGACAGGCCTGACTGAGATTTGAAAACTCCAGCAACAAAACAAAAAAGACATTTTTTTATTCCCACAATTAAAAACAAGAGATCCTGTGATCCTGTTCTAAAAAAAACCTCAGCTGTGGCACTACCAGGCTTTATGCAACAGAAATGCTGCTTTCATTTTAATCACAGCAGTATCAAGCGCAGCCTTTGGAGTAACCTTAAATGGATGAGGTAGGTCAACAGGTACAAAATACTTTAAACTTCTACCTGTCAGCTCCTTCTACAGCAGGGGTCTCGAACTCCAGGCCTCGAGGGCCGGTGTCCTGCAGATTTTAGATCTCACCCTGGGTCAACACACCTGAATCAAATGATTAGCTCATTAGCAGGCCTCTGGAGAACTTCAAGACATGTTGAGGAGGTGATTTAGCCATTTATATCAGCTGTGTTGGATCAAGGACACATCTAAAGCCTGCAGGACACCGGCCCTCGAGGCCTGGAGTTCGAGACCCCTGTTCTACAGCTTCCACGTAGGTTTTATTATCTACTGGATGTATATAAAAGATGGACATAGCATCTAATGTTTCTATACCCGACATCTTAAAGGCTCAACTTTTACTTGCCAAGAAGAGAAAAAAGCAAACAAGTCGTAAAATGCGCTGGACTTACGCGGGATGCGGCTGGAGTGCCAGGGCACAGAGTTGGTGACGTAGTCTTGTTTGGAGGCTGTAATAATGACCCATGTTCCCGCACGGTACAGGAAGTTGACTCTCACCACGCCATCTTTGCCAGCACGGCTGGACGCCAACAGGGTCTGGTTACCGTGTACTTCCACCTGAGCGTCTGCCAACGGGGACAGGTCGCTGTTGTCGAACACCTGGACTCTTATTTGCACCTCTGCAAGGAGAAAACGAGGGAGAGTAATTAGCCAGCAGCTAACTGATGCGTGTTTTGAACAAACAAGGCTAATATTTTGCCAATTATTGAACAGAATAAAATATATTTCTTCTATAACATTTCTGTCATATTAAAAGCGAAGCTTTCCGATTCACCAGTCTTGTGTCGTCTCATTAAACTGCAGTTTTAAAGATCTAATTACACTCGAGTATGGCTCAATTTATCGAGTCCCCCTCAGCTGTCCTACAAGGACGGCATAATTATGCAGCAGCGTTACAGTGTCATTCAAAATGACCTACACGGAGCGAAGGCCGCATAATTAGCATGAAACACAGCATGTGCCCCAACAGGTGAAATAAAAACATTAAATACACTTTGTGTTTTATTTACTATAATAATTAGAATTGCCTGAGGAGATAATCAGGCTTTAGGTTTAATT
Source organism: Neolamprologus brichardi (assembly GCF_056152115.1). Classification (NCBI taxonomy): domain Eukaryota; kingdom Metazoa; phylum Chordata; class Actinopteri; order Cichliformes; family Cichlidae; genus Neolamprologus; species Neolamprologus brichardi. The sequence goes on along the minus strand of NC_142111.1, from coordinate 24,063,377 downwards.
ACATTAACAGAGATGGTTTTTGTATTAAAAGTTTTCTGAAAAGTTCTGTTTAAAAATGGTAAAGTTAAATTTCCTCAGTTAATTACTTACATTAAATAAGTTCAAATTAAAGTAATTAAGTGTTCAGAAAGTTATGTTTAAATATGCAAATATATTCCTATTAAGTAAGTATTAAATTACATACGTACAAGTGACAAAATTGGGTTACATAAACATTTTAACTTCATTTTTCCAAAAAAGAAAGATAATAGAAGCAAAATGGCCCAATATTTAAAAACATGTGTTTTTGTCTATAGTTAGCAAACAGCACTGTTAAATCTAACAGTTCATATCGACTCATAGATATCCAGGATGTTTAGCTGACAATAATATCTATTGAAATAAAACAATGAAATCTCTTTTGCATGACTCTATTTAACTAAATTCAGGGTGCTTTATGTTCTGAAGTATGTTATAAAATAACACAGCAAAAACCGCAATGATGAGCAAGTGCTTTGGCGACAGTGGGAAGGAAAAACTCCCGTCTAACAGGAAGAAAACTCTGGCATAGCCATTAAGGGAAGTTATCTGCCACGACAGGCTCGGGGGTGAGTGGAGGAGGACAAAGAACCGCTGTGGAAGAAAGCCAGAGATAAATAATAAGTAATAATTAAAGCAGAGTGATGTATAAACACACAGTGAGTGGAACAAAAATCTAAATAATCATATTTATCCTTTACTAAGCATTTTAGCTCCTCCCACTTTAAGCCGGCTTTCTTCTGATTGGCTGACCATTGCAAACTGAAGGTTTGAACATCAGGTGGGTGGTATCTCCTCTTACTGACATCACACAGATCCAAGACCAGAAAAAAATAGCTTAAAGCTGAATGTTTAGGTCAGTGTGCAGCATGATCTATTGTGCATCCACCGTAGTAACAATATATCTACGTGACAGAAAATTATGGAAAGCATAATAGGTCTCCTTTAAGGGCATCGGTGACTATAACATCACCAGACGGTGTAACTTATGTTGACCCCACAGCATGTATATGAGTCAACAGATGTGACTGATGAAGAATGCATTCAGAGTTTTAAATGTATTGACCGGTGAGCTGTGTGCGCTGCTGCTGCAGACTAATCACTTCCAGCAGGGGATGATTGTTGTTGTTAGTTTGATGATGATGTTTGTAGTCATCACAGCCGCACCCGTCACAAATCCGTTGCGTGGCTATTTCCGCCCCTCATCCCCTCATCATTCTTGTCAGCTCAGGAACATTTTCTCATCTCGTCTCTTGGACGACGTAGATGTGGGTCACGCTGGGGATGTTCCCATGGATACAAGCTGACACTCCAAAAAGCTGGCTCGTTGTGTTTCAGTCCCTGAAGGACTGCGAGCTAAAACCGCGCAGGCGACAAACCCCTCGATGCACAACTCTTCCAGAGACGGCAGCTAATGGCTGCATTCAGATAATAAGCAGTATGTTTGTGTGTGGGTGTTTGTGTGTCCAGATCCACGGTGCATGCATAAATGCTGCCATCCATTAACATAAATTGTCCAATAAAGGCTCCTTTGTGTGTGTGTAGAGAGGATTTCCTCAATCTGGGCTCCTCACTTGAAGGCTTGAAGCAGCTCCATTGACACAAACACTGAGAGTCACAGTGAGACACAGTGGGAATTTTTCACTCCCTCAGTGTCCTTCAGAAGCGATTCAGTGGACGCATCTCAAAACAACTTAAATTCACCGAACGGTTGTCAAAATCGAAGGCAGTTTGTGCTTTTCTTTTAATATAATCGCCATAAACTCTTCTTTAGGGACTGAAATGTCAAAGTGTCATTGTTTTTGAACCCATTATATGTTTTACAGGAAGATTATTTAAAGGCTCCGATTGTGTTTATCATCCCTGCGCTGCTTCTGTTATCTCTGACGTTATGTTTTAAAGTCATATGCAAAAAGGAGCAAACCTGACTCAATATGGATGCAAAGAAAAATCTGCTTTGGTGTAAGCTTGTTTTGATTTAATCTATTTCCTTCCAAAACAAGCAACATCTCCACCAACCCAGATAGCAAACAATGTATTTCACATCTGGAGTTTACTTATAAGTAATGTTTGGCCTCAAATAACTCAAGCTTTGTCAATTAAATGACCAACTGTTAGAAAAGAGTGAAATGTTCACAGGAATTCAGTGTAACATCATAAAAAGGACACGAGTGAGCCAATATTTGGTCTTACTGGGTAAAAAAATGATTTAAAAAATGTGTTTTTTTTAACTAACACATGTTTGGACTTGCTTTCAGCCACATGTGCAGTTTTCTCATGGGCCACATTTGTCTTCGACCAACAATGTTGGCTCAGGGTGAATCTGGCTGCTCCAACTCAGTCACAGGACCACAGTGCAAGGGCCTGATCTCAGGTGTGTCGTAACAGTAGCTGACCCAAAGAACAACAGCCAGGGCTGTAACCGAGCAGTAAGTACATAAAGCGGCACAACTTAGGCCCGAATGTGTCAGCAATCTGACATTTCTAAATACAGGAATAGATTTGTAGCACTGTGCAAAAGCTTGCAGGTCAGGAGAACTGCTGAGCTGTTCCCGAAACAAGCCTGACGCATCAACTAAATGACAATTTCCTCCCTCGAGGCAAAGGTGCAAAATCTATGTTAAAAAGTTAGTTTAACAGACAAAACATTTCTTAAAGGAGATGTGGAAGCAGCATTCAGAACCTTTTTCTAAAAGTAAAAGTGACAATATGAAAACTAAAGTGAAGAATTATCCACAAAAATCCACTTTTCACTGCACATAATAAAAGATACAGGACCTCTGTAGTTCCAGTTTATTATTAGCTTGCTTTTGAGACTCTACAAATAAGGATGATGATTAAAAAGAAGAACATTTCCTTCTACGGTGTGGAGCTGTAAACGGAGAAGGTCACAACAGGAAAGCACTGCAAGTGCAAGTAACTCAAATGCTGTATACTCAGTTACATTCTTCCACTCTCTGTGCCTGTGACCATTCATGCATGTCAAAAATAGCTGCAGGCATGCATAATGCAACGTAATTACATAATGTGCTTAAACATGCACCACAATAATATAAACACGGAGTGTGTTAAGGCCTCTGCTGAAGCATTATTTAACGGAACAATAGCGGGGGGGGGGTTTTCTCGTGCAGGGAAATTGATTTTGGAGTGAAGAAATCTAAAATGTTGGCTCGGGGACTGACACATTTCCAAGCCCGCAGGCCCTCCTGCTCTCACTGTTACTCACTGTGCAAAGCAACAATGACACACATGAAGGCCCGGCTTAGTTGGGCCTGACACTGCACAGGAACAACAGACTCAGGCCTGCACTCACATCTGCACAGCACGGGGACATAACCAGCTCACGGCCACCAGCGTGGCCTCTCTGTCAAAGCAACTCGCAGATATTAAAGAATCTATACCCCGAAAAGACGACGCTATCCCGGGGCAAGCACGGGAAAAAGCCTCGCCTGTAATTAACCGTCAATATCTTTCAGGTTGCCATAAAATCAGGGCGCATCGCTGCACACATCGACTGATTGTCGACAAAAGCAGTAAAAATGCAACCACTCCCATCTCCTCATTGTGCCGCATCCCCGTATGGCGAGCTTACCCAGTGCTCCCTGATCTGGAAGAGATTTGGCCAGCGCCTCCCAGACCGCGCACACCGACACGAAGAGGAGCAAACGGGAGATGCAGTTTGCTGGCATCCTTGCAGCTACATCTCTAGTCCCAGACCGGCGGCCGTGTGTCCATATTTCTGATTTTTTTTCCCCCCTTCAGACGTCTTTGAATGGAGCCGAGATGCTGCCGACTGAGTGGGCTTCGCCTTGTTTTTATTGTCTGAGGAGGAGCGCAGGAAAGAGAGCTACGTTTCCCTCTGCTGATCTCCAGTGGAACAGCGACCCATCTGCACTACTCTGATACCAATCTGGACCCTTCGTGGACCTTTAATCGGGAGGTCAAAGTCCCTGCTCGGATTGTGATTATTAATTATTAGATTATTAATCTTAGTTTTTCCAGCTTTTTTTTTTTTTTTTTAAATCAATGCGTGAAACAGAGGGCATCTTTAAAAGCCTGTATTAGGATAAACCTCAATAACAGACCGGTAATTACTTCAACCAAAATAATAATCTAGTTCATCAGCATTAAACAAGGACAGATATAACAGCAGGATAATGCAGTGTTGTTTCTGATGGCATCCCTCATAATAGGTGCTGACCTTTTGCTAACCATGTATTTTAGAGGAGGCCAAAACTTTGGAAGCCTGTTTCCGCCACTAAAAAAAAATCCATAACTCGAAATTCCGACTTATTTTCTCAAAATTTTGACTTATTAACTCAAAATTTTGAGAAAAGTTAGGGCAGCCAATCAGTAATCTATGTGAATGACGTCATTTCCTTGTTAGCCCCCAGGTACAAATGCTACAGCTAAGCTACCGGTTTTACATCCAGTCATGAATGCACAGATTGCTGAGTATTTTCAGTGTGGCTTCAAAAATGATGAAATCCTTGTGTTATTAGCGGAGTCACATGGCGTTACTATCAGCAAACGTACTCGCGAAAGCGCCAATTTGTTGCGATGCGGTTTTGAGTGTGCGTTACTCTGCACTACGGAGCCCCGCAGGGGACGTGGGAGAAAAAAAAAATTAAGACGGACTTTTGCGAGATCTTGCAAAACAAACTCGGGATCTCACAAAAGTTTTAGCCGCATTCTTCGGAGGCCGCCAGCTCGAAGCCGACCGGGAGGTCGAGGCACGATGTGCCGGGAAAGCGGTGTTCCTCCCGGCTGTAGTAGGTCTCGACCTTCCGTTAGCTTCGAGCTAGTGGGTGTCAGATCTCCGAAAACGTCGGAGCACTTTTGCAAATATGTGATGTCTTGTTAACCGAGCAGGTAGCTGACGTTTACACAACTACATTCACGCCTCAAAATATCTTAAAAGTGTATTTTGTGACCCAGAAAGAGTAATATTACAACTAAGTAGCTGCCGCCATTGTTGGAATTCAACTTTTGCGAGATCTTGCAAAAGTTTTGCGAGATCTCCCAAAAGTCCGTCTTAATTTTCTTTTTCCTCCTATGTCCCCTGCGGGGCTCCGTACTGCGCCATATGCTTCCGGGTAACAAGAAAGTGACCTCATTCACGTAGATTACTAATTGACAGAGATAACTCGTATGTTTCTCCAAATTTCAAATTCCATTTCTCCAAATTTTGAGTTAATAAGTCAAAATTTCAAGAAAATAACTTGAAATCTCGAGTTATGGATACTTGTTTTTTGTTTTTTGTGGCAGAAACGGGCTTCCATGCAAAACTGACTGATAGCTGGAGTTTAATGATACAAAACCATCAAATATTCCCACCTGACAAGATGCTAAATGTTTTGTAGTTTCTTGCTTTTTTTCATGATAAAAAGAATCTAAACTGTTACTGGACGTCCCAGCAAGTTCATCCCAAGGTCAAACTGCAACGCTCAAAAAGACTACAGGCCTCAAAATGTTTTATGACATAATTAGAAGAAAACCGAACAAGTGTGGCTTATTTGGAAGGTCTGCAGAGAGAAAGCTGTTCTCTGTGAAAAGAATAATGCAGAATAGCTTCGAACTGTATCTGGACAAACCGCAACACTTCTGGAACAATGTCCTTTGGACAGATGAGACCAAAATGGCGATGTTTGTCAAGGATCAACCACGTCTGGAGAAAACCAAACACAGCACATCAGCACAAACACCCCATGCTGACTGTCAGCAGGCACGGAGGGCTGATGAGTTGGGCTTGTTCTGCAGCCACAGGACTGGGTGTCCAGACATTGAGTCGATCGTGAACTCCTCTGTATACCAAAGGATTCAAACGAGACTGCAGCTGTCTGAGAGCTAAAGCTCTTCAAACCTCAATGAACTGAAACAAAACAAAAGCCTTTCAGTCACAGCTCATCCAAGTGTCCATCGACCTGCATCAGGTCATACAGGAAACTATTACTTTAAGTTATTGCTGTTAAAGTTAGTTCTGAAAGTATTCAATCACAAGTTGTACTTGGTTTTGTTTGTTGCAGAGTTCTGCAAAAACGTTTTTTTGGTTTGTTTTTTAATATAATGAGTTCCTCTTCTGTGGACAGGTATAAAAACTTCACTAAATGATTTATCAGTCACCTTAAAATATTTTTGGCACGTTATCTTTAACTTTCCCACCTTTTTATCTTATCTTACATGACTATATATGCCTGACTGACTGAGCCTGATTGATATACGATAATATAACTTTTTTTTTTTTTAATCCCTTTTAAAAAGAAGCTTTTTCTGTGACCTCAGTTCTTGAAATTGGACTTCTTCTTTTTAAAATCTAGCTTTATTCATTTTGGTCCCCACTCATTTGCAAGGAAGAAGTCACCTTCAGGTCCAATAATTAGCCCTAATGAGTCAGTGTGTGTATTCGGGTGTTTTAGTGGTTAAATCCTTTTCAAACGTTAACTTTGAGAGGCTTCAGTGTTTCTCTTAATTTGTGCATTTACAGTAAATATTAAAGGAAATTTGAAACTTTTCACTTAAACTCTGGCTTACACCGATATCCAGCCAGCATGAAAAGCCTTTAACAAGAACAATGTAATGCAAAACTGAATGTAGGAAGGTAACACTTTCTCGTTTCTGAAAGTATGCTTGTTTAGCGTCCAGCTAAAACAAAAGTCAACTCTAGCTGGGGCGCTGAGCTGGAGCAGGGGTGTCAAACATAAGGCCTGGGGACCAGAATTGGCACGTGCCGTGCTGACAGATGTCTTTCATATCCCGCAGCAGCATTTCTTCATCATGCAGAAAAAATGTGACATACTGCTGAAATTAAATTTCCTTTTCTCATGTTAAGACATTTGGAAGATTTAATCCGTTAAAGCGGGTCGGAGCAGGCACGCTCCGTTTTGCGCACCTACATTTAAATCCCTGTAGCTCTGCAACCACGTGAGCTAGCGCAATAATTTTTTTTTGCATATGAAACCGGAGGAGTTGTACTTACATCTTATGCCATCAGCTTGTCCTCGGTCACAGTTTCCTTCCACATATAGCTTTGCAAAAACTGCATAAAAACCACTTGCAGCAACAAAAACATAATATTCCAGAAACACGCTTTGCCGATCTGATCAGCTGTTCATAACACTTCCTACATTGGAATAGACGTCAGCGCGAACTATCGCATGTCTGCTATGACCTGCCCAAAACCGGAAGTGATGTCATTTTCACGGAAATGTAGTTTTTTTTTTACCATCAGGGCCTCATGAGCCTATACTGGTGTTTTTAAAAGTTATCTTTGACTTTATGACTTTCTGTGTTGTTTCTGGGATGCTTAGGACTCATATTGCACTGCTGGAAATAGTTTATTTTGATGCATATGCTGCTTTTCTGCAAATTTGCATTATAATATTTATTTTCGTTTTTCCTGCAGTGTATAAAAATTTGTGTATTTCAAAAATAAAACTATGAAGACACTCAAAATAAATTTCCTGTGGTGGGAAACTATTTTGTGCAACTTTTTTGTATTTACAGTTTTGAGGGATAAGCCTCTTAAATTTCTCTAACTAGAGATATATGTTAAAAAAACAAAAAGGATTTTCAATTTTTTTGTAGTTTATTGCACTTTTTTGCAATTTATGTAATTACTATGCACTTAATGCATACATATTATTAAAATTTGGGCTATAATGGTTGTATTGATGTATAGCAACTTGACATGCTCCCAAAAATGGCTCCACAGCATGTAAAAGTATAATATAAGCTTTGGCGGACTTGGTTCTATTCTAGGTCTTAAAGGGTTAATGTGAAAATATATGATATGATACGATATAATGTGATATCAGTATGTGGCTCTTGTTTAAAGTCAAAAGGAATAGCTATAAACACAAGGGATGCTCGGACATTTGAATACAAGAATAACAAAAACCTCCAGTAGCTGGGGAGGCTGACTGGCTGGAAACAGGTGTTGAGGACAACACAGGTGAAACGATCACAAAAGAAGGAAAACCAACCAAGATCAGTCAGAGACGTTATAAGAGAGAGACGCAGTGCTCAAAGAGTCCTGAACTGAAATCAGTAAGAGAAAAGATGGCAGCAGAAGCAGAATTTAGGAGGAAAAAAGTGTTTTTGATGCAAAGTTTTTAAACTTTTTCACAGTTTTGTTACTGGTGGTTCTATGCATGCACCTTTTATATGTTGTTGATCATTTAGATTATGCTAAATCTAAATAATGCTTCAAAATAAATAAATGTGTTGACTTTTAACGACTGGTTTTGCGATGTCTGCTATTCTGATGAGCAGCTCGGTAAATCGAACTATAAATCTGTCTGTCTTTGGTTTCTTTGAGCAGAAAAGTTAAAGCACAGTGATTTTTCTCTCTCTGTTATTCACATCAGGGCAGAAATCCACAGACGGGCTTAGTGCTGGACTCTGTTCAGATCTTCCCTTCGATCCAGGTTCTCTCTGTCTGCTTTCATCACTCACCACCGGCAGCCGGCTGTCATATTTATCATCTTTATTATTTAATTAAAAATTCTTTGGCTTGAGGATTTTTTCCCCCAGGCAATGTACAGACGTGTTTGTAGATTTGTTGTTATTAAAAAGTGATACATTTGACACAGTGGTATTTCATTTTCATTACAGAAATCAAATCTCCTGTCTGTGGGGCTGCAATGGCATTTCACATCTGCTCAGAGGATTTTATTGATGTAGGAAATCAGGTGAAAAATTAAAAAATGTTTGGCTGAGCTCAAATATGAAGGAACAGGACAAATCAAACCTATGATATTTTAACGCTCTTCAGTGTAGTCCTGGTTGTATGGATTCATGCAAATGTAAAAAGAGGTTTCCTTCAAACACAGACACGTGGCTCACGTTTAAGACGAGCAGCAGGTGGCAGAGGTGAGAGAAAATGATGCCATTAGATTAAAAGATCTCGTGGAGGAAGGTGGGATTTTTCAAAGCATCGTCTCTGAAAGCGTCTCCACCTGAGACAGACATGTCTGACTGCACAAGCGTCAAGCTTAGGCGCTTTCTTTTTTTGCAAAGCTAAGATAGTTGAGTTGGATGCAAATGAGACGCTGCACATTTTTATGTGTGTGGATGAGGCAGGATTTGACTTGAATAAAGTAAACAGGCCTGAGTGGATGTGCCAGACCATCGCGACGTGTGTTGCTAATGCTCAGCATGGGGTAATTCACCATGCTGCATCCTTGGGAGCTGCTCCACAGACTGGCTTCTTCAGCTGTTGTACATGGCCTCTCCAGTGCCCTCATTCCCCCAAATGAGAGGCTGACTGTGAAAGCCAATATGCCACCCAATGTGGAAATTTGTAGGTTTTCACCACTCGAGCCATGTGAGGGAACGGATTGAAAGCCACCAACAGATAATAATGACGTTCCTGCCACTGAAGTCATTTAAACCCAAGTAAGGAATTCTTCTGTTTTGAGGTGGAAGGTGTATGATTGAGAAATTCATATTCAGATGTTCTGACTGTGAGGACATCACGCCACCGACTTGTTGAGGCTCAGGAAGGCATAAAAGACACTCCCCTCTGTGTTTCAAGGGAAGTGATTGGATGTGATGTAGGAACAGCGATGTGGTGTGGCACAGATGACAGACAGGATGTTCCTGTAATATTTCATTTGTTTACTTTTATGGTAATTTTACATTTATGTTTGTATATATACATGTGTGTTGACTCTACTGTACTATATTGCTCCTGCTGCTGGGTTCTATGTTGGAGCATTTTTTTCTTTGTTTTCTATTCAATTCAATTCAATTTTATTTATATAGCGCCAAATCACAACAAAAGTCGCCTCAAGGCGCTTCATAGATACAGAGAAAAACCCAACAATCATATGACCCCCTATGAGCAGCACTTTGGCGACAGTGGGAAGGAAAAACTCCCTTTTAACAGGAAGAAACCTCCAGCAGAACCAGGCTCAGGGAGGGGCGGGGCCATCTGCTGTGATTGGTTGGGGTGAGAGAAGGAAGACAGGATAAAGACATGCTGTGGAAGAGAGACAGAGATTAATAACAGATATGATTCAATGCAGAGAGGTCTGTTAATACATAGTGAGTGAGAAAGGTGACTGGAAAGGAAAAACTCAATGCATCATGGGAATCCCCCGGCAGCCTACGTCTATTGCAGCATAACTAAGGGAGGATTCAGGGTCAGGGTTTCTAAGACATATAGTTTAATGTGTCATTTTGCGTTTCTCAATTTCACTTTAGTTAGAGGAGTTCAGACATTCAAGACGAGCTCAGAGCCAGCTGAGGTGATTCAGGCACTTTACACGGACACCATCTGGGTGACCAAGAACACACTGAAGAGATTAGATCTCCTGGCTGACCTGAGAACACCTCGTGTTCCCCAAGATAAGGTGGAGGATGTGGTTGGGAAGAGGGAGGTCTGGGCTTCTCTGTTTAGGATGCTATCCGCACAACCCGGCCTCGGAGAAGCAGAAGAAAATGGATTTGCAACATTTGTATGACGTTTGAAATAAATCCTTAACGTTTCATTTTTGTGTTAACACTTTAACACTTGCTACTCTACATTAGGCCTGTACTTTTTTTTGCAGTACTCTCTTCAAAGAGTACAGTGAGGTTTGGGAAGAAATATCAGAACATTTGGGATCTTAACACAGAGGTGAGAAGTTTTTATTCATTGGCCAACATCATGGTCTGTAAGATTTATTAAGTGTGCCTATGTAATGGCAGTTTTAGGAAAATTGAGATTTTTCACGGAATGTTCGCCCCACTGTCAACTGCCAAAAAACCAGAGTGTGGAATTTAAAAAATTTGTCTTTCTCGTCCTGTCCCACCCAAACTGTTTGCCCTACATCAATAATTTATACATCAAAACGTAGCTATCGTTGTCTTCTTTCATCCAATGTGTCTCTTATCGAGATCAGATTTCCGTTTTTCTTACAAATGCCATCAAAGCGCAGCCTCCTCCCTCTCTGTCCCCCATAGACGACCATTCTAAAACTGCTCTCAATTTTCAGCTCAAACTTAACATCGAAGGGTGTCTTTACACTGTCACCACGTCAGTATAATACACTCTACAGGCATGAAAATTTAATATGTTGTAGTCTAGAAGTTCCTGCCACTCACGGTGAAAGAATTTTTGCAATCGGACCTACAGTTTTCTCTTGGCAAGCATTTGTTTCAGAGCTTAATTCCTGTTTGCCCATCTCTCTGTCTGACCCCAACTGCAGAGTGTGTGTGTGTGTGTGTGTGTCCCATCCCCTCCTGCCACTCACAGGAGTTACTATAGCAACCGGCCCTAACAGCTGAGTACAGGAACAGCTGATGACTCTCTGCTTAAAACTCAGCAGTTTTTTGCTCAAACCCCATACATCCTGATGTCTTCGGACAACTGATCCGGCAGTAGCATAGACACACTTAAAATTTCTTCAGTAATTTTCGCTTTCTAGTTTTACTTGTTCTTCTGGTTTAGCTCTTAGTTTGGGATTTTCTGTTCCGATTCCTTGAATCTAGTTTCTGATAACTTTTAGCTGTTTGTAACTGTCACATTTCTGTTGTTATGTGTCTTTGTTAGATTTAACTTCTGTCTCATCTTTGTTCACCTGCCTCTCATTACCCTCCTGTACAAAACGTTTTCTTCAGTCTTTGTTTCAGCATGCTGTTAACCTCCCTTATGTGTTTCTGGTTGTGTACATCTGTGCACATCTTTGGATTTTGACACTTTATGTACATTAGTCCTGGATTTATTGTACACGTGCCAGAATAAACAGCTCGCCTTCGTTTGGATTTGGGTCCTAACTCCACAGTCGCTAAGTGATGGACTTTGAGTGGTTTGACATTTGAGAAAGGTTCGGATTGCTTCAGTGTCTTTTGCACAGATTATTATGAGAAATGCATTAAAAGTGGTGAGAATGAACTTTCTGGTATGAGAATTGCTTCAAAACCTATAAAGCCCAGTATAGGTTTTTCTAAGTCTGTATAAATCCATCTACTCGTGACATTTTACTTCAAGATAATGTAATTAGGAAGGGGAAGTCGTTTTTTTTAACTGTTTGACTGCAGGCCTTATCTTGGCTTAACATCCACCAGAACTCTCTGAGACCTGTTCTATAAGTAGGATCTGAAATCATAAAAAGCAGGATTTCATCTTAAACTTTGGGGTTAACCCGTTTTTGATACATCACCATGGTAACTTGTTCTCACCGGAGTGCATTCCTATGGTAAATCATACTGTCAACATTAGCTGCTCTGGTCATGTGCCAGATTAGAACTCACAGCTTTAAATCTCCTACTGACCAATCAAATCTCTGGAAAATAGCATCACTGTTCCTGAAAGATCTCTTGAATCTGTGCACAAAGAAGTACGAGTGTCTGAAGTTTAATAGTGTCTGAACTTTGTGTTTCCCAGATGAGCATCAGGCTGAATACAGAGTCTTACATACATGCAGCCTATTCCTTGATTATGGAACAAAACTCTGTGTGTTGAACCTGTGCAGGGTTCAGGTTATGATTATGTTCATGTCCACCGCTTTAGATGGAATTTCTTATTCGGAAAACCCAAGTGAAAATCCAGATTTGATATGACAGATAACATCTTTTAGGCTTATTTAGTGTGCAGCTGAAATACTGCCTAAACCTCTGTGGTTCTCTGGTGAATGTTATGTGATTAATGAAGACATCTTAGCAATTAAAAGAACCTATGTAATTATGTTTTACACAGAAATATATTTTTGTTTTTTAAATGTCTGTCTGTGTTTATCATACTTGTACTGTTTCCTTTGTTTGTGGAAAATGTTCTTAACCTTAAGACCTACCATAGAACCAAGTCCGCCAGGTCTTACTTTATATTTTTACATGCTGTGGAGCCATTTTTGGGAGCATTTCAAGTTGCTATACATCAATACAACTGTTATAGCCCATATTTTAATAATATGTATGCATTAAGTCCATAGCAACTACATCAATTGCAAAAAAGTGCAATAAACTACAAAGAAATTGAAATTTTTTTTTTTTTTTTTTTTAACATATATTTCTACTTGGAGAAATTTAAGAGGCTTATCCCTCAAAACTTTAAATACAAAAAAGTTGCACAAAATAGTTTCCTACCACAGGAAATTTATTTTGAGTGTCTTCATAGTTTTATTTTTGAGATACAGCAATTTTTATATACTGCAGAAAAAACAATCCTATGATGCAAATTTGCAAAGAAAACAGCATGTGCATCAAAATAAACTATTTCCAGCAGTGCAATTCGAGTTCTAAGCATCCCAGAAACTATTCAGAAAAGCATAAAGTCAAACATGACTTATAAAAACACCAGTATAGGCTTTCAAGACCTACAAGTAAAAAACTACATTTTCCGCGAAAATGACATCACTTCCGGTTTCGGGCAGTTCATGGCGGATATGCAAAAGTTCATGCTGATGTCTATTCCAACATAGGAAGTGTTAGGAACAGCTGATCGGATCGGCAAAGCGTGTTTCTGGAATATTATGTTTTTGTTGCTGCAAGTGCTTTTTATGCAGTTTTTGCAAAGCTTTATGTGGAAGGAAACTGTGACCGAGGACAAGCTGATGGTATAAGATGTAAGTACAACTCCTCCGGTTTCATATGCAAAAAAAAAATTATTGCGCTAGCTTACGCGAGCCTCAGTTAGCATGTTAAATATTTAAGTCCATGGCGTTACAGGAAAAAAGAGTCAAGAGGTTTGTTAGGAAGGGTTTCAAGGAGTAAGCGTCTTATCTCTAAAACAAAACAAAACATGGAAGCACAGCTTTTTTTTTGGAAAAGTTGCATCTGAACAAACCACGAGACTTCTGGAACAATGACCTGTGGACACATGAGAGCAAAGTGGAGATCTCTGACCACGATCCACCACGCTGGGGAAAACCAAACGCAGCATATCAGTGCTGTGGGGCTGATAATAGAGTCAAACGCGAGCCATCTGTCCTAAGTACTAAAGCTTGGACCAAACTGAGTCATGCACCAGGACAATGATCCCAAGCAGAGCAGCAAATCTACAACAGAATGACTAAAAATGAACAGAAACGTGTCCTGCAATGACCCAGTCGTCATGTAGAAGTCAGCCTGATTGAATAAATGCCTGCAAACCTCAATGATCTGATGCATTGTTGTAAAGCTGAGTGGGCCAGAATGTCCCCACAATGTGAGAGACTGGAGGTCACACAGAAAGGAACTTCAATAGTTCCAGTTATTGCTGCTAACGGTGGCTCTACAAACACTGACTCATGGCTTGTTTTTCATGAGACAGCAATCCTGTGAAAACTTTACAATGAAGTCATAAGAGTCGGGCTATTTTTCATCCTTTGTTACATCCACGGTTCTGTTTCAAACTAAATAGAAACATCTGGTTTGCTGCTGCGTATGATTCAAAGTACTTTGTGCAAAGATACTCCACAGTAACAGCTCTGCGGCATTAAATCTCGCTACTCTAGCTCACTTAGGCAATGCTCGCTCAAAAACATCACGATGTAGTGATTAGACGATTAGATGTATGCACATAACCTTCAATATCCTCGCCACAATACTGGGCCAATTCATGTAAACAACTTTGAAAAGTTGTAGGAGGATACTGACAAATTCATTCAAATATACAGCTGGGATCATAAATGTTGTTTGAAGATTAAAATGTGACAGTGCTGAGGATACATTTCACAACACCAAAGAAAAAGATTTAATTTGTGCTTTTTATCAGCAAATATTCTGGCAACTTTCTCATGTTTGGGAATTAAGATCGAATTTAAATTAAGATCACAGTTAAAGTTGGATCAGGCACAACTGCTGGTTATAGCTTTTTAAGTGTAGGACTAATTTGTTCTATAGTAGGTTGTTATTCACTGAGACAAATGTCTTTTTAATGGCTTCATAAAGAAAATGTGTTTTGAAACGTTGCCAGCGTCTGCTGCTGCTGCTTGGATCATAATAAAACAGATTAAAGCTGCTGCTGACACTTTTGAATGGACAAAGGGATTTTAAATTAAGCTCATGAGTGAAGTGATGACTCTGCATGACATTCTTCAGCTCTCAGATCAGGAAGCATCCTTGAGTCAGCAGGGGAGGGGGATGTTCGGGCACACAATCAGCCATTGTTCTCCTGGAGGCCTCTCCATCACATGTTCGGTATTGCTTCATTTTGTTTCTTTGAAAACAGTCAAGCGATATTCCAGAAAGCTGTTGAGCAACAAACAGCAGCAACATGGCATCCGTGAAGGAATCAAAGGACTGTAAATGTGGAAACTGTCAGCACACATTTAAGTCTTTCTGCTGCTTTCATCTAGTGAGCATGTATTTCATCAAAGGCAGATGGTCGCCTGTTCGATGTCTCCTTAGTAAATGAATGATAAAGTGACAGAGGCTGGTTTATATGTGGAAGTGAGAAAGTGCCGTTAAATGCTCACTAAACATCCCAATCTAGCTTTACAGAGGCAGTTTAAATTTGCTGTGCTACATTTAATAAACAACTTTTGTTCTATTGTTTTTCAGTTTTCAGTTTTATTTGTCATATGCAAGTTAGCACAGGGTCAACATTGCAATGAAATGTGTTTGACGAGCAGTGTTGGAGTAACGGAATACATGTACCGCCGTTACGTATTTAAAATACAAAATATGAGTAACTGTATTCCGTTACAGTTACCGTTTAAAAAGGTGGTATTTAGAATACAGTTACTTTGTTGAAATAAATGGATTACACGGCGGTACTTCCCTGTTTCATATTGTGGCGGGTCAGGACTGTTTGGGTTTTGTTGTTCCAGGTGGCAGCGTTACGGTTGCCATGGTTACAGGGTGACGCTCTCTCTCTGCGTGTTTCCTGGGTGAGAGAGGCCTTTGTTGTTGTTGTGCTAAGCTAACAGGCAGAATGCTACAGGTATAGCTCTAAAGAATGTAGCATCATGGGCAGTGTAGTCCGTGCTGCAGGGAGAATGGACTGCCATACACGTTATGTGTCTGTGAGCGAGGGAGGGAGAAAAAGGAAAAGTACGAGCTGTCATCGAGCAAAAACGGGAGCTGGAAGCATGTAAATATAATAATAACCACTGCAGCCAAGAAGAGAGCCTGACGAGCCCAGCTGTAAGTAAGCTATTAAGACTCGACTGTACACCGTGTTCGTGTTTTCCTCCAAAAACAATAAGTTCTGTTGGAGCAGCCTTTCAACGCCTCTCTCTGTCTCTGCTAGCAAAGTTGATCCAGACAACAAAGTAAAGCTAGTTTTCGGCTACGAGCCCGACACAGAACCCACCGTATTAGCCAGAGGTCCCTTTACTACGGTTCGGAGCCGCGGACCTTCAGTAACAGTAATAAATCACAGCAATAGTACATTCATGTAGTTGTAAACAGCATGATAATATATTAAGTAATCCAAAGTATTCAGAATACGTTACTCTCATTGAGTAACGTAACGGAATACGTTACAGAATACATTTTGGGGCATGTATTCTGTAATCTGTAATGGAATACATTTTAAAAGTAACCTTCCCAACACTGTTGACGAGCAGCAGTCACTCAGCAGCATGGTACAGTAGGAGAAAATATAATAAAATAAAATAAAATTAAATTAAATTAAATTAAAAAATAGAAAAATAGTAAGGAGCAAAATATTAGAGAGACATGGTAAAAGAGAAAAGATGACTAAATATATGTGTATCTATAAATATAAATATATGTACACTAGTGATTAAATAAGAAAATCTTGAAAAGAAATATGACGGGAGGGCAGACGGGATATTGCACAGGAATGAGCAGCAGAAAATTACAGTGTTGCACTTTTAAATATAAATATCAATGACAATAAAGTGAAGTGACCAGTGCAGATTAAACAGAGTACTTGTGAAGCTGCAGCTTCTGAGTGCTGTGTTGTGTGTGTTTAAGTGTTGTGGTTGAGGTGTCGTATGGCTTGGTGGTAAAAACTGTTTTTAAGTCTTGTAGTCCGAGCAGACAGACTCCTGACTTTGTATTTTGTATTTTGATCTGAAAGGTTTTATACTGTGATATGTACACTTCGAGACTGTAATAGGTGTGTACAGTATGTTACTATGCATGACAAAGGATTTAATTTTTCTACAAAATGTTTTAGAAAAAAAATAAATAAATTATATGTTCATTTGTGCATAGCTGATATGATTTAGATATTAAAGTTTGACCATGTTAACCTGTGTTAGCTGAAATTCCTTATGTGAAGGCTGTTAGCCAGATCTATTATATTAATGACTGATAATTCTGTTACAGTTTTAACTCAAGTTTATGCAACAGATGAGACAAAAAAAAATTGTTACATCAGATATTAAATAATATTCAATCCAAGGATTCAAAGTTACTTTGGATGCAGTTTAACGAGCTTTGGCACAGATAAGCTCTTTCAGGTTTTTGCACAGACAGGCTGACACATCAGGAAGAACCCCACTGATGTGGTGATGAAAGGGCAGCTGTGGTTAAATACTGCAGGTCAGTATTGATTAGAAACAGGTGTGCCAGCAGAGATAAGTACAGTTAACTACATACACATGCGGATACGATAGAAAGGTGGTTGGTCTCAACCTGAGAGCACAAGGGGAACACGACCTACTCACATATATTAAACTATTTCCTGTCTTTGGACATTAATTTTCATACAGATGCTTCGTGCAAAATTGCATTTGTTGGGTATTTCACGGAGGACTCATTCTTTGCTGCACCAGTCACTGGGTTCAGTGCAAAAAAAGAAAATTGAAATCTTGCAGAATAATGTCAGGATGTTTTTTCTTTAAAGCTTTAATGCACTTGTTAAATGAATGAACTTACTGCCGTTTTTTGTCTTTGTCTTTTGTTGGACTGTATTTAGCTTTTGACTTCATTTCACCTTTGTTTTGTCATGTTGTCTATGAGATGGATTGATGAATATTTAGTCAACATCTATCCCACTTTATAAAGCCAGTACTTTGGCCGCACTGTGCATTCTGCTAGATTTGGGGTCACTGAGGTTTAGATTTCTCTCTGTGGTTGGTGGCCTTTTTGACTTCTTCCCACACTCCAAACACATGCATGGGTTAGGTTAATCACCCATAGGTGTGAGAGTGAGTGTTACCCCTGTGATAGACTAGAGACCTGTCCAGGGTGCACCTACATTTCACTCCATGACAGCTTGGATAAAATGAACGGAGGATGAAGAGACATGTTGGACATTAAAATCTGGACGTAGACAGCACCTGTGAGTCAGGTACACCTTACTGTACTTCTGCAGAAGACTGTATGAGAAGGACTACACCTGTCAATCATCTATCATCACTGTCTAGTGGATTGTGCATCAAGTATCCAGTGCTGTGAAGCGAGGCAATCTCTTGTGTGAAATAAACACCCAGATGAACGGACTGTGATGCCCTAATGCACCACTAACTGCTGCGTAACAGAGACACGCCAGCAGCTTTGACAAAACAGCATTAATTGACGCCCTGGGAATAAGAAAGAGAGCGGGTAGTTTGGCAGGCTGTTGTTTTGTAGCAAAGAAGCTGAGGGAATGTACCAACAGGAGTGGAAAGCAGGGGAGATACAGGTCTGAGCAGGTCTGGAGGGTCAAAATGAGTTTAATAAAGAAAATGCAGAGTAGTAAACACAAGTCTTGCTTAAAGCGTGGAGACACTGACAGCTCTGGCATGTGCTTGTAAAGGCTTCATGTTTGATGAAGTGGTAACTATGAAGCTCTGCTCCACTTGATATACTGCAAACCCGAAGGGAGAGAGAGACTCTCTCTCTCAGTCAGTCTGACCGAGAAGCCAACAGGGAGTCAGAGGGCTTATGTAGGAACTTATACCAGGAGAGTGTGCAAACAAGCCGCTACAGGTGAACAAATAGTCACAAGGCCTTTAAAAAAGGGAGATTTACACAAGACTATTTATTTTAAATTAAATAAATAAACGAGGAAAGAACTCAAGCTAACTATGGTGTCTGTAATCAGCAGAATTCGTCGTATAAATGAGTGTGTTGTAACAAAAAAATGGTGTATGCAAAAGTCAAATCAAAGAGCAAACTAAATCAAAAACGGTATCTCAGGGAGGCTCTGAGGGCTTTTGGCACATCAGTGTCACTGATGTGAAAACGAGCTGCAGCAGCCCTCCGGTGCTGCAGATTAGACCTGCCACATAAAAAGGCTGAAAGGAAGAGGGGGTGGAGTGGATCATCGTATGAAGCATCAGAGATGGGTTATCTGTTAGAGCGAGACACTGCTAAATCAGTAGCACCTGGAGGTTCTTACATTGTGATTATAAAATGATATAATATAAGTTTTTCTGGGCTTGAAACTTTGAGTTAAAGTCCACAGAGAGATGACCAGCTGAATTCTCCAGCTTGTTTGATACTTCCTGCCAATCTGCATGTAAATCTCAAATTTCTTCATTTATTAACTTCGTGTATTATGGTTACTATGGTGTATTATGGGTTTTTTAAATTGTTATTTTGATTCTTTTGGGGTTTTTTTGTTTGTTCTAATTGCCAATTAGGCCTAAAGTAGAAAAGCCTCTAAACTCCATAAATATTAGAGCCCTTGGTCTTTATTTAGTCCTAGCTTATATTCTGAGTTGGTTATTTCTTATGCATTTTGTTCATTCCATATTTCTGTTCTTTCTTTCTTTTTCTGTGTTCATGCCATCAGCATCCAGTGTACTTTTAAGATTATGTTTCAGGGTTTTATGTGTTCAGTTTTACTTCCCACCTAATCCTTTGTGGGAAAGGGCAAGACAGTTTCTCCGTGATTATTTCACCTGCTTATAATTGCTTTCTCTTGTTTTCTGACCTCACCTGTGCCCTTAATTACACTGTATATATGCGTGTGTGTGTGTGTGTGTGTGTGTGTGTGTGTGTGTGTGTGTGTGTGTGTGTGTGTGTAGGCAGGCTTGCAGACAGTAAAAAGCAGACATTAATTAAGACCAAAGTTGAAGCAATCTCTCGCCTTACATGCAAGGACTGCACTGTCATAAAGCTTCTAGCTTGTTTGCACAATTGTTTAAATTACTGCCATCTTGTGGCCACAGTTGGCTATTGTCTCTGGAAGCTGGATTAACTCCGCTCGCTTCTGATTCCATTTACATCTGTAGAACCTTAATTGAGAGCAGCATGCCGGATAAACTGTCCAAGGCTTTGCCTTTACTGCTCTGACATCACAAACGATCTGTGTCTTGTGTGGAATAGTGCTAGCATTAGCAAAGAAACAATCACTCTGATTTGTTTTGACAGATGTGTTTTCTCTTGCAAGCCACCTCAGGCAACATGTGTGATGTAGAGGAGTTGGAGTGCAGTGTAAAGAAGTTTTTAGTGATGGAGAGGGGAACTCCAGCCATATGTGGTTAAAAAAAATGGGCAATATGAAAAGATGCATACGCTGTATCAGTTAGTATCTGAGAATTCACTTGGGTGTACCTGTGTTTATCTGTGTTTTCTTGCTACTTTTACTAAAGGAAAGGTTCTAAACAATTTCTCCAGCTCTTATGACGACCAAAGAATAGTAATTTTTAAGATTCTTGAGCCAGATATCTATCTATCTATCTATCTATCCATCTATCCATCTATCTATCTATCTATCTCACACTTTACTCTTGGGTGTTTCATTCATTTATTGCCTGTCTTTCATGTTTTTGCATTCCTTTTTACCGTTATGGACTTTATAGTTTTGGGGCTTTGTATCAGCCACAGTAAAGTATCACTTCTATTTCGTGCTTGTTTCCCGTCTTCACCTCTAAGCTGGACTCATTCATTGTGCTCTTCTAAACTAAAAATATACATGATCTATGAAAAAATAAAAAGACCCAGACTTGAACCCTGAGCCTCTGCATGAAAAGCCACAGAGGCGACCAGCTGAGCCGCCCAGCAACTCTGACATTTGAGCCTGATATTTCTGTACTAGGTGATATTTGGCTTCATCAGCTCTCACAAAGAAGATGGTCAAGCGGTCAATCTGAAATCAGAGCAACGGCGATGGACACAGGCACACAACTGGATAACGTGAAATCACATCTGCACTCCTTTAGCACAAAACAAAAGTGCTAAAGGAGCAAAAAAGAAAATAGAATTCTGAGTAAAACATCATTTTAGACATAAATGAACCTATACTGGTAATAAATATGGACAGCAGGTTGAAATTGTTAGGGTACCTGGGTTGTTGACCCAGTGTTTTCAGTTTTGTACCTTTATGTGTTCGCATTTTGGTTTATTACTGCGAAGGTTTTGGTTTCTGTTTTGCATTTCTCTTTCCCCAGTTTTTCTTGGTGTGATTTTGTAGTTCTTAAGTTTGGTTCCATACTACCTCTGTTCTGTGTCCAGTCAGGCACGATCTGATATCCTTGTGTTGGTGTTGTTCCCAGATCATCATACTAAATGTTGTTCCAGGATCAACATTGCAAGTGACCAATCAGAATGTTGTGATGTCATACTTTTGCGACTTCGGGAAAAACCGCCGTAAAACAAAAAACTGTACTTAAGCTGCGAGAAACCGCCTCTGTCCGCCGATCATTGGACCCTCACCTTAACCCTTTAATAAACGGTAAGCAGAACTGATATTGTCCTTGCAACATTGGAATTTCATAAATGCACGAATGGCTTGGCGCCAAGGTTATTATCGTTAACGAAAACTAACGAAATAACGAAAACTAGAAGTGAAAAAACATTTTCGTTAACGGAAATAAAAATAAAAACAAAAAAAGGAAAACTAACTAAAACTATAATGAGTGTTCACAAAACTAACTAAAATTAACTGAATTTATAGCAAAAATGTGTTTAGTTTTCATTGATGTGTGCGTGTCATACAATAGTCAAGGGTGAAAATGAAGTTTAGTTTCCAGATTTGTTTCTTGCTGTGTCTCATTATGCCAGCAGGTGGCAGCACGTTAGTCGAGTCGTCTGTGTCGCTGCTCCGTCCACGCGCAGAATCATGTCAGGAAAAGTCGGGAGCCAGAGTCCAATTTGGGATTACTTTGAATATGACTGTGTTTTGGATAAAGCAAGTGTCTTGTAGTGGAAACAGACAAATTATGAGGGACATTTCTAAAGGGAAAAAAATCCCACAAACCTTAAAGTGCACTTGAAAAGCTCACACAAGAAGGCTAACCTAGCTTACCTTGAGAAGGTAAAGGAGCACACTCAACCCTCATCCCCAGAAAACAGAAGCTAACCCCAGGCAAGGCAGCGTGATGCATCCCGAGACAACAGGACGGGGATATCTACACAACTGTGTGAGTCAATTACCTTCAAAAAGTTTATCAATTCACTTGAACCAAAATTACGAACACCCGGTGCTGCGAGAGTTAATAGTCTCATTGGGGCCAAGATATACATTTTATAGTTGCCTGGTATCAATGGTTGTTCATCTGCCTTTATTTATTTATTTAAAGAACCCATAGGTGGGAATGTGAGTTGTCTGTCTCTGCGTGTTAGCCCTGCGACAGACAGGCGACCTGTCCAGGGTGCAGTATGGTAGCTGGAATAGCAACATACCCAAAGATGAGCAGAATGACTGATATGATGAAACTGGGATTTTGTTACACTTAATTATTGCAAACACAACTAAAACTATAACTGAAACTAATCAAAACTAAACTGAAACTAAGGATTTTCAAAAAAATAAAAACTAAACTAAACTAGCAAACAATTGGTAAAAACTAATTAAAACTGATATAAAATTGAAAATCTGAAGTCAAAACTAAATAAAAATAAAAACTAATGAAAATTGCAAAACTATTAAAACCCTGCTTGGCGCGCAAAAGAATAACTTCACAACAATGTGATTGGTCACTTGCACTGTTGAACCTGGAACGACATTTTCATGATGATCTGGGAACAACACCAACACGACGGTATCAGATCATCCATCCAGTCAGTGTCTGTTTCTGCCCTGGTCTCACATCTCTGTTCCCTCTGTTGAAGTGTCTGCTTGTGAGTCTGTGGCTGTAAGTTCAGTCTGTGTTTCCTGTTTTACTTTGAAGGTCCATGTCTTATGTTAATGTGTCTGGTTTCACTTCCTTTGTCTCGTTAGCCCTGAATCGTCCCAGCTGTGTTTCCCTCCTGTTTCCTATTCTGTGATTGCTCCTCTGTGTATTTAAGCCCTGTGTTTTCCTTTGTCTCTGTTGTGATCTACTATCATGTATCCTGTGTGCGCCCGCCTGCCCCATTTGTGTCAAAAATGATTTTCATCTGCTCAGTTGTTTAGACCTGAGGTACAACAGACAACCTTTCTAAGCATCGAGCATAAAAAAATTGTTTTATTTGGAATTAAATCACATTTCAGCAAGTTCAGGATTAATTGCGTGACTCGTACTGCAAAAACTCGAATCTCAGCCTCTGTTGAATCAATTATTTTCTAAATCTGTTTCTACTGAGTAAAAGCGTGTTACCAAATCTTTTTAATAGCCACAGTCTTGCTCATACTTGCGATATAGTATCTAAAAGCCTGGTTTATGTTCTAAATCATAGATTTATTTCATAGTGTCTTCTAATGTTCTTCTACTCCTCCTGTGCTCCTTCTCTCTTTTTCTGTGTTAGTTTATTCTGAATGTCCCTTTCAGACTATTTCCTAAATATTTTTCAATATTTGTTAGTTTGTTTCCTTTTCCCCACACTTTGTAGTACGTGATTGTGTTCGTCTATACCTAATAATAGTTTCTCCATGCTGGCTTTAATTCAAAAGCAGAGAAAGTGTGTCTCCTAAACACGAACGGGGAGCTGGTTCCACAGGAATCGAGCCTATTAGCTGAAGATGCTTCCTTACTTTTAAGCTTATACACTGATACTATAATGTTTTTAAAAATACGATGAGGACTGATTATTCAAGACTTTGTATGGAAGGATAGTTCTTAAACTCTGGGGTTTACAGGAGGCCATTGAAGAGAATCGAACATGTGAGCAACATCATCAGTCTTTGCCAGTACTCTCTGTAGTATTTTGGATCAACTGAAGGCTTTCCAAAGAGCTTTTAAAACTTGATAATGAGAAATTATAGTAGTTGTAGCCTAAAAGCAACAAATGCACTGTAAACTGGTACATTTGTCAGGGTCCTCCAGTCCTTATCACAGTTAGCGTTTATTTGTTTATTTATAAGGAACCCCATTAGCTTCCACAACAGTGGTTGCTAGTCTTCCTGGGGCCCAAACCATCAAATACCATCGAATAAAATGTTACACAATGAGTTGGATGCAAACTGTCCACATAATTTGGCTCTTACATCCACAATAAGGTTTTACAATTCTGAAAATATAAGCATGTAAATATTAAAAAATATAAAAAACACTCAAACAAAATACACAATTTCCATTCCAAGTGACTTTACCCTCTTACAATATTTACAAATAAATTAAAAACGGCCTAAATAGGCTTTTATGGGATTTTTACAATTATGAATAGAAGCCAATTCTCTAATTGCATAAGGCAACTTATTCCACTGAAAAGATGCTCTAAATGTAACAGAGTTTTTCAAAAAGTTACTTTTAACTCGAGGAGTTACTAAATTGTGGTTAGTTGAGAATCATGTAGCATGATTATGTATTTCATCTGGATACTGCAACTGAGCATAAAAAAGTTTGGTGTGTTTACCAGTATTGCTTTCTTTAAAAATACAAGTAAGCCATAGTATAATTTAGCTTGTACAGAAAGCCAAGAAAGTTTATCGTGCATTTTATGAACACCTTAACACTAATCCGGCCGCCCTATTTTGGACTAACTGAAGTCTGTTCAGATCTGTCTTATTAGCTGCTGACCAAACGATTGAGCAGTACTCTAGATGAGATAATACTAGTGCATTAATGACATCTTTCATAATTGAAGAAGTAATATAAAAGCATTTCCAGCTATAGCTATGCCCTGTCCCATTTTCTTAATAACAGAGTTGATGTGCTGAGACCATGAAAGGTGGTGGTTTATGGTAACACCAAGTAATAAACCAATAAATAAAGCGTAGCCCCAACTCTCCTCGTGAGTCCCGTTTCCATCATCGTGCTATCTTGGTTTTCTGTGTGTTTCCTGTCCTTGTGCAGAACCTGCTTGGAGTGAGATTTCGTATGTGTGAGTCACAGGTTGTGTGAAGAGGAGCTTGGATGTGTGTTCCCTTTCCCGGATTCACTGGAGCCCTCTTCCCCCCCATCACTGCATATAAATATCAGTTTGTGTCTAGCTGTAAATAAACTCAGTTTATTGCATCATTCAGAGTCCTGCATTTAAGTCCTGCCTGTTTAATCGTGACAGCATTAAACTCAGTGTCTGCTGGTCTTTGGTGTGTACTTATACTGCGTTATCTATGTAAACAAACTACAAACACTTCTGAACTGAGCAGCACAGATTCACAGGCTTTACTTTAAATCCTCTCAGCAGAGCTGTGATCATTATTTTACTGATGTCATGTTTGGATTTAGATACTTGTGACCGGCTGAGGCTCCTGCTGTGTTTTAATGACTCCCGGTCAGTGATCATGTGCAGATTTGTTTTGCCAGTATTATTGTAACTGTGCAGAAATGCAACATAGCCTCAGATCTATTGTTTCTAAATCTTACATAAACAAGTAAAAGAAAACTCTAAAAGAAACTCCAGATGACCACAGACATTTTCTCAGCTTATTTTAAATAAAGAGATTGTATGAAGTGCTTAAACTTTGTAAACCATAATAAGTTAATTTGCTTTGTCCCCCTGCAGTACTGTACCCCTGATGCTGACACTTGGCAGTATTTGTGAGGTATTGAAGCCTATTTTGCCAGATTACAGAAGTAAATAAAGTCCTGTTCAGATGTGGGTCTGTGCATTCGGAGCTGTTTAGCCATTAGTGTCCTTTGCTCTCATGGCTTTCACGCTGCGAGCTGGCTGTCTCAGAGTAGTGCCATCTTGACTCACAGCTTTTGAAAGGTTGGCATTCATGCACCCTCAGCTTGGGCAGTATTGCACAAGGTTTTCCAGGAAGTGGTCTCTTTTTCAGACTTTGGGATGAGTTGGAAAACACATGACAAGTCCAACTCCCTCAGACTAAAGTCTGCTGCCTTACCTGACTCCTTTCTCTGCAACAGTAGAGGCTAAAGAAGCCAGATTCGTCTAAATCGGCTAATTTACTGGCTTGAATGTAAATAAATTTAAAAGTCAAATTTTTATTACTTGTATGAAATGGAAAAGCACATCCAGTGGCTGCGGAAACAAACTTAGCAGGTAAATCTTCTTACGAGAATTAATACTTAAAGCCATTTTAATGGGCTAGAAATATGACTGTGCCTCAAGTTTCCAGCAAGTTTCCACTTTGCTGGAAATTTAGCAACACAAAGGTGGAAAAACATCAAAAATAAATGACAGTGTCAGATTATAATCAGCAATAGTTCCATAAAAATAAGCCAGTGTCATCATGGTCTCAGACAGGGGTGCAGAAAAAGTGTGGCCACAGAAACTCAACGTGAAGCCTGTTAGAGAGCTCCAAAAAACCTCATAGAACTGGAGTTACATCCAGTAACTACTGTTTTCCAAGCAAAAGCATTTTGCTGTGGAAACATTTCCACATGGAAACATTTTAACATCAAAACCACTAAAATTGTAATTATCTTTTGAACTTTACCATCACTTTTAATCCTCTCCAATTAAGGGCTTCATAAAATCCTTCATGATGTACAAGGCAGTCATGCCTTTCTAATTAAGTGTTTGATTAACCATCATAGGAACCACAGCACTATTTGCTATATTAATGCAGGGCATCAGTTTCTGTTTCATCCCGAATGTGAGTAATCGTCTCAGTCTGGCAAGTCACATAAAAAATGTCTGTCTCCTCCATTGGTCTCTGAGGATGAGCCTGTAAATCACTTTGAAGGATGGCAAATAAGGCTAAACCCTTGGAGCAGACTAAGACAGACATACCAGGATTTCACAGTGTATGATGGAGAAAAACAAAGTCCTATTTCCTTATGAATCCCAGTTAGAAGTTAGTGGGAGTAACAGCAGAGGGAAGGCAAGGAGGCAAACAGGAAACAGAAGGATGCCATGGTGTCTGAGATGCTTAGCTACTCTAGAGTTGGACTAAATCGACTCCACACTGACTGAGAAGAAACGGCACTCTGTTCTTCAGAAACCTGCTCCACCCTGAGCTCTGCATCCACAGTGCAGCAGGATAATAAGTCCAAACATATCTCAGAGCTTTGAAGAACTACTGGGAGACCAAAGAAGGCTTACTGTTACGCAGATCCCCTCACTGCGACCTGACCTAAATCCATGTGAACGTTTAGAAGAAGTTCTTTGAGACGTCTTCAGATAATTCTCTGACAACACGACTTATAGTTTGAGCAGACGATGAGTCCGTGCAGCTCAGGAGCTCCACGTTAAAGTAAATTAAGCTATAATGAAATTCTAATTTCATTAAATCTGTAAAGGTTTATCAATCAAAGCTTCTGAAACACAACAGCATGACAAATGTGGGAAATTGTTTTCTTACGGTTTAAATATTGCAACAACCTTCATCTCATCTCCAGCTGGTTCAAAGTGACCCTCTTTGGTTTCTTACTGGTTCTCACTGATGGCATCAAATCCCATCATGAGTTTCTGGATCATTTAAAACCAACTTTTATTCATATCTTTTAACCCTCTGATATCCGAAGTATTAACCTTATATTTTGGAGAAATGTAAAACAGACTGCTGCTTGCTAAATTGTTACAATTTAGTAACCATTAAAAGAATATCAAGTAGGCTTATTCTGACAGGTTAGGGTTAGGTTTACACCTCAGTGGGTCAAAGCCCATCTTGATCCGTCCCTAAGCTCCATATTAGCCAGCTCACAATTCCTCACATGCTGCCCTTCTTGGTGGTTACAAGGAGCCATCGGGATCTCATGGTTTTGGAACAACCTGCCTGAGGAGATCAGCCTCACAGAATCAGTGACATACTTTAAAATAACGTCTTAAAACCTTTGGCATTAAACGTGGTGTCTGTCAGTGTCTGACTCCACCTTTGTTTGTCTTCTTGGTGACAGGTGACAGGTGACAGGGCTTTCTCCATTGCCGCCCCGAGACTCTGGAATAGTCTCCCCCCCTTCATAAAATTCTCTTCATCCTTGGAAGTCTTTAAATCGAATCTCAAGACCTACTTATTTTCCAAGGCTTTCGGATCTCTTTGATATTACATGTCTTACAATTTTTTTTTTTTTTTAAATGTTTTCTTTCTATTTTAATTATTTTATTATATTATCCCTCTGTTCAGCACTTTGGCCGACACTTGATGTCTTTTAAATGTGCTATATAAATAAAGCTGACTTGACTTGACTTGACTTGACTCTTCACCGTTTCATTTTTGTTTACCATTGATGTTTTTTTAAATCCAATTTTTATGGCTTTTGTGTAACATTTGTCTCGCTGTTTAAAATCTCGTCTTTGACTATTATATTTTTCGCTCTTTTGACCACCGCTTTATAAATGCTAAAGCTAAAATATATTTTATTATTACGTACATGAGTGTTTATGGAATAATGCAGTCTTTTACATCCTCACTGACACCTTATATCTGTGCATCGGCACTGTCGCCTGCATGTCCTTACTGGATTCTGGCACATGCATGGAGTGCCGTGCACCAGCAGGGGGCAGAGGAGAGCTTGAGAAGTGGTTTCCAGCTGTCAGTGACCTGTGTCACCGTGCTCTTGCTGAATTCGGGTCACCCGCGAGTGAACAGTGGGATTTATATAATGCATGATTATTTGAAATGAAGCACACCACTTCACCATCAGCACCTCTGATCTTCATGCGAGCCGTGGGATCACAGCACCCCTTCAGGGCTTGACGAAAGCGACGCAGAGACGTGATCAGCTTTAAATGATCAGATCCCCCTTGTGTGCTGACATACAGATGCTGAAATCCATGAGGGTGTTTCTGCTGCATGCTAATTGTAGTTCTGTTAGCCTGTATGAGAGTCACATCAGATTAAAGCAGGTCATGTGACTCCTGTGCAGCAGGGAGGAGAAGGAACTGCCAATCAAATCGTATCTCCTGTAATTTTATGTATCTAAGTTTATCAATGCCTTTCATCAGTGCTTTTATTTTTTCTGAAAGCTGCACATTGTAAAAACTCACACGGAGCTTCTCTTAGCTCACAGATAAAGAATAAAGCAGAAAACCTGTGAATTTTTCAACAGAGAAAATCTAAGTGCTATAAATAGTGCTGAGATTCTGAATTAAAATCATGCAATGCTGGAGTTATTCACATCACGCTACTTGTTATATGTTATTTTTGCAATACTCCATCACCTGGGTGATATCCCTTGAGCATTTCACATCGAAATATTTCTACTTAAATACTCTTTTTAATAAGGAGATCTTTCCTTAAGTAGCCTGCTTTAGTGTGACCACAAAGCTGACAGCAGAGTAAGTGAAAACAGCCCATAGAGCAGATAAAAGTACATCAGAGGAACAGCTCAAAGTTTGAGACGCAAGGTTGAGATGGATTGGACATGTGCAGAGGTGCAATAGTGCAAATACTGGACAAAGGATGTTGACGATGAAGCTGCCAGGCAGCAGGGAAAGAGGAAGAAAGAGGAGGTTTGTGGATGTCATGAAGGAGGACATGCACAGGTGATATGGAGGCAGATGATTGGCTGTGGTGACTCCTAAAGGGAATAAAAATAAGGAAAATTGCAGATAAAACTGTTGTGGTGACACTGATTCTACTAAAGGAACAGGCATGAGTAGAAAGTTTAATCTCGCCACAGGGCACATGCTTTAAAGACAACATGTAAGCATACATAAGCAGTGTTGAAGGTTACTTTTAAAATGTATTCCATTACAGATTACAGAATACATGCCCCAAAATGTATTCTGTAACGTATTCCGTTACGTTACTCAATGAGAGTAACGTATTCTGAATACTTTGGATTACTTAATATATTATCATGCTGTTTACAACTACATGAATGTACTATTGCTGTGATTTATTACTGTTACTGAAGGTCCGCGGCTCCGAACCGTAGTAAAGGGACCTCTGACTAATACGGTGGGTTCTGTGTCGGGCTCGTAGCTGAAAACTAGCTTTACTTTGTTGTCTGGGTCAACTTTGCTAGCAGAGACAGAGAGAGGCGTTGAAAGGCTGCTCCAACGGAAATTATTGTTTCAGAGGAAAACACGAACACGGTGTACAGTCGAGTCTTAATAGCTTACTTACAACTGGGCTCGTCAGGCTCTCTTCTTGGCTGCAGTGGTTATTATTATATTTACATGCTTCCAGCTCCCGTTTTTGCTCGATGACAGCTCGTACTTTTCCTTTTTCTCCCTCCCTCACTCACAGACACATAACGGGTATGGCAGTCCATTCTCCCTGCAGCACGGACTACACTGCCTATGATGCTACATTCTTTAGAGCTATACCTGTAGCATTCTGCCTATTAGCTTAGCACAACAACAACAACAAGGCCTCTCTCACCCAGGAAACACGCAGAGAGAGAGCATCACCCTGTAACCATGGCAACCGTAACGCTGCCGCCTGGAACAACAGAACGTAGCTGTCAAACAAAACCCAAACAGTCCTGACCCGCCACAATATGAAACAGGGAAGTACCGCCGTGTAATCCATTTATTTCAACAAAGTAACTGTATTCTAAATACCACATTTTTAAACGGTAACTGTAACGGAATACAGTTACTCATATTTTGTATTTTAAATACGTAACGGCGGTACATGTATTCCGTTACTCCCCAACACTGTACATAAGGTACAATGTAACTACACTGTTACCATAATCTGAGTCTCATGGTGTCAATCAAACCTTCACCATGACGACAGCATCTGGAATTCAACATGTAGAGAATGTTGAGGGTCTGAAATGATGGTTTGTGTGCTTGAAAACACCCTGACATCAAATAGATGAAGCTTGTAAAGCACAGCTCACGTGATCTTTCAGCCATCTCTGACTGTCTTCCCTATTTGCTCCTCTTTTTAGGATTAATCATATAAAGAAGAAGCACTAAATGATTGTAAATTATATTTACATGAAAACATTGCAAGTTCCTTGAAACAAAAAAAACTAGCACTGAAAATTAAACTTTAATCAGCGGTGGTTCAGAGACAAAGGGAAGGGGCCCAATCCAAAAATAAATAATCATTTCTTCAGGCTTTAGCTGCATTTTCATGATGATATCTCCAGTTATACCAGTTAAGTTAATCAAGGATTGTGATTGTGATAATGCTCCACTCCCTGCAGAAAATAATTACAGAGTCATCGACACACCTAACAATAATCCTTGATCCGACTGCTCTGACCTTAATTAGCAAATAAAACAAATAAAAGCGGTGAAAGCACAAAACCCCGAAGGGATCCAGTGGATGATGAGCACCTACCAGGTACATTAACCCAACTCTGTGGGATCTGGTTGTTAAAAAGTAAGTGGGCCGACTCACTGCGGCATTGAAATCAGATAAAAGCCTTTGTGCAAGAAAATATGGCTGAATGACATTAAAAGCAGACGACAAGTTAATAAAAAGCAAACATGCATGGATCTGATTTCTTTCACTGCCACTTAGTGCTGTGTTTTAACAGAGCAGCTCGTTTCCCAATGTGCCCTAAAGGCAAACTGTGTGGACTTCAGCATGTCACACACTGCATATAAAACTTCAGATTTAACAACGTGATCAAATGTTTTCATAATAACGGATGTGAGGCCCACAGAACTATGATAACTGAGTGCAGGAAGAGACTTCCCCTTTGTCGCTGTCATCACTGCAGATTCTTTCCATATGCTGGGAACTTTCTGTCATTCCAAAGACGATGGTAAATGGATGCAATACTTCTGTATTTTCCCTCCCAGACCATCAGGGCCTCTTCTCTCTGTGATAAATCTGAAGGATTTGCACATCAGTGTCTCATCAATTTTGATTTTAGAGTCAGCTACATGTTTTCGAGAAAGCTCTTCATTAAAATGAGATGTATCAAGCCTACATAAAACTTGTTTACACTTTTAGGCTTGCTCTGCATCAAACTATGGTGTTTATTCCTCTACAGGCCAGCTTCAAGGGTCCCTTCTTTAGCTTTACCCTCCTTTTGTGAGTTTGTTGCCCCCTCATAATGAGACAGCTTCTTCTGAGAAGATGTTTACATGACTTTCCACATGTGAGCAGAATCTGCTGACGCTCTCCTTGCACCTGACTTTTAGTTTTATGTCATTGTTTATATAATGATTTGAGAGTGATTTGATAGTCAAGTGTGCATCATGATCCAAATGCCGCGGGTGCCTAAAAGCTTCAGCTTTGACCGCCTGAGTGGGATCGATATACACACTGCTTTGACATTACCGAGGCATAGCTGCAAACAGTTTGGCTTAGAAATCTGCAAGTGCTTGATTGGAAGTAGATGTTGTTTGTATTTACATGATGTTGAACTCTTGAGCTGCACCTCTCTGTCACATGCATACATCCATTAAGTCATGCATGCAGCTCAGCTTCCCATTACTCATTGGTGGGATTATTCCAAAGGAAACAATCTTGTTATATGTTTGTTGTGCAGAAAAAACCCAACTCAACCCCAATTGGTTGAAATGATTTAAGTCAAGTGAGAATTCTCATGAGGCCTCATATGCACATCACTCATGACTTGTCCATCTTACTGGTTCCTAAGGATAACTATGTATTACCCATCTGGCTGGTGGTAGTTCCAGAGCCTGCTTGCTCTCACTGGATGAAATTGATTGCAAAGAAGGTGCTGCATTAAAATTCTAGTGACTCCCAGACACCACAGCGATGCATTGCCAATGTATATCGGTCGTGTGGGTAATGGTAAGTGTGAGACGTGAGTTTGTTCAGTGGAAAGAGCGCTAAGTGACAGAGAGCCAATGTTCAACCTCAATCTGCTTGACTCCCACAAAGAGGGATTCGGTACCGTTAGCGTTCCAGGTTTAGCCTGGGGACACTTACTAAATTGGGATTTTAACCTTAGTCTATTGTAGATTTATCGCTAGACTTAAAACGTAGCCAAAACGAAGCGATAAAGAAACAATCTGCACCCAGTGAGCAAACGCAAGCCTCTACTACATAGAGGACTGACTGTTTCTCTTTTTTACCTCACTCAGGCGTCACTGACCAGTCTGTAGCATGACTAGGACACCAGGAAACACTCACATCTGATGGAGGAATGGTTATTTTCTGTGAGGGAAAGCATGGTTGCCAGATCACCAGTGGACAGGTCTCCAGGCTTGTTTGACTGGGGAGTTATTCACTTGATCGTACATTGTCACCACGACTGTCACACATTCAAAACGGGGAACAAGTTGACGTCACATGTCTGCAAAGCTTCAATACAGTCCCAGCTAAAATGAACCTGCACACTTATTTAAACCCACCTGTGCAAATGCACTTGTACTTAAATAGCACGTCTAGTCTATTTGAACTTTTCTTAGTACAAGCATTACTCGCACGTATTCACACAATTACTTTTTTCTTGGCACTTTTAAACCACCAACCTTCTGATTACTAGATTATTCACTCTCTCCTAAATTACATGTATTTCATCTTTTTCTGATAACAGCATAAACTGTTATCTGCCTTTAGCTGTTTTTTAAGCCAACATTTCCACTTTAAACTATTTAACAGCAAGCCAAAGACCAAGCCCACAGTTTTTCCAGAATTTGCATCATCTACTTTTGGTCTCTCTTTTGTTGTGTCGTCACAATGAGCAGAGCTTAAGTGATGAAACAACAGCTAAGAGAGTGAGATTCTTTATTCACCATGTAAGTGTTCTGGCTGTGCAGAGATTATACAAGATTAACGTGAACCCAAGTGCAGACAAAAGACGACGGCCTGGCAAGGAGGTAAATGAAACTTTAATTGCTCGTATAAAAAGAAAAAGCGCTGCTCGATGAGTCGGGAGAGTCCAGTCAAAAATAAATTCAACAGGAGAAAACAGCTGCTAAACACGAGGCAGTGGAGCCTAGCAGAGAGGTAAACAACAACAACAAAGATTACAAAAGCAGCTGATGAAGTCCAAAATCATGTCAAAATTCAAAAGAAATGAAAGCCAGCAAACAGGCAGCCAACAGAAGATGATTTAGGAACATGAAGAAGAGACACTCTTAACAAAGACTGCAGGGAGTAGACGGACTTCCTGCAGTCACTGTGGGAGGGATAATAAGGCACAGGTGAGCTCAATTAGGACAATAACAAGGATGTGAAAAAAGGAGCAGAGGAGGGAAGTGGAGAAAAAACACAGACCCTTAACGTAAAGCAAAAACGAAATCTGAATAAAGGACAAAGAAGAAAGTGATATAATCAGGCACAGCTGCAGCCACCTCACGCCCATTCAAAACAATAAGTGTAATCCCACTCAGTGCAACACAGTTCATGTCTCAGAAGTGACTCTCTGCTCCCTACAACTCAAAATACACAAAAGCACCGACAAGATAATGAGGTCAGGAAGTTTGATTCAGGAGCTGCAGAGATTTCCAAAGTGTGGGTGATTGATACACGAAAAAAATCAAATTAAACATTTATTATTAAAACAAAAAGCAGCGAATTTTAAATATAAGTCACTCTTAATTTATCTGAGCAGTTCGTGACTCAAAACTATTTAAATGTCTCTTAATTATTTGGGTTTTCTTTTAATTGACGAACCTGATCTGTGGTACAAAAATGACCCGTTTGCTGTTTCTGCACCACAAAAATGGGTTTTAGTCTCTCGGGGTAATTACAGATGATCTTCAGATTCCAAAGTGCCATAGAGACGATTATATAAAAGACCCTGTGTGGATAAATGAAAGACTCCTAATGAGATCTGAAAACAACCTCTTCAGAAAGGTGAAGATGCACTGACATGGACAGTGTTGGTCAAGTTACTTGAAAAAAGTAATCAGTAACTAATTACTGATTACTTCCCCCAAAAAGTAATCCCGTTACTTTACTGATTACTTATTTTCAAAAGTAATTAATTACTTAGTTACTTTTTAAAAACACGATTTACAACCTGAATAGGTGATAAAGTGATAGATCTTTCAGCCCAATTCTACTTTTTCTGCATAATCATCATACAAAATGTAATCAAATGGAAAAGTCTCTTTTTAAAACTTGTTTTATTAGTTTCAATCTTTTAACTTTATGCATCAAGCAAAAATTTAATTATATGCAACATTCTTTGACTGGAAGAAATTAGTTTAATATTTAAACCTATTTTCTGCACATTCCAGCACATAAAATAAAATATTTTTTTGTGTTTACACTCAGTCTTTCAAATAGATGCAAGTAAAACACAGCAGAAAATAAATAAAGTCAAAGACTCGCGGTCCTGTTGCTCTATTTTCACCTGTAAAGCAGGAGTGGGGTAGGCGGAGGTTTACCCTGGTGCAGGTGTGCAGCGGTCAGTGGAAGAATCCGCGAGTTTCTCTGTGAGTTTCCCATTACGTCGTAGCTACTCGGTGCTTGCTCGGAAGTTTAGGGGTTTTTTTTCGCTGTAAAAAGAAGTTTTCTTCCCACGCACAACGGACACTAATGTTTTTGTCACTTTTTATGGAATCAAACTCAAAGTAAGGTCAGTACTTCCACGCTTTAAACGCTGCACGCTCATACTCTCTCTGCACTCGATATATGATCCATTGTTGATCTGCACACAGCTGTTGTCACGAACGTCGCGCTCGCTTACGTCACTGTCATGAGACATTCTCGCAAAAAAAATCACGGTTTTAGTAACGCAGTAACGCAGCGTTCCTACGGGAAAGTAACGGTAATCTAATTACCGTTTTTGCAATAGTAATCCCTTACTTTACTCGTTACTTGAAAAAAGTAATCGGATTACAGTAAAAAGTAATCAGATTACAGTAATGTCCATCTCTGGACATGGAGCACGTATATTCCCAGGATTAGATGCAGACAGGAGGAATATGCAAGGAACCAATGTTCAAAAACATGATTGAGATGTAAAGTAATCCTTGTTCTTCTCTGTAGCCTCATGTAGCCACAGCTGAAAATGCTCAGAAGAAAATCTTCTGTCAGAGGAGATGTAGTGAGATGCCCACCTCCACAACACCCACCCGACAATGGGAAAATGAGACAGGGCTAGCTTGTTAGCGGTTACCGAACTTTAAATCACTAAAAACATCCTCAGAAAGTAATCTGTGAATCAAGTGCAAGATAAAAGTAGAACAAGGAAGCTTATAGACCAAAATAAAAGGGTTTTAATCATTTGCATGTTTCTATCCAGTCTTTCTCTCCATTCGGGCCCTGTTACAGAAAATGCTGGCTACACCTTTTCTACTGTTCATACTTCATAATAATAAGTAGGTAACAAAAGTGTCAGCTACCACTTTAGATCAGTAGCACCAAAGACAAAAGTCTAGCTTCAGGGTGAAAAAGTTATTTTCATGAAAGCTCAAGAATAGGACACATTCATCAAGCGGTCCTACTTCCAGTGAAGTGCAGTGTCCTTACAGAGCAGCTCTCAAGTCATTATAAGGACAATGTTGATTTTTAAAGGGAAATGCTCATATTTAGTGAGGCATGTTTTTTTCTAAAAGATGTTATTACTCAGTACTTGACTTTCTTGTATCATTTTGTAAACTCAAAACAAGCTGCAGTAAATAAGGATGAGGCTGCAAAACACGTTCTGTAAGCAAAAGTTTGTTCTGAGATAACAGCAGCTGAAGAGTTGTGAAATTATATATGTGCTTCAGGAAAAACAGTTATATTACGATGTGAGGTGTCACCTCTGCAAACCCGGAGGAATTAATGGGTCCACTGTTCATAGACATAAACTACACCTTTATTGGCTATTTCCAAGCACTTGTGCGCTGTCGGTCCTGCTTGCTGCACTACAACTTTCAACATTTTGTATTTACTAGTGTTTACACGTCGCTAGATTAACGTGATGGTGTTGTGTTTAGTATGTTGCTCTGTTTTGGGTTTTTTTGCTTGTTTTCTCTTCTTTTTCTCTCAACAGGTGATCCAGGAGATTTTTTTTCTTTTTTTTCCTCTTTTTAAGTGCCCTCTCTCACTGTCCCTCTTCCCTTCTGTTTTTCTTGTCCTTCATCTTTCTTTCTCCCTTTACTATCCCTCATTCATGTCTGTCCCGTCTGTAACAACTGAAACTATAATAAAATAAATAATAACAACAAAAGTCGATCAAATGGACCAATACGGCAATGCCGTGATGATCCACTTGGCATCCTTGTTAGTCTTCAGACAACAATTCTGACGGCTAAAAACCAAATGGGACAGGCAAAAAAAAAAAAGAGAAAAAAAAAGAACAGAAAATTGATGCATGGGCTCCATATAATCAAGACTGTGTGTAAGTTAAAAGTGTTAATTAAATAATAATGGATTGGATTTATATAGCGCTTTTCAAGGCACCCAAAGCGCTTTACAACAGTACTATTCATTCACACACTGGTGGAGGCAGCTACAGCTGCCCTGGGGCAGACTGACAGAGGGGAGGCTGCCAGCTGGCGGCTAAAACTTTTGTGAGATCCCGAGTTAGTTTTTGTGAGATCTCGCAAAAGTCCGTCTTAATTTTTTTTTTTTCTCCCATGTCCCCTGCGGGGCTCCGTATGCTCCCCTGTGGTAGTGCCTGTGTTTGCACCACATAGTTTTCTGAATTTTCATGGTGAAAATGTTAATACTATTACAGTTGTAATGATAAGTTCACATATATAAATAGTGATAAGCGGATGTACACAGAAAACACTTTCTCCCTGAAACATTTGAATGTGAAGCTGAGCGCATTAAGTCTATAAAATTAAGAAAACAATAGACTGGAATCATTTTAAAGGCTGCACAGGATATTCAAGCTAACTATATTCAAATTATTGCACGATTACAACCAGTGTTGTGCACTCAGAGAAATGCAGCCACAAAAACAGAAGGCGTCTTTGGTAGCTGCTCAGCAGATTAAACGGATCACCGTGGGGAAAGCTGGACTCCGTGACTGCGACAGTGAGTGAGAATCACCTCCACACTTTCCCATTTGCTTCCTAATGAGGTCTGTGTCTAATGATTTAGCTATCATTAACCAAATCATTAGCTTGAACCTGGTTATAACTACAATGACTTCCTACCAAATATAGTTTGACTTGATTTGTAGTTTTAAAAGTATGTATGATTTCCAGTGAGGGAGCACAGGGACGTCTTGGATGGGCCTGGAAACCCACGGTCTGCCCATTATGCCAGCATTGTGTGTACTTGTGTGTGAAAGCTGCAGTTAGGTTCATACTGGGACACGAAAAAAAAAAAAAAAAAGTTACAATTACATAATGAATTTGAGCTAAAAGTGCAGACTTACAGCTTTAACTGGAGGGGCTGAGTAAAATCACAGCACTGACCGTTAACAAATTAGAGCCATTATTATACTAAGGGTTGCTTTTGTTAGCCCTGCTGTTGTGCTGCTGGAGTCACAATGAAAGCCAGAAAAATAACATTCACGCCATGATTTAGAGCTTGCATCTGGTCTGCAGCAAAGTCTCCATCAATTTACTTTGCAATAATTTTCAGATAGACAGCAGATCTCACTTGTGTTGTCTGCAGCAGTTTTTTAAGTTGTCAAAGGTGGATTTAAGGCTTTACTGTCATTTTAAGGCCTTATGTCTGCATGAGAGACATTTCAAGGATTTGCGAACAACTTTTAGCAGATTTATAAATACCCGACGAGTTTAGCTCGTATTTTCAGTAGCACATTTAGTTCCTGATAGTATTTGGAGCTACGAGACAGAGCAACCCTCATAAGATGAAACAATTTGGGCTCAAACATCAGCCGTGTTTTCTAATTTGAGGAAAGCCAACGAAGCCCAGCAAGTTAATGAACAAAAAGGAAATTCTGCTCTCTTGTGTGTTAGTCTTTTGTTTCTCTCTGCACCTTCTCAGTATTCATGTACCTGTTTATTTTTCCAGGGCGTTTCATTTTCAGCCTGCCTATAGATTCACACCTTGGCTTCCACTCGGTGTTGCACCAAAGTGATCAACACGCCCTGGCGATATATAGTGATGAGGCAATTATTTTGACCGCAGCATCTACTCTGCATATAATATAAAAGCAGATGGAAACGCACGCACATATCAGACGAGTGTCGAGCCTTGGCACACCCCTAACTGCTGCCCGTGTCACTTCGTTGGTGCAGTCTGATTCCTGCTGTCAGTCTTGGCTCGAGTTCAGACTCCAGGAGCGTTGCTATCGCTTCCTCGGCGCAGCCCTGTCTAGCAGACATTTATGCATAACAACAACCCCAGTGTGTATGCGTGATAATTAAAACGTGTGCGCTACAGAGCCTTTTCACATCT
Organism: Neolamprologus brichardi; assembly: GCF_056152115.1. NCBI lineage: Eukaryota > Metazoa > Chordata > Actinopteri > Cichliformes > Cichlidae > Neolamprologus > Neolamprologus brichardi. The sequence continues at coordinate 24,024,190 of NC_142111.1, read as the reverse complement.
CCTTGAGTCTCACAGTGCAGAGCACGCTGGGGGAGTTTTATTTTTAGCTCCTTGGTCTTTGATTAAAATATGACTCTCCTGTTGACCTTCACACCTGCTGCAGCTCTGCCAGGGCCATGGGAACACAACCACTTGATAAATAAAAGCCTGACACCGGAACCGCTGACAAGACATAATCAATTCTCCACGACCTGTGCCTGGTCCTGCACGCTCTCTGTGACGCCTGTATTACATGTCCTAATGCCGTGCATGTGTGAAGCCCATTTTAAACCAGGCACAGCTCCGTGGATGGCAGCACGAGTCAGATGACCACTTTACAGATGGAAATACTTCAACAAACGTCGGTTGGAAGGCTTTAAATTTCGCTCGTGCTTCCCGGAGAATTCAGGCTACTTATTGTAGTGATCCGTCAGCCTTTCCCTCAGCACCATCATAGGGCTGACGTTCCTGGCCGTTAGCAACGTGCCTCCACAGCTTTTGGATGGCTCGCCATAAAATTCTGAACAATATATTCACAATGCCCAAAGGCTGGATTCGTCTGACTTTCATGCAAGTTAAAGTCTTGGTTGGATTTTATACAAACATACTGCAGCAAGATGATGAATTCCTCTTTGGGGCCAAGCCCCTGAGTTTTCCTCTTCCACCATCAGGACATTTTGTGGTTTTGAGGGACTTTAATTTGCCACCTATAGCAATGAGTCAGCCCAACTTTACCTTAAGCAATAAATCACTGGGTCAAAATGGACTTTCTAATAATACACAAACAGTTTAGTGCTAATTAGGAAAGTTAACTCTAATAAACCATAAACTTGGTTAGTAATCTGTATTCATGGACTTTGAAACTTTGAGTTAATCACACAGATATCTGCTCATTGGTCCCAGGAGGCTAATAAAATATTATAATTTCACTTACCAAAATTGGAGATGAAGGTTGTTGGATGGCCTCACAGTAAACACGGCATTAAAATGCTCCAAAAGGCACCAACAGCACGTTTATATTTGTTGCATTTTTCAGCTCATACAAAGAACATTTGTGCTGTTTTTATATTAAATCAGTTCATACTGCGAACATATGTTTACTGATTACTTGCATAATCTAAAAACCTGGAAATGAAACAAATCTCTTTGTTTTTACTAGCATTTAGGGCTGGGTATCGTCACTGATTTCTAGAATCGATTCAATTCCGATTCACAAGGTCCCGAATTGATTCGATCCACGATTCGATTTAATTCGATTCGATTCACTTCGATTTGAATCTGGGAAATTTTGACAGTCAGAAATATTATAATTCAGATCAGTACATTTACATTTTTTTTTTATCTATAAAAAGGAAGCTGACACACGCAAGACTTTATCAAAAGTGTGAGCATCACAGCAGAGGCCTTTGTGTCAAAGTAGCTGAGGATAAAACACAGAAAAACATGAAGGCGATTTTCCTGGCCTGGGATTTTATAAAAATATTCTGCAGTATATCAAAAACGAAAGAAAACCATTAATCAACACATGAACATTACCTCTGACGTTACAGCGGTTTTATTAGAGACAGGGCTAAGCGTTTTGCATTTTGCATAATTTTAAAAAGTTTAAATTTGTTCAGTATTGAACGGCAGAAATTAGGTTTTCTTTTCGGAAGTATATAAAACGAAAAAAAAAAAAAAAAAACGGCGGCCGACAGCCCTGTAAACAGCGGTAGACTTGTGCATAACAAGCAAGCGAATAATGAAGAAAACAGTACAGAGAGAGAGAGAGCTGTGCATCGTGGTTGAAGCAAAACAGTAAAAGTAAGAGTGAATACATGACGATGTTTATGTGAAGCGTAGTTTGGATCTTCTTTTGCTGCTGGTTCGGTCAATATTGTTTGGAGGGAGATAAAACTAACAGCTTTGGAATCAGCGCATAAAGGGCGTGAACACAAAGCGCGGACCCGCCGACAGATCAGAATCAGCGAGCTGTCGGCTTTCAGCCCCGACCGTGAGAAAGGCGACATCTAACTGATTCTGATCCGCGGGTTGTGCTGTGTGTTTAAGTCTTTGTGCAGAATCCGTACCTGCTCTCATTTACTGTCTTAGCTGTTTGTTGAAATTTTGTGAGATTTCACCAGAGATTCTGGCATTTTGGGCAAAATAAATTTATATTAAAAAATCGATTCAGGATTTTAATGAATCGATTTTACGTTATCCAAGCCAGAATCGATTTTAATCGATAAATCGATTATAAAAACCCACCCCTACTAGCATTGCTTCAAAAATGACACATATTCTCGAATGATTCGAATGTCGGGTCCATTTTTAAATATTCTGCTCCACAATGGCTTCCATTAGTTTGGTGCTTGGTTAGTATTATGCCTCGAGGTTAAACTCAGATGACAAACTTTTCCACCAGGACCATCATAAGGTGCCAGGTGACTGCTACTCGTGGTGCCCAGAGGGTAAATCACGCCAGCTTTGGTGCTTTTCACATTTATTCTGCCACCAGCTGTTGACTTTTATGGTTTTCGGGGAGATGTCTCAGCAACTGTTTGATGGATTACTATTACTTTTCTCTACACATTTTCACTATAAACAGGACTGTCAGTCCGCGACCTTATTATTGGCTCTCACGTGACAAATTCAAATAATTCACTGATCCCCTCATACAGCAAGCTGACATTTGGTTTTGATGGAAGCAGCTTTTCTATTGACTGCAATGAAATTTTGTAAGATTAAATGCATTAATCCTCCAGCAACATCTCGGATCAAAATGAGCTTTTTCAGAATGCAAAACAGAAAACTAAAAGAAATAATAATTCATGCTTAGCTGAGCTTTGTGTTCTATGCTAATTGTCAGGTGTTTGTTATCCTGTCAGGCTATACTCCAGCATGGGAGAATTTTGCCTTCAGTGCTGTCAAACACACGGTTACAGCTGAAATTTCTTAGCTTATCTGAAGCACATAAACGTTATAACCGCTCTGGCTCAAGTGTGAAGCCATATGTGATACTTAAAAATGCAGTTCCTGTAATGGCCACTAGGCGCTGGCTCCAGAAGTTGCCTCACATCCACCAGTTAATGTCTGTGTGTTACAACCGTGCAGTTTATAAATGCAAAACTTCTTAGACTGTCGTATTTTTGCACTTACTAGATCGCAGGATCCCCCCCAGCCTGTCGTGGCAGATGGCCCCGCCCCTCCCTGAGCCTGGCTCTGCTGGAGGTTTCTTCCTGTTAAAAGGGAGTTTTTCCTTCCCACTGTCTCCAAAGTGCTTGTTCATCAGTGGTCTCTACCTTACAATATAAAGAGGCTTCAGGCAACTGTTGTTGTGATTTGGTGCTATATAAATAAAAGTTATTGAATTTAACTGAACTGAATTGACTCAGACCACAAATAAAAAGTTTTAAATATTTGCTTACAGAACTGAGGAGGTTAACAATAGGCGGCTGGATTGGGAATCTATTAACGGTGCTGTCAAATAAGTGAGGTTTCTGAAAGCAGGGAAATAAAAAAAATAGTGAGGAACAGAAAAGCATAGCAGTTACTGAGGGGAGACTGACTAGTCTCTGAGGATGGGAAGGGGCAGCGCTGATGTGTGACAGGCAGGTAGGTTTCCAGATGACTGGAGCTGAGTTGGATGGAGAGGCAGGTAGTTGTGGAGAGTGGATTCTAACGGAGACACAGGTCAGTGTAATCTGTGTATTCTGCACATCTTACTGGAACACAGGAGTGAGCTCTGAGAGACTGGATACAGGCTTCAGGCAGACAACTGGAAAACAGGCGAGGAGCAACTACTATACACTGGACTACATAGTTCATATGCTAAATGATGGGATGATCTGGCGACAAATAGCAGCCTTAGTCGTTCCTTAAGTGCACAGAGATTGATGAGGAAATGAGCTGCAGGTGTGCAGATGCCAAGCCCAGAAAGGATACCTTCACCCGAGGAGGGGGCAAAGTGGGCCCACTTCCCCCCCTGAGTACAGTCAAAGAGAAATGAAAGAGAAGAAAAGAAAAACATATCTCAGAGCACATTCATCACTCATCCAAAAATGGTCATATTTGACTCCAAACCCTGGGACTAAACCATTACACACTCTGGAAACTCTCTCACAGCAACTGCTGGTGTCCTACTACAGCTGCAGCATTGAGAGTGTCCTGACCTATGGTGTCCTTGTATGGTACGGGAGCCGCTCTGCAGCTGATAGGAAGGCTCTGCAGAGGATGATAGAAACAAGACATCACCAACTCCCACCGAGTGGCATCTTCATCCATAAAAACACACCAGATGATTCTTGCAGTCCAAACACATACATGTTGAGGCAACTGGTGTTACATTTGAACGAGTGTCTCTTTGTGTTAGCCCTGTGATGTCCAAGGTGTACGAAGCATCTCAAACTGCACTGAGACGGAGAGAGAATAGCGGCACACAGTGTTGCAGCAGCTTACGGCTAACTATGGCAGTTCAGTCAGGCTGTTTAGAAATTTTTTTTTTTAATCAGTGTTTCTCATTTCTTGGTATTCAAATTACATTATTGTGCAAGTATCCTAGCAACAACATTACCTACCAAATTTGTGAATATGTTGCATTTATGTTCTAGAATTGTTACATTATTAAATATAACAGCATTACCCTGAGTATAATATGATAGTTAGCAAAATGCACTGCAGTCATATTGTCCATTTTAGTTCAGTAACCAATAACTGGCATTGCAGTGGTCCATCTGTTATATATAATCTATGGTTTTACTCAGCTGCTCCTCACAAGTGCCCAACTATCCCAGTATCCCTCTGGCCTTCTGACTGACCTTAGACATCAGCATGTTCATGTCTTGGTGCATGATCAATAAACCAGGTAAGGCATGCCAGAAAGTTATTTCATCTGGGTGCAGCATTTTCATTGGGGGAAAGCATTTTACGCCTCATCCAAGTGACTTCTTCACTCTCAGCAGGCGGCACGTTTCCCAGCTTTATACACAGCACAGATGCAGCATTGCCTACAAATGTGCCAGGAGGTCCTTCTCATGATCGTTAATATGCAAATTGTCATTTAAAGGTTTTTCCACTGAAAATGCTGCAAATCCTGCTGAACAGAAACTAATGGGATCAGTATGCTAACACGCTACTCTAGTGCACAGCCTCGTTAGGGTGACCAGAGCACAACAAGCTAAAGGCAGGGAAAAGATTGTGTAGGTTGTGCAGTTTTACATTGCTGCTAATCTTACAGGTGGTTTAGCATTGCAGGTTTAGCATGCTAAATGCTAAATATCGCTGATATTTAGCATTTAGCATGCTAAATATCATTGATATTTAGCATTTAGCATGATAAATATCACTGATATTTAGCATTTAGCATGATAAATATCACTGATATTTAGCATTTAGCATGATAAATATCATTGATATTTAGCATTTAGCATGCTAAATATCACTGATATTTAGCATTTAGCATGATAAATATCATTGATATTTAGCATTTAGCATGATAAATATCATTGATATTTAGCATTTAGCATGATAAATATCACTGATATTTAGCATGCTAAATATCACTGATAAATATACAGTGTTTATTAACCCTCAAAAGGAAACTAGGGAAAGCCTCACAGTCTTTACTGTAACTGTGTGCCTTTTTCTTTGTAGTAGTTTCTGTTAGATTCACTGAAATCACCATAACTTGACTGACTTTAATTCACTAAAATGCTTCCTGGTGATCAAAAGATAAAGACAGCAAAAACATGATGAAAGCTTGTTTCACAGCCTTTGGATACAGTCTGCTGTGCATTGCTGGCATTTGAAAACCTAATGAAAATGTGAGGCATTGTCTCAGCATGGGGGACCAGTGTGAAGGAGGACTAAAAGTGCTGAGCTGTGATGTAAAGAGGGACACTGGCTTTAATTTACCCACTGCTGTTATATTTCAGTGTTTATGTAATCCTTCACAAAGCAACACTCACCAGATGCCAGTGATGATGCATCTGTAAGCGTCCATCAATCGAGGGAGGGGTTTGTGGACAGTCATTTCCTTTTTTTCGGTCTCTGGGAAGAGACAGAAAATGTGGATAAACAAACTGTAGACGGATGAATGGACAGAAATATCGATTGACACAAAAAAATAATAATTGTCTGACATGTGGATGAAAAACTGAAGCAAACGGGCTAAAACAGGTTAAAGGAAAGTAACCCGCTGCATCCTGTTGTCCACTTATTGGTGTCTTCCTTGCACCATAATGGATGAATGTAGGACACAAACACACTTTGGGTGTCCACATGAATTAAGGGCGCAGGCCCTTCAATTCCCTGTGGGCTAAGGACATTTGTCTTTCTGTTTGTGCACACTGTCTTTTATTTATTTATTTGTTTGTCTCTATATCTCTACAGTGTTTTATTGTTTAACAGCAATAAATCAAAATAGACATGTTTAATGTTGCAGAGAAAATAAGAGAAGAAACCAGAGCTGCAGAAAGCAAAGAAGCTCAATGTGAAATATAAAGTACAAACTTCTTATTTTCATGAAATTTTAATTTTTTAATCCCTTTCTTGTTGCATTTTTTCACTTATTTGTAAATGAGTCGGCTTTACTGTAACTCTTCCATATACAGAGTATATAGCTGCATGCAAATATAGTTTCATATGGACTAAAGTACATAACCAATAAACACACAACCGTGCACATTCAACAATAAATTGCAAAACCAGACAGACAACAACAAACACGGGGTGATTTAGGCTTTTGATAGATTGCAGTGATTGTAGAGACTCGCAGTCTGACTCTTAATGCTGCAGAACCTTCTGCCTGATTGCAGGAGGGCAGCCAGGCTGTAAGTGGGTTGGGTGGGGTTCTTCACAATAGCAGAGGCTCTGCGAATGCAGCATGTCTGGAACATGGATAAGGGGAAGGATGTTCTCACCTGCCTCACTGTGCTCTGCAGGAAGCTTTCTGCAGTTCCTCTGTTAAATGTTCAATTCAGTTTTATTTATTTAGTGCTAAATCACAACAACAGTCACCTCAAGGTGCTTTACATTGTAAGGTGAAGACCCCGCGATAATACAGAGAAAACCCAACAACCCAGGGAGGGTCGTCCATCTGTGGTGACTGGTTAGGGGTGATGGGGGGGAAGGCAAGGATCGATGATGGGAGAGGTGTCAGAGATGTGCACAAAAAGAAGTCTTTGCTTCTGACTCTACTTAAAAATCACTGAATTAGCAGTGGAGGCTGGTGGGCCTCTTTGGTTTTGTCTACCTTAAGAGACAGAGTGTTGTTGTGGTCCCAGCTTACCAGACGTTCCACCTCCTCTCTGTCTGATGCATCATCATTACTGCTGATCATGTCTTCAGCATACTTCATGATGAGGTTGAGCTCAGACTTGGGGTTGCAGTAATGGGTGAGCAGGGTGAATAACAGAGCGCTGAGCATACGGCCTGAGGTGTTGAGGTTGAGCTGAAGGAGTTTTCTCACCAGCTGGAATTTTGACTTGACGTTTGTCAAAGTGTGGTAAAGCAGACGGGTGTTGGAGATGTAGAGAGGTCGGCAAATTGTAGAGGGGTTGGTGCAGTAGTCAGTGCTACAAGGAGATAGTTACTGAGATAAGTTTGCTAAGATGTTGATGATGTGCTCCTCAAATCAGCCATGGCCAGATGGAGCACCTGCTTCTCTATGATGGGTTTAGAGGTAATTCAGACTCAAAATCCACCCAGCTGCCTTCCATTGGCGGTTTACAGGCCTGTCTAGCTCATAAAAGACCCAGAGGTGGACTTGAGATGTTAGCCATGGTTTCTAGTTTGGCTGACATGTGTGGTTACAGTCTTTTACTACAGTGATAGCCTTGATCTACTTCTATGTGAACGGAGTCTATGTATTCCTCCAGGCAGATGTGCTAGTCATAAGTGATTGCTTCCATGACTATATTGCAGCCTGTGCTCTCAAAGCAGTGCTGTAGGGTTGTGATGGCTCCACAGAGCAAAACTCTGATGGTTCTTTTTATTGCCCGGACTAGTTTGAGCAGTGGTCTGTACGCTGGGAAGAGAAAAACACAAAGGTGGTAGGAATGACCCAGGTGGGGGACGGGGACGGCTTTGTGTGAGTCACAGATGTTGGAGTAAAATAGGTCAAACATATTCCCGCCCCTTCTGGCAATGTTGGGAAAAGTGTTGTGGGTAAAACTTTGTTTCTGCTGGTTTTAGTTTGGTATGGTTGAAAGCACCAGGAACAATGAAAACAAAAACCCTTCGGGTGGGTCGTTTTTTTTGGTCGCTGATAGCATTGTGGAGCTCGCGCGGTGTCTCATTAGCATTCGCACCAGGAAGGATGTGAGCTGGCGTGACCATAATTACACTGAATTCTCTTGATAGAAAGGACCCAGCAGAATTTCACATTAAAAAACAATCAGTCAGTGGCAAGCAATGAGTGATAACTACTGAGGCATCAACACACCAGCCTCTGTTGATATAAAGACGAAGCCCACCACCACAGGCCTTATTCAGTGTTACTGTGTTCCCTCCATGATGGTGTTATCCCTGTATCTGGATGTTACTGTACAGCCATATTTATATGACGATAAACATGCATCAGTTCTTTATTTCAGGCTGTGTATGAGACGGAGTCTAAGGCAATCAGATTTGTTTTCTAGAGAGTCTACACTGGCCAAAAGTGCAAACAGTAGAGCTATTTAGTATTAGCTTTTAGCCTACAGCAGACCTCCATCTGCTGGCCTCGATTCTGGGTCTCTTCACACCTCTTTTGACACCTTCTCTTCCAGGCAGCCGAGTCAGGTGATGCTGCGGTGGACCTTGGTTTGCACAGATTACCTACACTAGTTTTCTTTGTTAGCGGTGCTGCCATTTGTATAACAGACCATAACATGTTGAAGATCAGTTTGCATGGTGACTGTTTTTGTTTGATTTTTTTTTTTTTTGATTATTATTTCTTTTTACCTTGGAGTTCACATTGACAATAAACTGGACTGGGCTAAAAACACCACGGCACTTTACAGGAAGGGCCAGAGTCGTCTCTATTTTTTGAGGCGACTGAGGTCCTTCAACATCTGCCAGAAAATGCTCAGGATTCTCTACGAGTCTGTTGTGGCCAGAGATGAGCAGTAACGAGTTACTTGTAATCTGATTACTTTTTTCAAGTAACGAGTAAAGTAAGGGATTACTATTGCAAAAACGGTAATTAGATTACCGTTACTTTCCCGTAGGAACGCTGCGTTACTGCGTTACTAAAAACGTGATTTTTTTGCGAGAATGTCTCATGACAGTGACGTAAGCGAGTGCGACGTTCGTGACAACAGCTGTGTGCAGATCAACAATGGATCATATATCGAGTGCAGAGAGAGTATGAGCGTGCAGCGTTTAAAGCGTGGAAGTACTGACCTTACTTTGAGTTTGATTCCATAAAAAGTGACAAAAACATTAGTGTCCGTTGTGCGTGGGAAGAAAACTTCTTTTTACAGCGAAAAAACTCCTAAACTTCCAAACAAGCACTGAGTAGCTACGACGTAATGGGAAACTCACAGAGAAACTCACGGATTCTTCCACTGACCGCTGCACACTTGCACCAGGGTAAACCTCCGCCCACCCACTCCTGCTTTACAGGTGAAAATAGAGCAACAGGACCGCTAGTCTTTGACTTTATTTATTTTCTGCTGTGTTTTACTTGCATCTATTTGAAAGAGTGAGTGAAAACACAAATATATAAATATATATTTTATGTGCTGGAATGTGCAGAAAATAGGTTTAAATGTTAAACAAATTTCTTCCAGTCAGAGAATGTTGCATAATTAAATTTTTGCTTGATGCATAAAGTTAAAAGATTAAAACTAATAAAACAAGTTTTAAAAAGAGACTTTTCCATTTGATTACATTTTGTATGATGGATTATGCAGAAAAAGTAGAATTGGGCTGAAAGATCTATCGCTTTATCACCTATTCAGGTTGTAAATCGTGTTTTTAAAGAGTAACTAAGTAACTAAGTAATTAATTACTTTTGAAAATAAGTAATCAGTAAAGTAACGGGATTACTTTTTTGGGGAAGTAATCAGTAATTAGTTACTGATTACTTTTTTCAAGTAACTTGACCAACACTGGTTGTGGCCACTGCGATCCTCTATGCTGTTGCATACTGGGGGAGCAGGCTGAGGGTAGCAGATGCCAACAGACTCAATAAACTGATCCGTAAGGCCAGTAATGTTGTGGGGATGGAGCTGGACTCCCTCAAGGTGGTGTCGGAGAGGAGGATGCTGTCCAAGATAAAGACAATGTTGGATAACACCTCCCACCCACTCCATGACATGCTGGTCAGTTCAGTGAGAGACTGAGATTACCGAAAAGCACCACTGAACGACACAGGAAATCTTTCCTGCCTGTGGCTCCCTGTACAACACATCCACTTAACACACTGGTTACTGCTACAACTACACATGTTTCTTTTCCAGCTATTTATTAATGAGTGACTTTGTGTATATATATATATATATATATATATATATATATATATATTGTACAATTCTTAGTTAGTGTATTGTCTGTCTTGTTAATGTTGGTTTATAAGGGAGCACTGTAACAAAAAAATAATTTCCCCCAGGGATCAATAAAGTATTCTGATTCTGATTTTTCATAAATTTGTAAAATACTTTTTAAATTTATTTTTCTATATCTTATTCCCTTTAATATCTCATGTACATTTATAATTTTAAAGTCTTGAAATTATTTAAATCTCTTTTTGATTTTTGTGTTTTCATATTTATTTGTATTTTTACACATCTGTTTAGATTTATTTATTTATTCATAACTGTACGATTTCAAAATGCATTTTCTCGTGCCTTTATTTTTATTTTCTGCATTTTCATTTGGCTTCGCGTGTTTACATCATGTCACTCCTAATATGTTACTGCGCCTCCAGTTCCACACAATTTTACAGCTACACGGACAACACAATGACAGCTATTACTGTGCGAAGACTGCAATTCCATCTGTATTGTTACCACGTTACACAACTGCCGCCTCTCTCCTCATAAATGTCAGGAGTGTAAAATGATGATGTCACTAAAATTGCCCAAACCAAATGTATTTCTGCTAAATGTGATTGTCGGGACGTAATCCTCTGGACAGTATCTGAAATTAAATGCTGTGTTTATTTCATCCTGTGGTGAAGAACACTTCTTCTTCTTTTTTTTTTGCAAACAATAATCCGGTACTCTGTCATGGGAGCCTCTCCACACTGGCCTTACACTACGGACCATAAATGTCACGGCTGTTTTGCATGTGGATGGAAAATGCTAAAAAGTCTACTCATCGCTCTAAAAAAACCCAGCCTGGCTTCTTAAATGAACCTACTTGCATCCATCACAGGTTAGCGGTGCTTTAAGCCCTTCTTTGTTTGCGGCCTCATTAACATGCAGAGCTGTGTCACATTGGGAAGGTGCTACTACATCCGAGCCTGTCAGAAAATCAATACGGCATCTTCCGAAGGCTTCGGCTCTAACTCATATTGGCTTTGTGACAAACTCGGTTCAAGGACCGAGTCTTGAGATTGTTTACCACATGAAATATCTCAGAGCGTCGGGCGTGCGAGAGAAGAGCAGGATTGGGAGCGTGCACGTCACACAGCGCATTGTCCTCCCTCAGTACAAAAGCAGAACCGGTGTTGCTTGTTCTCTCTGCAGCACGCTGCCTTTGTTTCTCCCTCACACACCCGTCCTGACTGCGCCTGCAGATTGTTGGAGTGTGTTTTAGACCGCTTTGTGTTTGTTATTGTTGGGAGGGCTCTTGAAGTGTTGCTCTGAATGTGCCGGTAAGACACAGTGCACAGATGTTGCAAAAAACTCAAAACAAGAGTCAGCACGAGGATACAATGCCTCACGCGCACTCATGCACACATAGAGCGGCTGCTTAAATATGAAGGCGATGCCTGTTTCTAGGTCACCGTCTCACTGACTTGACGAGTTTTCCTCTCTCGGAAAGCTTTTGAAGTGTCTGCAGTGATTTGATGAATGAATTCATGATATTTTCTTACTGACAACTGATGTATTTAAAACTTTAAATTTGAAAAAGTAATTTAAACTCGAGGCCTCAATCTTCACTTGTTCTGGAGCTGTCAGCAGTCACGCGCCCTCATCATTGAGTTGTCATTTCTGACAGCTGTTCTCATCTGTGCTCAAATTTGACTGAGTTTCTGCTTTCTGTGTAGCTTTCGACCACATCGCGTGGTCCTCGTCAAATGCTGTATCCACTCTGCCGGGGAACCTGTGGATGTTCAAACCTTTCCAATAATGGTTATCTGTGAATTTAGTGTTGAAAGGTGAGCTTCGTGGATCGTTCTTTTACTCAGGTGTTGACAGTCTTTTAGCCACATTGCAGGGTTTGCACAAGCAAGTAAAGTTTGCACTGCCATCAGCAGACCAGGTAGGAGGGTTCAAGTTCTAGCAGACACTTTGCAGGTCAGCAGAAGAGCCCACAGAGGTGGGATGGGTGGAGCAGGCGGTTGCTGCCTGAAGGTTTTGCAGGCAGACAGGAAATCTCCTGGTACCCAACCTGTAGGCTAAGTAGACAGGAGAGGACGATCCAGATGACAGCATGGAGGCAAAGCAGACAGGATAACCTGGGTCTACCTAGACCGCTGGCAGTGTTCAGTCTTGAGGTAGCTTACCTGGATGACCCAGAGGATGAGGAGACAGACAGGGGTAGTGAAGGCAGCGCTTGGCTGTGCAGAAAGTTGCATACTAAGGCAGAACCCCTCGGGAGTCCGGACAGGAAGCCTTTGGAGATGAGCAAAGCTCTCAGGAGGCCATGCAGGAAGTTGCAGATGTAAACAGAACCCCTGGGGAGGTGGCCAGCAGCGGTGAGGAGGCGGAGCTGAGAGGCTGTCAGGCAGGACAGGCAGAGGAGCTATGAAGGAGCCCAGCAGAGGAACTGAAGCCTCTGACTTGTGGAAATCTTTATAATAAGAACATGTCACACTGTTTGTGTGTGTGTGCTGTACACTGTGAGCTTTGTGTGTGATCCTCATAAGGCACTGGATTTGATTCTATTGCAGGTGGCTTCAGTTTAGATTCTGACTGGTATCCCTGTACTGGTCAAAGTTTACACATAAACAAAATCCACACAAAAGACTTTAGAGATTTAGAGACGTTTGTAGCTGTAAACATGTTTATTTCTACTGTAAAGTTGTGCGTTTTAAGATCTAGTCTATGGGCAGCCCGTTCTCACTCCCGAGGCGTAACATGCCGACGTTTTGTCACGTCCCGCGGCGTTCCTGAGGAACGCGAAAGGAGACCTTCGGCGTTCTTATGGTGCGCGGCGGGTTATGGGCGAAATCCAGTGCAATGACGCTCCCGCGGTAATAGACGTTCCAGCCCTGTATTCCAGCCCTAAACCTAACCTTATCCCTAGCCCTAACCATAACCTTTTTCCTGAACTTAACCATGACTTTAATGACGTTAAATAGCGTGTTTCTAAGCGATTTGAAGAAAGAGCGAACATGTGTAGATTGAGTCCATACGGTTCTCATATTTCCTCATTTTTCCGAAGTCGTCATTTAGGAACGTGGTGGGTAGCCGAAAACGTAATATGTTGACGATTTGTCACCTAGCGTAAAATGTTACGCTTTGGGAGTGAGAACGTGTTGCTATGGGAACTGATTCACAGCCTCAAGTGGCCATAAGAGGGAACTGCAGGTTGGGGCATTTGCATTGCAGCCCGTAGACTGCCACCTGATCTCCACCCAAACAACATGTGCCAGGCTTGTTGTGGGTCTCTCCACTGTGAGCAGAGCTGAACCTTATAAGTTTCTGGTTACTGACTGCATGACTGAGGGGCCCACAGCAAAATATGAGGATTGTTCTCTGCGAACATACAACCCAAGGCCTCTAGATTATATAATGAAGGCCTTTACCTTATTAGACCCTTGTCATTTCAGTTATAGACTGTTAGGTTACCACACAGTGTTATGGCTATATTAATCTGCATATTATCAAATAACTTCCACACAATGAACCTTCAGGAAGCCAGAGGCTTGTTCTACCCCAACTGGTAATTCAGCTTTGGCTGATTGTTGCAGCAATTAAATTTTTCCTCTTCAGCAACACTTGTTTGCCACCAGCCAGTAGATCTATTCTGCTGTACGTTTTCCTGCTGTAATTAAACTCAAAGGATCATCTCGATGAAGTTCGCTGAAGGATCAGAACTCGTAAGGAGATCATTTCAAGCTGTTCACATGAAAAATATGTGAAAAATGAAATCCCAGCTGAAAATTGAACTGAGCTAATAAGGGCTGTGCGATTGGGGTGAAAAGGTAATGTGCAAAAAGTGTTCGTTCACAAGCGCAGCGGTGGAGTCTGCTTGTATTAGCTAATTGGCATCAGGTGTTTCTTTCAAGCCTTTAAATCCTTTCACAGCTGTAGCTATCATCAGACTAACACTCACAATCATGCACGAGCTCCAACACGACATTTCTCACTATTCCTCTACGTGCCGCCATCGACTGTAATTTTGGTTCACACACAGGACTTTTACTCACGTGAGTGTTTATTAAATTGATTCGTTAAACCAGCATTGAGCTCTCAGATAGAGATGAGGCTCTTACAGGAAATCTGACTTCTTAAATAAATGCTTTCAGTAATTAAGTATTCTTCAAGCGCTTTGATTGAGCAGGCAGGAGAGTCGGCCTTGATTTGGCACTCAGAAATGTTGACATCTGCTGACATTCAGTTTAATCGTCACTAAGACAAAAAAGGTAAAAATCCTTGGGTTTTATTACAGTTTTTCACGATTCCTAAGACACGTTTCTTGGAACTCGCCATTTTTTTCTTAAAAGTCCAAACACAAACGCCAATATTTCCCTTTTGGCTCTCGGAGAAGGTGGACGCACTTTTCTCCTCGCCACCTTCCCCTTATCTTCCCTGCTTAGCCTCTTGTGTCCTTGTCTTGTCTCATGTGTATTACTTTCCCTGGAACACTCTCTCACTGTCGTTCTCTAAAACCTAAAGAGAATTATGGATTTAATCAACTGGTCTCTGAATGCTATTGACACCCTTTTCTCAACGAGAAGTCTGGGCTCGGGAGAGCCCGAGTGCCCTGGAGGGACTTTCCCTGCCAGATACATGATGGATGACATGACGTGTGCCTGGCGGGACTGTCAATCGAGGACGCTGAAGACATCTACCTATTTGGAACCATGATAACAGGGTTCTTGCTGATCGGAGCTGGCTTGGCCCTGGCTTATCGGAGAATTAACCCTTTAAGACCTACCATAGAACCAAGTCCGCCAGAGCTTATATTATATGTTTACATGCTGTAGAGCCATTTTTGGGAGCATTTCAAGTTGCTATACATCAATACAACCATTATAGCCCAGATTTTAATAATATGTCTGCATTAAGTGCATAGTAATTACAGTGGGGCAAAAATGTATTTAGTCAGCCACCGATTGTGCAAGTTTCCCCACTTAAAATGATGACAGAGGTCAGTAATTTGCACCAGAGGTACACTTCAACTGTGAGAGACAGAATGTGAAAAAAAAATCCATGAATTCACATGGTAGGATTTGTAAAGAATTTATTCGTAAATCAGGGTGGAAAATAAGTATTTGGTCAATAACAAAAATACAACTCAATACTTTGTAACATAACCTTTGTTGGCAATAACAGAGGTCAAACGTTTACTATAGGTCTTTACCAGGTTTGCACACACAGTAGCTGGTATTTTGGCCCATTCCTCCATGCAGATCTTCTCAAGAGCAGTGATGTTTTGGGGCTGTCGCCGAGCAACACGGACTTTCAACTCCCGCCACAGATTTTCTATGGGGTTGAGGTCTGGAGACTGGCTAGGCCACTCCAGGACTTTCAAATGCTTCTTACGGAGCCACTCCTTTGTTGCCCGGGCGGTGTGTTTTGGATCATTGTCATGTTGGAAGACCCAGCCTCGTTTCATCTTCAAAGTTCTCACTGATGGAAGGAGGTTTTGGCTCAAAATCTCACGATACTTGGCCCCATTCATTCTGTCCTTAACACGGATCAGTCGTCCTGTCCCCTTGGCAGAAAAACAGCCCCATAGCATGATGTTTCCACCCCCATGCTTCACAGTAGGTATGGTGTTCTTGGGATGCAACTCAGTATTCTTCTTCCTCCAAACACGACGAGTTGAGTTTATACCAAAAAGTTCTACTTTGGTTTCATCTGACCACATGACATTCTCCCAATCCTCTGCTGTACCATCCATGTGCTCTCTGGCAAACTTCAGACGGGCCTGGACATGCACTGGCTTCAGCAGCGGAACACGTCTGGCACTGCGGGATTTGATTCCCTGCCGTTGTAGTGTGTTACTGATGGTGACCTTTGTTACTTTGGTCCCAGCTCTCTGCAGGTCATTCACCAGGTCCCCCCGTGTGGTTCTGGGATCTTTGCTCACCGTTCTCATGATCATTTTGACCCCACGGGATGAGATCTTGCGTGGAGCCCCAGATCGAGGGAGATTATCAGTGGTCTTGTATGTCTTCCATTTTCTGATGGTTGCTCCCACAGTTGATTTTTTCACACCAAGCTGCTTGCCTATTGTAGATTCACTCTTCCCAGTCTGGTGCAGGTCTACAATTCTTTTCCTGGTGTCCTTCGAAAGCTCTTTGGTCTTGGCCATGGCGGAGTTTGGAGTCTGACTGGTTGAGGCTGTGGACAGGTGTCTTTTATACAGATGATGAGGTCAAACAGGTGCTATTCATACAGGTAACGTGTGGGGGACAGAAAAGCTTCTTACAGAAGACGTTACAGGTCTGTGAGAGCCAGGGATTTTCCTTGTTTGAGGTGACCAAATACTTATTTTCCACCCTGATTTACGAATAAATTCTTTACAAATCCTACCATGTGAATTCATGGATTTTTTTTTCACATTCTGTCTCTCACAGTTGAAGTGTACCTCTGGTGCAAATTACTGACCTCTGTCATCATTTTAAGTGGGGGAACTTGCACAATCGGTGGCTGACTAAATACTTTTTTGCCCCACTGTACATAAATTGCAAAAAAGTGCAATAAACTACAAAAAAATTGAAAATCTTTGTTTTTTTTAACATATATTTCTAGTTAGAGAAATTTAAGAGGCTTATCCCTCAAAACTGTAAATACAAAAAAGTTGCACAAAATAGTTTCCCACCACAGGAAATTTATTTTAAGTGTCTTCATAGTTTTATTTTTGAAATACACCAATTTTTATATACTGCAGGAAAAACGAAAAATAAATATTATACTGCAAATTTGCAAAAAAACAGCATATGCATCAAAATAAACTATTTCCAGCAGTGCAATATGAGTCCTAAGCATCCCAGAAACGACACAGAAAGTCATAAAGTCAAACATAACTTTTAAAAACACCAGTATAGGCTCATGAGGCCCTGATGGTGAAAAACTACAAAAAAACAACCTGATTATAAAAAAAAAAACTACATTTCCAGATGTAGCAAAGCTATATGTGGAAGGAAACTGTGACCAAGGACAAGCTGATGGCATAAGATGTAAGTACAACTCCTCTGGTTTCATATGCAAAAAAAATTATTGCGCTAGCTTACGTGGTTGCAGAGCTACCGGGATTTAAAAATAGTTACGCAAAACAGAGCGTGCTGCTCCGACCGGCTTTAAAGGGTTAAGAACCGGCTGTTCAAACCCCCCAAGGCTGCCCACTGGGATTGAAACGATGGGACGAGGTACGACTTCTCAGAATGGACTCACTGAGTGCAGCATGGTTAAGACCTTGGAGAAACTTACGGCTGCCGTGAATACTCAGAACAACACCTCTGAGCTGAAGTTGGATTACATCGTGGAACAGCTGACTGCAGTCGTGAGTTCTCAGAATCGTCTCTCTGAGCACAAGAATGACAAGACCACGGAACTGAAGGTTAATAACATCATGGAGAAGCTTGAGGTTCTCCAACGGGAGATTGAGAGACCAGTGTTAAAGAACAGCTTGAAATTCTCATGAGTTGTTTGCAAAAGAAAAATCACCATCATAATCCGGCTACCCCTTCGGCTCCAGCTGCAAGGCTGGAGCCAAACAAAAACTCTCTGATAACGACTGTGTTGAGTCTGTTCCTTCCCATTCCATGCAAGGCCACCTGGGTTGGCTGGAAGACTGTTTACTTAGCCTGGCAGGGCGAAGGACACTGTCTCAGCTGAACTATGGACACACATACATATACTGAGACTGATAAGCACTCACCGACGCATCGCCCTCCCTACCCCGGATCCAACGCCACCTCCAACGCTTACCTCCCCTCTGATGTGGACATCGGGTCAGCTGGAGGCGCAGTCAAAGATTGCAGCGGTCCCAGATCAGATGTAAACACTGGAACTCTTTCCCATGTTGCTGTCTGTGTTTATTGTGATGTGGTGTGTTGATATCTGTGCATTCCTGTATTATCCTTTTGTGTTACACATTTCGATGTTTTTTTCCTCGCTACCTAGCCTGACCTGTCTCCCCAATGGGATGTTTGTGTATTGTATGTACGGTCAGCAAGGTCTGTCATCTCGGTTGTGGGCAAAAGACCTGCAACTGACAAATAAAGGCTATCTTATCATATGTCATTTCATAATGCATTCACGTGGACCTCTGACTCTTCTGGTAACATCTCAAAAAAAGATCATTAAACAGCCTTATCTGTCCCAAAACTGCACAAAGTCTCACAAACCAACCATTCAATGGTTGGTTTGTGCTGCAGAACATCATCATTACACAATACATAAAAAATTTAAAACTCAGTGTTCAGGATATGCAGCTTGAGTTTTTGAAGCTGTATGTGGCTCATCTTTAAATTCAACAAAAAAAGAGAAAAACTTGAAATAAGAATAGAAAGGGGTCTCTCACCGCCACTCACGCTCCCCAGCCTGCTTTATATTTCATGAAACATGAGTTTAAAGTAAAGACTTGAGAGTACGGTGCCAACAGATGATCTACTCTTTAACATACTCCCCCATTAACATGGGAAAAGAAATAAAACACATGTTCAGTGCTTATATTTTATACCATATTTTTTTCATCATTCATAATTTACTCACTTTTTTCTCATCAATTAGAATTAGAAGAAGAATCACGACACTCACAACATGAGTAACTCAAACGTGGGTGTCATTTTATCCTTTTTCTATTCTTAAAATGTAGAAAATTTTAAGAAGTTTTGTGCAAATATTTTGTGCGTTGAAAACATTGCTTGGACTCACCTGTTCTCAAACCAAGCAGATTACCGTATTTGGCAACAAGTGCACGCTGCTCTGGGCCACTCTCTTCTCTGAAGTTATTTCTCTGCCTCCTCAGATGTGGTCCACACTCAGCTAAAAAAGCTCAACCTGCCCCACTGGCATCCTGAAATATGAAAGCGCCCACAATACTGCTTCAACTCCTGGATCAAACCGTGAAATTCTCCCTGATGCTTTCTTCTCGTGAGAATCGATGGATCCAGAATCTCAGTTTCCTCCTTTTCTTGTTTAGAAACATCAGGACTAGCTCGTCATCGCTTGAAGTTGACTGTTTTTTTCACAGTGCATTTTTTAAGGACAAATTATTCTCTCAATGCAACTCACTCGATATGTATGTAAAAATATCTAAAAGCTGGATGTAACTTCTGGGTCTGAAGAGTTAAACTCACAGCACCTTTAGCTGGCATTCTTTTTTATGTCCAGCAGGGGGCGACTTCTCTGGTATCAAAAGACTTCCTGTTGTATAGAAGTCTTTGGGAAATTAGCCGACTCCTTTGATCTGTGACCTCTGTAAATACTTGCCTGATTAGTTTATGGGCACAATCAAAGGTTTTAGTTCATATTGAATAAAACAAGAGGTCCATTTTATCACTAATGTACGGAGCCCCGCAGGCGACATGGGAGAAAAAAATTAAGACGGACTTTTGTGAGATCTCTCAAAACAAACTCGGGATCTCGCAAAAGTTTTGCGAGATCTCGCAAAACAAACTCGGGATCTCGCAAAACAAACTCGGGATCTTGCAAAACAAACTTGGGATCTCGCAAAACTTTTGCGAGATCTCGCAAAACAAACTCGGGATCTCGCAAAACAAACTCGGGATCTCGCAAAACAAACGCGGGATCTCGCAAAACTTTTGCGAGATCTCGCAAAACAAACTCGGGATCTCGCAAAACAAACGCGGGATCTCGCAAAACAAACTTGGGATCTCGCAAAAGTTTTGCAAGATCTTGCAAAAGTTGAATTCCAACAATGGCGGCAGCTACTTAGTTGTAATATTACTCTTTCTGGGTCACAAAATACACTTTTAAGATATTTTGAGGCGTGAATGTAGTTGTGTAAACGTCAGATACCTGCTCGGTTTACAAGACATCACATATTTGCAAAAGTGCCCCGATGTTTTCGGAGATCTGACACCCACTAGCTCGAAGCTAACGGGAGGTCAAGACCTACTACAGCCGGGAGGAACACCGCTTTCCCGGCACATCGTGCCTCGACCTCCCGGTCGGCTTCGAGCTGGCGGCCTCCGAAGAATGCGGCTAAAACTTTTGCGAGATCTCGCAAAACTTTCGCGAGATCCTGAGTTTGTTTTGCGAGATCTCGCAAAAGTCCGTCTTCATTTTTTTTTCCTCCCATGTCCCCTGCAGGGCTCCGTACTAATGTTACTATTAGAGTAAGAAAGGAAGACTATCCAGTGCACGCTCACTGAGCCGGTGAGCATGTGGTGCTCCTCGTTTCTCAGCCAGATCTTTCCCTTGTTTTGAATCTGGTTTGAAAAAGCCCAGATGGTAAGGATGAAAACACTCAGAAGAAATTAAATTTATATAAATATCTGTATATGTATGATATAAGGATGAAGTTGACATTTTGTGCTTGAATGCTAACAGCAGCAGGTATTGATTATTGCACATTAAGATATAAAGAAACCCCACTGTGTGCATGTGTGTATTCACACGTGTGCATTCACTGAGAGTCTGACAGCAGCTGGAAGGAAAGACCTTCACACACTGTGGGTGCAGCAGCCTGTCACTGAAGGAGCTGCTCAGTGCTGTCAGAGTGACCTGCACAGGACGGGAGGTGTTCTCTAACAGGGTGACAGCTTATCCACCCGTCTCCTGTCACTCACGACCTCCACTGGATCAAGAGGGCGAACCAGAGCAGAGCTGGTCTGTTGATCAGCGATCCATGTGAATTCTGTGTTGTAGAAACGTAAATGTCAGCTTGACCTCATTCGACTGCCAATCAAGCACTGAAGACTGACTGCGTCTCATCGCCGTGTTAACGTCATGCTACCTCATCAAAGTTGCTTTAAAGATGGCGACTGGTCGCAGACGTGGCCCCTGTTTTCTTTTTTTTACTTTTATTTAACTTTTTTCCCCAACAAATACAAGACTGGTTCACATCCAAAATAATAACACTACACAGCACTAGAATATTACAACATTATGTCCATAATTGTTGTCCAGTTTACAGGTTACTCCCAGTGCTTCCAGTGGTTTCTTCCATTTGTCCACAAAAATTCAGGAGCTCCCATCAATATAGTGTCCCAGCCTGATCAGAGTCATAACGTCAATGATGGAGGGAGGCGCAGACCTCTTTCCAAAATGACTGGATAATAGCACTTTCCCACAAGCAGTGGAATCTAGTGCCCACTCTGACCTTACACTTGAGACATTTTGAAGATGTTCCCATATTATACTTACTATAAATATACGGAGAAATATACACATTGTGCAAAATTTTGTGCTGCAGTTCTTTAAATCGGTTACAAACAGAGATGTTAGATGGAGGGAGCAGGATTTTGTCCCATGCTTGTGTATCTATTTCACAAGATTTTCTCAACCACGCCAGTTTATCCACAATCAGGGCATAAATCTCAGAATAAAACTTTGATACAAAATGTTTATGCTCCCTATTATCCAGAAAGAATTTCTCCAACTGAAGGCAGTTGAGATTTGTAATGATTTAGCATTTTTTGCAAATACTTATAAAACTCAGTCTTTGACATAGAATACTGGGACTTCAAGGATTCAAATGATTTAAACTCACCGTGTTTAAAGAGGTCATAAAACCTCTTTACACCTACTTTATGCCATCCCACAAAGCTTGACTTTATGTTTTGCGGCAGAAGGTCTGGATTATTTATAAACGTTGACAAGATATTAAACGGAAGACTACTGTTAAAATTTTTTCTCAGTTTTCCCCACGTCCACATAGCATTAAGAGATAAGATAAAACTTTATTAATCCCTCGGGTGGGTTCCTCTGGGAAATTTGGTTCCCAAAAAAGCACAGCACCGACAGAAGTTACAGAGTATATATATATATATATATATATATATATAGATAGATAAAATATACAAAGGGGATAAATAGAATAAATAGGAATAAAAATAAAAATACAAGTGAATTGCACATTTCAAGTATGGAGTCTATTGCACCGTTGACTATTAACAAAAGGTATTGCACAGTGAAGTGAAGAGGCACTACAGCTTAGTTGTTCCCCCCTCCTTTGTCCCCCTGTTTCCCCTCCCTCTCCCCTCCAGAGAGGAGTTAAACAGTCTGATGGCGTGTGGGACAAAGGAGTTTTTAAGTCTGTTGGTTCTTGTCTTTGGGAGAAGCAACCTGTCACTGAACAGACTCTTCTGGTTGTTTATGGCCGTGTGCAGAGGATGCCCAGCATTGTTCATAATGTCCAGCAGTTTCTTTAGTGTCCTTTTCTCTGCCACTGACACCAGAGTGTCCAGCTTCATGCCGACCACAGAGCCAGCCTTCCTGATCAGTTTCTCCAGCCTGGATGAGTCCTTCTTTGCTGTGCTGCTCCCCCAGCACACCACTGCATAGAAACGTACTCCATCAACCACCGACTGGTAAAACATCCTCAGGAGCTTCCTGCAGATGTTAAAAGACCTCAGCCTCCTGAGGAAGTACAGTCGGCTTTGGGCTTCTTTGTACAGGTGCTCTGTGTTGCATGACCAGTCCAGTTTGTTGTCCACCCACAGCCCGAGGTACTTGTACTTGTTGACCACCTCCTCCCCCTCTATCTGAACCGGCAGTGGACCTGCTCTGGACCTCCCAAAGTCCACAACCAGTTCCTTAGTCTTTGAGGTGTTGAGTTGCAGGTGGTTTGTGTGACTCAAATATTATATATTATATTTATATTATACATTATATATTAGTGGGTTATACTTTATTACGTGAGATAAATCATTTAGGCGTTTCCCTAGAAAATTAACAGGTGAGGATGGTTTACATAATACTTCCTCAATATTTAGCCATGGCAGATCAGAATATTCATGTATCCAGGCCGAAAGAATCCTCGCTTGTATTGAGAGAACATAATTTTCTATGTTTGGCACTCCCCACCCGCCCAGATCTTTCGATAACTGTAGTGTCTCCAATTTATTTTTGGGTTTTCTTCCTGCCCAAATGAAATCCACCATAGCCTTGTTAATTACTTTAATATCTTCTGATTTCAAAATTGTATCGTATATATAATATTTTCGGTAGGATTACCATTTTAATGAGATTTATTCTTCCCAAAAATGATATCGGAAGTGACCTTCATCTCGTCAGCATCTCTCGAAGATCTTGAGCCGTTCCATGAATATTTTCTGTATATAAGTGACCAACATTTGGTGTAACTTTAACTCCCAAATATACAAAACCTGATGGTGCCCAATGAAAAGGTTTAACATATAAAGGTGGCCCCTGTTTTCAATGCAACAATTTCAGCTGTTGCATCATACGGTTGATATTTTCTAATTAGCAATAAGCGTGAACACATTTGAATGGCTGTATTTAACAAAAGGCATCTTTGTTGTGGTAGTTTTGAATCATTGTACAAAAGCGTGTTTGACTGAGTTTGTTTTGCAGAAAGGTAAATGAGACCTGAACACTGTGTGAAATGAGGTGACAACTTTGACAATAGCGATTCATTCAATAAATAAGCTCCCCAAAAAGCATTTTGCTGCTGAGTAACAACAGCTGACTGTCTGAAATGAAAGTTGTGTGGGTGTCAGCAAAGCGAAGTTTGTCTTTATAATATCATTTTATCGATTAGAGTCAAATTAAACTAAACTCTTTTCATCAGAGAAGAGTGTTAATGAAAAATATTCACCATCACGACCCCTGAACTGCTCATCGCTGCAACGTTTCCTGCTTCATTATTACCTCAAAGGATCATCTCAGTGGAGTTTGCTCAATTACAGGATCAAACACATAAGAGGATCATTTCCAGCCATTCAAAGACATTAAAACTCATAAAAAAATGTGTTAAAGAGATACACCACGATGACAACTTAAACTTCTGACCTCTTGCCGGGGAGTCTATTTCCTATCCTACAAGCGCACTGACACTGGTGTCAGCACATCACAGGTTTGTAATGCTCACTCTGGTGGGGGGCACAGAGGTGATGGCTGTGACAGTGCAGACATGTTAGGTTCACATTGCAATTAATGAGACAGAATTTCAATGCAGAGAAACATAAATGGCTTCGAAGGCTCAAAGAACGTCAGGGACACGATTATAAATCGACACGATGCTACGAGAGAAGGTGACAACGTTCGTGTGATTATTTTTAAATAGAAGAAATATGAAAATCATCAGTTGCTCCTAGTCTGGAGCTCCATGCAAGATCTTTCCTCATGGGGTGAGGATGAAAAGTGGTGGATGAGCAAAAAACTATACAGGAGGAGCTTGTTTACCTGAAGGCAGTAGGAACACAGTCAGAGCTCCACGCCATAATGGAGTGAAATCTTACATCGCCCACAAGGTCCCCCTGCTCATGTACATGCCCATCTTAAGTTTGCCAGTGAACATCTACATGCTTCAGAGGAAGTGCTGTGGTCAGATGGCACCAAAATCAAACTCTAACTCAGAGGAAGAGAAATTCTGAGTACAGTGTTGGTCAAGTTGCTTGAAAAAAGTAATCAGTAACTAATTACCGATTACTTCCCCCAAAAGTAATCCCGTTACTTTACAGATTACTTATTTTCAAAAGTAATTAATTACTTAGTTACTTAGTTACTTTTTAAAAACACGATTTACAGCCTGAATAGGTGATAAAGTGATAGATCTTTCAGCCCAATTCTACTTTTTCTACATAATCATCATACAAAATGTAATCAAATGGAAAAGTCTCTTTTTAAAACTTGTTTTATTAGTTTTAATCTTTTAACTTTATGCATCAAGCAAAAATTTAATTATATGCAACATTCTCTGACTGGAAGAAATTTGTTTAATATTTAAACCTATTTTTTGCACATTCCAGCACATAAAATAAAATATTTTTTTGAGTTTACACTCAGTCTTTCAAATAGATGCAAGTAAAACACAGCAGAAAATAAATAAAGTCAAAGACTAGCGGTCCTGTTGCTCTATTTTCACCTGTAAAGCAGGAGTGGGGCAGGTGGAGGTTTACCCTGGTGCAGGTGTGCAGCGGTCAGTGGAAGAATCCGCGAGTTTCTCTGTGAGTTTCCCATTACGTCGTAGCTACTCGGTGCTTGCTCGAAGTTTAGGGTTTTTTTTCGCTGTAAAAAGAAGTTTTCTTCCCACACACAGCGGACACTAATGTTTTTGTCACTTTTTATGGAATCAAACTCAAAGTAAGGTCAGTACTTCCACGCTTTAAACGCTGCACGCTCATACTCTCTCTGCACTCGATATATGATCCATTGTTGATCTGCACACAGCTGTTGTCACGAACGTCGCGCTCGCTTACGTCACTGTCATGAGACATTCTTGCAAAAAAATCACGGTTTTAGTAACGCAGTAACGCAGCGTTCCTACGGGAAAGTAACGGTAATCTAATTACCGTTTTTGCAATAGTAATCCCTTACTTTACTCGTTACCTGAAAAAAGTAATCAGATTACAGTAACGCGTTACTGCCCATCTCTGACTGAGTACGACCCAAAGAGCAGCATCCCCACAGCAAAGCACAGAGGTGGAAACATTATGCTCTGTGGCTGTTTTCCTGCTGAGGGTTCAGGACGACTTCACCATACTGAAGGACCAGCAGAAGGGGTCGTGAGCACTTCTGTCCCTCAGCTAGATCACAGAAGATCTGAAGTTAGGTTTAACAGGATGGTAATGACCCAAAACATATCACCAAGACAACAAAAGAGCAGCTAAAGAAGACTCACGTTAAGGTCATGGAGTGGCATCGGCAGACTTCAGTCCTACAAAAGATCTGTGGAGGGAACTAAAGCTTCGAGCCGCCAGGAAACCTGAAGGATTTAGTGTTTCTGTACAGAGGAGAAGGCCAGAATCTAGAAATGTCTAGTTTTGTGGTTGCAAATCAAATTATAACTATTAGGAAATTTGTGTTTTTCTGGATTTGTGGTTTATATTATGTCTCTTTCCATTAAAATAAAAGGACCGTAAAAATGTGAGACCGTTCATTTAAAGCTCGCGGTGCAGCTGGATGTTCAGAACTATTTCAAAGCAGTGGACGATCAAATATTGCATTAAAAAAACAAAGACGTGCATTTGTTTTCTTCACTGGAATAATGTGATCAAGATTTCTTACTTGATAAAAGATTGTCTGACTTGACCTCTGTTGCACAATCCACAGTGCAGTTCCACTTCTTCCAGTTCTGAATGAAGAATTAACATCAGTGTTTTAACCATGTTTTCTGGGTTAGGACGCAAAGACATGGATTCAGAGAACTGGAGTTACTGGTTTATCGAGAAAAAAGAGATAAATGATCTAAAAGATCGATTTATTTTTCTTCCAGCTGTCCTTTAATGTTTTCCACTCTGTAGAAAGAATATGAACAGCTTCATTAATGCAATTAGAAATAACTTTTTCACTCCAGACCATCTTCTGTCTGAACTCGTCGCAGGATTCGTCTGCAGGGTTTCACCGCTGAGTGCTCTCGTGCGAACGGGGCGTTTATCGGGACCTTTTACGGGGACCGGACACATGCTGATTACATAAATGTGTTACGCCTGCTTTGTCATCCTCCATGCATCTGGAATGACCCTTGGCACCGCTCTGCGCACACACTCGCACACCGACACGCAAGCACACACAGGATTGTGTTGAGTCTCCAGCACTGGGGATGTTTCATGCCTTGATTGAAGATAAATTGTGTTTCAGATTAAACCAGAAGGAGGAGGAGGGGGGTGGACTATATTGTGCTTGATGGCGAACTCCTCCAGCTGCAGGAAGAAGGGATTAAAAAAGACCATCTTACACAACCTTCTTGAAATAAACCCGGGTGGCCACTGAGAACAAATCAAACGGCTTCACTGCAGCATGCACGGCACCTGTCAGGGATATTTTTCAGCACCTGACTGCTAGTCTCACAGACAAGCGTGCATGCAGCTAGAAGCAGGCTAAAGAGTGGAAACAGTATCCTAACCACATAACCCAGTTTGTTATGGTCCCCCTGTTGCCACTACTGACACTTCAAGAGACAGCATACTCAGGGGAGGGCACTGTCACCTTGGATAAAGGCATCTTTTGATTAATATCTCCCCGCGTGTCACCGGGTCTAAAGAAAGCCTTAGCGCACAGTGCATGAAGCATTTTGTGCACTCAGAGCCTCAGCGGTGTGGTTTTTGGCAGACATGGCATGAGAGTGTCATATCACATCTGATTATTTAATAGTTAAAATATGAATTAGGATCAGAATGAATACAGCCAGGAGAACTTCAAAACTAGGACAGGGCAGGAAATAACAGTTATTCTAACACATCATAATAAAGCTGTGTGTTTTATGGCATACAAAAAATAAAGGGGTTAAGTAAATGTTCAGATTCGGCTGTTTTTGTCTACTCGAGAGATTAAAAAATGGACAATAACCAGAACATCTGAATATAATTATACCTGACATGCTGGGATCAGAGGACATTTGACAGTTTTCCATCATAAAATGATTTAAAATTGTTTCCCAACTTGTTTTGGCGCACGATCACTTAAAGTGAAGCAATGCGGGACAAGAACAAGCGTTTCAGCCCAAGAACGATTTCCCTCAAAGACTGGTAAGTTTTAAAGGTTTCTGGGGCCCCGAAGAAGGTAAAAGCTGCTATAATTTTATATTTATGTTGGGCAGCTCGGTCTCACGACCTCTAATCTGTTTCTGTTTGGTCTCATATGCTCTGATTTGTGTCAACATACTGATAATAAATATTTTCCACTGTGAAAGAAATTCCACATTTGGAGGTTGGAAGATTTGATAGAGGAATAAATCATTTCCCTACTTGCACCAGACGCCACAGCTGAAGTCATACAGCACACAGATTTTTAAAAATTCATTATTACATTACATTCAACTTAAAACTCATTATTTGTTCAACACTTTATCATTTTTACATGTTTTATTCTTTATTATTAAAAATGATTTAGTTACGTCTAGAGAGAGATGATATTTTGGAGTAAAATACAGTGGTTACTACTCTTTTTGTGTTTTCCTGGTTTCCTGTTATAAAATCATGACTGCAATGAAAAAATAAACTCGATATCTCACAAATTAATACATTATTGTTTGAGACCGGCCTGATTATATACAGATGCAGAAGTGCTAAAAAGTGCAGTGAGGGAATTTCTAGCATTCACTGATCACACTAATTAGCAGATCTCTGTGTCTGCAGATGCACCGTTACAGTTGTCACAGTCTGGCGGTGGCAGACTGTGACAACTGTAATGGTGCATCTGCAGACACGAAGGAACTTGGACCAAAGCTTGAGTGTTAACAAAAAGCGAGCCGTTTAATAAGGCTGGTAAAAAAGTACAAAGAAAGGGCAAACTGAAGTAAACTAACATCAACCTGAACTGGGAGAACTAAGGCTACGTTCACACTGCAGGCGAAAGCGCATCAAATCCGATTTTTTTGACCCTATGCGACCCATATCCGATCATGGTGTGACAGTGTGAACGGCACAAATCCGATATTTTCAAATCCGATCTGGGTCACTTTCGTATGTGGTACTGAATCCGATACATATCCGATGTTTTAGAAAGCTGCTGTTTGATGGTCATGTCGCATTAAATCCGTCTTTTACGTCACTGACACAAGACAGACGGCAATTATCAGCGCCGGAGAAGACATCGCGAACGCTTCCTGTCCATCCGGTGAAACTGTTGGGAAGACAACGTTGGAGAAACGTGAACATTTTATTTGTACTGTATAATCTGCAGATTCTGACAGAAATCTGCAACTATCCTTTGAAGCACTGCTCCTCTAAAACAGCAATAAGGTTATTTACATTATTATGTAAATAACAAAATAATAACAAAATAACTTAAAGCAAAAATTGGGAAACGTGAAGTCCGAAGTCTTTATATTAAGGGAAAACAGTGAAACAATACTGTTTGCTCTGGGTCTAAACAGAGCGCCGTTGTGTGTGACGTCTTCTTTTGCACATTCAGGCTGCTTTGAGCGTTCACACTAGAGCGCGTTTGCTGTCGCATTTTATTTGTAGTGTGAACGAGCAGACAAAAAAATCAGATTTGAGCATTAAGACCTGCAGTGTGAACGTAGCCTAAATAAACAACAAGAAAAACCTAGATATGAAACATGACATGGAAACCTTGGTGTGAACAACAGACGACCTGACCAGGAATGAACAGAAACACACAGACTAAATACACACAAGGGTGATTAGGGGAAGTGGAAACACACGGGGAAACAGCTGACACTAGTCTGACATAACGAGACAAAGGAAGCAAAGCTGACTACACTGACATAGGCAGTGTTGCCAACTTAGCGACTTTGTCGCTATATTTAGCGAGTTTTCACACCCCCTTAGCGATTTTTTTTCTAAAAAAGCAACTAGTGACAAATCTGGCGACTTTTTCTAGTGTTACTGGAGACTTATTTATGATGACTTTTAACGTGAAAGGGCGTATTGCTCCTACTCTCAACAAGCACTGGTGCTGCCGTGGGCACCTCGCCCGTGCCAAAGCGCTCACGGGCGGATGATAGTCCTCCCCCAGCTGCTATCAGGGCAGGAGATGTTCACACCTATGAGTCCAAACTGCAAATGAATCGCGCATGAGCGAAGCCACTGCTCCCACACAGACTGTAAGGCAGTAAGTTCGTCTTTTACTCTTATGCTGTTTTGTGGATCACAAGGTTTAAAACTAATTATAAACACACACACACACACACACACACACACACACACACACACACACACACACACACACAGTAACTCCACCAGAGTGCCTATTTCGGGGCATCTTTGCCCAGATAAAG
The DNA here is from genome assembly GCF_056152115.1 of Neolamprologus brichardi. Classification (NCBI taxonomy): domain Eukaryota; kingdom Metazoa; phylum Chordata; class Actinopteri; order Cichliformes; family Cichlidae; genus Neolamprologus; species Neolamprologus brichardi. Next base: position 23,994,064 of record NC_142111.1, on the reverse strand, counting down.
GAGCAGGGTTGGAATTGTGACATTAAAAAAAACAATAATTGCTAAAATAAATTTAATTTGTAGTTCTAAATAAACTCTAAATGCATTTAGGACGTTGTTTACTCACTTTATGTCTCTTTCACGGTGTTATTTCTCTCTCCAACAACATACTCTACAATTACATTAGTATGACCAATTATGCAAATTACGCGATGATGCCATTTAGCGACTTTTAGAACAACCAATAGCGATTTTCCTTACTGAGGATTCGGCAACACTGAACATAGGACACAGACCTTCAAAATATAACAGGAAACATGTGACGCAGACAAGACAATAAAAAACTTGACAACATAAGAAACACATAAAGGGCAAAGGGAGAGGGAAACTTAAATACAGCGGTAGAAAACACAAAGGGAAACTAATAAACAACTTAGCTACCCTAAAGAACTCAAACGTATCATCTAAATAAACTAAAACTCAAAACGCTGGGTCAACAGACCCAGGAAGGTGACAACAGTTTATGGTTGAAGCCTGCTAAACCAGCTTCCTTCCATCAGATGTTAACTTGTTAAAAGGGGAATCAACAATTCTCATCCAAATATATTCACTACTAGATCTAGAGGAAAAAACGCTAATGCTAATGCTAATGTAGAGGCTTACGAGTGCCGTAGCCAGCTTTTATTAAACACGTGACTCCCACACGCCACCTGCGACTCTCAAGCTAGGGATGAACGTCCTTCTTCAAAGACATGTTTTCTTACTTGGTGTTTGTTGATGGTGGTTGAGAGTAATAACTGCTACCACGTGAGTCCAAACATAAGACCACAGCATGACTCGCATTACTTTCATACTCAATTAATTATTTCTGACCATCCTGACTCTTGCATGGGACATGGCTCTGGAAGAGCCTTGTTTCTTCAGTCGTGTTTTTAATGACCAGCAGGGGGCGACTTTTAAAGTCCCGTGTTTAGAAATGTACAGGAAAACATCCCTTTGGTTCACGTGCTCTGTGACGTCAGTAAACACAGTCCTGATTAAGTTTTGACTGTTTCAGGTCTTACTGAATAAAACACGATATTAAACTTAAAAATTATGCTGACAGTTACAGTGACATAGATATAAAGCAGCACAACCGTGTGACTGAAAAGTTGGTTTTTAAAACACCAACTCAAATACATAGAAATCCCTGATGTCAAGGCTTCATAAAAGGCGATGACACTTTGTTTATTACAACTTTTATATACAGTTTATGTCCAGGCCTCATATGTCATTGGCTAATACAGTAAAACCCACCCAAGAGGAGATCTATTCAGAGTAATAATAATAATATAATAATATAATAATAATAATAATAATAATAATAATAAAATAATAATAATAATAAAATAAATAAAAATAAAATAATAATAATAAGCATTTTTTCTTATCCTCTAACCTCTCTGGGACGCCCCACGCACACTAATGAGAACTTTAATATTAAGATTATTTGTAATTATTTTAATTGCTGGAGTCGCAAATTCATTCCCACTGAGATTTTATTTAGAGTGATTTTGACGCTCATTTGTACTGAGTTGTATTTAAAAAAGATCCCCGGGGATGCTTAACTTTATTGACACACTGGGAACCATCTGTCGATCTTGGCTCACAGCGAAATCTGTCGACTCTGCGCCCTGGCACTAATTCGTCTGGAAACGGGGGCACATGGTAAAAGGGTTCCCTTCTCCTGGATGCTTGATAAGAGCACAGCGATGCGCGCGGAGCCTTTCACGAGCAGCTCACCCCGGGCTCGTTTGCTTTTAACTTTCTCGCAGCAGTGACGTCTAGATTGCGCGGGGGATTAAAGATTAGGGTCTGGAACACGGGCAGTCATTGCATAATTAACTCCACGCAGAGGAATCGAGTTATTCCTCAGTCACACTGGATACACTCGACAAAGTGGCACAACGTGGGGGCGTTGTGGGGACGCTGTGCACCACCGCGGCGGCTCCGCGCAGGAGTCAGAAGCTGGATGGGAAGCCGGGCGGACGTTAGGCTGTAGCTCGGGGAAACCTGCCGAGCAAACCATGCGTGGAAAAGGAGTTTCAGTTCGTGGGCAGCTTTAAAGGTGCGATAGTGTTTGTGTGGATTCCGGTCCTGTTCACGGAGGCAGCGATTTCACGGGAAACCGACCCTACCAGAGAGGTGACAGGCTGCTACACCCCAGCTCCGCAGCTCCTCATTAAACAATCCTGACAGTGTCTAACCTCTGACATTACCCGGACATCCACACCCGGCCTGGCCACGCGGTTGTATTTTTTTTCTGGGTACAGTTCAGTCAACACCATCAGAAAACTGCGCTGCTGGGACTTTTTCCACTCTCCGTCACAGGGATAAAATACTTCAGTGAAGTAACGAGAAGACATTTAGTTCCACACATGGAAATTATGTGAAAAATAAAAGGCCTGGAAATGCGTCGCAAATGCTTTTATCTGCTGGGGGTAAGTTCTGCGTCTTTTTGCGCCTCCGCTTCGTCTTCTCGCCTTTGGACATTTAATTAAAACGTCCTAATAACAGCTCGGGGGAATCTGTGCTGTTATCGCTGATTGCAGTTGAGCACAGTCTTGGTGTGAAGGCTTTAACGCTATCCCCCCATCCAGATGTCGGGTTTGGATATTGTCTCTGTCTCAGATTCCTATTTTAAATCAATTTTCATTAAAGGGACGAGAATCCGAGTTTGTCTGAACTAAAATGTTTTAACCAGGACTATCTCTCTTTCTCTTTTATGTTTAAATATATAGTTATAGCACTTTGCGTCCTATGACTTTAACTAAGCGCTGAAGCTTTGTTGAAGCGTACCGGTGCGTTTTTACTTGTAAACACTGAAACTTGAAGCCGGACTTTGGGTTAAGGTGGCATGAGAAAAACGATCCCAATGGCACGATTCCATACCCTCTGAAACCAGAGCTCAAGCACTGGTGAAGAAAAGGGGCAAAAAAGCGGATCTGGGACACATTCCTGAGATGAAACTGGGTGTTTTAACGCAGCAAGTGCACTCCTTTAATATCGAACAAGAAAAGCGAGCGCGGTGATGTTGAAATTTCTCCAGCTCCATAACGCTGAGATCTGATATCACTCATGCTGTGACCCCTTCATAGCAAAATGGAGAGCAAGCTGAGGCAAGAATAGGGACATGTGATTTGTTGCACTCACTTGCTGATGTTGTAGATGCCCGAGGTGAATTATTTCATCCACCTCCTGCCCATTGTGCAAAGTGCTGCTGCACTAAGAATAGTCAAGAATCCCGTGAGCCCTTTTTAAAAAATCCCCCTGCTTTCTATTCGCGTCCCCATTGTTGTGATTTAAGACCCCACACTCACAGCAGCTCGCGTACTGAATGTCTACTGAGGTCATGAAATAACAAACACCGGACTGTGTGCAGCTTTAGGTGCGTGGATTTCTGTGCTGGAAATGTGTCCATTTAACGGTGCGGAAAGTAAAAGTCATGCATGCAACATTTTATACAGTTAAGGAGTGAAGCGTAGCGGTGCCTTTGCACACTCACCTAAATCAGATTAATGTCTGCATTATTGCATTGTTTGCACTGAATTATAGATGAAGCCGATCTGGGTGGCTGTAACTTCTCTTAAAATCTATTCTAATATATGTCATCACTTTTAGACCCATCTGAGTTTGAGTAGGAAGCTGTGGGCAAGTACACCTTGAACAGGATGCCATCACAGATCGATGTCACAAATCTACCCATCGCTCATGTGTAGGAGTGTAGGGAGAACCAAAGACTGTATATAAAAGATGGGATGCATATTAAAGCTTCCGCATTAGCGTTTTGGCTGAAACTATGTATTCAGGTTTTTGGAAGCACGAGTTACCATATTTGAATAAAAGTATGGAGTGCTGATTCATCAGCTAATTCTCGCTAGCTTGCTTAGCAGGCTGCATTCATAAGCATCCATAAACTATGATGGCACAGAAACAGATAATGGCTCATTAGGGCAAAGTAACACACTAATACAATACTAGAACTTTGCTCAACACTGATGCACAAACATCTCATCTGGTAAAACAAAGCAGGCTTTATTGTTGGCAGATCCATTAATTAACAGCACAAACATGGTGGAGAGGTCCAGTTTAAAGAGTCAAGTTAGTGAAGGTGATGACTGGCAGACACCAAAGGGTGGTCAGGTTGTAAACATGCTTTTAAATCAGTTAATGTTAGACATTTCATATGGGAGTCTGTGAAGATTAGAGGAACTGCACATTTGGCACCAATTCCACTCAGTTTTTCTCCAGAGGAGGTTGTTGGTGGGTAGAACCTACAAGCTTTCCACAGAAAATCAGCAGCCAATCAGGAGCTTCAAACCAGGTATCCTCTTACAGTTAAGGCTCTACTGAGCCGCCCTTCAGCAGGCGTAAGCTTCACAGTGACAGATCTTTACTAAATAATTCAAAGTGATGACATAATTATGATGTCTTTATAAGTAGAATGATAATAGCTATTTCATTGCTTTGTTTACTGTGTTTTGTCTCATTTGTGGATACTTACAAGTATCGAGAAATGGAGAGAGACCGAAGTTTGCGACACACTGCATCACGTGAAATACAAACACGATCCAGAGATTTAAACGTTACGGTGATTGTGTGTACCTGTATGTGGCGACACCCTTATCACTGCCTGTTCTTCATAATAAAAACAATAGATTCCACATTGTGCTGCGCCATCGTTCACATACACAAACAGTGTCTCCACCTGCTTTTATTTTGAATAGATTTTGATCATTCTCGTGCCAGAGCTGCCTCGTTCAGTCACGTTTGAGCGAGCAGCAGGAACGTTCGAGCAGAGTGACATTTCGCAGGTGAACCACACCTCAAACCTACATCTGTTTTTTTCCCGCTTCAGCATTTTTCCTCACGCTGGTTAATAAATCTCTGTCGAAAGCCGGTTTTACGACTCTGCTGTCCTGCAGCAGATCTATGCTGGAGGACCCTTTAAAAGTGGAGACGGTGTTCAGCTGTAAACGCAGCCAAACTGATTCTCTAAATTAAAAGGAAAAGGATTAAAAACTGAATTAGAGTAAATACTGGAGGCATTGATCTGTCACTTTTTTGCAAGAGCAATTGTGAATCATTCTGAATAGACTGTATGCCATAGCAGTAGATTGTTTTTATGTAGATACAGTCTCAAATTTAAAAAGAAAAGGGCAAGAGGACTGGAAGCTGTAAAAAAGAAAGACTTTATTATGCTCCATATATGCATGAAAAGAGGCATTAAGTGGCACATGGGACCCAGGAAAGTCTGGGATCAGCAGCTTTGTGCCCGTCCTCAGGCATCCATCCCGAGCGTGCTCACTTGGGAAGCCTCTTCCTCCACTGTTTTTATGCAGTGTCCTCATGTGATGTGGATCATGTGATGCAAACAAGAAGTGGAGATTTGTTTGTTTTATTTATTTATTTATTTTCAGTTCAGTATCTGATAGAGTAAATGCTTCTGAAACATCAGTACATCACTGGCGGTATACTCTTTCATGCATATGGTACTGAAATACTGCTTTTGGGATTTTGTCAATATGAAGCATGATTTCTAAGGGGAGACATGCACCTGTAGCCACCCATTTAACAGTAAAAGTACTTAAAACAAGGAGGCTTTGTCATCTTTGTCATGATATAGTATCATCCTGATACTGTATTAAGTTTATTACTTGTAAAGATGCATTTTATTGGCAAAAATAAAAAAAATATTTTTTAAACTGCAATTCCTCTAGTGACCACTTGAGGCGCGGTCCAAAAGTGAGTCAGTCCCTATGGAAGTTTTCCATGTGACATCATGCAGACATTGCTCAGGAGTTGTCTACCATGTTAGATGTGATATAGCCACCACTGATGGGGGAAAAGGTATATTCTTGGTTGCAAACCGGGGGCTTCTTGTTTATGATTGCTGGAGGATTGTAGTGGTTCCCTGTAGTTTGCATAGAAGATGCCAACTTGCCTGCAAAGACGCGCTGCACACCAGTAGCCAAGCTGCAAAAAGAAAATTAAAAAAAAAAGACAAAAGCAGCACAAACCACAAACAGACAATGTTCAAGTTCAAAGGTCCAACTTTATTGTAAGGGAAACAGACCAGCGGTTACCAGAGGGTCACTGTCCGTCTCCAAGCCTGTGCAGATGAGTGCTGAATAATCAATTTCCCCGCAATTCCCCAAAGTCCAGCAGCAACTCATCAGCTGGTCAGGGAATACACTTTTTTCCCGCTTGACTGGTGGCTGCCTTTGGCCTTTGTGGCATCATGTCTGCTAATTTCAGTCACTGAAATTGACCTTGTGACTAAGTTTTGTGGTTCTGGAGACTTTTTAAAATTATGAATCTTATTATTGTTCTAATAATAAAGCTTTCTGTGAGGTAAACAACAAGTCTGTGCTCCAGTTTTGGTTTTACTCGTCTGTTGCTCCTGCACAGTTTATAGATGCATAAACAGCGTCCAACCCACAGTGGAAACATGGCCACTTCTGAATGCCAAAAACAAAGTGATGTTGATCCCAGAAGACAAATCAAAGCTTTAAATCAGTCAGTGACTGAACCGTCTTCTGTAGCGCCCTCTGTGTGTCAAACCTGGCATTACTTTGCATGTCTTTTTCATTAATGCCTAAGGACTACTGTTAAGTGTTCACCTTTTCCTCTTTTAGTTCCGTGTTTGTCTTTGATGTTTCTTGTGCCATATTTATTGTCACTTCCTGTTTTATTTTGGAAAGTTTTTTATGTGTTGGTCTTCTTGTCTTTGTCTTTTTTCCCACGTTTTATGATTGTTTTCTCCACACTTGCTAGTTTCACCTTTGTCAAGTTATTCCTGTGTATTAGTCGGTAGTCCTGCTTCTTTTCTGCCCACTCTTATTGTTTCTTGTTTACAGTGTGCAAAAATCCACCAAGCCACTCTTTTTTTTTTGTTTGGGATACTCATTCCTTCATCCTGAACCTGCGACCTTTCCCTGAACTTTGGATGAACATTTCACACCAAGTGTTTGTGACTAATGACCCAAGCCTGTCCTTTACATAAAACTCAACGATTTAACGCTGTTAAATCACGCATAAAATGTGGAAAACGTGCACACGTGTGGGCCAGAAGCAGTGTGACATTTATACACAGGCGAGTGCGTACGGTAAAGGCCATTTAAGAGTGTTTCTAAACTCTTTCAAGACCAAATATAATTTTCTAGAAAAATTAACAGAAGCTAAAACGGTTTATATGCATTCATGGCAAAAGATGACTTTTTGCTGCCCTGTATTTCTAGCGAGTCATTAGAGCTTCTTCTCCAGTTAAAGAAATTAATCGTGGAACTGTGATGTTACAGAAAATAAAGTTAAAAGTCTGAGTATTTCTTTCACTTTGATTTGAAAACATCCTGCTGTTTACATCGTGTGTCGGTTTGTAATTAAATGGAAGGAGGTGGGCGGTCGGTCTCTGCGCCCTGATACCTGCCCGGGACTCACTGAGCGTGAAACAGACGCAGCAAACGACCCAGAAAAACCTTCCGTGAAATCTGGGCCACTCTAGCATTTTATATGATGTGACTTCATACGGTGTGAATGCCTGACGCTGCTGTGACCAGCAGGTATGAATGTGCTTTTGATACAGGAAGTGAGGATTTTTGATGAATTTAAAGCACCCTTTCCTCCATTTTTCTCTCTGAAAACGGGTGAAATGTTTAACGTTTCACGTGCTGTATTATTAATGGGGATGTTTTATTTACGGAGGAAATGAAGCATTGGCTTCGCAGGTAATTGTAGCCACCCTGTTGGATCCGCAGGGATCAGCTTGTATGCTCAAGGACAGCTGGGCGGAGATGTAACAGAGTTTGGGGTCACTCTGAGAGGCTGAACAAAATCAAAACTAATGATATTTTACAGTTTGTGTCTCTTCCGCCGCGTGCAGAAGGGTGCTGACAGATGCTGTGAATTCAGCAGTGAATCAGCTCTTAGATGTCACCGGTGCAGAACTATTTTTTTTCTTGTGTCGCCAGCCTTCATTATTTGGATGCTTTCCAGCCGAGTCACTGGCTCAGGAAGAAGAGATTTCAGTTGTTTGGATGAAATATTAATCCAACCATTGAATTCCACTGTGCTGGCATTTAACAAAGCCATAAATACAGGTTCTCCTGTTCTCCATCCCGGAATAGAGCAGATGTTATCTAATGCTGTTATCAACTGTCGTCTCTTGAGACCCAGAGTCTGTAGTTTTAAAGAAAAATCTGCATTATTCAGTGTTTTCACCTCCTGCATAGCTGAAAAAAGGCTGATAGTAGCGCGATCCAGTAACAGAAAGACTTTAAATTTAGCATCAAAAGTCTTTAAGAAGTCATTTCATCGTATCAGTAAACATGAGATTAGTGGGCTGTGAGTGCAGATGCTCCAAATTTTGGGGGCATTTGCAGCTGTTAATTTATGCAACATCCACTCGAGGGACAGAAGGTAGTTACTGATTTTTAAAACAATACACAAATGCCATAAAGGTCTTCCACGCTAATGTGATTTTGTTTTAAAAAGACCACCTGCTCTCATTGCTAATGCATCGAATACAGCTGCTTTCCTCCAAGCTTCTGGCTCTTGTGTTCAGGCAGGGATCATAAAGGATCCCACGTTTAGGGTGAACTCACACGAGCTAATGATACACAAGCGTGTTTGATCCACTTGTTTTTTCTGATTGGATCTAATGACAAGTCTTAAGGAACTTGTTATATACAATCCTGTAAAAAAGTATATTTCTCCTTCCTGATTTCTTAGATTGTTGCATATTTGTCACCTTATATATTTCAGATCATCATGTAACAGGGTCATAAATCACATTGTTATAATTACACAAAATGTGTTCTAAACCCCCAAACTGTTCCTTTTATACCTAACTTTTAGGACCTCCAAGCCTGTAGTTATGTTCATTATCAGTTAGAGCCCCTCCTCATTCTTTTCTTCTTCTTCTTTGGTGCAATCCTATAAATACAGTGTACCCCTTTTGCCTCTCCCCTTTTCTACAATTCCCCTGTGGGAGAGGTGGGTGTCATTTCTTTCCAACACCTTAAAACACACATATAATTCATATTTAGCCACCCTGATGTTTCTGATTGTGATTTTAGTTCAATTATTGTCATTATTAAGCCTGTTTTTTGTTAGATGTTATAAGTGTGTAGTATGTGTGTATCATAAATGTGTTTTAGGCGCCATAAATGCTAGCATGAATATATACTCCTTGCTAGCTTGGAAGTTGTGGTGGGTTGAGCTAACCCTCTTCCCCACTGTTTGTATTTGGTCGTAGGAGCTGGAGTGGGCAAATTATTTACTTGGAGGCCTTTCTTTCTTTTACCTTTTTTATCAGACACAACGCAGAATCACACCGGTTACAATCACACAAATCTTAATATTAGACACAAATAACCCAATTTAATACAAACGTACCACACCTGTGTGAAAGAACAGCTGCTTCCTAATAACTGCTCGTCTCACTTTTGGCAAGAACTCCAATAAGCAATGTGCGATAACTGGCAATGAGACGTTCACAGCACTGTGCAGGAATTTTGTCTCCCTCTTCTTTGGAGATTTGCTTTAATTAAGCCACATTGGAGGGTTTTCCAGCATGAGCCATACCAGAGCATCTTGATCTGATGTCTAAGACTTTTGACCAGGCTACTCTGAAACCTTCACTATTTCGAGTCATTCAGAGCGCTCAAAGAGTGGATCACTGTTCTGTTACATATCGAAGTCCTGAAGCAGCAAACGGCTCCAGGCCATCACACTTCCACCACCATGTTTGACCGTTGGTATGATCTTCTTATTAGTTTTACGCCAATGCAACAGGATTGAAACTTCAGCTTTTGTCTCGTCAGAGTATTTTCCTAAAACTGTGTGAGAGCTCTCACTGTGGTTCACTGGAGTACCTTAGAAGTGGCTTTGCAACCCTTTACGGACTGACAGATATCAGTGGTGTTGTTTCTCAGCTGTTTCTTTAGATCATCGTATGATGTGCCGCACTTTTGTCGGGCAGCTTCTGTTTAAGTGGTTATTTGATTCAACAGGTCTGGCAGTAATCAGGCCTGTGTGTGGCTAGTGAAATTAAACGCAACCTCCAAAAACAACTGCAGTTAATCATACAGTGAGCGACGAATCAAGAATTACCTTTTTTTTTCTCTTTACACTGGACCAGCTATGTTTGTGTAGCTTTTTTCCCTTTAAAACAGACTCATTATGTTAAAACTGCATTTGTATTTAGTCTAAAAATTTAAATTTGAGGTAAAAACTCCCAGCTCTGTTCAAGATTACTTCTTATAACTGTTAGAAATACTTCATATTCAGTGTTGGGGAGTAACGGAATACATGTACCGCCGTTACGTATTTAAAATACAAAATATGAGTAACTGTATTCCGTTACAGTTACCGTTTAAAAAGGTGGTATTTAGAATACAGTTACTTTGTTGAAATAAATGGATTACACGGCGGTACTTCCCTGTTTCATATTGTCGCGGGTCAGGACTGTTTGGGTTTTGTTTGACAGCTACGTTCTGTTGTTCCAGGCGGCAGCGTTACGGTTGCCATGGTTACAGGGTGACGCTCTCTCTCTGCGTGTTTCCTGGGTGAGAGAGGCCTTTTTGTTGTTGTTGTGCTAAGCTAACAGGCAGAATGCTACAGGTATAGCTCTAAAGAATGTAGCATCATAGGCAGTGTAGTCCGTGCTGCAGGGAGAATGGACTGCCATACCCGTTATGTGTCTGTGAGCGAGGGAGGGAGAAAAAGGAAAAGTACGAGCTGTCATCGAGCAAAAACGGGAGCTGGAAGCATGTAAATATAATAATAACCACTGCAGCCAAGAAGAGAGCCTGACGAGCCCAGTTGTAAGTAAGCTATTAAGACTCGACTGTACACCGTGTTCGTGTTTTCCTCCGAAACAATAAGTTCCTTTGGAGCAGCCTTTCAACGCCTCTCTCTGTCTCTCGCTAGCAAAGTTGACCCAGACAACAAAGTAAAGCTAGTTTTCAGCTACGAGCCCGACACAGAACCCACCGTATTAGCCAGAGGTCCCTTTACTACGGTTCGGAGCCGCGGACCTTCAGTAACAGTAATAAATCACAGCAATAGTACATTCATGTAGTTGTAAACAGCATGATAATATATTAAGTAATCCAAAGTATTCAGAATACGTTACTCTCATTGAGTAACGTAACGGAATACGTTACAGAATACATTTTGGGGCATGTATTCTGTAATCTGTAATGGAATACATTTTAAAAGTAACCTTCCCAACATTGTTCATATTACAGAATCACCTGCTGAGAACGGCAACTTTTTTGTGCTTTTGTTGAACTTTGGCACAAAAGTTTGCACACTTTGGTTATCCTGACCAAACTGACATCACCTCGCTGCATATCGAGTTCATATTGGTAGCATCTCCACTATATAACCAGCAGCAAGCTTATTAATTTCCTCGGAGTGAAGCTAGCCGAATGCTGGTACCACGGGTCTTTCATTCTTCGCATCCTCCTCCTCAGCACTGGAGCCATGGAGCTGCTGTGCTGAGTGTCTGTCCTTGATCAGATGTGAAGAAGAGCTCTTTGCAGCTGACAGACACTTATTATCACCCAGGCACAATTTGCATTTCACTGCAATGTCGTTTTACTTTTCATCCACAAAAGCTTTCAGAGTGATGCGAGTGCTTCTGTGACGTAAAGGCTGTCCTTTCACTGACATTAGCATGCAGCTACCTGCTGAGGAAAAGGACACAAATATACGTTTTCGCTTTTGTTTTGTTTTGTTAGACCAAAAAGACAGTGGAAGTGTGGGAAATATATTTCCACATTTCTTCTTATGTGAACTATGCGGTTCCAGCCAGCCTTTAAACACTGAATCATTGTTGGCTGACCGTTTGTTGTTACTTGGCCGCCTGCTTGACGTCCTCCCAGGACTTTATAGCAACGGAAAACTTGATCATGAGAAATGTTAAAGTCATCTTTTTTTTTTTATCAGAAAAGAAAATCTAGGATGAGTAAGAAACCCCAAAAACAAATATATCAAAAGCTCATACTCACAGTGTCTTGCTGTCATTGGAGGACTGATAAAAATAGTCTTTGTACACGGAGTGAACTTTGTGTGGATGTTTTCACTGATTATGCTGCTCTCTTGGATTTGCTTTACAGTGACTCTATTTGTGTCTTACTCCAGTCCAGGTTCATAGTTGGTCCAAACTTTTTACCAGTAATTTAATTGAATTCAGTTTTATTGACACAGCGTCAAATCACAGCAACAGTCGCCTCAAGGCGCTTTATATTGTAAGGTCGACCCTACAATAATACACACAGAGAAAAACCCAACGATCATATGACCGCCTATGAGCAGTGGGAAGAAAAAACTCTTTTAACAGGAAGAAACCTCCAACAGAACCAGGCTCAGGGAGGGGCAGGGCCATCTGCTGTGATTGGTTGGGGTAGCAACCAGCAGTATGTTTCTGCCTACCTCGGGAAAAGGATTGGCTCGACAGAGATGATTAAAATCTTAAATCACATTTTAAACTTAAAATTGGGTTTAGAACTTCTCACTCGTGTTGCTAGCTACTAAAACTAGGCTAGTTTGCACTTTCTCAGGGAGGCAGACCTCCAGACCTGAGTTTGTGGGAAGGTAAGATAAGATAAGATAAAACTTTATTAATCCCTCGGGTGGGTTCCTCTGGGAAATTTGGTTTCCAAAAGCACAGCACCGACAGAAGTTACAGAGTTACAGAATATTATATATATATATACACATATATAAATACAGAGACATATATAAATAAAATATACGAAGGGGATAAATAGAATAAATAGGAATAAAAATAAAAATACAAGTGAATTGCACATTTCAACTATTGAGGTCTATTGCACCATTGACTATTAACAAAAGTATTGCACAGTGAAGTGAAGAGGCACTACAGCTTAGTTGTTCCCCCCTCCTTTGTCCTCCTGTGTCCCCTCCAGAGAGGAGTTAAACAGTCTGATGGCGTGCGGGACAAAGGAGTTTTTAAGTCTGTTGGTTCTTGTCTTTGGGAGAAGCAGAGCTTCATATCATGAAACTATGAAATCTGTTTCACTCAGGCCTGATCTCCACATCCACACCCGTCTTTATAAAAAAGTACTACACCAGCTGATATTACAGAGTATTACGTGGCCTTAATGGTAACAAAGTCGACTTGGATGTGGCAGAACAGGAAAGCCAGACGTGTTGTGATGTTTGTCAGATGAGATAAGACGCCGTTAGCTCGTGCTGCTCGTTGTTGATGCTGGGAGTGGAGAGGGCATTGAGTCAAAGCCCTCCGTCTAAGTGTTGCATCCTTTGAATTTTTATGAAAGGTTCTTAACATAGCGGTCACTCCGAAGGCTATCAAGTTACATCACAATTCGCCACAGCATGCTCAATAAAATCTTCTCAATCACGAATAAAGTTGTATGTTTAATGTGTGCGTGTCAGACTGAAAGAGCAGGACATTCTGATATTTGATTGACCTCTGTGACTTTCCTCTGTTTGCAGGTGTGTGCCGTCATGAGCCTCCTGCCATCAGCCTCGTTAGCAGATCTGACATGTGAAGCTCTGCTCATGCTGTCGGGGAACGTCTCGTGTAAGTTCTGGACAAACATCAGCTGGATTTTTATTACAGCAGCGCGGCTACAGCAGCTGTTACAAGCTTTTAAAAGGCGCTCATTTCCCAGTACTGTCCAGCCAGTTTGTTCTAGCTGCCCTGCTGTTAGTACACTTGAGATTGAATTGATTTTCAGTCTTTTCCATTTCATGGCCATAACCACTAAATGTCAAACCCTCATCCTCAGTCACAACTTCCCCCCTTGTGGATATTGGAAATCCGTTATTTTCCTAGTATTCCGTTTCCTCGCAGACCTCTGCGGCACACCCAGACGACTCACACAAGCACGCACAAATGCACAGGAATGATGTTCTTGTTATTTGCCCCAGGATACAGTCATAAAATCATTCCAGGTAGCTCTTAACAGAGTAATGATAACGCTCTGTTATCGTGCTGTCACCCTGCTCAGCTGAACCGGTTTCATCCGCTTCATAATTCATCAGAAATTATCTGCAAAGGGAATTAAATTATTATTTTTAATTATCTTCATTTGTTTTGGTAAATCTGTTAAGACGTTATTTAAATAAATTTTAATGCGATTGTGAAAAATGTTCATGACTCATTATCTAACCCAAAAATATCCAGTTTATTAAGCTATAAAATTATTAAAACAATAAAAGATCACATTCTTAACTGGAATTATATGGGTTTGTTTTAATAGGGGAAAACCACAGAAACAGAAATAGTAATGAAAAGAATTTCTCATTAAGTCGACTCTGTTCTCTGTAGAAACAGTGTTTTTTTGTTTGTTTAAAAATGTGTTAACATAACATGACTACACAGTTATTTTCTGTCTTCTGCTTCTGCTATTTATGAACTATGGATTTTGGCAAGCTGTCGCTCCAATCTTGGCCAATCGAGACATGTGTTACATTTTTAGTCCCAGGCCTCGAGATTCAACTCAGTGGCATGCAAAACTTGCGTCACATCCATATTTAGTTAAATGCAATAAAATTTAGTTTGGATATGATAATTACGTTCATGCAAATCTTTTTTTAATTGCAAGCATCTACTATTTGGTTGCAGAAACAGGAGTTTTGCCAGTGGATTATCTCATTTTCAGTTCACGGGTGACAGACACAGGTGAAATCAAATGGGCCCAAGCAGTAAATTATATGTTAACCTGTTCAAATTTTCTATTTTCCATATGCAAAGAAAGAGAAGTAAATTCTGACACCAGCCTGAGAGGTTAATGTGTGATTTTATGTAAGTAAAATAATACTTACATCACAGCTCCACATCTGGAAAACTGGTACATTTAGTTTTTAAACTTCATCTTGCGAAGTCTTCCAAAGTGCCACTCGACCCTCTGCGCCCTGCGTTTGACATCCCTGATCGAAACAAAAGTACTGGGCCATATTTCTGAACCTTTAAACTCACCTGTTTTCTGTCCCAAGGGTGCATAAAATCCAAAACAAAGCCATCTGCCTTTATTTGTGAAAGAATCTGTGAAATGACACCACGGCGTAATGGACAGAAATCTTGAAGCTGTGATCAGATGACACCCAAATCCAGTTTTAGCTTTTCTGGTCCACCCGCCATGTTTGAGAAATGCAGAGTATGACCCAAAGAGCACCATCCACAGTCAAGCATGGAGGTGGAAACGTTATGCTTTGGGGCTGTCATTCTGTTAAGGGTATGGGACGACTTCAACACGTCGAGGGAGCCGTGTACCGTAAAATCCTGGATGAGAACCTTCCCTCATCCAGAATCATAAAGGTTGGAAGATGGGTTTTCCAGCAAGACAACATCACCAAGGCAACAAAGGGGCAGCTAAAGAAGTCATACAGTGGCCTAGCCAAGTCATATCATGCAAATCTATTTATAACTTTTATATAATATGTGTGTTTTTTCTGGATTTTTGCCCAATTCTCTTTTTCTCATCATTAAAATGAAACTAACAAAAATTAGAACTTGTTCATTCAGCCGGGGATCAGCAGGAGATTATTGTTTCCCTCACTGTGTGTCAGCCTGTAACCTTTAAACGGTTAAAGCTACCCTGCTTTTAAAAATGTAAAACAAAATCCTTTCATGCATTTGAACAAATGACCAGTGGCAGCTTTTATGCACTTTTCATATTTTACTTTGTTTCGTTCGTTTTCTTGCCACACGTGGGTGTGAAAAGTGGTTTGGAAACCTCAAATGAAAGCATTAAAATTAAGTGTCACCTTTCCCCCTGCAGAACGTCCTTATCTCCGGCTCCTTCTTATCTAATTCCTCTTGAGTTATTACAGAAGTAATAGTCTGACCCTCGGGGCACGTCTACATTCATATTTGCTGCTACCGTCCCCTTATTGCTGGAGGAAAGGTCTGTCATCAGTGTTTACCGTTGCCCTTTCGTGCTCACCCTTTGTAGCTGTTAAGCTGAATCTAATGAGATTTTCATTGCCTCTTCTAAACTGAGCAAACAATGATTGAGGTTATTGATGAAGCTGTTTCTCTCTGGGTTGCAGTGCAGTCCCTGGCCGCCACCTGGAACCAAACCCTGAGTAACGCCACGAGCCAGTGGAGCGGTGAGTTGAGACGCGTGTGAAACCGATTCCCCGCACGCTTACTGCAGAGCTGAGTTGTTGTTAGATACCCCGCAGGGGGAAAACAAGTTTGATCGGAACTCAGATTATAAAGGACTAACATCAAAGAGGAAAACAATGCTGGAAATAGACGTGGCGTAGTGCCACAGGAGACGGCGTTCAGCTCGGCAAAGCACAGGAGTAATCATTAAATCCCGTGTACACAAACAGCTCATTCTGATACCATATTTGTTGCCAGGATCTTTGGAGCATTATCTGGATTTCATGACATCTATATGCGGTTATGAAACATGACGGGAATGCGTGCATGTCCGTGTCTGACGCTTTTCTGTCCCCGCGCTTCAGGCTCGGGAATCTACTGTGAAACCTCCATCGATGGGATCGGCACCTGCTGGCCCAGGAGCAGCGCGGGGCAGCTGGTGGCGCGACCCTGTCCTGAGATGTTTTACGGCGTCCGGTACAACACCACCAGTAAGTCAGTGAGCTGTCACCTCCTGCCCGCCTGCTGCAGAAAAAAGCAAACCCAGACACAACTGATTAGAAACGTGATTTAACACGATCCCTGCACCCTGCTTCGCCCTACCCCCACACTCAACGTCCCCATGGGCGAACGCTGTTTGCGTAATTGTTTATACAGAAATTAGCATGAGCATACAAATTAGCAAAAGACGCAGAAGAGAGAAAAAAAAAGTGTACACAAGTGCAGATAACACACCATGACGTGTCAAAGCTCAAAACAAAACATGACAAGGCGAGGCGAGCACCCGCTGTGAAAAATGATGCTTTTGTATGAGGACTTAAATGATTCCAGAAAAAGAAACGCAGAGAGAAAGTCTAAAGATAAATCACCGCTGTCTGAGACGCTTAAGCCTATTAACTCTCCAGGAGTCTCGACAATTGATTGTGTTGTTTGGGTTTTTTTTCATCTTGGAAAATTAATAAAACGCTAAAAAATGAAACTACAATTTACTTTGTGGCTCATTTGCATATAAACTATTGTTATAATTTAGGCTTTTTGACAGTAGCAGAGAGAAAGGTGGGATTAAATAAAAAAAGGAGGGGTTCAAACAATGGAAACATCGAGGAACAGGAGAAAAATTAGTCTTTCCACAAAAAACCTGAAGCTTGGCTCCTAGAAGTGACTTTATTTATGTGTCTAAATCAGATAGAAGAGGTGGCTCATGTTTCTGCCAAACTGTTCTTCAGCTCATCCTTAAAAAAGTTTCTTCTAAGGTCAAACTCTAAGTGCTGATAAAACACTGTTTGCCCTTAACTTATGAGTTAGGAGGTTGTTTATGTTGTGGCCCTTTGGGAGCTGTCAGTCAAACTCGCGCCACTCAGAGGAATGGCGCCCTCGGCAGCATTCCTAATGTATCTTCAAAGATTTTTTTCAGCAATTTAAGGGTACAGAACAGTGAAGCCTGAAAAATGTGAAGCTATAAGGCAGCAGCAACAATCAGAGACTCAGATCGTGAAACCGTTTAGTTATTTTCCCTGCAGGATCATTTTGTTCCCAGATAGTGTGAGAATACTTGCTGTTATCTTCTTAAAACTCAGTGTTGCATGTTTGAAATTGCTAATTTTCTGCTACAAAAACCCACAAACCACAAGTATATTCAGCTTTCTGTCGTAAATGACAAAGACAAATGTGTACGTGCGCTGCATTTGTACTTGTTTTGTGACTTGTTTTCTTCGCCGCTAACTTCAGCCATAATCACTTATTTTAACACTTGATTGGATATTTTATCTGTTGGCGCAGTGAAGGCATTTCTAGTGCAAACAAGGTCACAGTGTTTTCAGCTTGACCAAAGACCCTTTAGCATTCACACATATTGAAAGCTTGAAAAGCATTTTGCAGTGAAAATAGTCTGCAGCACGTAGTGATTTGACATGTGTGTTCCTTTGTGTTGTGTGCCCAGGACCATTAGTCTTACATCCTGAAGGGTTTTACAGTTTGAATCATGAGGCTTTGTGCTTTTTGTGCTTTTTTTGCTATTTAAAGTATGACAGCAGGACCTGCACTGTTGGATACCCACCCAAATAATAACACAGGTGCCACAGAAGTCTCCAAATTTCTTGAATCAATGAGGAAATTTTGCTTCTGCGCGATGTGAAAAATCCTAAAAGTGACGTAAATGCTCATGCAACAGCAGTGCTACCAATAACACTTCTGCACAATAGACCAGGTGTGGCAGGGCATCGGTAAAAATCCATGTCTGCTTACTACCATCTAATGTCACCTGGAGGCAGACTCAAAAATATGTGGAACAGCTAGTAATGTGGGCCACTCCTGTTCTTGTTTGTGTGGCTGTTGGCACAGACTGTATGTAAAAGACAATAGGAAACCTCTGGAGCTTAAAAATGAAGCCAAAAAGAACCAGGAAGCCTCCAACAGCGAGTAAGACCGCTGTGTCAAAATGTTCAACTTTACAGCAGAAATAAACATCTTTATTGCGTGATGGTCCTCGTAACAACTCTGAGAAAGTTGCTTTTTTATAAACGTATCCACCTGCATACTAGAGTTGATTGGTAGGTTTCCTCATGCCTCGGACTCTGCACGGTCTCATCTACTACTTCAAGTCATTAAACTGGTACTCTCCACAGTCTGAGTGCTGTCTGTGTGTTTTGGAGTTCTAGAAGGTGGCGACTTCTCTGGTTGGAAAAACGAAACATGGTTGCGTAGACGTCTACGGGCAACGTCCCCTGGCACCATCGCACTGTGAACTCTGTCAGTAACTAATCAAATTCAAATCCAATTCAAATTCAAATTTTATTTGTCACACACACACAACCATACACAGTATGACATGTGGGTGAAATGCTTGTAGCTGTACAATGCCCGACCATTAAATGACAGAAAAAAGTTTTACAGTATTTACAATTTACTACAAAATTTACAAATTAACTTAGGAATTTACAGTAAAAAAAAAAAAAAAAAAAGTGCAAATGGCAGAAAGAGATTATCAAGATTATAAATTATAGGATGATAGGAAGAGTGTGGTGGTGCGTGTGGTGATGTGTGTGGGAGAGTCCAGTCCTACACCTGGTTCAACTAGTGTCAAGTTTTATTAAATTTAACATGAATTTAATTTTTGAAAGATTAAATTCAGAGCAGATTTTTCTGTGCTTGAATGGCTGCCTTTTCTCGATGTCTAGTCTTTGTGGAATAGCTCCAAGATGTAAGTTTGAATGTAACCTGGATGAACAAGATGAATCAAAGTATTCTTTATCTAGAGAAGAGAAAGAAAAGCAGGAAATAATATATCACTCCTGATCACTGGCTCTTAAGTAGGGATGGGTACCGGTCGGTTCTGACATAAACGGTAGTAACCAGACCGAAAAACAGCGCACATTTCAGTGCTTTTTTTTCCTGAGCTGTGATACACTTTCTTCTTCCTTACATTTGTTTTGGCGGTTGGCAAACAACTGAAAGGTGCATTACCGCCACCAACTGGTATGGAATGATGCACTTTAGATTCTAGCCAATCATTTTACGTTTCCGGGGATAGTAGGCGGGTCCAGGTACGTACGTTTTTTTAGAGCAGAGCTACAGATTAAAAACGCCCAAGGCGAAGCGGTCAAAGTCTGGCTGTACTTCACAGCAAAAGATGCAAACTCAGCAGCTGCAACAAGTGCTTTAAGCTGATACTGTGATACTGTCAAAGGAGGTAACACCTCAAATCTGATGAAACACCTGGCGACGCATAGCGTTTTTTTAAAGCCGAGAAATGCGCCGTATTTGATAGCTTGCTGAGAGACCTCACATCGAGCACATCTACTGCGGGTGTGGTGCCTATTATCAGACCTGGAGTTAGCAACATCCCCCAAAAACCCGAAGAGGAGAGTCCTGGCCCCTAGCCCTGCCAGTGTAGCAGAAATGATGAGGATGATGATGGCAGCAGCAGCCGTTCTTCTCTGCGTGAGTAGCTTAATGTTGTTCGTGTGTAATTTACGTTGAGTAGGCTAACCACGTTATTACATTAATGCATGTAAGGTGAACTAGCAAACATCGTTGTAGTTACATGCAGCTGTCTTCTTGTTTGATGGCAGATGCTCCCTTCACCCTGGCCAAAAAGGCTAAAATGACCAAAGAAAAAGTGGAAAACAGCTAAACATGAGAGATTTTTGGACAAAGTTTGTGTTTTTTCCATTGTTTAAGCACTGCTTCCAGCCCAGAGTGATACCATATATGCCCCATAGCTGCAGAAAAGGCTAACATTGTTATCTTTAGCACTTTAGCATCTTTAAGCACTGTTTAAGCACTGGCACCATTTCAAAAGTACCGGTTTGGCACCAGTATTGGATAAAACCTAAACGATACCCATCCCTACTCTTAAGTGCATTTCTCATCCTGATGTACTAACTGAGCGTGACATTGACCTGAGCATAGTTTCTAACAATAATAAGTATTTTTATAGCACCATTCAAAGAAAAAGTTGCAAAGTGCTTCATGGGACAAACAGTGATATAAAGTTTAAAGAAAGGTAAAGGTGAAACAACATTAGGTCAGTAATGAGGTTGTGAGCTTAGTTTCAGACGGTGTTTTCTACTCTGGGCTCTGTATGACGTCAAAGAGAGTGGATATCCCTAATATGGTCATCTCAGTCACACTGTTCAAACCTTTCTGTTTATGGGCTTCAGCCAATCAGAAGAAACTTGTCTTAAAGGGGGTGGAGCTAGAACAGCTTGTTTCATACAGAGGAGTAGCACCAAGGTTTTGTGAAACGTAACTGATGCAAGGCTACTTGAGTCCATGAATAAAATATGGAGTTTGAATTGAATTCAGCATAATGAAAATTTATACCTTCAAAAGCACTATATTTTTATGATAAAATAAAGTACTCAATTTAAGGGAAGTTATAAAGAATTAAACAAGTTTTATAATAAAACGGATCTATATTTATTTAATGTTGTGCTTAAAGACTGTATAAGAGCATGTCTCATAAATATTAACTATGATTTACTGGGTGCAACAATAGGCATCCCTGCAATTATCCTCAAGTGGATCAGCAGCCTGCGATGTGTGCCGGGACACTGCGGCACTCTGAAGGTAACGCAGACCTTCAGAGACATACAGTAAACACAAATAGCTAAATTTATGAGATGAAAGCCTGCGTGTTTCTGTGTGTTTCTGTGTGTTTCTGTGTGCTTCTTTGGTAATTTAAAGTCTAAACCTCCCACAGGATCCAGACGATCCATTTGAGAGAGAAAGAGAGCCGCGCTGCAATTCAGGCAAGGCCCGCTGGTAATTTGACACTGCGAGGTTCATTTCACCTTCAGGATTAACATAATCTCCATTGAAGTGTAGCCTAAAAGCCTAAAAAAGAGCGGCCATCAGCGGACTATGCCAGCGAAGGTCAACAGTGGAGGAAGCGTTCGTGGATGAAGCTGAAAGCTGTTCGGGATGCAGGATGATGACATGATGCTGATTTTAAGTTTCATTAAATTCTCTGTGATAATATGAGCAGAACAGACGACAGATAAAGCCGGTGTGCTATAATTTGAGGTGTATTTTTAGCATGAATGCATTATTAATCAGTATTGATTGCTGATTTTTACAGCGGAGGTCAGCAGAGATACTCGAGCTGTTTGCTGTCCTTTCGTTATGCACAATGGGTTGTTGATTTGAGAGATGAACGCTCCCTGCGACCTTAAAGACTCCTGTCAGGCGTCAGTTAAGGACGTTCTGATTCTCAGTTTTCATTCAGGCTCGTACAGTCGCCACTTTGAGCTGACGCTGGCAGGTCGCTGGGATGCTGTTACGCTGAGGCCAGGGCTAAAAACTTTCCTTCACTGTAACTTTATTCAGAAAACACACATTTAAAATGTGATGAAGCTCAGTTATCAAAGAGCATACATGTTACTTATTTTATTCTTGAGTAGCTTTGCATGAATAGTTATTTTTTTACTCCTCAGTTTATCTGCTATAAGCCTTTTTTAATACCTCCGATTTAAGACAGATTTAATCTGATTGGCTGGCCCTTAAGCGTTTGAACAGCAGGTGCCTGGTGCTCTGTAGTTTTACATCATACAGAGCCAAAAGTAGAAAAAACTGGCTGAAACTGAGCATCTGGAGCAGCCCGAGCTTTCAGTATAAATATGATGGAAAATAAGGAAAAGCATAATAGGAGGTTGTGTTATGAGGAGACATGTTTTATCCAAAACACAATGTTTTCCTGAACTGATAAAAGTAGTTTTTAGCACCCAAAAGCAAATAGTAAATCGACTCTCTCAGTGGTCTTATCTGCAGAGGGACAGTAACTGTTGCCCCAGGACAAGAACACACTGGACAAGCCTTTGTTTTTGCACTTGATGGACTCATCGTGAAAACCGTGGAAATCCGTTTATAATACCAGCGTCGCTCATAAAACAAGCACAAACACATTTACATGCTGTTGATGAGAACTGCTTTGAATATGATAAAAATCTCTGTAATTACAGAGAAGATAAAGATGGTTTGAAACCACTAGTCAGAAATATGCACGTTAGGTTAGTTTGTGATTCTAAATTGGCTGTAGGTATAAAGGTGCCGAATTGTTTCTTTATGTATTTGACGTGTACCTCTCACAGTCATCTGGCTCTAGCTCCATGGTTACCGTGATTTGGATAAGCGGCGAGCACACAGAACAGCAAATAGTCAGTAACTGCCTGGTAAACACTTATCACTGAGAAAACCAATTTTACCCAGCGACAGGAAGCAACCTTCTACATCCACTCGCCTACAAAACAAGACATGCAAAGAGGTATATGAGGTTGCACTGAAAGGCTCCTAGCATGTGCCCTGGCAGCTAGCACACTGCAACTTGTCTGCAAACACTTGCAGACTTCTCACTAAGCAGCAGTGAAACTGTGAAACCAGAAACATTTGCAATCACTGTAAAAATCACACGTTTTGAAACGCCGTGGTTTCAGCAGCGAGGCACAGCGTTTACATCAACTTTAGCCATTTCTGATTTGCATTGTTTTTTTTTTTAAATTTCACTGGAGCTCATTGGCTAGTTAGCAAGCATTTCTATCTCCCATGGAAACCACAGGAAACTGCAGCAATACAATGACAGCAAGCAACTTCTCACAACTACCATTCACCAACCATTCAAGTACACAAGTCTCCTTATAGGTGTCCAGGCAGCGAGACAGGAAGTGTGAAATGGATGGATAACTTATCATTTGTCATCTGTTGTCAGGATTTCCAGCTTCTAGACACAGTCCAGGATCTTCAGGATGGACCTGATGTATCCTAACTCTAACCAAATCATTTATTTCATGGCAAGTAGCATATCATTAATTTAATTATTAATGTATAAAATAATACAAATGAAGTATAAAAATCTTTTACGTGTGAGATGCAAATCCACATCTCTATGATTTCCTCCCTCGCCAACGTCCCCCCAACCAGATGTGGACTTTTTTTCACCATTTAAAAGTGGAAAATAAAAATTGCACACACAGACACGAATCAGGACACACGAGACGAGACAAGTGAAAAATTGTGTTAAACGACAAAAACGTAAGGGTGGGAAATTTGCATTCACGAGCCAGATCCATGTCCCAAATAATGAATGAGTGGACTGGAGGTTGTGACTGCTGTACGTTGGACTGAATTTTGCCATGATATAAAATGCTCTGTTTCTGGCCACGAGTGTTGCTCCTCTCCTAGATATAAAGGTCAGATCTTTTCATTTGCCAGCAAGCAAACACTGACTGAGCCGTGATGGCACCAGTTAGCTTCATCTTCCTGGAGGTCTTAGTAGATTTCGGGAAGATGTGCGTTTTGATGTGATCGAGCGCTCATTTAATGATCACAGTTGCCCCAAATCTTTTCACTTTTTCCAGCCATCATGAAATCATTCCAGCCGAAGATAGACAAGCGAGATCAGGATTATCCCAGAGCGATCCTTGGAGAATTACAAATCCCGTGCTCATGCATATATCACGGGTTTAGTGTCTAATGATAATTTCAGCACATTCAGGGAGTAAATGAAGCGCCTTCTTTTAACCACGAGCACATGTAAGATGTTATGAATGGGACTTGGATTTCTTACAGGAGCTTTTACAGCCGAGAGAACGAGGTGTTTTGTGGAGGCGTCGGGAAAGCGTTGCCCGATTTTTACGAGCACTCGACGTGGCCGTGAATCAAAATAGTAACCGAAGAATGTGGAGATGCAGGCTAAACAGCCTGTTACAAATTTGTTCCACTACATTTCGTAGTTAGATTTACTGCCACCCCGATCTCTATCAGTTCTTCTGTTTCTGTGTGCTGCTCTTTAACGCTGTCCCGAGCTTCAGCCTCTCGTTGTATCCGAGGACACGACTGCAGAGACTCAAATTTGGGGATTACGCCTGACGGGAAAATGTCTCGGGGTTTGTAACCGTGACAAAGTTTAAGAGAGATCAGATCTAAAAAGATCAGCTTGCACCATCTGTGGTCGATAAGGTCCAGTGCAGCTACGGAGCCTCTGCTTAAGCTGCAGCGTGTACAGCTGTTCATTCAGGCTTGAGACTGAATCCACGCTCTGCCTGGGTTACAGCGAAAGAGACACAAGTTTGTAGTTTTTTCATTGTTAGTCTTGTTTTCTGTGCTTTACAAAAAGAAAAGGAGCAAAGGGTACAAATGTGCTTAGTTTGAGCAGAATGGAGCCAAACTGTCTTCTTTATTTTTCAAACTAAGCATGTGACTCGCAGCAAACCTAAACTCAATCGATGCACACGTAATATAAGGATCTCTATGGTTGGTTAAATTCACATTTACTGATATATAAATAACTCTTAATCTCGGTTACAGTGAGTTTTTTATACCCCGTTGTTTTGTATATTGTCAGTGAGAGCAGATATCACTAATATTATCATATCAGGCGCATAGGCGCAATCGTAGAAGCCCCACCCACCTGCGTGTCAGCCAATCAGAATAAATTTGCTTAGAGATAGAAAGAGTTTATTTCACACTGAAGAAGAGTTAGCCGGCTCCACCATGGTTCAGTGTGATATAAATAAGGATTACTTTGAGCTGTGAATCATGCAAAGCTGCTCTAGCAGAGTCCAAGTATGAAAGCACAGACTGGCACCTTAAAAAGGTTTCCACCATCTGAAACACGACGCTTTGTGGTTTCAGATGATCTGTAATCAGGGTTAATACTACTTAAAAGATGGCAGCAGATTTTTAAAAAATGTTTTTAAATGTTAGAATTTACATGGTATTTTAGTACATAAATTAAAATAAATAACTACCCAGTTGGTCAAAATGTGACTGAAATCATGCACAACCCCCAAAATCTAGAATACTACTAATTCAAAATCATCACCTTTCAGTGTTTCACTTTGCACTCTTTGTTTTTGATCATTTTTCTAAAAGATTGTTATTTTATTTTTATTTTGTTCAAAGTGTCACTTTGTGTGATTCTAAAGAATGACAATAATAATAATAAAAGGAATTCAAAGTATGTAAGAAAATAAGTCATATTTTCCAACCATCAAAAGAAGAAGCGAGGTCTGAGTGCGATGTGAAGTATATCTTGGCATGGGAAGGAGCAGTAAGTGGTATTGGGGCAGTAATAAGTGGCTTTAGGTGAGGACGAGGGCAATGGTGAGTCTTGAGTGGGCACTTAAAAGCCTGAGTGGATGTTCTGCTGGCCTCAGATCCAGAGGGAGATTATTCCAGAGTTCAGGTCCACGAGTGCAAAAGTCAGCTTCCCTGTTTGTCTGAGTTACGGGTACAAAAAAAGATCTTGGCTACATTTCAACCGCAGATCAACACCAGTGCCAGAGACTAATCCAGGAAAAGATTTGCAGACAAGAAAAAAGTCTTAAACTGGAAGTTACAGCAGTGATGTGGATTCTTTTCTCTGCTCCAGTTACAGATAACACAGCGGGTCATGAACCGGACACAAAAACCACAACATTAAGGCTGCTATGCAGCAAACTTGTCCTCGTCCTGACCCATTTGGATGAGACGATCAGAACAAAACTGTATTCAGAGCAGATTACCCAGAGCAGGCAGCCGAGTGTGTGTGTGTGTGTGTGTGTGTGTGTGGCTGATCAACGGCGACAAAAACACTACGCAGAATTAAATGCTGCTCTGAATAGCAGCACTTCTGTGAATCCAGGGCTGAGGTACCTGACTGGATTTCCAAAATTAGATGGTGACAAATCGCAGCGTTAAGTTGCTGAGCCAAACAGAAGGAGCGGATATGTATGGTTCCTTTCACTGCATCGTTTTTATTCATCAAACTGATTATATTAGGCCAGATGAATAAATCGCTGGCAGAAGTCTTAACCCTTTCATTCTCAGTGGCCACTGTAGAGAGTACCTATTCTCTTATATTCTGTTATAATCGTGGAAGTTTGTATTAAACAGAAATAATGTCAGAGTATGTAAAAATAGTGAGCCAAACATTCAGGTTTCAAACTGCTCTTCTGCTCGTGGCTCTGTGTGATGTCAGGGAGAGTGGATAGATCATGCAAAGCTACTCTGAGAGAACAGAAAACATGCAGCTAGGAATTAGCATAATGTGTGCACTTTAAAGACTAATTTTAGATTTTTTCACACACACGCACACAAAGAAAGGCTGCAAGAGCATGCCAGCAGTCATGATGTATCCCTACAATGCAAACGCTCAGTTGCAGTCATCCACGGAGCCACAATTAACAAATTAAAGGGAATTCAGCTAAAAACCAAAGGAGTTGTATCACCTTGTGTGCAGACACACAACAAAACAGAAATTATTGTGATGAGTTCCTGTTGGCTTTTAAATGAATGAACATTTTAACTGTAAACGTGAGACCAAGACTGGATACACGAGATTCAGCATAGCCCACAGACACAGCCTTTGTTAATTTATCACTTAATTAATCCATATATATAGATATTTGTGGTTGTTTTTGTCAGTAGCTTAAAAAGACAAATTTGAGTTGTATAAAAACGACCTGCTAAAGTTTAAACCAGCATCAGAATGAGGAAGAAAGGAGATTTAAGTAACTTGATGTGGCTGTGGGTTTGAATATTTCGGAAAGTGCTGATCTGCAGCACAAAGCCGTCTCCAGGGTTTACAGAGAAAAGGAGAAAACATCCACTGAGCAGCAGTTCTCAGGGTGAAAATGTCAGAGGTCAGAGAAGAATGGCCAGTCGGCTTCGAGCTGATAGGAAGGCAAGAGGAAGTCACATACCCACTTGTTACAGCCACGGTATGCAGAAGAGCATCATGTTAAACCCTACAGCAGCAGAAGACCACACCGGTTACCACTTATGTCAGCTAAAAACAGGAAACCGAGGGTACGTTTCACACAGGCTAACAAAAAAATAGATAAGAGATGACTGGAAAATGTAGGCCGGCATCATAAACAACATCAAAGCACAGATCCTTAATGATTCAGGCTGCTGGCTGGTGTAATGATGTGTGGGGACAAGTCTCTGAGCATCATTTAAACACTGCAGCCTACCTCAGTATTGTTGTTGACCACGTCCACGCCCTTTATGACCACAGTATACCCATCTAATGATGGCTGCTTCCAGCAGGATGTCACAAAGCAGAGATATTCGTTGTACTGAACGAAGTCTCAGATCTCAATCCAGCAGAGCGCCTTTGGGATGTGGTGGAGCTTTGCCTGACGGATGTGCAGCCAACAAATCTGCAGCAACTGCGTGATGCTGTCATGTCAATATGGACCGAAATCTCTGAAGAATGCCACAAAGAACCGAGGTGGTTCAGTTACCAGTGTGCTTGTACCTGAAGCAGTGGCTGGTGATGTGTTTGTCATCTGGGGCATGGCTGGATATTTAGAAATTTACCACAGCCAACTGTTTTGGATGAATACTGAAATAATGAGAACGACGGCTGTTTTGTAACAGGTTTTTTTCTCATCATCTTTGTGCATGTCGCATCGTGATCAGGAAAGATTTTTATAGGTCCATCTTATATAAAACTCTTTTTTTTCACCCTTTTTCCTCTGACTGTATTTACCATGTGTTGCTGATCAGATGGCATCATGGTCCATTTCCTACAGCCTACATGACATTTGAGCTACATCCAGATGATGTCGCGTAACCTGTAAATCATATGCGTGTTATGTTCTGTCCCAGGTTGACGTGTTTGGCCTGATTGCAGAGGTGACTGATGCACTGCATCTGCACCATATCGAGACCCGTTTGCCTTAAGGCGCTCGTGTCACTTTATTACACGTCACGCTGTTCTAGATGGCTCTAATAAAATCTTGGTCTCCATCTTTGTCATACACGAAATTAATTCAAGCCTGTGAGATTGTGAAAAGTGGAGCAATGGTCCCAACATGACGAGTTTTTATCATGTTTTGAAATCTGATGCTTGAAATTGCCTCCACCATATACAGTTGAGGTCAGAAGTTTACATATGCTCACTTTGGGCGTGAACGTCATGCTAATCTCTTTGAGCTGTTGTTTTTGACTGTCTGCAGTAATGACTGTACCGCAGATAAAAGTTTTTAACAATCTTTTATTAGTCACTGACTCAGGAGACTCGGCTGTGCTTTTGCATTTGGATCTGACGGCTGCCTTTGATACTGCTGACCACAACATCTTGATCTCGCGACTTGAGCATTGGTGGATCAAGGCCATTAGAGTGGTTCAAGTCCTGTCTGACAGGACTTTCTCTGTGAGCTTTGGAGATTTTGTCTCTTCCTTAGCTCCCCTTACTTGTGGTGTTCCCCAGGGATCTATACTGGGACCAATTTGATTTTCTATTTATATGCTGATAGAAAATATAACATTTCTATCCATCTATATACTGATGACACTCAGATCTATCTTCAACTGAAGAGACACTGTTGTGCTCCCTTACTTCAGTGTCTCGGTGAAGTTAAAGCCTTCATGGCCTCTAACTTCCTTAATTTTAATGAGAACAAAACTGAAGTGATAGTTTTTGGACCAAGTGGCAATCCCAGCACTTCTCATTTTAATCTGTACAGTCTTGAGCCTTTTATTAAGTTGATACCAAAGATTTGGGGGTTATCTTTAACAGCAATTACAAACTGAGGCTTTTATCTGAGGTGAAATCATTTTTATCTTTTAAAAACTGTGAACGGGCGATCCATGCTTTTATTACATATCAGCCGGACTATTGTAACTCCTTATATGTTGGAGTTAGTCGGACCTGCGTTGCAAGACTGCAGTTCTTCTGAAAGACGTGAACATGATGCATGCATGCTTGTCTGTCTTCACTGGCTCCCTGTTCACTTCAGTTGATTTTTAAAATTTTATTTATGACTTTCAATGCCCTGAATGGGCACACTCCTGGTTATTTGTCTGACCTCTTGCAGCCTTATGCGCCCTCTTAGCCAAACCAAGGCCTAGGCTGGTTCACAGAGGCGAGCGTTTGGGGTCGTAACTCCTAAACTGTGGAATAATCTATCCCTACACATCAGACAGGGTCCTACTGTCAATCTTTTCAAATCTCATCTTAAAACACATTTGTATTCACTGGCTTTTAATACAGTATGAGAGTTATTTGGTGTTTGGTACTAATATTATAAGTTATATGGTACTAGTTATTTTGTATTTCTGTACAGCACTTCGGTCAATGTTGCTGTTGTAATTAAATGTGCTATATAAATAAATAAACTATAAATGGCATCTTTAATGACTTTAACAAAATAGAATTGCACAGGTCTGAATTTATTTAACACTTTCTCTCATCCACAGAAGCCAAAATATATGCATATACTCACTTAAACCTTTTAATGAGAGCTGAAAGGTTCTACAATGTGTTTTAACTTGATGAGGCCGAGGCCTTTTAACCTTTCGTTAGTCATGATGATTGGCTACAGCTAGTAGTTCTCTTTATAAGATAAAAAGGATTTGTTTGACAGCGCACACTCCTCTGACCAACTTAGTCAGGAACTTAGTGAAGATCTAAGAAGGGGAATAGATTTGTAAAAGTTACGAAGGTCTCTCTGAGCCATTTCTAGACAACCTTGGATTCCAAGATCATCAGATCAAATAACTGTAAACAGTCACCTTCAACTGTTTAAGATTTGTGGGAATAACCCAAGAACCACCAAGGCTCAAGCCTGCAATGAACTGGAAACTGTCAGAGAATGGTTGTATAGCACAAGCACAATGCAGGTCATAATATTTGTAAGATAATCCATTAAATAATGCTTCCCAAAGGTGTAACACCACAGACGGGCCCGGGTATACCAGCGTAGCTGGCCGTGTCGTCACCTGTCATGCACCTGTTTGATTCTGCTGTAAAACTGAGCTTTTAACATGAGAGCCTGTAGGTGTGACTCAATTTTGGAGGCAGCCTCAAGTGGCCATTACAGGAACTGCAGATTGAGACAGTCCATGGTTTTACAACACATCGTCATCCCAACACCTAACATGTCAGCAGAGATAACGCGTTACTGTAATCCGATTACTTTTTTCAAGTAACGAGTAAAGTAAGGGATTACTATTGCAAAAACGGTAATTAGATTACCGTTACTTTCCCGTAGGAACGCTGCGTTACTGCGTTACTAAAACCGTGATTTTTTTGCGAGAGTGTCTCATGACAGTGACGTAAGCGAGTGTGACGGTCGTGACAACAGCTGTGTGCAGATCAACAATGGATCATATATCGAGTGCAGAGAGAGTATGAGCGTGCAGCGTTTAAAGCGTGGAAGTACTGACCTTACTTTGAGTTTGATTCCATAAAAAGTGACAAAAACATTAGTGTCCGTTGTGCGTGGGAAGAAAACTTCTTTTTACAGCGAAAAAACCCCTAAACTTCCAAACAAGCACCGAGTAGCTACGACGTAATGGGAAACTCACAGAGAAACTGCCGTATCCTTCCACTGACCGCTGCGTCAGTAAGTAACGGGATTACTTTTTTGGGGAAGTAATCAGTAATTAGTTACTGATTACTTTTTTCAAGTAACTTGACCAACACTGCATGTCAGTATGTTACGCGTTGGAAATGATAACTCTGGGTTTTAGGAATGAACTTCAGTAAATCCAATCCTTCTTTTGCCTTCAACCCCAATTGTTTACCTGCATGCAACAAATTCCTGCTCAAACATCACTGTGCAATAACCCACGAGCTACGAATTAAAACCAGAAAACTCTTAGTATTTAAAAACCTATTTCTACAGATGCTGCATGTTCAAATGCAGATACGTGTTATTGGAGCTTATAACAGCTCCAACCAAGATTATTATAACTAAAACAAGGACTACACTTCAATATAACAGCTTACCTAATAACATTTTCTACTTGTACTACACTAAAATGTGTCATTAATGTGCACACAAAACAACAGATGTGAGATTGGTGTTATGAAAAATTGTGTTTGTGTAATACGCATGTCCTCTTTCATGTAGCCTGAGAGCTTCATAAACAGGTACAAACCGCAGACAGATGTCACCAGCTGCTTTATGCAGTCTCATTATGAAGCCTTGAGCTGAGTGTGAAACACACACATGCTCTGTGTAATTCCCATTTCTGACTGAATCACTTAATTTTTACCCAAATTTTCCAAATTGACTTTTTTCCCTGAGTATAATCCAAAGTGAGTTACTGAGCCGAGGTCAAATCGAAGGTCCGCTTTTCTCAGTCACTTTTAATTCAATTCAATTCAATTTTATTTATATAGTAGGGGTGGGTTTTTATAATCGATTTATCGATTAAAATCGATTCTGGCTTGGATAACGTAAAATCGATTCATTAAAATCCTGAATCGATTTTTTAATATAAATTTATTTTGCCCGAAATGCCAGAATCTCAGGTGAAACCTCACAAAATTTCAACAACCAGTGCTTAATCCTCAACTTGACAGATCTAATCCTAAACCTGATAGCAAAATTTCAAAAGCGGGTAATGTTCTAAAATCCTTTATGCAATCTTATGCTTTTTTTGACCCCTGGAGGAACAAAAACCCAACATCTAAACAATTCTCTTTTTTTTCACCAGTGCACCGGTCATACTCACGGATAGATTTTTTTGTTGTAGATAATAGAATTCTTCCCAAGGTTTTAGACTGCCAATACAATTCTATTGTTATTTCAGACCATAGTCCAGTACAATTAGACGTAAATTTTTATGAACGCTCAAGTCAAAAAATGGCCTGGCGACTTGATCCTTTACTCCTAACTAAAGACTCATTTAAAAAAATGGTCTCTGAGCAAATACAATTTTTCTTAGAGACAAATCAAACCCAAGGGATGAAAATGACCGTTGTATGGGAGGCATTAAAGGCCTATCTTAGAGGCCAGATAATTTCATATGTTTCATTTCAAAAAAAGAAAAACTTACAACAAATGAACAACCTAGCCAACAGTATAAAAGAGATTGATGGCTTATATGCAGAAAATCCAACACCAGACCTCTATAAGAGAAAATTATTACTAAATTCAGAATACAAAATTCTGTCCATTCAGCAAACAGAACGTTTATTTTTCAAATCAAGGCAAAAGTTCTATGAACATGGGGAAAGAGCCGGAAAACTTTTGGCACATCAAATTAAGCAATCCATATCAGCTAATACGATTTCTGAAATCTGTAAAACCTCTGGAGAAAAGACGTCCGATCCAAAAACCATTAATGACCAGTTTAAAACATTCTATTCCAGTCTTTATACTTCAGATCCGGTTGATGAAAAAAAGGTTGCTGAAATGCTTGATAGATTACCAATTCCACAAATATCTGTAAATGACAGAACAGAAATTGATAGAGAGATAATCATTAGTGAAATTGTCAAAGTAATTAAATCAATGCAAAGTAACAAGGCACCGGGACCTGATGGTTTCCCTATTGAACTATATAAAATGTTTATAGACAAACTAGCACCAATACTCAAAGATGTATACCAGGAAATATTCTTTCAAGAGAAATTACCAGATACTATGAAACAAGCCATAATTTCTGTGCTGTACAAAAAGGGTAAGGATCCCTTACAATGCAGCTCCTACAGACCGGTGAGCCTTTTAAATTGCGATTACAAAATTCTCACAAAAATCTTAGCTAATAGAATTGATCTTATACTGCCAAAAATTATTAATCCTGATCAAACCGGCTTTATACCAGGGCGACAGTCATTTTATAATATGCGCCGCCTATTTAATATTTTATATGCATCAGAACCAAAAGAAAAATCAGAAGTAATAATTTCTCTTGATGCAGAAAAGGCCTTCGACCGTATAGAATGGCCATATCTTCATGCGGTCCTAAATAAATTTGAATTTGGCCCATTGTTTCGAAAATGGATTAAAATACTGTATTCCTCTCCAGTTGCAGCAGTGAGGACAAATAATGTAACCTCTGACATTTTTCAGCTTGGCAGAGGCTGCAGGCAAGGCTGTAGTTTATCCCCCTATCTCTTCAACTTAGAAATCGAACCCTTAGCTATCGCTCTTAGGGAGGACAGTCAGGTTGCCGGAATCTCTAGGGACGGGACAGTGCACAAGGTATCATTGTATGCAGATGATTTATTGCTTTATATATCTAATCCAACGGCATCGATCCCTAAATTGTTAAAGATATTAGACCACTTCGGATACATATCTGGATACAAATTGAACTATTCAAAAAGCCTACTGTTCCCTATTAATAACATAGAGCAAGATTTCTCTGCCTTCCCTTTTAAATTAGAAAAAGAAACGTTTAAATATTTGGGAATAAATATAACCCGCACAATGAACGAGTTGCGGATTTATAATTTTGACACTTTGTTAGAACAAACATTGCAAGATTTTAAAAAATGGGCAACACTTCCAATCTCATTGGCAGGCAGAATAAATATAGTTAAAATGGCAGTCTTACCAAAATTTCTCTATGTTTTCCAAATGGTTCCTGTTTTTATAACCAAATCAAGTTTCAAAGATTTAGACAGATTAATAGCAACATTTATTTGGAAAAATTCAAATCCCAGAATAGAAAAAACATATTTGGAAGTACCAAAAGAGGCTGGTGGGCTAGGGTTGCCAAATTTTATCTTTTACTACTGGGCGGCTAATATCTCCAAATTATTGCACTGGAAATATGTTTATGAGAACAACGAGGGTGAGGCTTGGGTAAAAATGGAACTGATGTCTAATCCACTTCCCCTCCTAACCTCATCCCTAGCTCTAAATCAAAAACAGAAAATAACAAATCCAGTTGTAGGAACATCTATTAAAATATGGCTTCAATTCAGAAGGCACTTCTGTTTGCAACAAGTTAGTAATTTTTTCCCTGTTGCTTATAACCCTTTTTTTCTGCCATCCATTTCAGATAAAGCATTCCAAATTTGGCATAATAATGGTTTGAAGTTTTTTTACAATTTATTTTCAGGAGAAGCTTTTAACACCTTTGACGCTCTGATGAGAGATTACAATATACCAACCTCACATATGTTTAGATACTTGCAAATACGAAGTTTTGCAAAAACATTGTTTCCTTCTTTCCCATACCTACCTCCTAAAAATCAAGTGGATACCATTTTGGAAATAGATCCTTTTGGCAAAAGGAGAATTTCCGTCATATACAAACTGATACAGAGCTTAAGGCCTATTACTTGGGAAAAAACTAAAAATAATTGGGAAAAAGACATTGGGGTGGATTTATCTGATGATGAGTGGAGATCTTGTTTAAATCGTATACATACTTCCTCCTTTTGCATTCGCCATGGTTTAATTCAGTTTAAAATTCTTCATCGTCTTCATTATACAAAAGAGAGGCTTTCAAAATTTTTCCCAGAAGTCGATCCTGCCTGTCCCAGGTGTGGACATAATCCAGCAAATGAGGGTCACATGATGTGGTCTTGTCCGAACCTGGATAATTACTGGGGAAATATATTTAAAGCATTATCTCATATCAGTGCGCAGAACTTAGTGCTTGATTTCCGCATTGGCATTTTTGGAGTTATGCCATCTCAATACAAAACGAGTAAATCTCAGGAAAATGCCATAGCATTTGCTACATTGCTTGCCCGTAGACTTATTCTATTCCACTGGAAGTCTGATAAGGCTCCTTCATACATACAATGGTTAAAGGAGGTGCTTTTCTTTTTACCACTGGAAAAACTTAGATACAGAGTTCTCTCATCACAACAAAAATTCTCTGCGACTTGGAACCCATTTATTGACTATATAAAAACGTATTTTCCAGATGTGTGACATACATTTTTTGTTTGTTCTGTTTTGTTTCTCTTTACATGAGCCTCGGGTGGGGGGGGGGGAGGGGGGGGGGTTCTTTTTTGTTTGTTTGTTGGTTTGTTTTGTTTCTTTTTTTTTTTTTGTGTATAATGGCAACGTTTCCATTATGTATTGTGACCATGATTTGTGAAAAAAAATAAATTTAAATAGAAGTTTAAAAAAAAAAAAAAAAGAAGTTTTGTGTTTTGGTTAAAAACAGCTGTTAAATAAAAACGTGTTAATTTCAAAAAAAAAAAAAAAAAAAAAAAAAAAAAAAAAAAAAATTTCAACAACCACCAAACAGCTAAGACAGTAAATGAGAGCAGGAACACGGATT
Source organism: Neolamprologus brichardi (assembly GCF_056152115.1). NCBI lineage: Eukaryota > Metazoa > Chordata > Actinopteri > Cichliformes > Cichlidae > Neolamprologus > Neolamprologus brichardi. Next base: position 23,958,468 of record NC_142111.1, on the reverse strand, counting down.
CTGCACAAAGACGTAAACACACAGCGCGGACCCGCGGATCAGAATCAGTTAGATGTCACCTTTCTCACAGTCGGGGCTGAAAGCCGACAGCTCGCTGATTCTGATCTGTCGGCGGCTCCGTGCTTTGTGTTCACGCCCTTTATGCGCTGATTCTAAAGCTGTTAGTTTGATGTCTCTCCAAACAATATTGACCGAACCAGCAGCAAAAGAAGATCCAAACTATGCTTCACATAAACATCGTCATGTATTCACTCTGACTTTTGCTGTTTTGCTTCGACCACGATGCACAGCTCTCTCTCTCTCTCTCTCTGTACTGTTTTCTGCATTATTCGCTTGCTTGTTACGCACAAGTCTACTGTTGTTTGCAGCGCTGTCAGCCGACGTTTTTTTTCGTTTTATATACTTCCGAAAAGAAAACCTAATTTCTGCCGTTCAATACTGAACAAATTTAAACTTTTTAAAATTATGCAAAATGCAAAACGCTCAGCTGTCTCTCTAATAAAACCGCTGTAACTTCAGAGGTAATGTTCATGTGTTGATTAATGGTTTTCTTTCGTTTCTGATGTACTGCAGAATATTTGTATAAAATCCCAGGCCAGGAAAATCGCCTTCATGTTTTTCTGTGTTTTATCTTCAGCTACTTTGACACAAAGGCATCTGCTGTGATGCTCACACCTTTGATAATGTGTCAGCTTCCTTTTTCTAGATACAAAAATATGTAAATGTACTGATCTGAATTATAATATTTCTGACTGTCAAAATTCCCCAGATTCAAATCGAATCGAATTGAATTGAATTAAATCGAATCGTGGATCGAATTGATTCGGGACCTTGGGAATCGGAATTGAATTGATTCTAGAAATCAGTGACGATACCCAGCCCTATTATATAGCGCCAAATCACAACAAAAGTCGCCTCAAGGCGCTTCATAGATACAGAGAAAAACCCAACAATCATATGACCCCCTATGAGCAGCACTTTGGCGACAGTGGGAAGGAAGAACTCCCTTTTAACAGGAAGAAACCTCTGGCAGAACCAGGCTCAGGGAGGGGCGGGGCCATCTGCTGTGATTGGTTGGGGTACTTTTACAGCCCTGAAAGTCTTTTGCAACCACAGAATGCAGCTTTTCAACACGTCCTTATCTTTCAAACTATCTGTGGGACAAAAACGAACAATAAATCACGTTTCACACTGATGATTGCTTTATGCATTTTCTATGAAAAAAAAATATAATTTAGTGTCTATCTCACTGCTGTCTGGACTACTATAACATTTCAACACACTTAACTCCATCTCGTTTAGTGTGACCTGTTGAAATAATCTAGCCTCATTTCTACGTGGAAGATGAAAAGATGAAAAATTAAATGTAATGAGTGGGAGTGGATGGGGGGGTCACGTCTGAAGATCAAAAAGAGCTGAATGCACTTTGGTTAACCTTCCTGCAGAGACTCGGCGGCTATGTGGAGTGATCGGCACGTTCTAATCATTACAAGCCCTTCACTATCTCTGACGCTCTCTCGGATGATTACAGCATGTTGTCAAACATATGCACGGAGGGGATGGCAGACGTCCGGCGGGGGGGTTGTCCAGCCCGCTCAGCCGCTGAGTTGTGACAGGTGCCGGTGGCAATGGCTCAGAATAACTATCTTTGTTGTAGCTCGTCTTGCCCCACCCGGAAACCCCTTCAACATTTGTAGCCGAGCTTGACTTTCCCCTAATGGTCCCCAGAGGGAGGCCGGTGGATTTGAATATGCATGCGAGGAGCAGCTTGTGTGGCTTTATGTGGATGCTCATTTGGCTCTCTTGCTATAAGATGTCGGGTCTTGTCAGTTAAGAAAAATGAAGAGGAAAAGGAAGGCGAGGGAGAGGAGGAGGAGGAGATGTTATTTAGAGCAGTTGGTGGCAGTCGGGTGGCAAAGCCCTCTGCCCCGACTCATCCTCCTGCTCACTCACGAGAAAAGCATCTTTTTGTTGAATGGGCTCGAGCTGGGCGGGGCGTTCATTAAATTTTAATTTCTGAATGCATACGTGTGTGTGTGGAGGGGGTGACATCAAAGATCGAAAAGACAAAAGGGACGTGATGTGCATACATGTTTTCTTTACTCTCAAGTGGTCTTACACGCACTAAGACATGGAAAGTAAATTATTCTTCCCTCTGCAGAGCTCGTTTCAAAGCAGCCTGTGCAGTCCTCTGAAAACCCTCGAGGTGATTCGTTGCTCTGAGCCAGGATACACAGCCAGCGTGAAAACTGGCATCGGTTCCCTTCAATAACACACAGTCTGTAATTTTCCATTTTGGCCGACTCGAATGTGTTTTATTTATGATAAAAATGAGGTGGCGGCAGACTTTTTCCAGCGTGTTTACAGGTACAGCTGCTCACCTGAATACTGTGTGGATTATTTCAGAGGAGGCGTGTTGGGAGATTGTGGAAAGTTTAATCGATGTAGCTGCTGTGTGTTTGTTTCGGAAACGGTCTCACTTCTGGATTTATGAGTTGTTTGGGGAGAGATTTGTTTTGGTGGAGAGACTCGGGATTAGTTCCTCTTTTACTAGAGGAGGAGGGTGTATTATGATCCATTTAAAAGTACAAAAACCACAAAAACCTCCCTGTAAAAACGCTCTGCCTGAAGTAAAAACATCGTTTGGCCTTATATAAGTATGGAAATAGGTTTGTGTGTTATTACTGTGTGGCAAATGCAATAATGTGTAAGCAGGCGTAGCTTTTAGCTGTTTTACAAGCAGAAAAATCACTTTTGGTAATGAATTCATCTTCGTCTTGTGACTTTTTTCATTGTAACAATTCGACCCTGAAAATGATGTAAGTGAAAGAACATTTAAGTAAAGCAGGAATAGATTTTTTTTAAATAAATCTAAATATTTGTGGTGATTCATTTTCTGCAATACTGTGAGGAAGTTTATGAATAACACGCTTTTTACACACTCTTGTACTGTGTGTGCAAACTGGGAATATATGAGAGGTTGTAATTATGATGCATAGTTTGCAGATGGCTTTTAACACCTAAGTGTCTATTTTTGTTTTGGGATCCTCCCTGTACCTTTCAGCATACAGGTTACCTGCTGAGCTATTCCCACACCCAAAAGTATCATTCCTTTATTTAATGTAAAAATGATACCTTGACAGACAGTGGTCCTGTCAGGGAGAAACATGAAGGTGCAACTCCCCACTCCAACCACCCCCAAGAAAGCCCAGCATGAAGGCAACTGAAGCAGCAATTTATTTGACTTCGGACATGAGCTGTGCCCAAAACAACAAACAAAAAGGCTTCTAATGTTCTAAAGCTGCCCTATTAAAACAAAAGCAAATAAAAGACAATTTTCTAACCTATGCTCCAAAAACATGAGAAAAAGGGTCAACAAAAAAAGGGCTTCTCACTCTCACTCGCACTTAATCTGCTGCAGTGCTCACTATATACAGTGAATACCAAAATTACAAGCAATGTTTAAACAACTATATACAAAGGCGCTCTTAACTCACACAGGGTATCTCAGTAACTGACGGCAAAACACTACAGCTCAGGTTTTACACACAAAAAGCTCAAAAACATGGACAATGAGCTGGCACTTCGATGGTGGTGGACAGAGATGGGCAGTAGCGTTACTTGTAACGCGTTACTGTAATCCAATTACTTTTTTCAAGTAACGAGTAAAGTAAGGGATTACTATTGCAAAAACGGTGATTAGATTACCGTTACTTTCCCGTAGGAACGCTGCGTTACTGCGTTACTAAAACCGTGACTTTTTTTGCGAGAATGTCTCATGACAATGACGTAAGCGAGTGCGACGTTCGTGACAACAGCTGTGTGCAGATCAACAATGGATCATATATCGAGTGCAGAGAGAGTATGAGCGTGCAGCGTTTAAAGCGTGGAAGTACTGACCTTACTTTGAGTTTGATTCCATAAAAAGTGACAAAAACATTAGTGTCCGTTGTGCGTGGGAAGAAAACTTCTTTATACAGCGAAAAAAACCCCTAAACTTCCAAACAAGCACCGAGTAGCTACGACGTAATGGGAAACTCACAGAGAAACTCGCGGATTCTTCCACTGACCGCGGCACACCTGCACCAGGGTAACCCTCCGCCTACCTCACTCCTGCTTTACAGGTGAAAATAGAGCAACAGGACCGCTAGTCTTTGACTTTATTTATTTTCTGCTGTGTTTTACTTGCATCTATTTGAAAGACTGAGTGTAAACACAAAAAATATTTTATTTTATGTGCTGGAATGTGCAGAAAATAGGTTTAAATGTTAAACAAATTTCTTCCAGTCAGAGAATGTTGCATATAATTACATTTTTGCTTGATGCATAAAGTTAAAATATTAAAACTAATAAAACAAGTTTTAAAAAGAGACTTTTCCATTTGATTACATTTTATATGATGGATTATGTAGAAAAAGTAGAATTGGGCTGAAAGATCTATCGCTTTATCACCTATTCAGGTTGTAAATCGTGTTTTTAAAAAAGTAACTAAGTAATTAATTACTTTTGAAAATAAGTTATCAGTAAAGTAACGGGATTACTTTTTTGGGGAAGTAATCAGTAATTAGTAACTGATTACTTTTTTCAAGTAACTTGACCAACACTGGTGGTGGAGGAGTCAAGGAGAAGGCGAGGTGGCCGTCTGCTGGAGGTTAAGTACTGGGGGTGATCAACCAACTATCCAATCCCAGGACAGGAACAAACTCCACCCAACGACTCAGCAGGCACACCCAGGTGTCCCCCCCCTTAGAGAGAGAAAAGGGAAAACCTAGAGACATCCTCTGGTGGGAGGAGTCACGCATAAATCACAAACACTGAATCATAACAGTTTGCAGTGCAGTAAAAATGAGTGCAGGTGCAGGCTTTTATTATTTGCCCTGATGATGCCCATTTAGTGATACTTGACATAATTTTGAGGTTATTTATTTTTATGCATGTGAATATAGAATATGGGTAACATTCATTCATTTTTAGTACAATTATTCTAAATGTTAAATGATACATTTCAGTCGAATAAAGTATTTAATTTTTGGGTTTTCAAAGAAATATATACTTGTACATGTATTCAAATTGTTAGATATTTAAAGTACCTAAAAATTCTAGGATATTTTATTTATATAGCACTAAATATCAGTCACCTCAAGGTGCTACAGTAATAGAGTGATATTTAGATTCCATGTATATCTTTCCCTATTTCCCTACGTGTTGTGTTGTGTTGTCAATCCAAACAATGGCAGCAGGAAATAGTTCTATATCATCTTATTACAATTATTCAGTAATTTAAAAAAATACCTTCTCTGTAATTTGTTTTTTTGAAGGAAACCTAAATATAAACATAACAGCTGAGCGAAGCGCTCTCAGCAGTGGGGTGCCACAGGGTTCTATACTCGGCCCCTTTCTGTTTTTAAACAAAACTAAAGCACCGTCATTCTCCCTGTTCATTCCTTAAAGTCCATGTTTGTGAACAACACATTTATACACAGGCTTTGCCTCTTCTTCAGCTGACCTCTTATTATCTCTTCGTAATCACAGACTTGTTTTAAAGGCAGACAAGACCAAGTACACGGTGCCAGTGACAGCTCCCCCATTAAAACCACGGTATCTCCACAGTCCTGAGTCATATAAAGCAAACTGTTATTTGTGATTCACATTCAACATTAGGCTGAAAAACAAAAGTTTTTAAAGTCTTGCACATAATCAAAGACTGTTTGTTCTTTTGCAAATATAAAACCTTTCTGCTGCACGTCACAGCACTTTCCACTTTAACACTAACAGCTTGACAAAAAGATCTTAAGCTATTCATTTCTAAAGTTTTAGCTTTCAGTTTCCAATCTGCCTCACATCAAGTGTCTGCTTAACCTTGGATGCTGCTTATGTAAAAACCTTGGCAGAGCTGTTCTTCAGATTCCCTGCAAAGTACAGTCCTTCACACCTCGTTTTTCCCTTTTTCATTTGATGTTTTCTATGCCACTCTTCACTGTTTTTATTATTACGACCTCGCATTAATGGTGTTTGATGATGTTTTCTTTGTCTGATTATTATGCTCTCATTTTCTCTGCACTCTGAAAATGTGATCTCAGACTACCTGATTAAACAAAGATTTAATATGGATAATAACATGATAATATCATACTGCAGCCGCGGAGGCTCTGAGCTGCGTGCACACCAGCACGATCATCGTGTTACTTCTGAGATTTTTGCAGTTTGTTTTGCTCTACAGCAGCGCAGAAAACAGTCGTTTGCTCTCAATTAATGCAAATAATATGTTCTTTTCTACCCTGCTGATGCTCGCTTTAATTAGACCCCTTCTCCAAATGCACAGAGGAGGAAGATGCTTCTTAGCTGCAGCCATTGATCTGCTAAGCCAGTGTGACTAAATTTGGGTCAGCATATTTGCCAGTGTAGGGGTGTGCAATTACACCAACATTTCTGCTCTGTTATGCGTTTTCAGTGCAGAGAGGGCACGCTCTGGGTGTTTGTTACCGAGCTGTGTGTTTGTTTGGCCTGCGGTGTATGGAAATAAGATGAAAAGAGGATCATTTAGCCCCCGGGCATGGAGGGATACCTAAAGCTCCTGTTTCCACTGGGAGGATTTAGCACCTGGCTCAACCCATATCACTGTTTTTAACTCCCATTCACAAACAACAATAGGAGGTCAGTGAGAAAACACAGAGCTGATAGGTACGATGCACTTTACATCTCTTCAAGCACTCAAATCGACTGTGAGCTTTCTAAGATGCTCCAGAGACGGACCTGTCCGCTGTTATAACTGCTGGCAAATCTCCAGTTTGGCTGAGGCCTCTGTGTGAAGTCAGCAGTTATTTTGGGGACCTTGAGCTCGTGACCCGTGCGAAAGGCATTTTACGATGCTGTCGATGGCTCCCAACCCTTTGAAGACTGCAGGAGAATGTTAATAAAGTGGTGCTGCGGCAGTCTCAGTAATGTGACCGCTGTAAAAGAAACGAGATGACCAACAAGGGTCTCATATTATCTTTAGTGTTTTTCACTAGTTTTTTAAATTGAGTTTGAAGGGAGCAGTTTAGTTTTTATTAAATTTACTGTTTGCTTTATTCGGATTTTACTATAATGCGGGGGTGTTGCAGGGTCAACATTTAAGGAGTTGTAAGTGTGTAAGGTTAAAGCAGGATTTGGCAGGTGAAGGAATCCCATGATCCAGTGTAGCAGCACGGAGGGAACAATGAGACTAACGACCAGATTGATTTTTGTTTTCGTCTTTTTGACAGGCTCTGATCAGCTTACCTGACATTTGCTGATCTTTCTGGATTTGGCTAACTGCATCCTACAATCTATAAGCAGATGTTATGTGATCTGCAGTGGCTGCTTTCCAACGCGTGGCCAGTGCAAAGCTAGCATAAAGGTGACATTTGGCATCATCAAAGAGCATCATCTGCTTAAATTCAATCCCTCGTGAGCACAGTGAGCACGGATACCACATGCTGCCCATCACAAGGCTATGCTCCATTACTGTAAACTACCAAGCTCTGTGATTCATATATATATATCAATCTGTGTGTTTTCATGTTTATGCCATCACTAAAGTTTGATATTTTAACCTGGCACCTATATGGACTGGCTCACTTTGAGACTCAGCTTCACGTGGCCACTAGAGGAACAGCAGGATTGGATTTCCTTTTCTCCGGTCTCATTCTTCCTGTTAAAAGGGAGATTTTACTTCCCACTATCACCAATTTCTTACTCATTTTGGTTTGCCTGATCGTTGGGCCTTTCTCTCTTATTGTAGGGTCCATCCATCCCATCCATTCGCTACCGCTTATCCTTTTCAGGGTGCTGGAGCCAATCCCAGCTGTCATAGGGCGAGAGGCGGGGTACACCCTGGACAGGTCGCCAGTCTGTTGCAGGGCCAACACACAAGGACAGACAACCATTCGCGCTCACATTCACACCTAGTGACAATTTGGATTATCCATTTAACCTATCCCCACAAACTGCATGTCTTTGGACGGTGGGAGGAAGCCGGAGTACCCGGAGGGAACATGCAAACTCCACACAGAAAGACCCCGGCCTGATGGTTTATTGTAGGGTCTTTACCTTAAAATATAAAACGCCTTGAGGAAACTAATGTTGTGTAATTTTGCGCCATATGAATGCGCCACTTCGTCACATTCATGCATTAAGCTGTACCTCTGGACCATTTTTTTACTGCTCATGTCTTTTGGAGCACTGAATTTGATCGTCCAAGATGTCTGCACTCTGCTAAGTGAAATTCTGCTACTTGAGCACTTAATGCAAGGTATCTGTGTCTTGCCTATACAAGCAGATGATACATGAGCTCTCATGGCTGCTGTCCAATGCTGAACTAGTTGAAAGCTAAAAAAGTGACACATAAAGAGCATCATCTGCTTTGCTGCCTTTGAACCGACCTTCAGCAAGCAGCCTGCCCAGCCAACACAGTGCATTGCTGTAAACATTACCATAATACTGATTTTGTAATATAGCTGTTGGATTTATTACAGTTTTTATGAAATGTCACTTGCTGAGACGTCCTTACCTTTGAACACAATCTTTTCTCTTCCTGTCACATTTCTCCATGTCTGAGAGTGAAGTGAAGTTCACACATTTACATTTTTTTTCTCCCTGGAAAATAAATCAACTTTACAGATCCTGTGCCAGAATGGCAACGAGCCAGGTTCTGCGTTTGGTGGTTAGAGCTGTTAGAAACGTTGCATTTCAAAATGACCTGCTACCTTCTGTAGCACCGAGCCCCTCAAACTTTAGAGGGTGGCTGCTGCCTTGCTTCCCAAGAAGCTAATACTTTTCTCCTTAACCCTTTAAGACCTACCATAGAACCAAGTCCGCCAGAGCTTATATTATATTTTTACATGCTGTGGAGCCATTTTTGGGAGCATTTCAAGTTGCTATACATCAATACAACCATTATAGCCCAAATAATTAATTAATAATATCTATGCATTAAGTGCATAGTAATTACATAAATTGCAAAAAAGTGCAATAAACTACAAAAAAATTGAAAATCGTTTTTGTTTTTTTTAACATATATTTCTAGTTAGAGAAATTTAAGAGGCTTATCCCTCAAAACTGTCAATACAAAAAAGTTGCACAAAATAGTTTCCCACCACAGGAAATTTATTTTAAGTGTCTTCATAGTTTTATTTTTGAAATACACCAATTTTTATATACTGCAGGAAAAACGAAAATATATATTATAATGCAAATTTGCAAAAAAAAGCAGCATATGCATCAAAATAAACTATTTCCAGCTGTGCAATATGAGTCCTAAGCATCCCAGAAACGACACATAAAGTTAAACATAACTTTTAAAAACACCAGTATAGGCTCATAAGGCCCTGATGGTAAAAAAAAAAACTACATTTCCGCAAAATGACGTCACTTCCGGTTTCAGGCAGGACATGGAGGACATGCGATAGTTCGCGCTGATGGACTAGGAAGTGTTACAAACAGCTGATCGGATCGGCAAAGCATGTTTCTGGAATATTATGTTTTTGTTGCTGCAAGTGGTTTTTATGCAGTTTTTGCAAAGCTATATGTGGAAGGAAACCGTGACCGAGGACAAGCTGATGGCATAAGATGTAAGTACAACTCCTCCGGTTTCATATGCAAAAAAAATGATTGCGCTAGCTTAAGTGGTTGCAGAGCTACCGGGATTTAAAAATAGTTACGCGACCGGCTTTAAAGGGTTAATAACAAAGGTTATAACTTTTACTTACATTTAAAAAGCAGTAGTTCGCTACCTTACTTAACACAAAACAACCTTTAACCTCCTCTCCAGCATCATTTTTTATATAATACATCAGCATCAGGGCCGCTACATGTTTAAAAAGACATCCGTCTTTAAGCCCCAGTTATAAGTTTTACGGTGCAAAGAAGACAACAAGGTCTCCTCACACACTCACAGTGTTGAACACATCGACAACAACTGCATTTTAAAAGCAAACTACTGTTTCAGTTATTTTCAGTTATTTTTTCTGCTTTTAGTCGAGTTCGGGTTTGCATCTTAATCTCAAATGAACAGTATGTGTGTGGCAGGCTGCGAATTTAATGAAGTGAGAAAAAGATCTGTCCAAGGAGCCACAAGAACTGGGCTCCGTCTTGACGTTACCACACAAGCACATGTTCTTCCTGGAAACAATCCCTGTGTTGTAACAGTAGTTTAACATTTTGGGAAATCCACTCATTCGCGTTCTGAAGATTTAGATGAAAGCTCGGTATGAATCTCACCTCTGTTTGTTGAGCGCGAGGCTGAAATCAGGGTATAATTAGCCCCGGCTTAGCACAGAGACTGTAAACAGGAGGAAACAGCCAACCTCAATCTGTCAAAGTGGAAAAATACACCAATAAAGCTCGAGCTCATTAGGCCCCCAGTGACACTGTGACCTTTGAGCTTTCACGACGCTCCGTAGCAGGCGAGGGATGTCAATGAGATCAATGAATCCATAAATAAAAACGCAGCCAATTCCTTCCTGTTGGGCTAATATGGATTTTGGGTTGCGGACGTCTGCTGTGAGTTTACCGGACGCTTGTCCATTTTAAAGTGAATCTCTAATTAGGAAATAGCTAATGACTTACAGGAGTCACCTGACGTGAAGCGTCGCTCAGTCAGGCTTCAGCGCTCGAAGCGACGAGGAAACCTTTCCTGTTTCAGTTTTGACTTTTAATGTAAAATTCTGCAGCATTTTGTGAACCCAGCAAACGTTTTTATCTCTCTCGGTGCTGTTTTCACGAGCATTTAAGTAAATCACACGGCTCAGGTTTAGATTTTTGTCTCTGATACCAAACGCAAATTCTCATTTTTGCCTTAAAGCTGAAGTGAGGCCAAATAAAAGAGCTGAAATGTGTTAATTATTGAGCTTTAGAGGTTCTGGCATGTGCGTTTTCTCACTGCGGTCACAGCCCAGTTAGCAGCTTTGAGGAGTGAAACATTTTCCTCTCACATATCTGAGCCCATAAGGAAACAGGCTTAGTGCGTCTGCTGGAAACAACCAACAACAATACTGCTGCCTCTGTGCGGCGTGGGCGTTAAATCCTCCTTCATTTGCTTCGGCTTTTGAACTCGCTCATGCACACTGACAGCAAACTATGTCGGAAATAATGACACAGATGCATAGAAATACTTCTTCTTTGTCATAAAATAGTAGTGTGTATATATATATATGTGGTCTATTTTTATAGTAGTTTATATCAGATACATCACCAGTAATCCCTCTGTGATGTAGTGCCTGACATGCTGTGTGTGTTTCAATAAGCCTTTTAAATTAAACATTAAAGTGGGAATGATCAATAAGTGAAAACAACTTGCAAACCCCCCTCCCGGCTTCATGTTTGGCTTCTTTTATTTACTATTCTGGTTCGTTTCCTGCAGATAAAAGCGAAAAAAGCTCATCCTTAGAGTCAGGATAAGGAGCTCAGTCATTCAGGGGGAGCTCAGAGTAGAGCTGCTGAGGTGGTTTAGACGTCTAATCAAAACGCCTCCCAGGTGAGGCATGTCTGACCAGAAGGAGACACTTGGGCTGGATCTGGACCTTCTGGAGAGATTATGTCTCTGGGGTGGCTTGGGAACACCACAGTGTCCTCGCAGAAGCTGGAGGTGGTCTCGGGAGAGGGAGGTGTGGCGATCCAAAACTTTGTCTTCCTGTCACATAATAAAATGCCACCTGCCCCTCCCCGTTATGTCCAAGGTGTCTTTTTGTGTCAGTGCTGTGATTCAGTAGTAACTGCAGAGCCTGTGTTAGGAGATAAAAGTCACACTCACGGACGTAGTTCATATCCATTTGTGTCCTGTGTGTTTTGCACTTTGCTTTGATTGATTTCCTTCTTTTTTCAGCGCCTAGATTTGGTTACGCAGCTCAGCTACTTGATTGGGTTTGGAAGAAGTTTGCAGGTGCAGTAAAAGATGCATTTTCTGCTGAGTCAGCGACTGTTACTCCCCTCGAGTCGTAATAAAGCTCAACTTGTTCTTTGCGTTTTAACTGACATTTATTTCGGACAGGAGGATTCTTCGACATGCCTTAACATGTAATGATGTCCAACCACAGCCGTTACAATGCCGTCAGAACTAAAAAGAAATACAAACTTAAATGAATATTCTTAATAAATCCCTTAAGCATCATATGTAACGAAACATTCCAACAAAACGATCAATAAAATACACATTACACCTCACACTGTGGTAATTGCACTCGAATATCACGCAACACAAGCGTATTTACATACAACGATAATAAACAAAAGAAAACATTTACCTCATTGGCCTCACTCAAAGGGAATAAAACTTTAATCCTTACGTCGTAGGGAGGTCCAAAAAAGGCACTCTTTTATTTATCTTACTGTAGACGTGCAAACCTCGTGGCTCGTCTCTCAATTAGCTTGCTGAGTGACAGCCAAAAAATACCCTCTTAGCAACAACAGACGGAACTATAGAAAAGGTTCCTATCTAATTGCACAATTACCACAAATAACACATTTAAACATATAAACCTAATGAACAAAACATGAATTACTATTTATTTATTTCTTATTTCTTAACATTTCAACTACTAATTGTTTCAACCTTACATATCTAATAAAATGAACTTAAATGCGAGAGTTGCCTTTGACGGCAGCTACAGCGACTGAGGAACTGAAATAAAGTCAGGAGAGCAGAAAGAAAAGGAAGAATGGATGTGAAGCCCTCAAATTGCATTTGGAAGCTTCAGTCAGGAAAAAACTATTTAATAAATGTTTGGCTGCAAACAGGAGAAGAACAGCGGTGAGCACACTGGGGAACTTGGCAACCATCTTGGCACCACCACCTTACAAAGTCAAGCCCTCATTTAAATTAATTGGGAGAGAACTACAACTTTTATTTTGATAGTCACCATGTAGTATGATTATTTTTTATTGCTTCAGATTTTTGGTGGCTTTGCCCCAAAATATGATTTCAAAAAGCTTTTCTCTGATACTTCTGCACCACATGCACTCAGTTTTATACCATCACAGTTTCACGAAGGACTCAAACCACAAACTCATCACACTGAAATCCACATGCTAGCTATGATATGGATACAATACAATACAATACAACTTTATTTGTATAGCACATTTAAAAGACCAGTGGTACACCAAAGTGCTTTACAATAAAAACAGGAAAATTAAGACAATAAATAAAAGACTATTAACAAAGTACCACATATGTCATCAGGTTAAGGGCACTAATTATACAACAATAAAAGGGAATATAAGAACAAAGTTACTAAGAACAGATACAGCTAAAAGATAAAGTACATAAATAAGAAATTGAACCAAATATAAAACGGGGACGCTAACTAGATGGAAAAGCTATGTTGAATAAATGAGTTTTTAAACGGGATTTAAAAGATAAAACGATACAACGAGTGTAGAAAAACAGCAAGTTCACTCATTCTTAGATTGTACGTTTCCCAGTTCAGCCTTTGATCCGATGTTCGTTTTATCTAAAAAGAGCCAAGCAGCTAATTTAGTTCTGTGCAGAATTCACAAACACATCCATCATAACGTTTTTAACCTACTTTATTCATCCACATAACACAGCAAACATAAAAAAAGTGCAAGACGTGCACAAAGATTCAGACAAATCAGTCCTCAACTCCAGTTCCTGCTTACAAAGAGCGAAAACAAACCTCCCTCTAAGTTTAATGTATTATTATTACCAACACGCACACAAAAACACCATAATAGCATCATTTTAAAAAAACGTCTCTATAACATACGCACATAATGAGCCAGTGGCTCGTGCACATTTGCTTAACATGCAGCCTCAGTATGAGACACAAATCTATGAGTGGGTTTTGTCAGGAAAGGGCAATCAATGCAAATATTGTGAAGGGAGGAGCAGCTGCAGAGAAGGTGTCTATATACATATATTGAACTTTATGCACTTCAAAATCCAAAAGAAGCTTTGCAAACATAATTTCTTTCTACAAGTTAAAAACAAAAAGGTCAGCATGATGTCATCAGGGGTGAAGTAAACAGTGCTGTGCTGCTGTTTATTTCACAAAAATCCAAATTTGGTCCTTTTTCTTATTTTTAATATTCGTAAACCAAAACGATTCCAGGTTTCAACATTAACCGTCTCCTTCTTCTCGCACGTGTCAGAGAAACATTCAAAAACAAATCAAAGAGTTTATTCATTCTGTGTGACGGGGAAACATTTGCCAGTTGTGTATTTCAGCTTCTCGCACTTGCACAACACAAATTTTCCTATAAACGTACCAGATAATAACAGTGCCGGGCTTTAAATCCATCGTAATGTGCCTGCGCCGTAAAGCTCCCCTCACCTCTTCTCATGCAACTTGTCGAGCGATGCCAAGAAATTATCCCGAGCTACTTAATTCCCTTATTGCATAAGAAATGCCTCCTGTGTTACTGAGGTTTAACAGTCATAAATCACTCTGTGGTCCAGTGCCAGAAAGAATTCATTTCAAGGTCATGCTGCTTAATTTGAAAGCTCCACCATTTCTACCTTTAATCTCTTGGCTCTGCGTGAAGGTGACGTCTCAGCGTGGTCGCTTTTTCTTTCTGCTTTTACACACTAAATCTTTGTTTTTGTTAATGTGCATTGTTTTTTTTCACAAAGTGATTTTATTGCTTTGACTTTAATAAATTCAGATTATGTGTGACCAAGTACCCCGGAGGAAAGTTGTGCACTCATGCAGGGCCATGTAAAGAAGCTTTGTTATAAAAGAAAACGTGTCTTTAATGAGAAGATTTTGTTTGACTGTGCAGTGAAAACGTGCAAAAAAAGCAAAAAAACGGATTTTTACAGGAATGAAATCACTGATAACCTGTTGTTTATGTGTCCACATCTCAGTAAAGGCTTACTTAAAAATATAAAAACTATGATTATGCGCACGGTCAGTCCATTAGGCAACTTTGTCGGTCTTAACTTTTGACATTGACGTAATCGTCCACAGACAGATTTTAAAGCTCTCTAGGATATTGCATTTGGGGTTTAGGGAATATCACAAGCTAGGTAATCTTGATTGGGGATGACAGTCCCTTTACACTGTCAACATCCTATTTTTAACCAGGTCATTGCACATTGTTGCCCTCAGGCAACCCAATCCGATTTTATCTCTTCCCCTCCCCGGACATTTACGATTATTAAAACATGCATTTAGGATTATCAGCCTCCCTCTCAGGTGTCCGCATGCACACTGACGGGAACGCGTTTGATGTTTGTTATTTCTGTTTGCCTTCATCTTTCATCTTTTTAGCTTATCTCGAGGACGGAGCTGATAGAGGCGGTGAAAAATAAAGCTTATGTTTATGCGCTTAAGACTGCAGTTCCTCTAATGGCCACTTGAGGCTTGCTGTGAAAGCAGGTTAGTGGCTTGTAGTCACATGGGTGTGGGTCAAATTGAGAGGTGTGCCTACCTGTAGTTTTCTTCATCCCTGCTCTGTTAAAAGTGGGATTTAGTAGGTTTTTAAACCTAAAATCTGTAAACTAAATATTAAATAAATACGATGTGATTTGTTTCAGTAAGAAAGATTAAATAAGATGTACTTTATCACAAAAGCTCCTCTGGAGCTTCAATTAAATAGGATAGTTCAATAAAATATAATATATGACAACACAGAATATCTAAATAAGATAAGAATAATAAACTTGGCCAGCTGTATGCTGCTGTGTACACTCAAAAAAATAATTCATTGGATGAACGTAATTTTATCTTGCCACTTATATTCCATCTAAAATCATGTTATATTAATCCATCTTGGTTGTGTTGTGTCAACACAATATATGTGTGTAGGTTTAACATAATATTAACATTAGCATTCAATTAATTTGACTTTTGTTCAGTCAACATGTTTGTACCACATTAGTCTAATTAGATTTATTTAAATTCATCTTATATTGTTTAAACACTTTGGCACAGTAAAAGTCAGTCTTGTTACACGCTGTTACGGATTCAAATATTGGGAATGGATACAAGAGGAAAACCAAAATAACAACACTGGTCCGGCCGGGTCAAGTCAAACGATGATTTAATGAACACACGCGTGGGAGATGGACACCATACACAGACAGCATCAGATCTCAAAATGGTGGAGCCTTGATCAAACTCTTATAGCCTCTAGTGGCCCCCACCTAATCATCAGAGCCTAAACATTCTTTCTCACACAGCGCCTAAGCTACGACCTTGGCTCCCTGTTTATCTGCTCCTGATGAAATGGGGCAGTATGCTCTGTTCTCTTCTAATCAGACAAATGAGACGATGACTTTCTGTGAACAGTATTTCTTATAACTCAGCAGTATAATGCATCATAAAACAATATCATTCATTCACAATAAATCAACAGTCTAATGTAATGCAAATCAGTTTACCAAATGTAATAATTATCACCTTCTTCTAGTTCAGGAGCATATTGCAAACTGAAACTACACAATAATTCACAATCTTTAATTAGGGGTCTAACATGGCATAAAATAATATCATAATCCGACAATTCCCCCTGATGAGCTCTTTAGACATAAAGAGCTCACTTACACCCTGCAATCCAGTGTTGCCGGGTTCATTTCTCCTTACTCCTGAGGCCTTTTGTCCCCCTGTTGGGTGAACCATATGTGAGATGACCTCTGTGTTTACGCAGTTCAGATGCAAGAAAAACTTTTATTACAACAACAATAGTAGGTACAGATGATACTCCCATCACTCCCCAGTTCTCCCACAGCTTTATTTCGGTGCTACCTTATACCCTCCAAACGTACTCGGACTAGAACCTCTGTCCGAGGAGCTTTTAACCTTTATTTTATTGCTGTAGGCACCAGTGTCTTCCAGTCGGGTCTCCTCTGCTCTTGTTTCCTTCAACCTCAGGGGTTAGACAACCCTTCAGTCGTTGCACAGATCAGGGGATTATTCTGCCCCGATTTCAAACAATGATCTGTGTATTCTGGGATCACAGCTGTGTTCCCCAGGAAAAGGAACAGAAAGGTGTTCTCCTTATAACCAACAGCCTCTCGAACGTCGTTGGTGTGGTGTTCCTGGATTTCCGTCAACCCCTTCGTGGTTATCGCTGTGTTTATTTGATCCATCCTTTTTAGGTGACTAACTGGAGCCCAAAATGCCATGACACTTGAACCCAGTTGATGTTTCCGCAGTCACCGTAACTGTCTCTGCTGCCAAGGATCCTCGTATATCTGTGACCTCGTCTGGTGTCTGTTCCTTTCTCTGTAAGAGACAGAAAACCAAAACACCTCTCTTCCTAGCTCTAACAATCTAATGTTGCTGTCTACTGATCTTTTGGTGATTCAGAATTGGTTTAGAACATTCAGAATGTCCCAAGGACTTATCCTAATTTAGTGTATGTGTGTGTAAGCGTGTTTGCATTTAGCCCGCTGCACTCAAGGCATTTCTTACACTTTATCAGTCCGGACTATCGCCGAACGAAGCTTATGACCTTCAAAAGACCGAGTGCCAACTCATTATAAGCACATTTGCAAGATATATATAAAAATGATTAAAACCACTCATTCTAATAAAAGACATAAAAAACAAATTAGCCATTTCTAATTCTAACATGTGTCCATTCAATTAAGCTAGAAAATTAAAAAACAAGGTTAGTGAGCTCATATCTTAGAAAGTATCAGACTTTCTCCTATCCAGTGTCGTTGGTCCAATCTTGTTATTCTGTGTTAGGGAATGAAATCAATTTAATTGTCATGTTAGATCTGTTCAACACCTGGCTCCGCCCAGAGCCTGCGTCTTCACAATCGTCTACAAACAAAACCTGTATTATTATGAACTTCACTTCAACATGAACTTGTTGACTACTTTTGACACCTGTAGATAGAAGATTAACATGGGGTTATAACAATCACTGTAATACAAATGTTAATATGTCAATAGCTTCAATAAATGTTCAATGCAATGCTTGTTATATGATTCTGATGTAACAATAATGCTGATGCTAAAATAACAGTAAAACACACCCTTTTTATCCCTTACTGACCACAGCAGGGGCCTCTATGTTTTGATTCAGCCATTAAGCTCACCTGATTCATCACTGAGCCCCACCGGCACTGGCATTTGACAGGGTGGCGCTGCATGTTCTTCCTTTAATGTCACTATTTTCAATCTGTTAATTAGAGTGCTTAAACATGAAGTAGACTACGTCCACTACAAGTCAATACAACTGTGAATGTGGCCAATTATCAATCTATTACCAATCAATAACAAAAAAATAGCTTTTATTTTATGCATGCTTTTAGTCAACCACTCACCCACAGGATCTCCAATCCCAGAAAATTCCTTCTCCTCATTTAATAAGTCTGTCCTCCTTCCATGCCCTGGTAACTGGTCCATCCAGAGCTATATCATTATCAAATATACATACAACAAGCCAAACCACACTTTGGTCACACCAACCCTTTTCCGCCCTGAAGATGTCCAACGCCATCTTAGTCTGGACTGTCAAAGGTGATTTTAACGCTGATTGTTCCGACAATCCATTTATAACATTTCCTGGTCAGATTAGCCAATCCCTGCACACTGGAATAAACATATTCAACATGATCAACATTTTTCCTGCGTGTTATTTCCCCATCTTATTAATTCCAACGCTCCATCCTTATGTGATTTGTTGCATTATGTTTATCTAAAACTCCACAATTTTTCATGTTTGGGGTCAAGTTTTAAGAATTTGACCATACGTGAAATTAATGGTGTTATTGTAACATGGTAGACTAGTGTGCCCGTGTTAATTCAGCTCCATATTATTGTGTGAAGTTGCACTGGGTTGGGAGTGGTTTTTTGTGTGTGTGTCACATTTTTGGTTAGCCAATGGCTGGAATGGGGTTGGACTAATTAGAGGCAGGTGTACTTGATTGCACTGATACACTGGTCTACTTATAGCCCACACTACAAACACTGCTGTGTCATTTTGTCTCTCTGTGCATGTATGTAATGTGATAATCTGATATGTTTGGGATGGATGGGTTTTGCGCTATGAATTTTATACTGAAGGCGTCATTTTGTCTCTCTGTGCAGGCCAGGGCCTATTATATGCCACAGCCTAAAGGCAGCATAGTTGCACAGGTTGGAGTGATCACTGGCTATATGCTTGCAGGGTAGTGGGTCTCCAAGGACAACTTCTACCCCTGTTAAAGGCAACATGTGGAGTGCAACTGGCCGTGTGGCATAGCTGGCTCTGGCCTTGGGACTGTGTGTTTTTATTTGATTCATGAATGGGACACTGGACTGTTTTATCTTTTATCTCTTGATATTTTTTGTCACTAAATTATCTTTTAGAATTTTATTGACTGTCATCGTTTTGCCTACGACTGAGACGGTTGGTCAGACCTAAAATCTTTCTTTGGGTGTGTTACATTATCACCCCCATCGGGGCTTACCTTTCCCACTTCTGATGATATTCCTCCCTATTCTTTGCAAGTACCCGCTTTTGGTGGCGAGAAACTGTTGGTGTGGTCAAGTGGGCGCTGTAAAAATAAAAGCTCAGGACAGAACAGTTATCAGTCATGTACTTCATACAAAATTAGCATATATTGAATTTCATATTGATCCTCTGAGTGTAATGGTACATTTTAATTTTAATTTATCAAAGCTAAACACAATAATTTTTCTTTATTTTGCTCTTGTTCTTGTGCAGCACCACATGCCCCTGTCGGTTCTATCTTACTTTTCTAAATTATTGACTATTTCAATGGAGAACCTAAATGACGTGGACCAAGGTTTGTCATTACATATCTCTATTTTGAATGTGACAAGTCTATCATTCCCCTGTTATTCATACACAGCAAATTCAAAAGTGTTAAATGTTTTGGTGTTAGTAGTCTTAGAGTTAATTTTACTCTAAGTAGAGTCACATTCTTTTAATGTAACTCTGAGGTGTAAAATGATAGTAGTTAAAATCGAGTGTTAAAAATGAGTGTTTCTATTTCAAATCTGGAGGTGTTACAATGGAAACATTAACGCTTGACCTCTTAACTCTGAACTCCTACAGGGGCTATGACACCAATAGAGTAAATTCACAGACTCCGCCCCCAGCACGGCTCCAATCGAAGCTGAAGTGAAGCCGTTTCAAAACATTTTGCTCTACATATTTGAGTTGTTTGCCATGCTTGGTAAGTCATGTTTTCAAAGATTGTTTCAATTATTGTTATTAGCTTTTACTTCTGTGGCTCTTTGGAGTTGAGACAAAGCTGTGTGAAAGGCATTAGCCATGTTGCTCGCTGATAGCATAATATTCTGTTTTAGCTAGCTGAAAGGTATTGTTTGCGGGCAAATACCACAGCCTTGAAAAAAAGCTTGCATGTGAATTTTCAGTCAAATTTCTTGGTCAAATACACTTAAAACAATGTCTAGAATGTGAAATGTTGATATAATGGTGCTACTTGAAGCCTGAAAACGATCTCCCATAAAAACGAGCAAACAGCAGTAGCAGATGTCCCAAGTCCCGACTGAGTTCTACGTTAGCATTTAGATCCCTCCAGAGTTTTGTGCACACGGTTTTAGGTAAAAATGAAAAAGGTTGAGGTTTTACATTTAGTTCAGTATTACCTGTTGTCTGTGTCCTTGTCTTTTGGGAAAATACTTTACACAAGTAATGGCTCAAAAAGGATTCCTTTTTTTTTTTTTTTTTTAACTGTGCTGCAATTGATTTGTGCCATTAATTAGTGTCAACTAATTTTTATTCAATCTCCACATAGGATATGCTTGTGAAGATGGAATATGGGGGAGAGCAGAAGTGCGTTGAAGTTCCACAAAGTGATGAATGAAGGACATGCATATTGTATTTTGTATTTATTAAAATAAGTGATGAGAATGCTGTTATTTGCATTTACCAGCTCACCTATGTCAGACCTTTTGATAAACGAAATTCTAATGAAAGTGAGAACATGTACACTGTTACATCTTTCAGAAAATGTTTTGAAATTGTGTTGCACAGTTCAGAATAAATGTTTTTCAAAAACCATTGCGTCTTTTTAATAAATGTTCATTTCCAAAAGAAATTTCTAGAAGTTCAGAACAGTAAAATTCCCGCTTCTTAGAATTAATTAGAAGATAACTCCTACGTAGCTAAACTAAAATACTCTTTGAGAGTTAATATATAAACTCTTAACACCAAGTGTCAAATTATCAACTCCAGAGAGATTTGGCGTCCAACACTAAATCAGAGTTAACGTACCAACTCTCCAAAAAGAGTCAAATTAACACTCTCTGGTGTGGACCCATATAGACACTTTAAAAGTGTTGAAATCAAATCTGACAGTGTTAATTTGGACATGCTGGATTTGCTGTGTAGGTATCAATAGAGTTTTTTCTTGCTTTTTCTATCAAAATTGATTGACTTTTTACAGTGGCCCGCTATGGTTAATAATAACATGTTCAGTCATGAGTGAAATCAAAGCTTCTCTTCACTTTAGCATTTAACATTCCCAACAACATAATGTGATACATTAATCGAAACACAGCTAATAAAACCCAATTTTCTTAATGGAAACATCAGTAGCTCAAAATTAGCAACCAAAGGGTTAAGTCTGCAGTTCACACTCATGTGAAGCTACAGCCTCCCCCCCTAGTCTCTGTCCTCCTACTCCTGCAAAAACAAAACAAAGCGAGACAAAACATCCACCCTTCTTTTACAAGCTGGGTGAATTGTTTGTAGACATGTACTAATCCTAAAGTCGGTACCGTTTTTGTCTCAGTGTCAAGTCAGTTTAAACATTTAGTCGTCAGTCCATCACAGTCCAGTCACATGCATACATTCACACACATTCATACCAGATATTGCTGATAATGGAGTCTCACGCGCAACCTAATCAAGCCTCCATCACCAGCAAGATGACGTCATCATTTTAAAGGAAAACAGTTCCTTGTTTTTTGACTGGATTGACTCGCTGCAATCCTTTTAGGCTCAGGACTTCTCATGTGATCAATGTCCCATATAAGTGAATTTCTCCAGAGCCCATTATAATTATGGAGAAAAATACTTTGCAACTGTTTCTAGTAATCATGTTTTATAGCGCTTTAAAGTTCAATCTCTCAGGCCTGGATTAAAGAGCTGATTTGTTAAATCAGGAACTCACAAAATACCAAAATATCACCACCGGTGGATCACTCCTCTCAGATGTTCTTATTTCAGTGCACTGTAACAAAAGCAAAGACAAACGTAACCAATAAAATACTCATATAATAACAAATACTGGGGCCCGTTGGAAACATGTCCAAGCATAAAACCATCTTTCTCTCTCTTAGAGAGAGAAAACAATCCAAACCTCACTGATAAAATCAACCCAGTGTTAAGCAAAACCCAAAATCAACCAAAACTTCACCAGAAAGTTTTTCTCCGTCCCGGGACAATATTGTGTAAGCATACAGGTACCGTAACTTCTTTTTGCACTGACAAAAACATGTTGGACTTATTTCAGTCAATAGTGGACACTAGTTGCACACAAATGTTTTGCTTTGGTAGAAACTGAGTTAAATCAACACAACCTTTTCATATTCAGTAAACCTGTGCATTTTGAGTTCATATTACATGATTAAGACATGTTCAGATGGAGTAAGTTAAGCTCCTGGAATATTTTAATCCTTCACAATTCTGTCATTTTATTTCAACACTATTCAATAACTTTTATCCAAATTCTACTCGGTCCCTTAAATACTACATGTTGTCTTCATATTGCCTACGGTTCAACAAAGTCTAAATTCTGGTTACCATAAAAATTGAATGGGTCTACAACAACTACCATCCTCCTATCTTTATCCTAATTGCACGAGGGCTGGGAAATAACTCTAAAGTGATAGGTTACGAGGCAGGGTGCACCCCGAACAGGTCACCAGTCTATCACCTAGAAACAAACAACCATTTACACTTACATTCACGGATAATTTAGAATCATCAATTAACCTAGCTCTAACAGCTGCATGACTTTTCACTGTGGCAGGAAACCAGAATACCCAGAGAGAAACCACTGCAAACTAACCAGACTGTGGACCTGCACCCAGGACCTTCTTACTGTGGAGCAACAGCACTCACCAGCATGCCAACAATGTAGGAAATACAGGGAAGCTATGATTTCCTGTTGAATTTTGTACAGATCTTTAAAGCCTGAGGCAATTGTGTTAAATACATGTGGGATGCTTACATAAATCCAAGGGCTGGCCCCCTTTTCTTCTTTTTATTTTATATTTTATTATTGTTATTATTTTTATTTTTATTATTATTTTTTTAGTGTGTCCCTCCTTCAATTAAATCTCAATCACAAAAATGTGGTGCTCCGAAATAAGGCTCACACCGTTAATTCATCATTTTCACTCTGTACCACTGCTCCTTATCAGGCTGTGTGAAGCACAGTAAACAATTCAGTTGAGGCCTTGAGCCATAAACAGACATCACTCACAGACATTGTTTTCATAACCAAACTGCTCTAGACCCTGTCCCCTAAATCTACACAAATGCCCTCTGGGTGTCATGAAATGCATTTAACCAATTAACAATCAATGGCTTCTTGTTGTTGTAACAAATTCTGTATTTGGACGTTTGTGTGCAGCATTTTGCGTATCAGCATAGCATTTGTTAGTAAAGCATTCTTCATTGCATCAGCGTGTGTGTATCACTCTTCATTGCACAAACATGTGTATGTGTGTGTGGATCACTTCTCCGTGAATTGAATCAGCATTTTGATTTGTGTGCGTGCGTGTGTGTCATTTCTCAGTCAATCAACAAGTGCATATGTGTTCATATGTGTGTTTCTCTTGATTCTGAGTCAGTGTATGTAGATGTGTGTGTTTGTGTGTGTGTGTGTTTGTGTTCATCACTTTCCTGTTCTGGTGTTCTGGGTAAACCATAGCCTGAAGCGTGCTCTGGGGTCCTGCTCTCCCCCTTTTCAGTCCGTTTGGGTCCATTGGTGCTGCTGCCCAAAGTTCTCTCCATACTGGTTCTGGCCCCAATTGAGGCAGTCCTTTTCTCCAGTGTCCTGCATCTTCTCCTTGTCCAGCTCCTCCTTAACTTGACCCTTTTTGCTTCTGTAGGTCTTTCAGGGTTTGCTCCTGGTGTTGGAGCTTCTCGTCAGGTTTGGCAACCTCCTGCTCCAGCAAGCTCCGGCCTGATTTTAAGTCCTGTATCTGGGACTCTAAGCCTGACTGATGGGTTCGATTAGCAGCCAGCTCCTCCTGAGCCACGCTCAGTTTCTGCTCTGATGTCTTGAGCTCTCACTGAGGGCAGAAACCTCAGAGTCTTTTCCGTACACGTCAGATTGAAGTTTTTGATGTTTTCCTTGCTTTGCTCCACGGCCTTCTGCAGCTCTGCTGTTCGGCTCTTCTCAGAGGTCAACTCCTGACCGAGCCCCGACACCTGTGCCTTCAGCTTATGTTCTTCTGCTGCTTTTGTCCAATCTGAGGTGCCTTCTGACCTCAGTTACTCCTCGTGTCTCTGGCACGCCCTTTTTGCTGCCCGATCATCCGTGTTGGTCCGTCACTGTCCTGCACAGTTTTAATGCAGAGTTGTTAAGGTCAGCATTTTTTGCTCGGCCTCACTTTTCATCCGGGCTTAATAGGCGTCTCGTCACAGCTCTGTCAGCTGAAGCTGTCTGGAAATCTCCCCCGTGTAGTGAAACGGGCCTTGGATTTAACGTTCTCCGTCTCCGCTGCATGAGATCTCTTTCCTGCAGCACTGTTGACATTCTCAGGCTGTTGTTGTGGGTCCAGCTGCTGTAGCATTTGGTCAGGGTCACATCAAAGATGGTAGAAGGGAGAGCAAAGATGGTAGAGGGGAGAGCAGGAGTCCAGGTCAGCCTCGGCTTTCCGGGCCGACAAAGCAGCCTGTATTAAGCATAAAGAGAAAAAACAAAAACAAAACAAAAACAGACGAACAGGAAAATGATGTTGTTTGAAAATAATGTTGTTTTGGCTGTGTTATTCAGAGAGGGGCCAGGCTCTGTGTCAGCCTTCTCCCCCCCTTTTTTTTGTTTTTTCTCACTATATAATCAACTCATAACCCACCAAGTTGACAGGACAACACAGGTACACGTTAAAATTCTCAAGATCATGTTTAATAATTCAAAAAAGGAATTTTATTTCATTCAGTAATCACTTATATTAATCAATCAGAAAAAAAAAAAAAACATGTCACAATTCGACTCTTTTAACCACTAAATTTGTTGTTTCATCACTTATTTATCATACCAGTGTCTGTCATTTTGAAGTCAAGTTGTTATCCTGCAACCCAGAGAGTTTATTGTTAGTAGTGGATAGACTTTATCATTTAACATCAGGTGTATGTTAAGTTTCGCTGCTTTAACCTTGCTGGAAAATCTTCACGTGTTCATGAATGTAAGCTGTTTCTTCATTGCGTGTGTGTGCGTTTGTGGGTGGGATATTTTAACTTTTTTCTCAAACAAGGCATTTCTCTAATTGTGTATGTTTTTAATTTTGTTTCCCAAATTTTGATTTCCCACCTTAAATAACAGCATTCCATGTCTTCAGCCAGGAATTAGAGCTTGCTTGTGAGATTCAGGGACACATGGTGCCAAAAACAATTCAGTGAAAAACTTGCCTGAAAATTTCCAGTGATGGTAGCCGATAACTGGAGGAGAAGATGTCCTTTAAGCTTCTTTTTCAGGTGGGGACAAAGTGATAGGTCAAGCTGTAAAATTTTGAGCCAGAGCTTGGCATGTGTGTCGTCCCAATTTTATTAATCTATCCTTTTGCTGCTGTACTCAGGTCTCCTGGTTGAGAGAAATCCACCTGTATTAAGAGACTAAAACATTCATTTACTGTTTTTCTTAAAACATCCATTTGGTTCATCTGCCTAGATTTTACTCTCTCTCTTGGTGCATAGTTCACACAGTCAGGCAGTTGCCTTTTATGGGCATGCAGATTTCCGGTCAATTACCCCCAGCAGCTGCGAAGCCGTCTCTCCTATATCAAAACTCAGTCAAACATTAAACCTTCACCGTAGTCATTCAAAACTTTATTTATAATATTATAATCAGCAAAATCAGCGTTTTAATTACAGGCATGTATCATTATTTGCAAATTATACTTATAAAACTCAATAACACGCTAAACAGGAAGTCCTCTGTGGGCTTCACAGCAGCCACCTCATTTGCATGTTCACACACTATCTAAAAATAGCTCGCAGCGCTGCAGCGCGCTGTCGTCACACACAGCCTCGTTTCACACTCAACTCTATATTATATTACAAAGACGTCTTATATTTACAATCACTCTCAGGCCTGAAAGTTTTAGCGCCTACACAATTTTGACAAATTTAAGATAACGGGTCCAACCGAAGAAAGTCCAACTTTTTTGTAATCAATTAACCAGTATCAGACTTTAACTGTATCTGGCCTCATCTCTAAAATCCCTAAGTCAATTTACAGTGCCCAAAAAAGCGCAGATAAGGAGACTCTAACTCCTAGCTTGTTCCAGGATGCCCTGTACCCCACAGTCAAGCCAACTGAACTAACCCTGTTCGCCGACAGGTCAAGGTCGCGCGTCCGCGGCCAGGAGGGAGCGTAACCTCCGGGCTATGCGCCTCTTAGTGGACTCTAACCACCGTTCTAACAAAATTTATAATACTTTTAAACAACAGACAACACCCAAAAACAAGAGTATGACTGAGGCAGATGCAACGTTATTGACAATGGAGACTCTAACTCGCAACATGACCAACACAGATGCAATCTTTAGACCAATGGAGACTCTAACTCCCAAACTGACCAATTCCCTATCCATCTACCTGAGACTCTAACTCAGTATTTTTACCTTTACCTGAGACTCTAACTCAGTATTTTTACCTTTAAGCTTATTTCAAGTTTCAAAACTCATGAGATTTTTCATCACAATCAAAACAGACACTCACCGGCAACTTTTACTGAATAGACATTTAATTTCATCGTCCAATTCAGCACACTTCGGATCAAATCAACAGGCCTGTGCCTACCTCTTTTTTAAAGGCGCCTGTCCACTCAGTTCGATTGCCGGATAATGTCTGCCCGTCTGACCACCTCGGACCGTCCAAGCCTCCAAAACTTCCATCCCAATACCACAGGACGAGCCCCCAAAACTGTTACGGATTCAAATATTGGGAATGGATACAAGAGGAAAACCAAAATAACAACACTGGTCCGGCCGGGTCAAGTCAAACGATGATTTAATGAACACACGCGTGGGAGATGGACACCATACACAGACAGCATCAGATCTCAAAATGGTGGAGCCTTGATCAAACTCTTATAGCCTCTAGTGGCCCCCACCTAATCATCAGAGCCTAAACATTCTTTCTCACACAGCGCCTAAGCTACGACCTTGGCTCCCTGTTTATCTGCTCCTGATGAAATGGGGCAGTATGCTCTGTTCTCTTCTAATCAGACAAATGAGACGATGACTTTCTGTGAACAGTATTTCTTATAACTCAGCAGTATAATGCATCATAAAACAATATCATTCATTCACAATAAATCAACAGTCTAATGTAATGCAAATCAGTTTACCAAATGTAATAATTATCACCTTCTTCTAGTTCAGGAGCATATTGCAAACTGAAACTACACAATAATTCACAATCTTTAATTAGGGGTCTAACATGGCATAAAATAATATCATAATCCGACAACGCACAAGATCCAAACTTGTAATTTGAACGAAATAATTCCATGTTTCTATGGTGAACGTAATGAAATCATGTAGCATCTGCATGAAATCCAGCAACTTAATTTGTTCTTGTTGAGATGACAGGATACAATCTAGTAAGTTGCTGGATTTCATGCAGATGCTACATGATTTAATTACGTGAAGTCCATTTGGGAACTTATCATCATTATTAGTCTGAAACGAAGGAGACCTCCATGTCCAATGAGCATGCAGCGTCCAATAAAAGTGTTTGCCTCTGGGCTTTGTGACGGGAGCTCACCAACCAAAGAACGATGCCACGGGGGCTACGTCCATCTTTTATGCCGTTAATGATTTCCGTTAATGTCTGCCTTTGGGTGTCTACTAGTCCTCCTTCACCTTTGATCACCTGACTGGATGTTTTTGGCATCGATGCCTTTTCAAGCATTTTAAATTGAATTATCTGACAAATTGTATGTCTTAGATATTGTTCTGAGTTCTTTTGTGACCTCCTGGGTGAGTCATCAGTGGACTCCTGGAGTAATTTAGTAATCCGCCACTCTTGGGAATATTCATTGCTGTTCCAGGTTTTCTCTGTTTGTGGATAATGGCTCTCACCATGGAGTCTCAAAGCCTTAGAGATGGCTTTGTAACTAGGGCTCAATTAATCGAATTTTAATCACGATTACGATCTGGGCTTTCAACGATCATTAAAAATGACTGAGCCGATTATTAGCCCCTCCCTCGTGCTTTACTCTCGCGCTGCTCCGTGTAGCAAATCGAGCGCACCTCTCTGCATTTCGAACACGTGTCACAACAATGAAGAGCAGCGGTCTCCAACCTTTTTTGCGCCACGGACCGGTTTATGCCCGACAATATTTTCATGGACCGGCCTTTAAGGTGTCGCGGATAAATAACAAAAAAACAACAAAATAAAACTAGTACCGGTACAGAAAAAAAGAAGATTTATTCATAACACACGTGAAAAGACCCAGGAAAACCAAGTAAACGATAACAAAATAACGCTGAAAACCGATAAAAACCCTGAAAACTATACATTTCACACCTGAGCCTCAACTCTCGCGGCCCGGTACCAAACGACTCACGGACCGGTACCGGTCCGAGGCCCGGGGGTTGGGGACCGCTGATTAAGAGGACCCGAGGGAAGCTCGGAAAGCTAAGCAGAAGTTATTTGGAGAGGAGAGTGACTGCTGTTGGTTGAAAAGAGAGGTAAAAAAAAACTTCAGTGGTGTGGAAACATTATGGGTTCGCGGAGTCAGACGTGGATCAAGTGACACAGTGTGTAAACTTTGCTACAGTGTCGTAGCTGCACCACAGAGCAACACTGCAAAGTTCACTAAACATAGATGTTTACATTTTTCATTTATTTCTTATATTGCAAACATTTGCACTGTTATCAGTATTTGCACTATTTTATATTATTTTTTGACAATCTTTAAAGTCATTATTCAACACATTGTTATTGTTAAATAAATATCGTCAAATAATCGAGATCTCAATTTCAGTGAAAATAATCGTGATGATCATTTTTGCCATAATCGACCAGCCCTAGTTGTAACTCTTTCCAGACTGACAGATGTCAGCGACAAGGTTATTATCGTTAACGAAAACTAACGAAATAACGAAAACTAGAAGTGAAAAAACATTTTCGTTAACGGAAATAAAAATAAAAACAAAAAAGGAAAACTAACTAAAACTGGAATGAGTGTTCACAAAACTAACTAAAATTAACTGAATTTATAGCAAAAATGTGTTTAGTTTTCATTGATGTGTGCGTGTCATACAATAGTCAAGGGTGAAAATGAAGTTTAGTTTACAGATTTTTTTCTTGCTGTGTCTCATTATGCCAGCAGGTGGCAGCACGTTAGTCGAGTCGTCTGTGTTGCTGCTCCGTCCACGCGCAGAATCATGTCAGGAAAAGTCGGGAGCCAGAGTCCAATTTGGGATTACTTTGAATATGACTGTGTTTTGGATAAAGCAAGTGTCTTGTAGTGGAAACAGACAAATTATGAGGGACATATCTAAAGGGAAAAAATCCCACAAACCTTAAAGTGCACTTGAAAAGCTCACACAAGAAGGCTAACCTAGCTTAGCTTGAGAAGGTAAGGGAGCACACTCAACCCTCATCCCCAGAAAACAGAAGCTAACCCCAGGCAAGGCAGCGTGATGCATCCCGAGACAACAGGACGGGGATATCTACACAACTGTGTGAGTCAATTGCCTTCAAAAAGTTTATCAATTCACTTGAACCAAAATTACGAACACCCGGTGCTGCGAGAGTTAATAGTCTCATTGGGGCCAAGATATACATTTTATAGTTGCCTGGTATCAATGGTTGTTCATCTGCCTTTATTTATTTATTTAAAGAACCCATAGGTGGGAATGTGAGTTGTCTGTCTCTGCGTGTTAGCCCTGCGACAGACAGGCGACCTGTGCAGGGTGCAGTATGGTAGCTGGAATAGCAACATACCCAAGGATGAGCAGAATGACTGATATGATGAAACTGGGATTTTGTTACACTTAATTATTGCAAACACGACTAAAACTATAACTGAAACTAATCAAAACTAAACTGAAACTAAGGATTTTCAAAAAAATAAAAACTAAACTAAACTAGCAAACAATTGGTAAAAACTCATTAAAACTGATATAAAATTGAAAATCTGAAGTCAAAACTAAATAAAAATAAAAACTAATGAAAATTGCAAAACTATTAAAACCCTGGTCAGCGATCTGCTGCTTTTTGAGAACTTTTCACTTCGTCAGAGAGGTTCAATTTAAGCGATTTCTTGATCCAACATTTGTAGCAGTTATAAAGTCTGCATGTAATAACTGAAATTAAACTCACAGTTAATTTCATGATAACATGGTGGCGATTAGTTTGTCACATAAGGCCAGGTAATAAAAGGCCTTAATGAATGAAATGATCATTTAAACTTGTTATCTTTGTCTGACATTTAGATTTGTGTGATGACCTGAAATCTAAAAGTGTGACAAATATGCAAAAAACTGAGAAATCAGGAAAGAGGCGAGTGCTTTTTCACTGTAGTGTACGTGTGATGTGTGATCTTAGAGGAAAGAAGAAAAGTTCCATTGTTTATGGATGCTGACAGCTTTCTGACGTTCAGTCTGAACAACAAAAAGTCCACTGTCACTGAAAAAGGTGTCCAATGACCCTCGGAAGCGACCCGCTCCGAGATCGGGGTCAGACCTGTCCATAAAAGTCTGGAAAATGTTTTGAAATGGGAGAAGTGACACGCGCATACGTGACTTCACTGCCAATTACCGCCCGACGGAAAGTCTGACCTGAAGATCGAGCTGCGGTCCCTAACAGCGCCCTAACGTGATTACGTGGCAGGCGGCATATCTAACGTCATTTCAACCGTGATAATCATCAAATTAACTGAACCACACGCGTGCGTTTCAACATTTGATTCACACACTCGCAGCTCCCCTGCAGGTAGCCCCGCATGTCAAACACCCACTCTAAAAAGAGTCTCCCTTCAACTTGAAACGGCCTCGTTTGAGGTCTCTCAGTTCCACGATGTCCCACTTGACGGATTTCATTTCCGTCATCTTTAGAGATAATAAATGTGAAATGACAAATGTGAAATTTGTTCCAGATTTACCGTGTCCTGTGCTGTGACACGGCGGGCCTGAGTGGAAAAATGTAATTTTACTCATCATTTGTCAGTGCCTCCATATCAACACCCCCTCCACACGCACGCACACACACACACACACACACACACACACACACACACACACACACACACCAGTCACTTTGTATTATCCGGCAATGTGGAGAAATCATTATTTGGGACTTGCTTTTGATTTTTACCCTCAAGTGACCGAGACTGAGTGACAGTCTTTGTGCTTCTCATTTCTGGATTGTTTCCTTCATCTGTGACAGATACTCTAAATTAATCTGATGCACTTATTTTGTTTCTGTTTTACTTCCATCCATCCAGTTACATCCACTTCAGGATTATGGGGGTCTGGGGCCTTACCCCAGCAGTCATAGAGCAGAGGGATTCAAACCCAGCATCATCATGCTGTGAGGCAGCAGTGCTACCCACTACACCACCACGCTGCCCTTATTTCCCCTTTGTTTGTGTCCCTGAACACTTTTATTTATCTCACACTGACTTGTGTCTGTGCAAAATCAACACGTTCCCCCTTTAAAGGGGTGAAAACGTCTGAATTTGGATTCTGGCATCAGTTTGATGCTCACTCCAAGTCTTGCACATCGAACATGTTTACACTTCATTGTTGTTATTTTTTAACATGCTTTTGTGTATTTTGTGTTCTCTCTGGGTACCCAAAAACACACAGCATCATCAAGCACCACAGCCACCCAGCACACCAGCTGTTCTCCTTGTTACCATCTGGCAGACGTTACAGGAGTCTGTCTGCTCCGACTACAAGACTTAAAAACAGTTTTTACCACCAAGCCGTACGACGCCTCAAGCACAATATTTAAACACACACAGGATTCAGACGCTGTCCTACAGTTTCACAGATACATACTGCACTCTGCACTGGTCACGTCATTTTTATTAGTATTTAAATAGAAATAAAAACCCTTACTCTGTGCAGTCCTGCCCTAACTGACACTCAAACTGTGCTGTTCAGTTTGTACTCCTGCTCACTCCTGACACTTTATCTCATTTAAGATTTCTTTTTCTGTTTATACAAGTGTGCATATATATTTATATATAGTCTGTTAACATTTTGTACTATATTTGTTGCTGTGTTTTATAAATATTGTGTTTTTTTACTGTACTATACTGCTGAGTGACTGTCTTCTGCTCGTCAAATGAACTGAAACTGCTTCTAAAGTGTTAGCCCTGCAATTGGTTGGTGTCCTGTCCAGGGTGGACCCCACCTTTTGCCCTACGACAGCTGGGACAGTCTTCAGCCCCGCAGCAGTTAAGAAATTGGACGGATGGATTAATAAATGTCATTAAAACCAGCTTTCATGTGTTCATATGCCATCTTGTCCTGGCTGATGAGTTTGGACACCATATATCTGCTGCAGACACAAAACATGCTTCTTGTTTAACTACTTTACTTTCAGAGTCGTGCTTTTGCAAAAAAAAAAGCGTGACAGCTGGTGTCCTTGAACACAAACAAACATTTTTTCATAACTGTCTCACATTTTCTTCTGTGAGACTCAGCTGTGCAGCGTGCTCGTGTCATTTCAACATCGAAATATAGACGAGCCGAACCTCTGACAGTCATTACAGTCGGGCTCTCTGTGTGGGCTCTCGCTCATTAGTTAGTCTGGAGTGGTTGAGTCGAAGGCAGCTTCTCAATCTGCCTTTATTGGCCTGAGCTGAAGAACTTCTGAATAAAAAGTGAAACATGTTCAAGAACCTAAAAGTTTCAAGGCCTTTAAAGTGAGCGGATCCTGAAGTGAGACCCAAAAGAGAGAGATTTCCTTTCAAATGGCTTTATTGTACAGACAAAAACAGAGTAAATGATGAACAGGGAGGGTGCAGGAACAGAGCCTCAACATGGGAGGATAACTCTGAGAGAGAAGGAAGGAGAGTCAGTCCTGACAGAATCGGACGCTGAGCTGTTCATGAGATGTTTCAGGACGTGATAGTGAGACTTGGTCAGGATGTTTATTTGGGAAGAGTGAGCCAAATGTGAGAGACCGGGACTCCACCTGCAGATGGAGCTCAGATGAATCCAGCTCGAGAGATTTAGAGAGATGTTAAAGCACAACAGATGACCAGTGCAGGACCATGACAGACAGAAGTCTGGCTGCTGTTGACTCAACCATCTTAGTCCGTAATCAGCGCCTCTCTTCTGTTTCTAAATCCAAACATCTCGTTGTGGATGTGTAATTGTTCGTGTCCAGGAGCAGCTGGATTAAAGCAGGAGGCAGAGATGATTCAGCAACACGAAAACCTGTAAACTTAAACAGATCAAACTTTATTCTCTTTATTTAAAGCGTTTCAGGGCTTAAAGTTTGCATAATGATCTCAGACTGCTGTCACCTGCACCTTCGCGCTCCTTTGGCCTGAACACCTTGGGGAGCAGATGGGTCGCTCATTAAATTCTTCAGTTTTTCTTACGCATCACTTCAGAGATAATTGTCTAAATTATTATTTACTCAGCTTGTCATATAATGCAGATTTTTATTCCCACCACAAAGAAAAAACAACCACTTAAATATCCTCGACCTCCGTGTGTGTGTGTGCAATTCTTGAGTATTTATGACTATATCCACTTTGACCTTTGATCTATTTTAATCTGAAATCGTTTTGAGTGAAAAGTATGATCCTCATTATGTATTTTTTTATTTATTTTTTATCTCTGACCCATTTAATTTGACATGTGTGTGAATAGTATCATTATTATTTACTCCATAATCCTCAATTTTGCAAACATTAGACCAAAGCAAAGCTATTTTATTTTGTATATTATTAATAGTCACTTTATTTTAGGGCACATGGATGCTTCGTATATTTTAGAAATGCCATAACACATAGATTGTTGACATGTCTGTGCTGACATTGCATCAGGAGTTCTCCACATGCAGCTCGTTTGACTGTGCGAGCAGTGGGAGACGGCGAGCACCTGCACCCTTCAGTGCCTTTCTCGTGACTGTAGGATGGGCTAATTGGCTTGGGATACACAAGTCCGCAGGGCTCTGCGGGACACATATCAAAGACGGATTCACATAGGAGACAGGAAACAGGGAAGCAACTGGAAAGTACTTTATTTTCCGAATATCTGCCAGAGTAGAACAGGCTGTGGAATTCGCTGATTGGCTAACCGTGGTAGACCCTTCTCAATAAACTGAGAAGCTCCCTAGAGCCCAGCTGCTGCTGCTGCTGCTGCTGCTGCTGGCCCGTCTTCCACTGTGTTCGAATCTGCTCGTTACAACTTACCCCCCGGGGAGTGCTTTGTGTCTATTTTTTCTGCATGAATCTGTATTTCAAAAAGTGATTTTCCAGTTTCCATTTTAAAGTTTTAAATAGTATTAAAACTGTAATTCAGGAGTACAGTTCTGTCCTCAGCTCCAGCGTCTGAAACAAGGTTATTATCGTTAACGAAAACTAACGAAATAACGAAAACTAGAAGTGAAAAAACATTTTCGTTAACGGAAATAAAAATAAAAACAAAAAAAGGAAAACTAACTAAAACTGGAATGAGTGTTCACAAAACTAACTAAAATTAACTGAATTTATAGCAAAAATGTGTTTAGTTTTCATTGATGTGTGCGTGTCATACAATAGCCAAGGGTGAAAATGAAGTTTAGTTTCCAGATTTTTTTCTTGCTGTGTCTCATTATGCCAGCAGGTGGCAGTACGTTAGTCGAGTCGTCTGTGTCGCTGCTCCGTCCACGCGCAGAATCATGTCAGGAAAAGTCGGAAGAAAGCGCCAGAGTCCAATTTGGGATTACTTTGAATATGACTGTGTTTTGGATAAAGCAAGTGTCTTGTAGTGGAAACAGACAAATTATGAGGGACATTTCTAAAGGGAAAAAATCCCACAAACCTTAAAGTGCACTTGAAAAGCTCACACAAGAAGGCTAACCTAGCTTACCTTGAGAAGGTCAGGGAGCACACTCAACCCTCATCCCCAGAAAACAGAAGCTAACCCCAGGCAAGGCAGCGTGATGCATCCCGAGACAACAGGACGGGGATATCTACACAACTGTGTGAGTCAATTACCTTCAAAAAGTTTATCAATTCACTTGAACCAAAATTACGAACACCCGGTGCTGCGAGAGTTAATCGTCTCATTGGGGCCAAGATATACATTTTATAGTTGCCTGGTATCAATGGTTGTTCATCTGCCTTTATTTATTTATTTAAAGAACCCATAGGTGGGAATGTGAGTTGTCTGTCTCTGCGTGTTAGCCCTGCGACAGACAGGCGACCTGTCCAGGGATGAGCAGAATGACTGATATGATGAAACTGGGATTTTGTTACACTTAATTATTGCAAACACAACTAAAACTATAACTGAAACTAATCAAAACTAAACTGAAACTAAGGATTTTCAAAAAAATAAAAACTAAACTAAACTAGCAAACAACTGGTAAAAACTAATTAAAACTGATATAAAATTGAAAATCTGAAGTCAAAACTAAATAAAAATAAAAACTAATGAAAATTGCAAAACTATTAAAACCCTGGTCTGAAACGACAGGATGGACGTGAAGCGTACGTCATTTGCGGCTAAATCGCGGGTCTCAATTTAAAGAATAATAACAGTGCTTAGGCAGAAGGGTGGTAGACTGTTCCCACAGCAAACGTGTGAAAAATCACAGCTTGTGAGACTTTCTCTAATGATATCTCTCCCTATTAGTCTCAAAGCAGAAAAAGGTCACACTGCCACTACGAATCGAGCACAAATTCCCATCCAGGGACAGGAGGCCAAAAAGGAAAAGGCAAAAAAAAATGTGATAAATCAAACAGAGTCTCCTCATCTGGTTTTTCTTCTTCTCTTGCTCTCTTTACAGATAATGTTTATAGGCGATGTCTTGCAAATGGGACATGGGCATTGAAGGGGAACTACTCCATGTGTAAGGCCATCCTTCACGAGGAGGTAAGAGTCAGCTGTCTGCACGTGTTTTGATTAATGTGGC
The DNA here is from genome assembly GCF_056152115.1 of Neolamprologus brichardi. Taxonomy (NCBI): domain Eukaryota; kingdom Metazoa; phylum Chordata; class Actinopteri; order Cichliformes; family Cichlidae; genus Neolamprologus; species Neolamprologus brichardi. Next base: position 23,922,222 of record NC_142111.1, on the reverse strand, counting down.
CTTTAGGGAGGATCCTAAAAGTGTGGAGCCTACTGCATGGTAATCGGAAGCAGACAAAGGCAAGGTTAGTGGTGGAAGACGCCGCTTTGCTCGAGGCTTAGTGGAATATTTATAGTAAATATGACTTCGGGGTTTGTTTGCCTGCAGACAAAAGAAACATCACTGAAAATACGGCACATTGCCTCAGAGCATCTCTTTAAGGAATCTACTTGTTTTGATTTTTGCACTGCAGCGTGCCTTTAATGTCACCTTGCCCCGAGTTATTGAGGTGTCGCTGGTTTCAAATGTAGGTGGAAGCTTTAAATCAGCTTATCGACCTGCAGCTTTTTCTCTCCTGAAACACGGGTTTCATTTAAAAGAAAAGAAAACTCCCTCAAAAGAAAAGAAAACAGTGATTTTTCTAAACAGCATTGTCCTCCGGTGATGTGAGCGACTCGTGAAAGCCGAGAAGAAAACAGCCAGTCAGCACGCTGCTGTTATGGTCCTGCTGTGCTCTACATTTTTACCCATTCACGTTTTTTTCTTCCACTTTTTCTACTCATGTTTTTTGTTCGTATTCGATGCGTCCTTGTGCAGTGTTTCGAGTGTTGCAAGTGCTCTTTTTTCCCCCTAAGGACTGAATGGTCCTGATAAAAATGCAGAACATGCTTAAACAAATCGAGCAGGAACAAATACACGTTTCAAGTATCATTTCAGGGGGTCAAGTACTGCACTAGACCCCCTGAAATTACAGATACACACGAGGCAGACAAACGCACACTAGGTGACCACTGGCATTGTTGCTTTAAAACACCACCTGGAGCAAAGGTAGATGGTAAGATTCAGCTTTTAGTTCCAAAGTCAACAGAAGGTTGTGTTTGTTCGTTTGTGGGTTTCGCTGCTGTTTGGCTTCACCTGCTTTTATTCACTTCACATACTTCACTTTATTTCCACCATACTGAGCTAAAGATGGATGCATCCACTGTGACGGTAACTTGATTTATCAGCCTTTGTCCTATTAAGCGATCAAGTCCATGAAGTAAATCAGGGAAGCATTACTGAAGTCATATAGCGAGGGAGCAGAGGATCGTTTTCCCACAGAAATCATTCTGCAGCCACATCAATGTTCCCCTGGTGGCCATTAAAAAGAAGGCACTTATTCATTAGCTTCACTTTTCAGACCTGAAAGGAAAATCCGCTTTCCATGCGAAAATCTAACACCCAGTCCGTTTAAATGTGATGGAGGGGATCGCAAACAAGCATTTATAATGTCTTATTGACTTTATTTGCATAATTGCGTGAGTCCTCTTCTGTTTCAGTGCACCATGAAAGTGGCTACTGCATTTATGCGCGTGCTCCTCTGTCTTCTAGAATAGAATAGAATTTAACTATATTGTCATTGCACATGCACAGGTACAGGGCAACGAAATGCAGTTTGCATCCATCCAGAAGTGCTTTAGTGATATAGATATATTACAATATATATTAGCAATAATATAGATATGTAAGTATGTTACAGAAATGGGTCTATTATGGTATGTTATAATGTACACGGTATGAAGTATGTTATGAATATTCTATAACTATAAGTATGTACAGGCTGTAGTGAGTACAGGCTATGAACAGGATATAAATATGAAAAACTATACAGAAATATGAGATATACATCTGTGAAGGTTCTCAGTCATCCAGGTCATCGTAGTCAAAGGAGCTTGCAAAGAAAAGCGTCTGGACTTCTTTAAGTTACTTGAAGACGTTTCACCTCTCATCCGAGGGGAAAAAGAAGGAACACACACATGTAAAGGAAGCACTCAAAACGTGCGGCTATCCTAAATGGGCGTTCTTAAAGTCAGCAAAGAGGCACAGAAAAGAAGATCAGACACCAGCGAGGGAGGATAAGAAGGACAGACGCAACAACATTGTCATCCCCTATGTAGCCGGTGTATCAGAGAAACTCAGGAGGGTTTTCTCCAAGCATGACATCCCGGTGTACTTCAGACCCAGCAACATACTCAGACAAAAGCTGGTTCACCCGAAAGACAAAACGCCAAAACACAGACTTAACAATGTGGTGTATGCTGTACAGTGCAGCGAGGAATGCCCAGACCTCTACATTGGAGAGACCAAACAGCCACTTCACAAGCGCATGGCACAACACAGAAGAGCCACCTCCACAGGACAAGACTCAGCTGTTCATCTGCATCTTAAGGTCAAAGGTCACTCTTTCGAGGATGCCAATGTTCACATTTTGGACAGAGAGGACAGATGGTTTGAAAGAGGAGTGAAAGAAGCGTCTATGTCCACTGTGAGCGACCATCTTTGAACAGAGGCGGTGGTTTACGACACCAACTCTCTGCCATCTATAATCCAGTTTTGAGATCCCTTCCCAGACGCCTTAACGCCCACTCACACCCTGGGCCATCTGACCTCAGGAAATCACATGATAAGGTGGGGCCAGGTTTCACAAAGAGCTCACCTGAAACTCTGGCTGATTGTGACCCACACCCAGTTTCACACCTTGGCTCAGGCGATTAGAGGATCATCAGGGGGTCCTTTTGTCCCTCTGTGGGGGGAAACTCCCACTAGGTTTAAATCTGGGACTCTCCATCATTTGACCTTAGAACTGAAGAAGCTTCTTGGATGAAGGTGAAACATCTTCAAGCAACTTAAAGAAGTCCAGACGCTTTTCTTTGCAAGCTCCTTTGACTATGAGATATACAGTTATACAGAAATGTGAACTATGCAAGTTATAAACAGTTGTAGGATAAAAAATTATCGTATGTACAGAATGATTATTTACACAGAACTATACAGTAGTGCAGTTAAGATCAGTGAGATATGTGGATAATTTCTACAGAGGCTATAAAGTGCTAGTGGTTGTGAGTGGTGGTTCAGTCCATGTTATTATTGTGTGTTTGAGGGTACAGTTGTCCATTGTGTGTGTGTGTAGGTGGTTGTGGGTGTGTGTATGTCCAGTCCATGAGTTTAACGTGGGTCAGATGTCAGGAGGCAGAGTTCAGGAGTCTGACAGCTGTGGGGAAGAAGCTGTTCCGGTACCTGGTGGTCTTAGTCTGGAGGCTCCTGTAGCGCCTCCCAGAGGGCAGGAGGGTGAAGAGTCTATGTGAGGGGTGACTGGGGTCTTTGATGATTTTCCCAGCCCTTTTCAGACACTGCTTCCTGTAGATGTCTTTTATGGCAGGAAGTGGTGCTCCGGCGATGCGCTGGGCAGTTTTCACGACCCTCTGCAACGCCTTCCAGTCCGAGGCAGAGCAGTTCCCGTACCAGACTGTTATACAGTTGGTCAGGATGCTCTCGATGGTGCAGCGATAGAAGTTCACCAGGATGTCTGAGGACAGGTGGTTCTTGGTGGAGCAGCAGGAGAGAAAAGCACTGATAGTCCGAACTAACCAGAAGCTAGTCTGGCTGAGAGCAGTCAACCTGATAACTGACAAAAAGTTGGAGTCTAAATCCTAATCCTGCATTATGGGATAAGACCGATGCTCTTTTAAAACACCAAAACAATGCCGGCTCTGCTCTCAGTGCTGTCGTCTCACTCTCTCAATCCCAATCCCACTGCTACTACAGAAGATTTTAAACCTTAAATTGGCTTAAAATCTATGATTCTTCTTTTTTTATCAGTGCCGTAGTGCTTAGAAATCATAACTCCGTCACAATGAAATGTTAGGGAATAGTGTCAGCTGTGGATTAATATACATCTGCTGCTCTAGTGAGCGCTCAGAGCAGCCAGGAGGTGCCCGCCTAATTCAGTCGGCTTGATTCGGTGGTTATTTACGGAGCCCCGCAGGGGACATGGGAGAAAAAAAAAAATAAGACGGACTTTTGCGAGATCTCGCAAAACAAACTCGGGATCTCGCAAAACAAACTCGGGATCTCGCAAAACAAACTCGGGATCTCGCAAAACAAACTCGGGATCTCGCAAAACAAACTCGGGATCTCGCAAAAGTTGAATTCCAACAATGGCGGCAGCTACTTAGTTGTAATATTACTCTTTCTGGGTCACAAAATACACTTTTAAGATATTTTGAGGCGTGAATGTAGTTGTGTAAACGTCAGATACCTGCTCGGTTTACAAGACAAGACATATTTGCAAAAGTGCTTCGACGTTTTCGGAGATCTGACACCCACCATCTCGAAGCTAACGGGAGGTCGAGACCTACTACAGCCGGGAGGAACACCGCTTTCCCGGCACATCGTGCCTCGACCACCCGGTCGGCTTCCAGCTGGCGGCCTCCGAAGAATGCGGCTAAAACTTTTGCGAGATCCCGAGTTTGTTTTGCGAGATCTCGCAAAAGTCCGTCTTAATTTCTTTTTTCTCCCATGTCCCCTGCGGGGCTATTTGATTGTTTATTTTGCTCAATCTCACCCTAACAGAACGGGTGAGGAGAATAGAATGAATATAGAGACAGGCGACAAGTCCCTTTTTCCTCCAAATCCAAAATATCTTTGGAATATCTCAGAATTTGCAGTTATTTATTTATTAACCTTTATTTAACCGAGAAGTAAAACTCCTCAGAGTGAGTGAGATCTCTGTGAGAGTGAGCCCAGATTTGAAGCATTAATCTTGCATGTTTTTAGATGATGTAGCAGAGAACTAATTTCTGAGGTATTTCTGGCTTTGCTTTCCTCAGACATCTGGAGGAGCTGATAGTAGAGCCGCTGCTCCTTTGCATTTAAAAAAGCGAGATAATTCAGACTTCTAATCACGATCCACCCGGCTGCCTTCAGTTGGAGGTTTACAGGCTTGTCTAGCTCACAGAAGACCCCGAGGTGGACCCTGAACATCTCGCTGAGATTATATATGCAATCGGCCCTGTGAATGCCTCAGGATCACCCAGGAGGAGCTGGGAAGTGTTGCCAAGGAAGAGGGCGTCTAGACGGACTTGTTTAGCCTTGGAGGGATTTCTATAATGCCATTCTTACTCTGATATAGGGGCTCCATTAACACATTCGCCTTACTTGTGAAAGATCCCCAGTTTGAAACTGGGAGCAGACACAAACCCAGCTTCGGTGCATCACAAGCTCAGCTAATTGGGAGGTTTGCATCAGGAAGGCCGTTTGGTGTCAAACCTGTGCTAAGTCAGCGTGTGGATCCATCTGCTGTGGTGACCACTCGGGAAATAAGGGAGCAGCAAACGTACCGTCTCCATTCTTCCTCTTAAATACACCCGCCTGTTTTTCTGTCCAGGGAAACGACTTTTAATGAGCAGAGCGCCGTAAGATTATCATCACTGGAAGAATCAAAGACGTCGGCAACAGTTCAGGGGAGTGAAAAAGTCTGCGCTGAAATTAGCAGCAGGTACAATAATTGGAAATATTGATTCAGAGTTGATCGAAAGGCGCTTTCTCAACATCAAAGTTGTGCCTGCTTTGACCCGAGGCAACCTTTCCGCCCTCGAGTCAATGTTAGATTAAAAGCTGCCGAGAGCAGAGCTGTCCGCCGGACACGAAGTGTGTGAGCGATTCAGATGAAAACGAAACAGTTTTAGTTTGTTGAAATTGAAAATATTACCTCACTCTCTGCAGGTTGTCAGCGCTACATGAAACAGAGACACGCTTACTTTGCCGCTGCATCACCTCTTATTTTAATGCGCCCTTTTTAGCATTTGGAAACGTTTGCAGAGTTAATCTTAAGCTGTTGTGACTGACATAGGCTCCGTCTTATTTTTGGGTATGTGCAGAACGTTATTTAGTAAATAAGTAAGACCATCCCTGGAAAAGAAAGTACCGTTGGATTTATAAAACATTTAGTTCTAACCGCCATGCATAAGCTTGTGCAATCTGCATAACATCCCTACTTCTGTATATAAGGAAATAGTTGAAGCCCAGGTGACGTAGAGAAAAATGTGAGGATGTCAGTGTTGGGAAGGTTACTTTTAAAATGTATTCCATTACAGATTACAGAATACATGCCCCAAAATGTATTCTGTAACGTATTCCGTTACGTTACTCAATGAGAGTAACGTATTCTGATTACTTTGGATTACTTAATATATTATCATGCTGTTTACAACTACATGAATGTACTATTGCTGTGATTTATTACTGTTACTGAAGGTCCGCGGCTCCGAACCGTAGTAAAGGGACCTCTGACTAATACGGTGGGTTCTGTGTCGGGCTCGTAGCCGAAAACTAGCTTTACTTTGTTGTCTGGGTCAACTTTGCTTGCGAGAGACAGAGAGAGGCGTTGAAAGGCTGCTCCAACGGAAAACACGAACACGGTGTACAGTCGAGTCTTAATAGCTTACTTACAACTGGGCTCGTCAGGCTCTCTTCTTGGCTGCAGTGGTTATTATTATATTTACATGCTTCCAGCTCCCGTTTTTGCTCGATGACAGCTCCTACTTTTCCTTTTTCTCCCTCCTTCACTCACAGACACATAACGGGTATGGCAGTCCATTCTCCCTGCAGCACGGACTACACTTCCCATGATGCTACATTCTTTAGAGCTATACCTGTAGCATTCTGCCAATTAGCTTAGCACAACAACAACAAAAAGGCCTCTCTCACCCAGGAAACACGCAGAGAGAGAGCGTCACCCTGTAACCATGGCAACCGTAACGCTGCCGCCTGGAACAACAGAACGTAGCTGTCAAACAAAACCCAAGTTTTTTAAGATGTTAAAACATTTAAGAGAAGGTCAGATAAATATTATTTAAATAGTAAGTACAATAAGTATCTGAGAAAACCAAATTAATGACCAAAAGAATAATAATTGTTGCACACTTCCAGGCGTGCATGAGTTCAGAATCGTTCTCTGTACTTGCTCATTTGCAACTGCAAATACAAAACACAAGCACTTCAGTTTAGTGTAGCTGCACTCTGCAGGCTATCTGTGCAGTAAAACACACAGGACCCCAAAGCCGCCTGATTCAGTGCCTGAGTGAGCGCCACCAGTGGGAATCATCATTGACCAGAATATTCTAGCTGGATTGCCAGTGAGCGCAGTCAAAAATAGTAATAAAGATCTGAATGCATAACGTAACAATGATAAGAATGCCAAACACATGAAATTATGGAGGGAGGGGGGCAATATCTATTACAATACTTTCATCTTGTCCACTCATTACATGAGTCTCACATAATTCTAATAATAAATATTCATTTTAAAGACTTGTTTAAATTCACTAAAACAGCCAGGTCTTCATTTGTTCCTCTAAATCTGTTTGTAAGTTAGTAAATGAGGCTCAGTGTGTGGATGGCAGCTTACGTATGAACCAGTACAGCTTCTAACGTCCTCGGCACAAATCTGATACTTATTGCAATAAGCAGGACAAAAATGTAGCTTTCAGTCTAAAAGTCCCGGACTGGACTCGGTGTCACCGGGAAGCGTTGAGATTTGAAAAATCTACTTCTCAGATTAATATTCACCTGTGAACATTTCTCAACTTTACCTTAAGTTTTGCTTTTAAAAGTATTAATTGTAATAATTATAATTAATATATGTAGATAGATAGATAGATATAATTTTATTTCGAACATGCAAATATAATTGAAATAACAACAGAAAAAAAACAAACAACAAAACTTAAAAATCATCAAATTTTCATGTATATTTCTTTGTCTACAGACTGCGTGTGCTTGAAAAGGAGTAGGATGAAGTTTACACTTTTCTTGTTCTTACCCCCTTATTTCAAATTTCATTGCTTACAAATCCATATCCAGGATTCAACATTATTTGATCATATATGGTTAACTATGTACAAGTCTAACACATTGAACATACAGAAATAAAAACCATTTTCAGCACGTAAACCAGAACAACAACAAACTACATTTTTACATAAACTAATCACCCTGTGTTCATTCTCAATTAACACAGCCTCACAAAATCCCCATTTTCTTGGTTGCCATGAATGAAAACCCTCAAACAAAATATCCTTCTTAATAAAATACACAAAAACAGAATAAAACCAGCAGACACACAGCTTTTTGTTTTTTTGAAAGCAGAGTTGTGAAGACATGCTTTCGTGTAATTAGGTTGGCAGTTTATAGATCTGTGAGGATGAGAAAACAGAGTTTGGAGCGAGACCCTTCATTTACTGCCTTTTTTTTTTCCCGCGGACCGACTGATCCATCGATCCCTTCAGGAGATGGATATAGAGCGTCTCACCTTCTACAAATATGTGTCTCAGTTTTTCTTCCACCAGGTATCGGCAGCGCTGTGATTGACATCAGAGGAGAGAGGGGGGGACGTGAAGTAGCTTCCCTTTAAAGTTCAGGCTGTATTGAACCGGATATTCAGCGGTTCCACTGGGAGAAGAAACTGAGTGGATCAAAGGCTTATTAGAAAGTTTGTTTGAGGAAAAGAAGAATCCTCATTTCCTTTTGGGTCTTCCTCGAGGTTATTTTCTCAAATATAAGTGTCTTTGTTGTTTCTTATAAGGAGAGTGAGTCAGGTTTGGTTTTATGGCCCACACATTTTGTGAGACCCGAGGCTACTGGTGGTGGTGGGTGGGTCTTATATTATCTTCTTGCCATCCACCCCCTCCTCTCCTTTCAGGCTCAACTCTTCTCTCGTATCCATTTGAAAAACCTCCCGTTTTCTTGATTTATATCTTAGCCTGCTCTACAGAAGTGCCTGTTGCAGAACTGATTCACGCACGTTTTTTTATATCTATACACACGTCCTATACACAAATCAATGCACTCTTTGGTTATATGCGGTTAGACCTTTGGAAGAGATCTTTGTATTTTGCTCATTCACACTGAATCATTGAATAGTGCGTGGAGCCCGAGGATGACAGCTTTAACAAAAGCTAACTGGAGTCAACAAACCTCAGTCAGATAAATGAAAGCACGTTGGAGGTGTGGTTAAAAGCTTCCTCTGATTTGTAAAAATACTCAGGGCTTTTCAGTTTGATGCATCTTCTTAAAAAAAGAGCTCTGAGGAGATTTGCATAAACCCAAAAAGTACCGTTAGAGATTTAGTCCAGCAGTTACTCTTCATAGAAGTTGACTTTAAAAGTTACTAAAGCTTTAAATGATTCACAGGACCTGGTTAACATGAGGTGACTGTAGACATAAATATCATAAATATCACAGCTGCCTGCTGGAGTCTGAACACTTCTATCACGCTGCTGCCCGGGAAGATGTTATGTGGGCTAGTGCAGCTAGAGATGAGCTCTATGGGGAGAACGCAGCGCCGTGACGCAGTGTAGGAAGGTCCTTCATACGTCGTGAACTCGTCGTGTACATGGTGAAGCACGGCGGTGGTGGCACCATGATTTTGGCTGATTCATGGAGGGTGAAATTCATTTTAACAAATTGTTTTGAATCACAGTGTCCAGGTTCTCAACATTGACTACATCTACTTAATGTCAATATGGATGATGATCTTGGGGACTGTTAGTTATTGCCAATAATTTGGAGATTTATAGTTTGTTTTACCTTTAATGCTTTTAATTGATATTACAATATTATTAGATTTATATTAAAATTGATTTGCCCCACTCTAGTTATGACTTTTATTCAGTGGGGATGCAGAAAATGCATAAATGTTTCAGTGGTTGTTGCTAATCTGTTGCCAACTCTGTTTTATCCTGCTGGAAATGCAGTTAATAGAACAGATTAGAAAAATGAAAACTGACAGTCAGTTTTTGTCTCTCTGTCACTGGTAACATTAATTTAAACTGAAAGGATTTCCACATCGCCTTCATCAGAGTCAAACCTGAACATACTGAACATTTAAATACTTTTTTTTTGCCAGGATTACTTTTTGGCTTTATTTGCAGTACCAACATTATATTTTTGCCTTTTTATAGCTTTCTTATACCTGTTGACCCATTTTTTGTAGCACATTGAAATTATGTATCCAGTTCCTCTTGAAGAGCCTGATTGTGGATTTAGGATTTGTTCAACCAGCTAATTCAAAGAAAACCTGGCTATGCTGAGCTGGCTATGTAGTGCACTGTTGTAGTGTAGTTGTGTTTGAGTCACTGTGGCTGTATCCCAATTCAGGGTCTGCAGCCTTAAAGGCCGCATTTTAAGGCCGATTACGTCACAGCGACGCGACGAAGGCTGTCCCAATTCGAAGGCTGCTCGAAATGCGGCCCTCAAATGCGTCCTTCATTTCCCTGAATTTTAAGGACGTGGCGGTGTAGACTTCGTGGCCCAACATATCCCAGAATGCATAGCGCGGCGGTGGGTGTGGATAATTTTACCGAAAAAAAACGGCGGATGAGGGGCGGCCTAAGAGTAAACTTTAAGTACTGAATATTATGTCACTTATTTATGTGCAAATGTTTAATAACGAAGAACATTAAAACATTACTGTTGGCCGCATGTCGGCAAAGTTATGTGACATTAGTGACGTTTGTACTAACTTGGTTTTAAAGCCTTTACTTTAAAATATACGCCGTTCAATAGTTGAGCTTAATCTTACAGAGAATGATCAAAGCTCATGTAGAAACAAACAAACAAATGAACAAAAGATTTTCTCCTTCATTTCTGTCAAACAAAGCTGTATGAAACGTTTCCAGCTGTTAGTATCATGGTTGCTAGGCAACCTGGGCAGCGCGACGGAGGCTAGACCGTCCCATTTCACAAGCCTCGCACTTCCGGCCTTAGCGGTCTTTAAGTACGCGGCCTTTGAGGATCGTTGAGGCTGCGTACTTTAAGGCTGCAGACCCTGAATTGGGATACAGCCTCAGTTTGCATTCTCTCCATTCGCTGCTCCACCTGGTGTTGACACCATCGGTAATTAGCGATCACATGGTTGGATCACCAGTATGGAGTTGACTGCCCAACTCTACACTGACTCCAAAATTACCAAAGAAAATCCAACTTTTGGAGCAGTCCAGACCAAACCAAGGCTGTACGTCCCACTGATGCGTCTGCTGTGTCTCTGTGGGTCATGCTAACTTGGCACTCTCAAACTTTGTTTAGGGGGAAACGATCCATCACACAAATCTGTTTATAACACTCTGATTAGTGCAAAGCTCCTTGCAGCTTTCCTAAAAGTGATCTTTGCACGAATCGTTTCAAACATCCTTTGCACCCAAAGCGAAATGCAGAAATTTGACACGTTGCATTAGCTGCATTAGTGATCTCCGGCGTGCTTAGCACGTTTGCTTTTTGTGACCTCGTCATTTCCCTGAAAAGGAGGTGAAAAGTGCGAAGTTGGCAATACACAAAAAGCCACAATAGGCTTATATAATCCAAAATCATCCTTTAACACAACAGCAATACCATGAGCTGACCTCAAAGAGCTGCTCACATCCTGAGAATCTGGCTGAGCTGAAGCGCTTCTCTGAGGACAAATGGTCCAAAACATCCAGGACATTGTGCAGGTCTACTGGCAACACCTGTCAGAGATAATTGATGCCAGAGTTATTAAATTAAGATATTTAATCCAAGGATTCAACAACTTTTTTCCACCAGATTTGTGAATGTTTCGTGTCATGCTCATAAATTGTGTGTGTCTTTACTTGTGATTTGGATAAAGCTCAGATCACATTTTATGAGTAATTAAAGCAGAAAATTCCACACGTACTCTTTTCTTGCCGCTAACCGCTCCTGTCGGTAATTACTCATTATTCCTTCTGTCACGTGACCTTTAAAATGTTCCCTTTAAACGATGGGAAACAAAAAGCCGACAGTCCTTTAACCGGTGCGCACGACATCCTGCTGTGAAGGAGGGACTTTTGACATATCTTGGATTTTTAACTGGTGTTTTTAATTAGTAATGATTCCTAATTGCATTGCATTCTATAATTAGAGCACGCATTGACGCTTTTCATAGCGCCGCCGCGCCGTGCAGGCGCTCTAACTGATTCAGCCACGGTTCGTAATCAGGTAGACACAGAGCACATGCTCGTTTTCATCATCAATATCGTATCAGGTTTCTTCTGCTTCTGTTATTGCTGCATTTGTTTTCTTCCACCGTGAGCATTTTAATGTGAGCGCTCGCATAGAAGGGGAGTTTTACACATGATTGCACATTATTTCACTCGTATTCATCATTTCACACACAACATAGACTGGTGCCCACTTTAGTCAGAGGCATTATCAGAGGAAAAGTTAAACATCAAAATCTTATATTTTTTCTTTTCCCTCTTGGAGCGCTCTCGGGGCTGCTGTTTATTTTTAACCTGACAGCTGCACATTAGACTTTAGTAAACTGGATCCATTTAAATATCAAAGGTTACTCTGAGTCCCATGGGCTAATCACACAGATGTGGACATGTTGAATTTTTACTGTAGTGATCTATCACACCAAAAATAAAGACAAAAATCCAGCTTTGCACCCCACAGCTCTGTCGTCTCCTCACAGACTCCTGTTTTCTCGTAGCCTCGCTTGCTTTTTGATTTCCCTTCGTTTCACATTTTCAACTGCTTTTGTTTGGACGCTTTGGTTTCCAGGTCTTTGGACTTTGTGTAGTTTAGTCCCTGAAAGGCTCACTTTTATTAGACTCAATCTTGCATCTGGGTGCTCTTTTGCATTTCACGGCACTTAATTTTTGGTTATTTTGTTCTGCTTTTAATATGTTTTTATGCCCTTGGAAGTCCTGTGAGCCTTTACATGTGATACTGAGCTATACAAATAAAACTGGAACAAAATCGCTGCACGTTTTGTCCGCCTGTCCCACATACTGAGACAGTGTCCGGCATTTTGACTGGATCTAGTTTATATAAACAAACACGCGGGTCAAACAGGTGTGCTAATAAACCTTAACAGACTGAACAGCAGCTGAAATCTCATTTTTGGGAATATTAAAAAAGCAATACTCAGGAGTGCATTTCAGCCTAAGTGTCCCACACAGCCACAGTCTTTGCCCCGTGTTTAGCTTCTTAGGATCTGATGAGGCTGAATGTGTTAAACTTCACAAACGAAGGATTTGTTGCCTTATATTTACTGAGATTTACCAAAGGAAGTAATTGGTAACTCAGTTTAAATGGGATTGTTTCAGACTCTGTTTAACAGCTGCACACAAAGAAACAGCATCTGTAACCTGGTTTAATCTGTGAGACTGAACAGCTTCTGTTTGAAGGTAGAAATCTGACTGAAAAAATGTAGCAGGGTTCGATCTGTAGTGAGGACACAGTGTGTGGACTGTAGTCGTGTGTACTAATGAGATAACTGATGACTAACAAAGGCATCATGGTGTAACTTTGACTGCAGTGAAAATGAGTGAAACTAGTTTTTAGTTTTTGTAGTTTTATTGCCACAAAGAAAATTTCCCTTCATAAAGTAAATGGCCTGTATTTGTATAGCGCTTTACTTAGTCCCTAAGGACCCCAAAGCACTTTACACACTCAGTCATCCACCCATTCACACACCCATTCACACACTGGTGATGGCAGCTACATTGTAGCCACAGCCACCCTGGGGCGCACTGACAGAGGCGAGGCTGCCGGACACTGGCGCCACCGGGCCCTCTGACCACCACCAGTAGGCAACGGGTGAAGTGTCTCGCCAAAGGACACAACGACCGAGACTGTCCAAGCCGGGGCTCAAACCGGCAACCTTCCGATTACAAGACGAACTCCCAACTCTTGAGCCACGATCGCCCGTGACCCGATATGTGGCGACCAGATAAAATATTAAATCCATGTGACAATGAGTGAAGTATCCGCCGGCAACACAAAGCCTCAACTTCAAGACAGGTTTATTGAAGCGACTGCTAATAAGAGCGTACGATCCTTTTGACTTAGACCTATGACAAGGTGCTGAATAATATTAGAGAGACACCGAGGCAGCCGAAGCCTGGAAGGTCTGCTAGCAACCAGCCGTCAGCCACAAGTACCTAAAATGTGTTTCCAAAAATTAATCTCGTTGGATGAATTTAAACTCCTTTTTGCATAAAAATGATTTTAAAAAACCTTCAAATAGAAATAAAATATGTCACTCACTCAAAAAATATTTATTCCCAAACAGCTGACTTTTCCATGTACTTTTTTTTGCATAAATATGTTACATTTAATGGAATTTGGTGAAATGAAATTTACTTGACTTGTATACAATTAGTTTATACCAACTTATTTTCCTTAATGATTAAAATAAACTTCTTTTTTATAAAGTTCATCTGCATTTTACTCAAAATTATTGCTTCATGTCCACAAGGGCAAAGAATCAGTTTTTTCAGTGTGGATAAAGGAAACCCTTTTGATAGTGTGATAAATGGCATCAGTAGAGCCATTTGTCTTTTAAATGATTGTCTCTGTCTCATGAGCGACCAGAGCCTCGAGCTTTCCCAAACAATTCTTATTTGTTCCTTAAAATATGCCAACCTTTAACCACAGAGGTGGGCGGTCAGAAAAAGAGCTCATATGACTTCTTCGCATGGATCATGAGTCTCATCACCCAGTCCTAGAAATATCCCTTCAAGGATCTATCAGAAAAACATCTTCCAATAAAGCAGCAGAGAGACGGCTGGCTGGAGTTTTTAGTCACAACAACATTTGTCCAGCACAGATTTAGAAGTTGAAGATTAGAGCCGTTGGACTAAAATATAGTGAATGGGACGCATGACGTTTTTCAGTGTGGATGAGGCAGGGATTAAACATGCCCACGCTTAATCTCAGCGTAGACACCAGTAGGTTACATAAATCCACTTACAGCACAGATTACTGTTGGTCGAGGGGGGTGGGAATCTGATCACAATGGATTTCTGAGGCACAGACAGTGGGCTTAGGCACCGATTTGCAGGAAGATGGGTCTGTGTTTACGTGAAATCTTATCACAAGGCCTCATGTGGATTCTCCATATGTGAGCGTGTGCAAAATCAAATGCTTCCCAGTATTCCTGTTTCCAAACCAGGAGTGGATCCAGAGGGGCGGCACAAGCCCCCATGAAATCTGGTTGGCCCTCCTGCAAGGCTCAGGGATTACTAGCCCCTGGACCACATCCTCTGTTTACATCTCCTGTTGGAAAGTTGGCTCCAGAAAGAATATGCACAATCACTGCTGAGGAGACATAAAACAGCAACAGAAGAACAACAAAGAGATGCAGAAATGCCAAAAGGAGAGGTGTAAAATAATAAAGCCACAGTGAGATCACCAGTGCCAGAGAGGCACCAAATGAACACAAATGTGGATAAAATGAACTGCTGAGAGGCACAAACGCACAAAAGAAGTCTACAAAATGACTGCGAAGTGAAAATAATACCACGGAGAGACTCGGAACAGCAAATAACATTTACTAAAAGCAAAAGGAATTCAAAACTCCCCCCAAAATGGCACCAAAGATGTGTAACACTTCCACTAAGAGACACACAAGTACCCTGAAATTACATAAATTGAATGCAAATGTATGAGCCAGAGTGCCAGAAGATGGAAACACAAGATTAGGGATGACACAAAATGACTGCAAAAGACACTAAAAGAATAAAGGTCTAAAGAACTACACAGAGACACAAAAACAACCAGAAAATAAAAGAAAATTTAGACAAAATTATGCTCAAGTATCACAAGGATGTGTTAAATAATCCACATGAACACACAAACAGACCAAAAAGACAGAAATACCCCCAAAATATATAAAATGTCAGCAAAGAAATGTAAAATTATTTTAAGGCTATTCAAAATGATTTGAAAGATACAAACATAAATAGTCGCAATTTAAAAATACATAAACCAGCAACAAATAGATACATTTCTAAAAAGCCGAGCAAAATGAATATAAAGGGGAAACCGACCCAAGAACTTACTGAATGGCTACAAACTTCTACAAAGACACCAAAAAAAGACAAAAGTGACAAAAACAAGATCAAAAAATAAGATTTTAGAAGAAGAAAAACTAAATGTACAAAAATGGAAACTGACACAAATGTACCACCAAACAAAGTGCCTAAGATGGGAAAAGCACAATTTAAAAGAAAAATAGAAAGACTGCAGAAGGATGTTGTGAAATATGGGCTGAGAGTGATGAGTAAACCTTCCACAAAGAGATCCAAAAGTTACATAAAAATACTCCACAAGTACCACAAAATGATCGAAAATGACTGCAAATGAACAGAAAACAGACAAAAGAGACAAAACAACAATAAAGAAAATGACAGGAAAATAAGAGTTATTGCACAAAGGCTGAAGAGAGTCCAAGAATTCACAACAATTTGCAAAACTTGCACAAAAAAACTCACAAACATAAAAAAGTTAGTTTAAGAAATGTGAAAAACAAAAGCCATTAATCGATACAAAACCACTTCGAAAAGATGCAAATGTAACACAAAGTTAAAGACACAAAATGACAAGAAAAAGCTGCAAAAAGCTGCACAAATATCTGCACAAAAAGGCCACAAAGAAAAAATGCAAACAGCATAATAAACATTGCAGTTTTGCTCATTTTTCTGCTGTAACACAGTGAGACCTGTTACGTTTGTGTTCGTTTAGACTCATTTTTGTCTAAATCCATCCACAGCTGTAGGATATTTAGAGATATTATTCCATATTTGAATATTTACCATTATTTTGGGGTTCGTTTATTGCCAGAAATACACAGTTTAACAATTAATTATGAACAGCTTTGCATTCAGATTTAAATTGAGCCTTGACAGCCCTGTTGGGAATGCTAACACCCACTCCTGTTTAAAATCACAGCGGGAGTCATCCGTCAAAAATCGAAAAAATAAAAGAGGCTTTTTCGCCCTTTGAAGCGTCCTGTCTTATCCAGAGAGAAGAAAATAAGAACTGTTTCTGTGAATCAAAAGACTCATCCTGTGTTTCTCTTCTTCTTCTGCAGAAAAAAAGCAAGATGCACTACCAAATAGCCGTGATCATAAACTTCCTGGGTCACTGCATCTCCATGGTGGCGCTGCTCATAGCCTTCTTCCTCTTCTTGTGTTTGAGGTAAGTGTTGGTCTCGCTGCCACCAGTCCACTGATAATCCCCGATGTGACAGAGACGTCAGTATTTTCCAGATCCCAGTAGGTTCAAAGCGTCTCTGGTTCTTATTCAAAAACCCATTTGGTCATGGGATGAAACCTCCCCTATCTCAATCCCGCAGATGTAAAAAGGGTTTAGACGCCCGCAAAAACTAGGGCACATTTCACCCCACAATTGGGAATAATAGACCCGTCTCAAAACCGGGAGAAAACAGTCTCACGGAGGCCTGCCGGGACAATCGGTGGAGGCGGGAAAGGGTTTCTCTGGCAAACCGAAATAAGCCGTGCATTAACGAGAGAAAGGTCTTAGCACCCTCGACAGCCGGGGCTGTTATCGATCGCCGAGACACCCCCGGGGAGTGAGAAAAGCGTGAAAGGGCACAGAGAGACATAATAAGTAGAAGCTCTACAGGATAGCATTTATGCACAACCTGTGTTTGTGGGCCACAGTGGCATGAATAGAGAGAGGGGGAGGAAGACGTGTCAGGCAGCTAAAAATGGCAGCTGAAGGAGTTTGGCATTTATTACTTACCTTCTTCACTTTGTAAAGAAACTGAGAACCATTTAAAGGAAAGCTGTCTGATGGAGGGAAACGCCGAGGCTGCTGTGCACTGGTGTGGATCTGGGAGGAAGGAGAGGAGCGCAGGGAAGAGCGAGGCGTAATGTTCATTATAAAACAGTGCAATGAGCAGTTTGGCGTGTTTCTTGATAATCTTACTATAAAAGACAGTTTGAAGGGATTCTTTCCACAGAAGCTCACGAGTCTCCCGCTTAATCTAACAACAATGCAGATTTATGCCGCAGACATGAAGTTTAATAAGTTCTGACTGTTTCCAAGAGCTGCATTCATAATCTCCTGTTATTTATCAGAATGGCACATTCCTCGGGTTTGTGCTGGTTTTGAATTCTTTGTGAAAATATGAATTCGAGCTTCAACGGTTTGAAATTTAGGTTATTGTTTGGATTTTTCTCTTTTAGTTGATCTTAGGCTTCATTTCCTGTGACGTCACAGGTTTTTGATGGTTATTCTAGCGATCAGTCTCAGTTTTGCATCGTGTATTTCAGTTCATGTGTTGGTTTAATTTTGTCCTCCAGGATTCCTTCATCTCTGTTCCCATGTTCACTTTGTTTTGGGCTGTTTTCTTATCTCACACTTATTAAGTGTTAGCACCCAGGTCTGTTTCATTCGCCTTCGGTTACTTCTTGTTTTACTTTGATAGGGTTTTTATTTCTGCTTCCTGTTTGTCTCCCATCAGTTTTATTTATAAATCCTCAAATATCAGTAACAGTCGCTTCAAGGCACTTTATATTGTAAGGTAAGGACCTGTCAAGATTAGAGAGAAAACAACAACAATCAGACAGCCCCCTATGAGCAGGCACTCGGCGACAGTGGGAAGGAAGAAATCTCTTTTAACAGGAAGGAAGCTTAGGCAGAGCCAAGCTCAGGGAACGGCGGCCATGTGCACAACCGAAAGACACGCTGTGAAAAAGAGCCAGATGATGATTAAATGCAGGGAGCTGTATAAACACAGCCAGCAGCCCTGACTATATGCTTTATCAAAAAGGAAGGTTTTAAGCCCAATGTCAAAAGAAGACAGGGGTGTTTGTCTCCTGAATCCAAACTGGGAGCTGGTCCAGAGAAGAGGGGCCTGAAATCTGGAGGCTCCAAAGAACCAGAAGTAAACCAGCACTTTAAAGTGTTTTATTGTTGTCATGTGGTGCTTTGAGGTCATTAAGATAAGATGGGGCCTGATTAAAACCTTGTATGTGAGTTAAATTAGCTTCTTAATCTGACAGGGAGCCAATGAAGAGGAGCCAGCATGGGAGAAATATGCTCTGTCCTTCTAGTCCCTGTCATTCTCTTCACTTGTCTCATTACCCTCCTGCTGCTCCTTCCATAATCAGCCCTCTTTGATTATCCCATCTTCCACTTCAGGCTTTCTCAAAAGTGTCTGTTATGTTTGGTTATGCTCCCCGTGCATTACCCTCCACGAGTGCCTGGATTTGATTTGTCTTTGTTTGACATTTTAGACTTCTGGAATTTGTTGAGTCCTAAGTGAAAGACTGTTTAAAAACAAGCCATGTGTGGGTGTAGTCCAATAATCCGCACAGTAAACTGTTTGATTACTAATGTCTGTTAATAAATGATTATCTTTGGATTTTGAGCTGTAAGACAAAAGAAGGAATTTTACTTATTCTGCTTAATAAGGACAAGTATGTGGCATGAACTATGCTACACACCACAGCATCTGCAGTGCCCATCCTTAGCTGAGCTTTTACAACGCAGGAGTCAATAAGCAACATAATCCGTGGAATAAATATACACATTAAGAAATACTAGTCTCAGAGCACAGCTGAGATATAGATCAGCGGGACAGCACAGGACGCAAGCTGCAGCATAATAAGGCCCCATTTAACAAGGCTGCACATTATTCATGACTGTTCCCAATTTAAAAACACCAAACAGGAAACTGTGTGTCCCGAAATGAGGATTTACATAATGGCACCTTTCAATTTCCAGTAGATGTTACTGAGCCAGAGCTTTCAGAAGAACCAGGAGGTCTGTGAGCACCTGATGAGCCTGATTATCTGAACTTTGCATATTTAATTTATTAAGAACAATTTTCAATTCAGTACAATTCAATGTTATTTATACAGCACCAAATCACAGCAACAGTCGCCTCAAGGCTCTTTATATTATAAGGTCGACCCTACAATAATACAAACAGAGAAAAACCCAACAATCACACGACCCTCTATGAGCAGCACTTTGGCGACAGTGGGAAGGAAAAACTCCCTTTTAACAGGAAGAAACCTCCAGCAGAACCAGGCTCAGGGAGGGGAGGGGCCATCTGCTGCGACCGGTTGGGGTGAGAGAAGGAAGACAGGATAAAGACATGCTGTGGAAGAGAGACAGAGATTAATTAGAGGTGGGAATCACCATACATCCCACGATATGATATTATCACAATACTTAACGCACGATACGATATTATTGCAATTTTTAAAAATATTTTGCGATATTCAGATTCTGTACATAAAGGTAAACTTTATCAATATTCATTTTCTCTAATATCAAAGTCTCACACTCAGTCTTTCTCTCATTTCAGTTTTATTGTTGACAAACTGAACGGTTTGTATTACAGTCTAGTCCAACTTAACTGAATCAACCATCTGGTACAATTATAGCTATTCTGAACTATGCAGTTTATGAAAACTATGCAGCCCCTTCAGCAACTGAAGAATTTGAAAGTAAATTAAAACAAAATATAATTTTACATTAAATAAAAAAGTTTTAAACTTAATTAAAATAAAACATGTCTTAAATTAAAATAAGTAAACTGTCATGTTTATTGCTGCCAAAAACAAGTTAAACACATTTGGACAGTGAAGGAATGTCAGGATTCTTGCTCAGAAAAAGGATCAACATGCTCTGAAGTCAGAGCACAAAAACATTTTTGTAACAAAATATCGATTTCTGCTGTCCCTGTATCCATACATTATTAGCAAACAAAATATCACGATACACAGTATCCATTTTTTTCCCCACCCCTAAGATTAATAACATGTAACTCAATGCAGAGACTCTATTAACACATAGTGAGTGAGAAACAATCAGTTTGTCATTAGTTAAACCTTCTTCGTAGCAGGTTAGACTCCCTTTTGTCAGCTGCTGCAAATCCATGATGAGAATCTCATGTTCTCATCTCATGAGATTAGTGATTGTGGAGGCCGTCTGAATACATTAAACCCATTGTCCTGTTCAAGAAACCAGTTTGAGATGATTTGAGGTTTGTGACATGTTGTGTTATCCTGCTGGATGCAGTCATCAGGAGATGGGTACACTGTGGTCTTAAAATGATGCCCGTGGTCAGCAACAACATTCAAATTAGCGCTACCATCTGAATGCTGCAGCACTGTTGCATGATGGAACACTCAGACCAGCCCATGCCACGTTCAGGGTCACTTAAATAACTGTTATTCCCAGTTCTGATGCTTAATTTAGCCTTCAGCGGGTCGTCGTGACCATGTCTGCTTATCTAAATGCATTGTGATTACCTGAGTAGTTCCACCAATCACTTAAAACATACACAGTTTATTTGTTTGTTTGTTTTGTTTATTTTTAGCTGACAAACAAGGATCAGGCTGAAGTCATTAAGTAATCTGAACGAATGGAATATTTCTATCCAATTAAAATGAATGCGCTTTTTTTGCGTACCTGAAAGCGAGGTGCCTTCAGGTACGCTCAAATGGACCTCGGGATAATTAGTTGACTTCAGTTTTAAATGAGGTCGTCTGTCGCTTTGAACCCTAACCGAAGAACGCCAGCAGCATGAAGAAGTATCAATTAATGTGTTCAATTAACCACCACCACCCGAAGGCCTCTGTCTTTAACAGATAACAGATAGCGCCTGGTCTTGTTTTTATCAAAGACACAAGCAGTTTAAGTAACCCTACACAAGCTTTAGTAGATCACAAATCAAACCATTTTAAATGAAAGCAAGCAAAACACAACAAAGTCTAATAAATCTTAAGAGCATGTAGCAAAAATTTAGGGTAATCTTCCTCCTAAACACTCAGTCGTTCCTTTCCATCATTTATCGTGTGCTACAAACTTGCAGAGAATACTGTTGGTGTTACTGTGATTAAGGTGGATGGAGTATTTGTTCCTGTTGTTTCTGTAGACAAAGGTCCGATAACCTCACTGTTTCTCAAATATCTGCTCCAGTGACTGGAAAATAGGAAGAGGCGAGTGTTACTGAGGAGTGTTTCTGAAGTTAAAGATGTTTTTCCGAGCAGAAATGTCAAAAGCAGCTGTGGGTTGTCCAACTTTAAACTTAACAAGCAGCGTGAATGGGACAAAGCAGGAAATTGGAAGAAACGCTGCTTAATTGGCCATCATTTTAAAATTTTTGGTGCTGACCACCAGTGTTGGTCAAGTTACTTGGAAAAAGTAATCTGTAACTAATTACTGATTACTTCCCCCCAAAAAAATCCCGTTACTTTACTGATTACTTATTTTCAAAAGTAATTACTTAGTTACTTAGTTACTTTTTAAAAACACGATTTACAACCTGAATAGGTGATAAAGCGATAGATCTTTCAGCCCAATTCTACTTTTTCTACATAATCCATCATACAAAATGTAATCAAATGGAAAAGTCTCTTTTTAAAACTTGTTTTATTAGTTTTAATCTTTTAACTTTATGCATCAAGCAAAAATTTAATTATATGCACCATTCTCTGACTGGAAGAAATTTGTTTACCATTTAAACCTATTTTCTGCACATTCCAGCACATAAAATAAAATATTTTTGTGTGTTTACACTCAGTCTTTCAAATAGATGCAAGTAAAACACAGCAGAAAATAAATAAAGTCAAAGACTAGCGGTCCTGTTGCTCTATTTTCACCTGTAAAGCAGGAGTGGGGTAGGCGGAGGTTTACCCTGGTGCAGGTGTGCAGCGGTCAGTGGAAGAATCCGCAAGTTTCTCTGTGAATTTCCCATTACGTCGTTGCGCACTCTGTGTTTGCTCGGAACTTTAGGAAGTTAAGTTTTCTTCCCACACACAACGGACACTAATGTTTTTGTCACTTTTTATGGAATCAAACTCAAAGTAAGGTCAGTACTTCCACGCTTTAAACGCTGCACGCTCATACTCTCTCCCGCACTCGATATATGAGCCATTGTTGATCTGCACACAGCTGTTGTCGCGAACGTTGCACTCGCTTACGTCACTGTCATGAGACATTCTCGCAAAAAAATCACGGTTTTAGTAACGCAGTAACACAGCGTTCCTACGGGAAAGTAACGGTAATCTAATTACCGTTTTTGCAATAGTAATCCCCTACTTTACTCGTTACTTGAAAAAAGTAATCGGATTACAGTAACGCGTTACGCGTTACTGCCCATCTCTGCTGACCACATCCAAGTATCAGGTTGTGCAGCTGGTCGCTATGCAGATGGCCGAGTGCAGCATTGTTGTGGATTATTTCGTGGCACAAAACACACTTTTGCACCTAATTTGGAAAAAATGTGATAAAATATGAAGAGCAAAAGGTAAAAAAAATACAGTAATTTTAATATTTCATACACTGTAGTACCATCAGGTGGTAAAGTTGTACAGAGACCTATCAGTCGAAACGACCAAAGTGCTCGTTGGAGCAGGCCTCAAGTGGCCATTAGAGGAACTGCAGTTTGCATACTTTGAAGTTGCTGCTTATTGTGAACATCTGACCTAAATTTAACTATGAAGTGAAGACTTATGAGATCTATACTGCAATCATAATGTTCTTTAATCTGGAGCAAAAACTGGGGAGTGAGTTGGAAAACAAATAAATAATAAGGCCTGCAGGAAAGCAGTCATTGTGTTTTGCACCTAACAGCAAATAGAAAATGTAATTTGTGTTTATGCTTCAAAGGCAAAGGTACGCAGAGAAGTAAAAGTCCTGCACCAGCAATAAAAGTCAGGAGGAAGAGAAGTTGGCTTTCAGAGTCTCCATCAGAAAGCAGCAGCTGCAAAATCCTGAAGTTACAGCAGGTCGTACCTCCTCATACTTCATTTCCTTTTATGTGACAAAGAACACCTCCATTTCTCCCCTTCCTGGACACATTTACGCACTGATCCCTGGCAATAAAACCCCTGTTATCACGCAGCATATGGCACCTCTTCAACAGAAAACATTCAGCTCCCTGATTTTAGCCGGCTGACTTGTTTATATAAAAAAGCATGTGTTCATGTGAGTGTCAACAAACGTGACACATGTCTTGCTCAAGGACCGTTTGAGAGAAGCCAGTAAATAACCATCCCTGCGACGAGCGAACATGCAGCTCTACCTGCTGAGCAGCTGCTGCCCCACTTTGGTTGATGCCTATAAATACCCAGCTGTAAAAACTGTCATTTCAGTTCAGTTATTCATCCAAAACTGACCCAGAATCAGAAAGTGGAACTCATTCAGCCTCCTAAATGTTGTATCAGGTTTCTAAGAGTTATAGCTGTCACTGGTGGCACATGTAACAGCATCTTAAACCGGGTGTTTCTTACTGAAATGCACCTCAGGATTGGCACGTTTTTCCTACATGCGCGGACAAATCTATAACACCGACTCCTCGAGTTGATCTGACTGCAGTGAATCTTAGCCTCAGTGGAGCTCCTCACTGCAGACTGTGAGTGTGCTACATGGCGTAATACTTACAGTGAAAAGCTTACTGTGCAATAATTCAGGTTTAAAAAAAAAAACAGGCCACCCGGGCCACTTGGATTACCAGGGATCCATCTTCTTACCGTTCACACTGTCAAAACTGTGAACTGTGAACGCTGAGAGTTAAGTTTTGTGCTCCAAATTTATCTGGAAGAAACTCTCAGAGAGACAGAAATCCGAACCGTCCTCATTTAAGAGAGGGGCACAGCGGCGGTAAAGTCAGCAAATCTTCTAAAATGTCATCGTGATCTTACCTGCATACCAAACAGTGTCTGCAGCAGAATCACTGGGAACACGGTGGCCATGCTGAGCATAAATCCAGCACCATCCGAGCTGAGACCACATTTCTATTTTCAGCAGAAGACTGAACATCGTTTCCTCTGGAGAATCTTCATTTTTCCTGGTGTGTCAAATGGATTATTACATCTGCCAAGAGGGTTATGTTCTTGTCGTCTGTCAGTCTCTCCTCCTGTTTGCAGGATTTGGGAAAACTACCCGGCAAACATTTTGACGTTGAGTACCTGCCAGATGACCGTCTTTTCTCAACGCCTAGTCTCGGTGGAAAAGTCGACATCAGCGACAGAACGTCAATGACATAATGTCTGGGACAAAAAATGTGTACGATAAATGTTTTATTTAATCCTTTTATCAATAAATGGAGAAAAAAACGTTAAACAAAGCTTTAAAAATCGTGTTAGGACAGCTACCATGACAGCAACTCAAACTGGCACCGTCTCATTTTCCTGTCAACAGAAAAGGAGGACACTGATTGGTCAAGGAGCCAATTCCTTTGTAGTGTTGACTGGTTATAACTTCATATTAGTAGCACTGTCACTGGCTTTTTATATTAAGATACTCAAAATCAATTGGACAAACGAAAAGCGCACCATCCGCTCCGAGCTCCCTGACCTGCACTCAATCTACAGCAGGCGGTGCTGGACCAAGGCCGGGGAGATCGTGAAGGACCTCAGACATCCCAACAACAGACTGTTCTCTGTGTTGAGGTCAGGAAAGCGATTCTGCTCCCTGAAGACCAACACAGAGAGACTGAGGAGGAGCTTCTTCCCGCAGGCGATACAGTCTCTCAATCACACCACCACACAGCACTGACCCACACATATAGTTCTTACACACACACTGGACATTCTGGACATTTGTTTACACTTTATCACTTAAACCACTTTAAGCATATTTGCACTGCACAAGACACTAAATAATGTGGATTGCACAACACTGGACATTACATTCTTCATTTCCATTTAATACTTGTACAGCTGCTGTTATTGTGTATATATATTTATATTTCTTTATACATTCTTATATATTTCTATACTGTGTATTGTGTATTTTGTTGTACAGTTATTTTATTTTCAACTTTAATTTATATATTTTATCTTATTCTTTCCCAGTTAAATTTACCCTTCATTCTAATTTGTGTTGTACAGTTATCTCGTTTTTAACTTAATTTTTATATTTTATTTTAGTTTATTCCTTCCTAGTTAAATTTACCTTTATTTATCTTATTCATAGCCTTTTCTTTTTTTTCTTTAGGTCACGAGCAGTTGTCTAAGCATTTCACTGCATATCGTACTGTGTATGACTGTGTATGTGACAAATAAAATTTGAATTTGAATTTGAACTAACATCATTTTAAATATAAGGTGTGTTTTAAATTCATGAATGCGAATCCTTTGCAGTGTCTGACTGCCTGAAGTCTCGCCTGTGATAAAATGCTGTTTCCTCCCTTGAGATGCTTTGCCTGCAGCTACCTTCAGTTGCTGCTTGTTTGTGGGTCTCTTCCCTCTGTGCCTTCTGCTCTGTTTGGCTGCGATCAGGTAACTGATGTGTCGAGATTCTTGGGTTGCTTTTCCAGTTTGCTTTGGATCATTATCTATTTGCACTGTGAAGGGTTGTCTGATCTAAGCAGAGAGTACAGCCCTGTATACTTCACGATTCATTCCACTGCTTCTATCAGCAGTCATATCATCAATAAATACTAGTGACCCAGTTGTGCTGGCAGCCGTGCACGCCCATACGATGCCCTCCGTGATGTGGTGCGCTTCAGATTAGGAACGGTTTCTCTCCTCGTGTCGGGAAATGCATGGAGACGAGACCTAAATGCAAACTGCAGAGTCAGACTAGAAGAAAACAAAAAGTGAATCTTTACTGTGGCCGACGTCCAAAAACACAGAAGAAAGCAGCAGGGAACACCGTAGGAACTTCACAGGGCTGAAACACAGCGTGACACAACTAAAAACACAGGCTATAAATACACATGAAACAGGAGGGAAACTAAACACAGCTGAATGTGATCAAGGTAAACAACAGACAGGAGGTAAAACCAGAGACAAGACATGGGAGAATGTGATTAGCAAAGTAAAGCTGAATGCGAGTAAACTGACACTGAGAGATCAAACCAGCTAAAATATACATATAAATGTAATAATCAAGCTAAGAACAAAGAAATCTTAACGAAGGAGAACCTAAAAGTCCAGAAACACCTTCTCATTTTTTCCCATCATTCTTCACCTTGTTTTCATTTATCCACTGATTTTTTTATATATTTATTTTTCTAGAACTCTTCAGGCTCTTCTAGATGTTTTCCGTCAAAGTCTAATCTGACCTTCCTGATCTTCAGTGTAACCAGTGGTTTGCACCTTGTTCTGAAACCTCTGTATTTACATTCATAAAGGTGTCTCTTGATTGTAGTCTTTAACCCTTTAAATCCGGTCGGAGCGGGCACTCTCTGTTTTGCGTAACTACTTTTAAATCCCGGTAGCACTGCAACCACGTAAGCTAGCGCAATAATTTTTTTTTCATATGAAACCGGAGGAGTTGTACTTACATCTTATGCCATCAGCTTGTCCTCGGTCACAGTTTCCTTCCACATATAGCTTTGCAAAAACTGCATAAAAAGCACTTGCAGCAACAAAAACACAATATTCCAGAAACACGCTTTGCCGATCCGATCAGCTGTTCGTAACACTTCCTACGTCCATCAGCGCGAACTATCCGCCATGACCTGCCCGAAACCGGAAGTGACGTCATTTTCGCGGAAATGTAGTTTTTTTTTACCATCAGGGCCTCATGAGCCTATACTGGTGTTTTTAAAAGTTATGTTTGACTTTATGACTTTCTGTGTGGTTTCTGGGATGCTTAGGACTCATATTGCACTGCTGGAAATAGTTTATTTTGATGCATATGCTGCTTTTTTTGCAAATTTGCACTATAATATTTATTTTCATTTTTCCTGCAGTGTATAAAAATTGGTGTATTTCAAAAATAAAACTATGAAGACACTCAAAATAAATTTCCTGTGGTGGGAAACTATTTTGTGCAACTTTTTTGTATTTACAGTTTTGAGGGATAAGCCTCTTAAATTTCTCTAACTAGAAATATATGTTAAAAAAACAAAAACTATTCTCAATTTTTTTGTAGTTTATTGCACTTTTTTGCAATTTATGTAATTACTATGCACTTAATGCAGACATATTATTACGATTTGGGCTGTAACAGTTGTATTGATGTATAGTAACTTGAAATGCTCCCAGAAATGGCTCTACAGCATGTAAAAATATAAAATAAGCTCTGGCGGACTTGGTTCTATGGTAGGTCTTAAAGGGTTAACAATGATACATCTACTTCTCCCATATTTTGGACTTGATTAGATGTTCAGTCAAATAGTTCTGTCTAAATGCACTTCAGGTGTCGTCTGTGGCCCTTTTGGGCCTTTCGGTGTTGCTGACCCGTGCATTCGTCATTTTTAAGAATGCACCAGGTTTGTTGATTTGGCTGGTCCTAAGGTTTCTGCTCTGTCTCTAATAGGTTTATTTTGTGATCTCAGGCTAATGATGATCGTGGCTCAAGAGTTGGGAGTTCGCCAATCGGAAGGTTGCCGGTTCGAGCCCCGGCTTGGACAGTCTCGGTCGTTGTGTCCTTGGGCAAGACACTTCACCCGTTGCCTACTGGTGGTGGTCAGAGGGCCCGGTGGCGCCAGTGTCCGGCAGCCTCGCCTCTGTCAGTGCGCCCCAGGGTGGCTGTGGCTACAATGTAGCTGCCATCACTAGTGTGTGAATGGGTGGATGACTGAGTGTGTAAAGCGCTATACAAATACCATTTACCATTTTACCTTTTTGTCCTTCATTCTAAGAGTTACTTGGTTCAAGACTTGGAATCAACTCGAACTCATTCATCTGCTTAATTTCTTACAAAATAACAACGGGAACAAGACTCAGACATGTAGCTGCTCATCAGCCGACTGATCCATTACTGTCTAAAATATTGGAAGGGTATAAAAATGGCAGTAATTTCTAAACAGAACTTGAATCGCATCTTGGTTGTTTGATTTAAAATCAATTGTGGTGGCGTACAGATGCAAAGCTACAAATTTGTGTCTGCGGTCGTCGTATGATTCTGGACCTTCTGTATGTTCAGTATCACATGAATGAAAACCCAGATCAAGTATGATTGTAATATAAAATAATAACATTTAAAAAGAAAGTGTCATTGTGAGATTAGAAGAAAAGAAAAACAAATTTACTGCGCCTTTAACAAAGACTTGTTTGCAGGAGCATGTAGCCATTCTCTTAATTAGGTCCCATCAGGCCACACTGCCCCCACAGGCAGTATGCCGAGGGCAGCGAGGTGCTTGCTGTGCTCCTGGCGTGGTGGCAACAGGATGTGGGGAAATTATCTTCTCCTTTGTGGAACAACGGGATTTAAAAAACACAAAGTTATTTGATTTTTATCATGTCAAAGCTGCTTTTAAAACCTTATTTAAAATGACATTGTAATTAATCCAAACGGTGTTCGAGCTTTTTGAAGCCTGCTATGTTACTAATGGGGTAGCGCGTCTTCAGAGAGAAATAAAAAACATGATACAATTTGTACAACGTGCAATATAATAAATAAGTAAATACAATGCTGCTGGAAAATGCTGCTCATGCATCTGCTCAGTCAGCACAAAGCCAGTGAAAGTGACACCTATTAAGAATTAATGCATGCTGAAAAATAAATCACGTCACTCATGCTTGGCAGGAGGAAGCGGCCTTCCTGCAGCTGATAATGCCGTCAGCTGGTGACGGCGAACGCGGCCGTCACTGCAGCGAGCGAGGACTGTTTGCTCAGTCCGTGCAGTCGTGTTTCTATTTTCAAGCGCTCGCTCTGAGGCACTTGGGCAGATTTTAATTGTATCCTCGAGTGAATTTATTTACCGCATTTAAAAAAAGAAAAAAACATCAGGCTTTCAGGGCATTACACAAACAAAAGAGTAGAGCGGGAATTAACTCTTACTTCTTATTATATAAGTGAGGATTGATGGGAAATGTTCCTTTTGAGGCTACATCAGCTCGTTATTCTTATCTATCAGCTTCATTTTCTGTGTTTCCCATATTATAATTTGTAATAAGTTACACTGTAACTGTCAAAAATAGACTCAAACTCAGCAGGAGGAGATAATTAAATCAGATATTTCCTGCCAGCTTTGCTCACGTTTGCTTTTAAACTACATATATTTTTTTATCTTTCCTCTCAGAATTAAATTAAGCTCGTGACCTAACAACAAGAGAAAAGTTGGAAAAGCAGCATCAGCAGTTGAGTTTTCCCTCCTTCTGTTCTCACAGGAGCATCCGCTGCCTGAGAAACATCATCCACTGGAACCTCATAACCGCCTTCATCCTGAGGAACGCCACCTGGTTCATCGTCCAAATGACCATGAGCCCCGAGGTGCACGAGAGCAACGTGGTATGAGCCCATTTATGTGAGCTTTAATACAAAAGACCACTAAACTTTGGTTTTAAAGTAAAGGAGATGTTTAACAGTATTTTCAATGCCTTAAAAACAAAATGAGATGAGCCAAATATATTTATTGGGTGAAATGTTCCTTCAGCGCCAGAACTCTCTAGCTTAGTTTGACTTAATCCCATAAACAGTCCTGCTGATGGAAGAAGAACATGTGTATTAATCCAGGTGTGAAACTAGTTCCTAACAAATGCCGGTAGACCTCTGTGTGTCAGCCTGTGTAGGAACATTTTTACTCTTTTTATTCAATTCAGTTGAGTCCAATCTCACTGATACATCACCAACAACAAGCACTACAACAGTCACCTGTTATATTGTAAAGATCTTACGATATTAGAGAGAAAACCCCACCAACAACAATCAAACGACCCTGTGAACAAGCACTTGGTGACACCAGGAAGGAAAAACTCCCTTTTAACAGGAAGAAGCCTCTGACAGAACCAGGCTGGACCATGTAAATAATGGATATAAAGTCTATATGTTAGATAGTTCGAAGAGCCACCTCCACAGGACAAGACTCAGCTGTCCATCTGCATCTTAAGGTCAAAGGTCACTCTTTGAGGATGCCAACGTTCACATTTTGGACAGAGAGGACAGATGGTTTGAAAGAGGAGTGAAAGAAG
Source organism: Neolamprologus brichardi (assembly GCF_056152115.1). NCBI lineage: Eukaryota > Metazoa > Chordata > Actinopteri > Cichliformes > Cichlidae > Neolamprologus > Neolamprologus brichardi. The sequence continues at coordinate 23,891,779 of NC_142111.1, read as the reverse complement.
CCATCTATGTCCACTGTGAGCGACCATCTTTGAACAGAGGCGGTGGTTTACGACACCAACTCCCTGCCATCTATAATCCAGTTTTGAGTTCCCTCCCCAGATGCCTTAATTCAATTCAATTCAATTCAATTTTATTTATATAGCGCCAAATCACAACAAAAGTCGCATCAAGGCGCTTCATAGATACAGAGAAAAACCCAACAATCATATGACCCCCTATGAGCAGCACTTTGGCAACAGTGGGAAGGAAAAACTCCCTTTTAACAGGAAGAAACCTCCGGCAGAACCAGGCTCAGGGAGGGGCGGGGCCATCTGCTGCGACCGGTTGGGGTGAGAGAAGGAAGACAGGATAAAAGACATGCTGTGGAAGAGAGACAGAGGTTAATAACAGATATGATTCAATGCAGAGAGGTCTGTTAATACATACTGAGTGAGAAAGGTGACTGGAAAGGAAAAACTCAATGGCCTTAACGCCCACTCACACCCTGGGCCATCTGACCTCAGGAATTCGCATGATAAGGTGGGGCCAGGTTTCACAATGAACTCACCCGAAACTCTGGCTGATTGTGACCCACACCCAGTTTCACACCTTGGCTCAGGCGATTAGAGGATCATCAGGGGGTCCTTTTGTCCCTCTGTGGGGGGAAACTCCCACTAGGTTTATATCTGGGACTCTCCACCATTTGACCTTAGAACTGAAGAAACTTCTCGGATGAGAGGTGAAACGTCTTCAAGTAACTTAAAGAAGTCCAGACGCTTTTCTTTGCAAGCTCCTTTGACTACGATGACCTGGATGACTGAGAACCTTCACAGACGTTATAGTTAGATTGAAATATTTTTGTTTACTGAATTAAATTATTTATCGGACATAACAAAAAAGAAACAAATTAATGCATTAAGGTATAAAAGTATGTCTTCCTTAATAAGTTTAAGCTTGATTAGTTTAAATTGTTCTCAGAATGTAGAAATATTTCCATATTTGCCTTTAATTTGTCAGGTGGAAGTAAAACTAGAACAAGTACGAAGCCATGGATAACAGCTTGTAGATGTGGCAGTTTTTAGTAGTATTATCAGTTCGTCTTGGCTGAATTTAATTCACTAACTACACATTTAAGTCTGCGTAAATGCAGATAATTGTTTTCCTTTTGCAGATATGGTGTCGCCTTGTGACCGCCTCCTTCAACTATTTCCACTCCACCAACTTCTTTTGGATGTTTGGAGAGGGCTGCTACCTCCACACCGCCATCGTCCTCACCTACTCCACCGACAAGCTCCGCAAGTGGATGTTCATCTGCATCGGCTGGTGTAAGCAGCCTTACTGCTTTTATCTTGAATTATCTGCATTAAAAAAAACACATCTACAGTTATCAGTTAATATTTAACAATATTTAGCCAAAAGGACATTTTGGGAAAATGGGAAACATTTACCAAAATTCTCTGGCAGAGCCTTTGATTAAATCGATCAGTTCAGTAGATTTTTGGACCACTAAGAGTCTTTTTTTCTTTGCTTAAATAACCACTTAATGACAAATCTAAGAGCTTTTTAACAAATCTTATCTACTTACCAAACTAAGCCTAATCATCATTGACTAAAAACAAGTTACAATAAATCAGGACGGTGCAGCAGCTTGTAAATGGCTTAAAAGGTGATGGTGGTGTAAAATCCAGTTTTAAAGGGCTGCATTGTCATACTCCAGTCATCTGACGCACACAAAAATATATGAAAACAGCTTTTTTTACTACTTCAGGCATATTAAAATATGTATAAACAGACAAAGCAAGGGAAAAACAAACAAATATCTGACACCAGCTGACGCACGCAAGGATGCAAATATGATGAAACTCTGAAAGAACGAATACATTCACACACCATCAAGTGGCATTTTATTAGCAGTACTGGATTGAAGCCACACTCATGCATACTTTGAGAAAGATGCAGCGGAATTTTTTAAAAAGCAAACCAACTGGTTTAATAACAGCAGTTTAGATAAATCTCATTAAGTAGAACATCAAACACTTAATAGAGTGATAGAAAGGCTTAATACAAGTGTAACTAACAAAATTGTAGCAGTTCAAAATAAAACAGCAAATGACTGAAAGAAACCTGATGTAACCCTACTTATGGTTTATTAGCAATCTAGGATTAACAGGAGCCCAAAGGTATAAGCATCAGTAAGGAAGGACCACACCAGGGTAAACAGTGCACAGCTTGTTATATTTGACACACAGCAGCTGCAAATAAATGTACTTGAAACAATAAAATACAAAATAGTTCCCCCAAAATAACTACCTAAATAAAAGTGTGCGCATACAGCTTTCTCTGAGTCAAACGTATGAATGAATAATGTTGGATAAGTGATGGATGCTTGGGGCCGTTCAGTTTGTTTAACTTGTCCTACCACACGCTTCAACCGGAACGAAGCTCTGGCTTCAATAAAACCTCAGCAAATCCTATCAACTTTTGGGTTCCAGTTAAACTGTGGAGTCACTGCTCCTCAATGGAGGTTTGCTTCAGACTGCGTGCGTCTGTCCAGTCATCCTTTGACCAGATAAGAAGAAACCTGACGTTGAACAGAGTGAAATTCGGAACAACCAAAACAACTGCAGCAGACTCCGTTGCAACTCCTAGCGATTCGGCTTCGGTAACATTAGTTTGCCGAGCACATGGCATTGTATGAACAGGAAAGAAAAGGCAACAAATCATCTGATTTGTCCACTTCTTCCTTTAACCCAAAAAAAGAAATGACTAAATCGTTTACATCATACACCCAAAAATTACTATCTACTGCTCTTTTTTTCTAGCTGGGCTACACCGACATCATGACAACACAGATAAAAGATGGTGGCCAGCTTGGTTTGAGAGCCTGTATAACCTCTAAAGGTTCATCTAGCTGCACTGTCAGAGCTAACGCACAGAAAGACACAACCATTCAGTTAGAATCACCAATTAACCTGTGAGAGATACACATATTGACGGGGTCGGGTTATGTTAAAAAGTATAAATTGTTATACTTTGTTCATTGGTTCAAAGGTACCCCACACTTCTTTTTTGTTTGCTTGTTTGTTCTGGTGTATTTTTCATTTGAACTGTTATTCTGCCAGAGTGCTCATATTTACAAGATGGCATTGAATGCCCCATTGGTGTGTCAGAAAAACTCTTTTGTACGTATGTTCCTTTAAGGGGTTTGGAGTCGTTCTTTTTCCACCGCAGCGAAGGGCTAGGAGTTGGAGAGGAGCTGCTGTAGGTTTTTGTTATCGATCTGATTGTGAAATAAAGCGTACGCAGTGAGAAAGCAACTCCCGGATAGGGCTGGGTATCGTCACTGATTTCTGGAATCGATTCAATTCCGATTCACAAGGTCCCGAATCGATTCGATCCACGATTCGATTCAGTTCGATTCGATTCGATTCGATTCGATTCGATTTCGATGAGAAACTCACAGAGAAACTCGCGGATTCTTCCACTGACCGCGGCACACCTGCACCAGGGTAAACCTCTGCCTACGCTACTCCTGCTTTACAGGTGAAAATAGAGCAACAGGACCGCTAGTCTTTGACTTTATTTATTTTCTGCTGTGTTTTACTTGCATCTATTTGAAAGAGTGAGTGTAAACACACAAAAAAAATATTTTATTTGCTGGAATGTGCAGAAAATAGGTTTAAATGTTAAACTAATTTCTTCCAGTCAGAGAATGTTGCAGATAATTAAATTTTTGCTTGATGCATAAAGTTAAAAGATTAAAACTAATAAAACAAGTTTTAAAAAGAGACTTTTCCATTTGATTACATTTTGTATGATGGATTATGTAGAAAAAGTAGAATTGGGCTGAAAGATCTATCGCTTTATCACCTATTCAGGTTGTAAATCGTGTTTTTAAAAAGTAACTAAGTAATTAATTACTTTTGAAAATAAGTAATCAGTAAAGTAACAGGATTACTTTTTTGGGGAAGTAATCGGTAATTAGTTACTGATTACTTTTTTCAAGTAACTTGACCAACACTGGTCGCGACTTCCCAGGTAGGGATCCCTCCGACGACCCAAAACATCCGGGAGCGAACAAAAACATAGACAGGAAGATGGAGGGAGTAGAAGAGAACACAACCAACACGATACACAGAAAATGAATCTGGACTCCTGGGCTTGAACGACCGCGAGGATCATCAACCCGAGGAAAACACAGAATACACACCAAAGACAATTCATTCTTGAATGAAGACATTGATCAGACAGGTGTAAAATGGAGCCAATTGTGTTTATTATTAAATTATTGGGGAGAGAGGGGAGGGACAGGAGAAGGGAAAGTTAAGCTGGAACAGAGGTGGAAAAAGATGAGGCAGGAGTGGCCCTCCGGAGGAAGAAGCGGAAGCATTTTTTCTTCTTCTTGAGTTGCTTTTCCACAAGCACTTTTTTATCTAGTATGACGGATCTCAACTCGTCCACTGTTTCTGTATTTTGCTTCTCTAGTTTCTTGCATATTTTTTCCACTTCTTCTAATTTGGCTTGTTCTTCTTCGAGCCTTTCTTTTAGTTCTTTAGCTGTTGCCTCCTGTTTTTGCACTTTCTCCTTTTCTCCTTCCAGTTCAGCTGTTGTGTACTTCATTTTGTTGCGAAGTTCTTGCAGTTTTTGGTTTGTCTTGTCAAAGTCCTGGACAAGAAGAAGTTTTTCTTCGTTCTGCTTTATGTACTGTTGTTCTTTCTCTTGATATTTGTTCTGTGTTTCATAATGCATTGCCTGCAGCGTTCTGTATTTTCCTTCCATGCCTTGGAGTTGGCATTGCATGTCTCCCTGGTTTATGTCCAGTTGTTCTTTCACTTTGAGGATTTCTGTATTCTTTTGCAAAGCTTCATCGAGCTTTACTCGCAAGCCTTCACTGTTTTTCTCTATGTTCAGAAGCTTGCAATCTAATTCTTTTTGTTTTATCTCCTGTTGCTTTTTCTCTTGAAGCAACTCGTCATATTTGTGCATTGTTTCTTCAAGCCTTGCCTGCAGCATCCTGTCTTTTCCCTCCATGTGTTGGAGTTGGCTCTCCATGTCTCGCTGCTTTATGTCCTGTTGGTTTTTCTCTTCAAGGATTGCTTCATTTATTTGCAGAGCTTCATCAAGCTTTACTTGCAACTCGTCATTTTGTTTCTTGATGTTCTTAAGCTCGCGGCCCATTCGCCTTTGCTTGATCTGCTGTTGCCTTTTCTCTCGAAGAACCTCTTCATTTGTTTCCTGATTTTTATCATCCCTTGCTTTTACCACTCTGTATTTTATCTCCATCTTTTCGAGTTGATCGTGCATCTGTCTCTGTCTCATGTCCTGTCGTTTCTTCTCTTGGAGGATTTCTTTAATTTTTTCTAGAGCTTCATCCAGCTTTCCTTGGAGCTCTTGGTTCTTTTTCTCCATGTCTTTGATATCCCATTGTTTTTCATCAATAATACTCTCCTTTTCTTGGAGCTGGTAGGACATTTTTTTAAATTGAGCGCTCTGTCTCTCCTTTTCCTCCACCAATAACGCAATCTTCTCTCTGTTAAGAAGATTTTCATTCGCCATTTCTGCCAAGCGCTTCTCCTCTAATTCAACTTGTTCATCCCAAGGAAGAGAGGAGAGGTAAGGGTCTTCTGGTTCATCCCAGGGAAGAGCACCGGGGTCAACTTCTTGACTTTTTGGTTCTTCTCCTTGAGACATGTTGGAGTCTGGGGTCAGGATCCAAATGTTTCCAAATGCTTCTTTCGGCTGCAAACAGAAATGCTGCCAGTAATTGACTAAAAGTCGTTGTTTTTCACCGTTATTTGTCAGTTTTAGGATCAAATGATCACGTTGGTGCTAATACTCTAAATCTGTGTCACGAACAGTTGAAGGCTGTGAACATAAATGCTGCGGGTAACGGACTAAAAGACGTTGCATTTCACCCCTATTTATGGGTTTAAGGATCAAAAGATAAAAGGAAGAATTGGAGGTAAGATTCTAAATGTGTGTGATGTCATCATTCTGTAAGCCAATGAGCTATGTGTGTGATGTCATCATTCTGTAAGCCAATGAGTTATGTGTGTGACGTCATCATTCTGTAATTCAATTCGATTTGAATCTGGGAAATTTTGACAGTCAGAAATATTATAATTCAGATCAGTACATTTACATATTTTTGTATCTATAAAAAGGAAGCTGACACATGCAAGACTTTATCAAAGGTGTGAGCGTCACAGCAGATGCCTTTGTGTCAAAGCAGCTGAAGATAAAACACAGAAAAACATGAAGGTGATTTTCCTGGCCTGGGATTTTTTTTAAAAATATTCTGCAGTACATCAAAAACGAAAGAAACCCATTAATCAACTTATGAACATTACCTCTGAAGTTACAGCGGTTTTATTAGAGACACGGCTGAGCGTTTTGCATTTTGCATAATTTTAAAAAGTTTAAATTTGTTCAGTATTGAACGGCAGAAATTAGGTCAGAATCAGCGAGCTGTCGGCTTTCAGCCCCGACCGTGTCCGTGCCGTCAGGTGAGAAAGGCGACATCTCACTGATTCTGATCCGTCGGCGGGTCCGTGGTTTGTGTTTACGTCTTTGTGCAGAATCCGTGTTCCTGCTCTCATTTACTGTCTTAGCTGTTTGGTGGTTGTTGAAATTTTGTGAGGTTTCACCTGAGATTCTGGCATTTCGGGCAAAATAAATTTATATTAAAAAATCGATTCAGGATTTTAATGAATCGATTTCACGTTATCCAAGCCAGAATCGATTTTAATCGAGAAATCGGTTATAAAAACCCACCCCTACTCCCGGAGTCATCCCTGCCTTAAAGCTGCAACAAACCTATCCACAATAACTGCATGTCAAGTCAAGTCATCTTTATTTATATAGCACATTTAAAAGACATCAAGTGTCAGCCAAAGTGCTGAACAGAGGGATAATATAATAAAAGAATTAAAATAGAAAGAAAACATTTTTAAAAAAAAGAATTGTAAGACATGTAATATCAAAGAGATCCGAAAGCCTTGGAAAATAAGTAGGTCTTGAGATTCGATTTAAAGACTTCCAAGGATGAAGAGAATTTTATGAAGGGGGGGAGACTATTCCAGAGTCTCGGGGCGGCAATGGAGAAAGCCCTGTCACCTCTAGATTTGAGCTGGGAGCGTGGAACTGATAAAACCATCTGACTGGAGGAGCGCAGAGATCGAGTGGGTAAGTGCAGGCTAAGAAGATCTGAAATGTAACCTGGAGCCAAACCATGGAGGGCTTTAAAAACAAATAATAAAACCTTAAAATCAATTCTATGTTTAACTGGTAGCCAATGTAGAGATGCGAGTACCGGGGTAATATTCTCACTCTTTCTAGTACTCGTCAGGAGCCTTGCGGCTGCATTTTGAACAAGTTGCAGGCGTGACAGGCTTGAGTGACAGATGCCTAAATAGAGAGAGTTACAATAGTCAAGACGTGACGATATGAAAGCATGGATAACAGTTTCCAGGTCTTTAGATGACAGGATATTTTTGAGTTTAGAAATGCTCCTGAGTTGGAAAAAACTGCCACGAACAACTGAATTTATTTGCTTGTCCAGCTTGAGAGTGGAATCAAAAATGAAACCAAGATTTTTTACATGGGGATGTACATTAGCTGATAATGGGCCCAGATTGTTTCTTATGAGACTAATAGAGTCCTGCTTACCGAAGATTATAATGTCGGTTTTGTCATGATTTAGTTTGAGAAGGTTCAGAGACATCCAGCATTGTATGTCGCTAAGACACTCTGAGACTTTCTGCAGCGTACTATCAGCACCTGGTTTTAGAGAAAGGTAGAACTGTGTATCATCTGCATATCTGTACTGTTCGAGGATGGTGGAGTACCCTACAAACCCAGGACCTTGTTGCTGTGAGGCAACAGTAAAGTAGTTGTTCCAGCATTAAACTAACCTCTTCTGGTCCTAATTTAAAATAGTCAAGAAAGTAGGTTTAATTTTCCTACTAATCTCTCAGAAAGAATTCCCAAAAGGTCAAGCTAAGGACACGGAATGCTTTAGGTTTAGATTCACTTTGACTAATGGGAGTGTGTAGGCCCAGTCACACAGGCCTACAAATATATCGAAACTCCGCCAACCTGCCGGCCACTAGAAAAAAAGCTGTAGTTGCCGGGGAGTCGCTGACCAGCCTGTAGGCCCGTGTGACTAAAACCTTATCAAAGAGATATCTCAGAGTCCAACTATGAATTTCAGAGCTGTGAGTTTCATCTCAAAAGACGTACCTGAACACCAGATGCTGTTTTATCAAACAGCAGGAGGCAGTTGACTTGATGGAGATCTCAGGATTTTGTGCGGCAGCTGGAAAACGCCTTGGCGTGGAGTTCACTGTCAGCCTGTTTCACATTGTCAAACTAAACTTTGAGTTGTTGAGATTAGGTGTATTGTCTAGCTGGATTACATTTCCCTCCGGGGATGATGTGAAGGCTCGGTGTGAAGTACAGACCGCAGCACATTTCAAAATAAATAAGATCAGATTTTCTGTGCTTCGCTATATGTTGGAGCACATCATTGCTTTCCACAAGTCAGGAGGTGGACAAGAGGAGAACACTGCAAGAAAAATGTAATTTATCAAGTAATCTGGAGCTGCGAGGGGAGAATTTCCTGCTGATGACAGTAAATTTCCCGCAGCGTGGAAATATTCCAGAAATTTGACTTAAACGTGTGACTCGTTGGCTCGTAGGGTCTCGACGCTCCTGTTAGTATCATTTAAAAGTGAGTGATGGCTGTTTTTTCTGCTTTATTAAGCTTTTATAAGTCGGTAAATCACAAGATCACTCCGCATTATCGTCAACCAGAGTCCAGCTTTTTATTCATTCACAAAGAAACATTCAGATGGTGACAAGTCTTGGCTTGCATCTGTGGATCACGGCACACAGACAACAATTGCTCCTGACAGAGCTTGGCAGTCACTGGTGCTGTGCTTTAAAAAAAAGAAAAGGATTTCATATTCCAACATGAAATCCCTGGAGTGATATTTTGTGATTTGAATAGCAGAGAAAGATGAAAGGATCACCTGTCATTTTGTGGTTTTTTGCCTTACAGGTATACCGTTCCCGATAATCGTGGCGTGGGCCATCGGGAAGCTCTACTACGACAACGAGAAGTAAGCCTCTTTTCAAGATATTCAACAAGGAACTTTTTATTCTATCCGGGTAATAAAAGGACAAGGGCAAAGCGTTACATTAGGGAGATGAATGTCTATTAATAATCAGCCGTAATCACATTTGCATTGTACAATATTCTTAATTACACTCTAGCCCTGCCAGCATTTCATCGGGAGTGCTTGCTCTCTTTTCACACCTATTAGTGAGGTGAAAATTGATTCGGCGATTTAGAAACGGGCGCTGAATAATTGGAAAAGTCGGTTGATACGCTAGATTTCTCTAATTGTCACCAAATGCAATTAAAAGGGCAAAACCAGATTCTCCAAAGTCCTAAATCTGACTCCCCTGTGCTTCTGAGCTCTGCTGTGGTCCAGAAGCTATTAAAAACTGTGAGTGACATATTCCTTCATTACCACGAGCATACCCTGTAGTTTATTTTGATTCAGTCCCCCCACACAAACCATCCTGCTGCCAGAAATATAGAAATCGCTAGAGCAGTGAATGCATCGGAATCGGCTTTAATGGCCAAGTCTGACGACACATTCAAGAAATTTGGTTCCAGCTCCCATCAGCAGCAGAGAAAGTGTCTGCAGAGGGAAACGTACACAAAGATAAGTAAAAAGCATACGCAGCTGCATTAATGAGATTTTCCTGGCAGTGAGTTGCCTATCGAAACATTAAGACTGCACAGACAGCTCATTTAAAAAGTTATATCCCACTGACCAGTGCAAGACCGTGGGTGTGACTGAACAGTCAAATATTCACACCATTTCTATGTTTTACAGAAAGCAGTGTTTCTCTCAGAAGTGATTTGGTTTGCAAGGACCTCGTTAGCTCGCTTGGCACCATGTTAGTGTTACTTAACACTTCCCAGTAAATGATGCAGCCAGGCTGAAGGTTGTTGACGTCTCCGGTCTAGCTGATGTCTTGAAACTGACTGTGAAGAATGAACGCAGACTTTAGAGGCACTCTTGATGAAACGAAAGACAAACTGTTTATTTGGATGATAAAAACTCCAATGTGAATCCAAAACTGAAGCGAAACAAAGTCCAAGATACAAAGTAATAACATCCAGGCAGCACATTACAACGCAGCGAGGTCTAAGTGAAAGACGAGGTACAGACGAACGCGCTGTGTGCTAATGAGGAGTGGAAACAGCTGGGGACCAAGAAACAGGTGAAGCTAATCAATGGTAACGAAAAGACAGAGGTCAAGAGACTACTGAGATAAAGCAGGAAGTGTTTTCACACAGAAGCACACGTAAACTTGACACAGAAAGATCCAAGACTAGAAAGGTTACAAAAAACTCTACAAGCTTGCCTTAAATAGAAAACTAATGTAAAAAACACTGAAACAGAGAAGTAAAGGCTGACGATACAGTTCAGGGTTACAGAGCTTGTTCACTTCTTACTGGGTTACAGCATCATGCTGCATAACTACTCACTACCAGAGATGGGCAGTAACGCGTTACTGTAATCCGATTACTTTTTTCAAGTAACGAGTAAAGTAAGAGATTACTATTGCAAAAACGGTAATTAGATTACCGTTACTTTCCCGTAGGAACGCTGCGTTACTGCGTTACTAAAACCGTGATTTTTCTTACGTCAATGTCTCATGACAGTGACGTAAGCGAGTGCGCCGTTCGTGACAACAGCTGTGTGCAGATCAACAATGGATAATATATCGAGTGCAGAGAGAGTATGAGCGTGCAGCGTTTAAAGCGTGGAAGTACTGACCTTACTTTGAGTTTGATTCCATAAAAAGTGACAAAAACATTAGTGTCCGTTGTGCGTGGGAAGAAAACTTCTTTTTACAGCGAAAAAAACCCCTAAACTTCCAAACAAGCACCGAGTAGCTACGACGTAATGGGAAACTCACAGAGAAACTCGCGGATTCTTCCACTGACCGCTGCACACCTGCACCAGGGTAACCCTCCGCCTACCCCACTCCTGCTTTACAGGTGAAAATAGAGCAACAGGACCGCTAGTCTTTGACTTTATTTATTTTCTGCTGTGTTTTACTTGCATCTATTTGAAAGACTGAGTGTAAACACACAAAATATTTTATTTTATGTGCTGGAATGTGCAGAAAATAGGTTTAAATATTAAACTAATTTCTTCCAGTCAGAGAATGTTGCAGATAATTAAATTTTTGCTTGATGCATAAAGTTAAAAGATTAAAACTAATAAAACAAGTTTTAAAAAGAGACTTTTCCATTTGATTACATTTTGTATGATGATTATGCAGAAAAAGTAGAAATGGGCTGAAAGATCTATCGCTTTATCACCTATTCAGGTTGTAAATCGTGTTTTTAAAAAGTAACTAAGTAACTAAGTAATTAATTACTTTTGAAAACAAGTAATCAGTAAAGTTACTTTTTGGGGAAGTAATCAGTAATTAGTAACTGATTACTTTTTTCAAGTAACTTGACCAACACTACTCACTACTCAGAGAAGATACAACAAAGCATTTTGCACGGAGAGATTTTAAACCTTTTGGATTTCTCTGACAAACATATAGAAGACGATAGAATCTAGTCGGCAAGTTTCCTTGCAAAGAACCCAGAAGTGGCCTTGATGCATTCATCAGAGTTTGAGTATTCGATAAACAGCACTTAGCTGTAGAAAAGAAGTGCTTGCATGAATAAGACATGTTGCATAAAGCACTTTGAATACTCAAAAGTACTACACAATATAAGAACCAACCCTTTTACCTCAAGAATTACAGAAGAAGGCTAAAGTTATACTATCTATTATACTCCATGAAAAGACCTAAACAACACATAATTTAATGGAAGTCACCATTGTAGTCTAACTCTAAGCCTTTAAAAGTCATTTTTCTTTCCTTCTTTTAGTTTGTTATTTGTGGTCTTATAGTTGTTAAACGCCATCGTGTGAGCGCTTACACTGCTTTGCAGTTTTTAGGCTGAGACTAACCTGCACAGTTTGAAGATATCCTCAGTATATCAACCTGCGTCAAACAGTACAGGGCTCAGCTGAGCAACAAAACACACGATCCAAATAAGCAAAGCTCAAGGAAAGCAACAACCAAAAAAAATGACAACAAAAAAAAAACCCAGGCGGCAAACAAAGACCTGACAGCTGAAGGAGGGAGATACACGAGGCAGCAATCAGCTAAACAAACCCCGACAACACGGAAGCAAAATATGACACGTGAACGAATGAAACCGCTCCGTGAAAAGAAAACAACAAATCAAATGAAGGCCGGTGATATACACAGATACAAATCCATGTCGACGGCATGAGGAGAAAGGGGACAAATGCAAACAGGCTGCAGAGATGATGGAGAGCAAACACACAAAATTCAAAAGAAATACAGCAAGACGCTAAGTTAATCCATTCCTCCACAAACTGATTGAAATCCTCCAGAAAAAGATTACCATTGATTTAACTCTTAGGCCTAAATCTTTGCCGATGACGAAACACAATCCCTCAGATAGAGACATGGGATTTTTCGTGGTAGGGGTGGGGGATACAGCTTTTATTTGTGTGTAATATTGTGCTTTTACTTTCTTGAATGCCACAAATTTGGAGAACTTTTATTTAAGAGGTCAGTTTCGTAATTCATCAATGAACACAGACTTACTGGAGCCCCTGTTTACGCAGGAATATCAGTATATTAAGAGTAGAGACTGTGCAAACAAGGGTGTGGCACAGGTAGTGGAAGAGTGCTGTTTGTATTATTGCACAGATAAAAATAGTCCCCAACAAATGCTCGGTTTAATCCTGTTTGAGTACGATTTGATGAAAACCGCAGGGGCCAGCTGCCACCAGCTGCCTTATTTCTTCTTGATTCATTTCAAGAAAATTACATAAGATCCTTTCTTCTGCTCTCACGAGGCTGGCAGATGTTTTCATTTATATTAAGGCAGAAGCCCTTAAATGTTAGTTGTTTTAAAGGGTTAAAGTCCTGAGAGTATTTCCCACCTCTGGCTAAAATAATCTGGCTATAACTCATATTGTGGGTGAATCACTGACTGGAAAACACATGTTTAAACCCCTTGAGCACACATTGGGAAATGAATGCCAACACATACCGAAGGGGAGGAGATGAGTGACAATATAAATGGACCTGCCCGTTAGAACAAACCATGACTGATTGCTTTTGCTGACATTTCAGGTGCTGGTTTGGGAAGCGCGCTGGCGTGTACACCGACTACATCTATCAAGGTCCCATGATTCTGGTTTTAGTGGTAAGAGTCTCTTTTTTTGCCCTTCAGTAGTAGCATGTGCTTCAGAACCTGCTCGACATCATTTGCAGGTACAATTAGTCCTCATTATGTCTTTGAAATGCCTGACAGGCATGAAAAGTTGGAAAGTTTAACACATATTTCAATGATAAATGAGCCGGCCCGACGCTAGTTCTGTCAAGATTAACATTTAACTTGACAACCTCTGGGACTCATTTTGGACTTTAGGCATAAAACGTGAATAAAGTTCAAATATATGTTCGGTCTTGAAGGAATTATCTCTCACACTGGGCTATTTCCACCCCCTGGGGTCGGTGCCTTTCATCACAAATCAGCTATTGCAAATCTGTCTTGTCATTGAACTGAAAATATCTCTCATCTGCATCCAGTTTGCCGTCAAATAACAGCTGAGATTAATCTTCATTCTAAACTGTATGTCAGCTCCAAGAAAGACTTCTCCTTCAGCATTCAGATGTGTGTTTTTGTGACTCACCCTCGCCCTGCCAGCAGTCCCTTGTGATTCTGAGCCCTTCAGCAGGGCTCATGTGAAAGGTCCTCTAGATTTTACAGAATAGCTGGGGACTCGTGTGAGCTTTGCTCAGCTCTCGTCTGGACAACCCTCTCCTGTCTGAGCATCCAAAATACTGTCCTCAGTCCCCTGGTGCAATGTAGATAAGCAGAATCGATCTAGTGATGTGCTTAAATGTAAGAATTAGGGGAGCATGCTTTTTCTATTTTGGAATTTTACACAGAGGAACATGTTGCACTTTTACTCAGTTATATATAGCATTTGTATTCTATTTTTATCTTATTGTATATTTTATTATATTTTATTCTATTCTGTACAGTTGTGTACTGTATTTATTCTTATTGTATTCTAATTTTTGCTTCATAACTTTTGCACTGTCCACTTCCTGCTGTGACAAAACAAATTTCCCACGTGTGGGACTAATAAAGGTTATCTTATCTTATCTTATCTTTACTCTACCACAATCACCTTTACAGATATGTCCTAATATAAATGCATTGTTTTTCATCTACATGTATTGATATCATTTGAATATACAAAATATTAGAATAGAGATCGGATTCAAAAGACAGATCCAGCTCAAGCTCAAACTGGTTATCGGTACTTCTGTAGAAGATGAGAGAGGGAGTTTTGATTGGCCAAGTTAATCTCTGAAGTATCTAGTACTCTGAATGATGGAAGGAAATTGTCTTACTTGGGATTATCTGGACATGAATAACAGGGGAGGTCACAGGTCGACGGGCAGGTAAAAGAGAGGATCAGTGTACCCTTCGCACTTAATGTGTGCCCCGAATGTTCAAACAAAATCTGCACTCATTGGTCCTGAACCAAGCCAGCTTTCTTCTGATTGGCTGCCCCTCTGAAGCAAAACGTTTTAACAACACTTTGTTGGGGCAGGCAAACATGAGCCTTGGTCAGTGTTGGGTAGTAATGGAAAACATGTGCTGGTGTTACATATTTAAAATACAAAATATGAGGAATTGTAAACAGTTACCGTTTAAAAAGGTAGTATTCAGAATACAGTTACTTTGTTGAAATTAATGGATTACTCGGCGGTCTTTTCCTGTTTCATATGTTAGGCTATGCTCTCTATTTTTGATCATTTCACTCCAGTGGAAACCCAAACAAAACACGCAATAAGAGGCTCTAATGCCTGTGTCTCAATCTCGCGGCCCATGTCGCCTCTACTGCGCCCGTGTAATGGTGTGACGAAATATTGCTTTGCTTTTTGTTAAGTAAAAATTATTGTTCAAAAAAGGATTTAATATGAAGGCAATAGGCAGAGTGTTACAGGCATAGCATGAATGAAGCATGTAAATATAATAATAACCACTGCAGCCAAGAAGAGAGCCTGACGAGCCCAGTTGTAAGTAAGCTATTAAGACTCGACTGTACACCGTGTTCGTGTTTTCCAACAATAATTTCGTTGGAGCAGCTTTTCAACGCCTCTCTTTGTCTCTCGCTAGCACAGTTGACCCAGACAACAAAGTAAAGCTAGTTTTCAGCTAGCAGCCCGACATGAATCCGACGTATTAGCCAGAGGTCCCTTTACTACGGTTCGGAGCCGCAGACGTGTTTTATAAACGCGCGGAATCGTTTTCTATACGAGATCGCTGCAAAAAGTGCAGCCTTACCTAATGTCCACCTACTGTTACTCATTTATATTAAGATTTAAAAGTTGATATTGGTATGGCGAGTGTCCTTCAGTAATAGTAATAAATCACACAGCAATAGTACATTCATGTAGTTGTAAAAAGCATGATCATATATTAAGTAATCCAAAGTATTCAGAATACGTTACTCTCATTGAGTAACGTAACGGAATACATGGGGCATGTAATCTGTAATCTGTAGTGGAATACATTTTAAAAGTAACCTTCCCAACACTGTCTTTGAAAGACATAATAGAGCTTTACAATAAGCATTTAGTAGACTGAACATTTAGTAATTAAAAAACAACAGTTCACTTAAATATATATAAGTAAAAGTTAGCAGATCTTATGTACAAATGCAGATGTTTTAAAGGTTAAATCATTTTGCATCTATAACTCTTGAGAGTGTAGCGTTTAAAGATAAAACGTAACACATATGAGCGAGAGTCAAGTTAAAATAGAAGTACAGGCTTTAAGCAACATGTTGCCTTTACTGGGCTGTTTTTAGGCAGTGGGATTGTTTAGCGTTCCTTGCAGGATGCTGCAAGCCGGACTGAAATGGTTTGGGTCGTTTTTTGCCTGTTTTTGGTTTCGAGTATTCTGAAACCTAAGCTATAAGGTCACAGAGATGAGTCGTCCATCCTCAAACCTCCGTATTTGAAACGTAACATTTTGGCCCTGTTGGATTTGAAAGTCCACTTGAACAGGATATATGTGAGGTAATATTAGGAGAAGCAGAATAGGTCTTGTTTAACTGAAGGATCAGATTATTTCCTCCCCCTCTACAGTCCACGTCTTCACACACTGTCACTGTTTGATCACGTCTTTGCTCAGTTTTGACTTTTTTGTCCCTGCTGGCTCTCGACTGGTCGAGTGACCTCCCCACCCAACATCCAAAACAGCAAACCCTTATCCTCTCTTCTTTGAAAAAAAAGGAAAAATCATCTCTTCAGGAGGCTCTTTACTGTGTTCGCTCCTGCTTTACTCGCCCCCGGAGCACATATCTGTCTGCTCTAATATCTCTCTGCTACTTTCCCTGAAATTTCTCCGGTCTTCCTTACAATGGCATGTTCTCGCAGGCTTTTATCTCTGTGCGCAGCACTTAATCCGACAGGGTCAACATGTGGTCACCAGGAAATTCGTGCTCTGTTCTCTGAGGGTGTTGCGTCGGCGGACTCTCCAGGCATCATCACCAGCGGCTCTTAATATCAGCATAAAGTAATGTCCTGCCTTAATGAAGGAATCTGGGATGTTATTAAAAATTGCATGAGCTTAGTTAGACCAATAGAGTGCAGGGTCCCTGAGAGGCTGCCATACATCTGTTCGAGCCAAGGTCGGGTCAAACCGGCCCTGGAAAGTATTCCTATGTCTATTTTTACTCCCACGTGACATATTTCACACTTATTTCACGAGCTATTGATTTTGCCATTCGTCACACAGTGGAAAAATAATCTCAAGAAGCACTTTAGATACACAAAGAACATTTTTTAAGCAAGATTAAAGGAGAACGCAGGCATTATGTTAGATTTCTCTCTGTGCCAGTAAAGCCTCCTGTTTAACTAAAGCCTTAAACAGCTTAGTGCCTTATCGACATAGAGCTCCTTGTTGTACAGAAGCTGTTAACGTTGACTGATGTGTACTTCAACGCCATCAACACGCACACTCTGTTTATTTTGAGTCATCTCCATCCTGCTGCCATCAAGGGTGGAAGAAGAAATCATTTTACAATTTTACAATACGGGGCGTATTGAAACACTAAAATTATCATCAGCTAAAAGTGATTATAATCTATAATAAAAATAAAAATAACTGTCAGTGTGTTTTAACGTGTAGCATTTCACAGCTGTGATGGATGGAGTTTAATTAGTATGTAGTTAGTGGGTACATTATGTAGCCGTATCATGTGTTAATGATAAAGGTCTACATCAGCGGTCTCCAACCTTTTTTGCGCCACGGACCAGTTTATGCCCGACAATATTTTCAGGGACCGGCCTTTAAGGTGTCGCGGATAAATACAGCAAAATAAAACTAGTACCGGTACCGAAAAAAAGAAAATTTATTCATAACACACGTGAAAAGACCCAGGAAAACCGAGTAAACGATAAAAACGATAATAAAATAACGCTGAAAACCGATAAAAACCCTGAAAACGATACATTTCACACCTGAGCCTCAAATCTCGCGGCCCGGTACCAAACGACTCACGGACCGGTACCGGTCCGAGGCCCGGGGGTTGGGGACCGCTGGTCTACATCACCCAACAAGACTCCAGCTTCCCACATGATCTTGAAGTGGATAAGCAGAAGAGGATGGATGGATGACCCCAACCGGTCGCAGCAGATGGCCCCGCCCCTCCCTGAGCCTGGTTCTGCCGGAGGTTTCTTCCTGTTAAAAGGGAGTTTTTCCTTCCCACTTTCGCCAAAGTGCTTGCTCATAGGGGGTCATATGATTGTTGGGTTTTTCTCTGTATCTATGAAGCGCCTTGAGGCGACTTTTGTTGTGATTTGGCGCTATATAAATAAAATTGAATTGAATTGTATTGGATGGATGGATGATAAGGAGATATTAAATAAGAAGGAGATCTGGGAATCTGGGCGAAGTCGGATCTGCCAAAGGCGGCCGTTGACCTGTGCCCGTGCATAGTATGTTTTTCAGGAGGGAAAAACCTTTTTAAACCTTGTTTTGGTGCAAAGACGCCAAACTTCTGAAACACTTTTTATTGGCTCTTATTGGTGATTCTTTACTTTCATGTCATAATCCGAGCGTTTTCTTGAGTTAAGCGTTGGATCCTTTAATATTTCTGTGTTCGGGTTTGTACAGGATTTCGTTTTATTGCTTTTCTAGCCTTGTAAGTTTCTGATTATTGTTAGTGTGAGGTTTGATTCATGTTCTGTTTCCATTATCATTCTAGTAATTTTACACTTTAGTTCCTGTTTTATTATGTGAGTTTTCAGTGCGTAGTGCTGACTGTTATACTGTTCAAGGGTTAGTTTGTGCAGCTTTGTGTGCAGTCGGTTATTCGATGCCACTCGTGGTTATATAATAAACTCAATTTTGGACATTATTGATGTGAACTTCTCCTCAGCTTTTAAAACTCATCTTTTATTGCATTTTTTTGTCACCTGCATTCTGCATTTGGGTCCAACAATCCACATTCTTACAACAGCCCGGTGATCTTTAAAGCTAAACATATGCCCCTTTACCCCATTCACTTAGACGGGGACTTCAAAATATTTGGTTTTCTTCTAGAAGCACTTTGTCATCATCGGTGCTTGATATTCAGTAGCTGAAAGGAAAGTACTAGTGAAGGTGCATCAAAAAATGTACCAAAGTACATGACCTCAACAAGTATATGCAAGTACATTTGCAACTGGACATATTAATCTGTGTTAATGCACTGACCAAAATAGACCACAGCCAAAACCTGCCCTACCCAGCTACCATTCTTTCAATGGCACTAAGTGTTTGTGTATAACTTTTAAATGTAAAACGTAACAAACTGCAATATTTAATCAGGAATTGAAAACTGTCCACAAACAGCATGTCGTGTCACGCTGGTGTCTGCACATTTTAAAGCTTCAACTTCAGACCTTGCTTGGATGAGATGTTAGCATTAGCAGAGCTTGGTTATTAAGCTGTATTCATAAACTGCACAGGTAATGACACAGGTACAGACTTGTGATCATAACTGCCACATTATTGGACAGATAACGGATTATGGTACTACAAACTGGGAATGGGCCTCATTAAGCAGCTAATGCCCTTCTCCACATCCTTTTGGTAAACCCCATATCAATCTAGATATTTAAGCTTCTTTAGCATGCATGTGGCTGTTGCTGCTTCTGCAAGAAGCTTTGCAACCCACGTTCTACCAGGTCCCTCCTCTTCAGTCTCATCGATGTCATTGTTGCCTGCTCTGTACCACCGCTGTCCCTGCCTTGGGCCTTCCACACATGTTTGTGGAACGTGATCCTTGCAGCACAGCCGGATATAAATTACCGCAGATGGAAAAGCAATCATATTTTGACTCTACTGATCTTGACAGAAATACAGTCAAGTGGTCCAGTTGAGTGACCCCAATTAACTGAGGTGAAGCCTAGCAGGCGAAGCCAGGCTGTAAACATGTTTATTTCTGCAGTAAAGTTGGGCATTTTAATGCACAAGTCTATGGGGACCAACTTGCTCTTGGAGCCAGCCTCAAATGGCCATTTGTCAGCCCCAGAGTTGGCAGTTTGAGCAGCATGCCGAAGCACAAGTGAATTGCAACAGCACGTACTGTATGTTTTGAAGGAAACGTGATTTGCATGTGGGACATATTCTCTGTCACTGCACTGGCTTTTACTGGATCATCCTTGTGTTTTCCCCGTCTCTGCAAAACAGCAATTCACCACAAAAATGGTTTATAATCTCATAGGTGAGTCCTGTGTTTGCTTTGCAAAGAACAGCTCACGTTCCTTTGGTTCACCTTTTTTTTTTACTTTATTACCTTTGTGGTTTTTTCAATCTATATTAATGCAACACTTCTGTCGTTCTGACTCTATCTACTGCACAACAAGTATGCCCTGGGTGCTAATGAAGAAACCTTGAACCTCAGTGAGCAGTAGTCAATAATGTCAGAAAATGAGGTTTAAGATCATTTTAAAAGCCATTTAAAGGAAAACGAAAGGTGAAAGGGGTTAAGCAATACGAAGAGCGCGTCAATGAGGAGTAGATGGAAACAAAATAACCTTTCTCTGACACTGATACGCGCTGTGAAGCCTTCATAAAGAGGTTCACATTGATTTACAGTAGCTTTATTTATTTCAGATGAGATTAGTCCATATCATTTAAAAAAAGAAAAACATTAAGGATGAAACTGTCACAAAATATACAGACACCTGTTCCAGTATTTACCCAGCAGACACCATATACCCAGTCAGAAAAAGGTTCAGATACCAACCTTCAGATAAAATTTCCTACATAATCAGTACCAAGCTTACTTTGTTTGATTTCTCCACAGATCAATTTCATTTTCCTCTTCAACATCGTACGAATCCTGATGACCAAACTGCGAGCCTCTACGACATCGGAGACAATCCAGTACAGGTGAACTGAACGTTACCTGCTGTGTTTTTAATACCACTTGCTTTTGCTTCTACCTGATGCAGAAAATGTGTTCCTTGGCAACTATATTAGCCAGTTTTAGAGACACATTAGGAAGTTGGAAGTTTGAAGACTTAATTTGCAGGTTTTCCATTCAGGAAATCTTCTTTCATGTCCTTTTGGATCATCTGTGTCTCTTTCCTTTGCTTTCTTTTATTTGGTGATTTGTTAGATTTTTTTTTTTAACTTGTTTTCACTTTCACTGTGACAAGACTTGGAAAAAAACAACTAAAAATAAAGTGATTATGTTTGGCTTGGTTTGGGCACTACAAGGATTTGGTTTGGTTTTGCCACTAAAACTGACTTGGTTAGGTTTGGTGCAAAAGCCTAAATATTTAGCCACTAAAAATCTGGTTGGTTTAATGTACTAAATAGTATTTTGTCAGGTTTAGACAGCAAAAACTGGGTAAGGCTAGGTTTGAGTGAATGGTTTGGGTTAAACATGCCCCTTCACAATAAAACCCTGCACCCTGAATGTCTAGTTGAGAGCAGGGTTTTAATAGTTTTGCAATTTTCATTAGTTTTTATTTTTATTTAGTTTTGACTTCAGATTTTCAATTTTATATCAGTTTTAATTAGTTTTTACCAATTGTTTGCTAGTTTAGTTTAGTTTTTATTTTTTTGAAAATCCTTAGTTTCAGTTTAGTTTTGATTAGTTTCAGTTATAGTTTTAGTCGTGTTTGCAATAATTAAGTGTAACAAAATCCCAGTTTCATCATATCAGTCATTCTGCTCATCCTTGGGTATGTTGCTATTCCAGCTACCATACTGCACCCTGGACAGGTCGCCTGTCTGTCGCAGGGCTAACACGCAGAGACAGACAACTCACATTCCCACCTATGGGTTCTTTAAATAAATAAATAAAGGCAGATGAACAACCATTGATACCAGGCAACTATAAAATGTATATCTTGGCCCCAATGAGACTATTAACTCTCGCAGCACCGGGTGTTCGTAATTTTGGTTCAAGTGAATTGATAAACTTTTTGAAGGTAATTGACTCACACAGTTGTGTAGATATCCCCGTCCTGTTGTCTCGGGATGCATCACGCTGCCTTGCCTGGGGTTAGCTTCTGTTTTCTGGGGATGAGGGTTGAGTGTGCTCCCTTACCTTCTCAAGCTAAGCTAGGTTAGCCTTCTTGTGTGAGCTTTTCAAGTGCACTTTATCCAAAACACAGTCATATTCAAAGTAATCCCAAATTGGACTCTGGCGCTTTCTCCCGACTTTTCCTGACATGATTCTGCGCGTGGACGGAGCAGCAACACAGACGACTCGACTAACGTGCTGCCACCTGCTGGCATAATGAGACACAGCAAGAAAAAAATCTGGAAACTAAACTTCATTTTCACCCTTGACTCTTGTATGACACGCACACATCAATAAAAACTAAACACATTTTTGCTATAAATTCAGTTAATTTTAGTTAGTTTTGTGAACACTCATTCCAGTTTTAGTTAGTTTTCCTTTTTTTGTTTTTATTTTTATTTCCGTTAACGAAAATGTTTTTTCACTTCTAGTTTTCGTTATTTCGTTAGTTTTCGTTAACGATAATAACCTTGGTTGAGAGTGACTTATTCCTCTCAGTAATCCCACTGGACAGTAAAGGACACCCTGTGTGTAAATGAGCTATTGTGAAAAAGCCACGAACTGAATGTGCTCTGCTGTACCTGAAGCATAGAGACCCTGGATCTTAGTCACGATTTACACTTAATCCTCAGTCAGGTAAAAGGATCCATAAAGAGCCTTTAACACACAGTGAGCTGAGCCTGTCCGTCATGGTTGTCTGATCTGGGGTTTCTTCGCCTGCAGGAAAGCCGTGAAGGCCACGCTCGTGCTCCTCCCCCTCCTGGGAATCACCTATATGCTGTTTTTTGTCAACCCAGGGGAAGATGAGATCTCTCAAATCGTCTTCATCTACTTCAACTCCTTCTTGGAATCCTTCCAGGTAATTTGTTTAAACAGTGGAGCCTTTCAGGGACAATCGGAGTATAATGACATTTGTGTGGGTGGATTTCTTTTGGGAGGGGGGATAAAGACTCAGTAATTGTAATGATGGGACTGGGAAATGATTAAATGAATGTGTGTGATAAGCTGCTGTGTATATGTGATTAATCCAGGATCACAGCGCTGATGTTTTGGACGGCTTCCTCTTTGTTCATGTTTTGTCCTCTCTTTATCTCTCCCTTCCTCTCACACAGGGCTTCTTTGTGTCAGTATTTTACTGCTTCCTAAACAGCGAGGTAAGCAGAATCACACCGCCTTATTGATTTAACGTTTTAAAGCCCCCACCCCCTTTTGCTTTAGACACTTATTTATATCTCGCCGTCTTCAGGCGGCTCCACTCGCCGTTTCGGTGGCTGCATGTTTCTGTGCGTGTTTTTTTGCAGGGAGCAGAGCGATAAAGCTCGAAGCACTTATATTCAGGGCACAATTAAGACTTGTCATGTGCCGACATAAGTGACATCACTCGCTACAGTTTATGACAGTGTCAGCCCTAATTTGGTTTCATGGCGAAATCAGGGGTGAAACCCTCTGAAAATAGAACTCCAGTATTAATATGCAAGCACGGAGGAATGCTTGAATGTTTGATACGCTCATTTTTTTATATTAATATTAGTCATAGTTTTAGCATTTTTATTGGTATCTGCTCCATAGAAAAAAATCACATTTAAGGCATTTAAGTCTTTGCACATTTTAAGCAGTAAGTAGTAACAAATGTATAGAGTGTTCCTTCCTTTCTACAAGAACAGTCCTCGTTGCCTCTTTGCACCATCTGCAGATGTTTCCTCGCGGCTTACGAGCGTGCTGGCAGTTGCTTCTCTGTTTCTTTTACACGGTACAAGCAGAATAAAATAGATAGCAGAAGTGAAACAGATGCTGCAGCTGAGGCCGGTGAGCTTTAGGCTGATGCAGATCTGTCAAATCAAGAAAGACTATATTTAGAGTGTGCAGCCCTGCTAGCAGCTATGTGGTGCTTTGCAGATCAGCACAGTGGTGCCTTACTGCTAACACCAGCATGCTAACCTGCTGATGTTCACTGTTTATTTCAGTGCGTGAGCGTTAAACACAAAGTCCAGCTGTGGGTTGATGTTTTGAAGGTGAGCTGATGATGAAACTGGCTTAAAGAGGCGCTAGATGATTCCTATGGGAATAAAGAACATCTGTACAGATTAGCTGTATTTATTGTAATAGATCTAAATACTGTTTCTAAATAAATAAAAAAGGTCAAAACTGGTCGCTGTATATTAGTTTTGACAGATGCTGACTTTGTTTTCATTTACAAAAGAGGCAAATATCCGTCAGATCACTGCAATGAAGAAATCTTTGTCTTTACTAAATGGGTGTAAATAGATGGCTACACCACATTCACTCCACACACAGTATTACTGGACCTTGTTTGGTAGATTACAAACATGTCTGGGGTGTGTTTTGCTGAAAAACATCAGCAGCTCATGCGCTGCACGACTCCGACTGTACCTATTTATTGCATCATCCAATCCAATTTTATTTATAAAGCACTTTAAAATACCCAGCAAAGGAACAAAGTGCTGTACAGAAAATAAGTTAAAACAATAGAATAACAGAAAACAGCAAAATAAATAAATAAAACACATAAAACATAAAATTAAAACAGCCCTATATTAAAACAAAAACAAGATAAAACAGCATCAAATCACCTAAAATCATCATCATCATCATGACAGCTGTAACGTTTCAAGCACACCTGCACTCGATCAGACGAACTTTCTTGTGTGCACTGTCACAAGCATCGCCCCCCGTGCCCCGATGTCAGCGTTATAAATCCATGGTGTGGCTGAATTACTGTCAGGATCAGTTAGCTCAGCAAGTAAAAGACTCGGGGGAGAGGCTGACAGTTTAAGTTGCTCGTGTGGGGTTTTGTTCTCGACTTTCTTAATCTAAAGTCCAACATGGACATCGAGGCAAAGTTCAAAGAGCAGAAAGCGAGGCTTCACGCCCAAACTTGGCAGATCTACTGCATGTTTTAGAGCTAATGTGACTGCTGGACGACCTCAGTGGGTTTTTGGTAGCATGTAATATGTAATAGTATTTTGGCAGCTACATGGAGCTGAGTTTTGCAGAGGGAGAGAGATGTTGGGTGGATAACTGTAGATATTACCTGGCAGTTTCTCTGTCTTGTCTGAAAAACAGAATCAGAGATATTGTAGGCTCGACATTATAGTTGGTTGTTCTGGTAAAGGGGAATTTGTGTTGTTTGTTTGTTTGTTTTATTTTATTGCCTAGAATAAAACAGAGCAGACGAAGCATTCTCAGTCGAGCTTCAAGGATCCCGATCGCTTTCTCAGCCGACTGGTCTTTGGGGAAGACGGCTGATGAGAAGTGTTGTTTAATTAATTTCTTTTTTTAAACAGGCTTTGGTAATTCGATTCTACGCATGTGGACGCATGCTAAATTGGTTAATTTTGTAACCAATTTAGTTTTCAATCAGATGTTGCTTTAAAAAATTAAACCTGGCATTTTGTTTCTTTATTGGAATACTAGAGTAACTGGGCGATAACAACAATGTGTGCAGTTCAAAATTTAAAAGCAAATAATAAGAAGAGAGCTGCCCAAAAAATGAGTATTGAAGTATTGAAATCTTTAGGTACACTCAAAGCAGTTTGTGGCACAACCTCTTCCTCTTCCTTATGAGAGAGAGGATAGCTAGCGTTGCATTATTAGCTTTTGATTTTGCCTTTGTGTCCTCAGCCCAACTTGAATCTGAATATTTTTTGAATATTTTCATTCTGTTTTTGTCCTCACTGTGAGCAGATCACCTTAAATTACCAACACTGAGAGGCATTAATAAATTGGTGGCTGTGGCTCAGGTGGCAGAGCACTTGTTGTTTGATTGCAGGTTGAGTGATTTAATTCCTGGCCTTGGACTCAGTAGATGGCTTTAGGCCGTTCACTTCTGTAATCAATATGGAGCTACGGTTAATTGAAAAGCCAACTGTAGTCTCTTCTGTCAGAGAATGCAGCTTTTAGCAACTCAGATTTTCTCTGGTTTTGTTGTAAATTTCCGTGTTTGCTTATTGAAGCAAAAGGTTGAACACTTCAGACTTTTTTTTCTGGCATTTTGTGAACTAAATGATCATTTATTAAGAAAGCAAGAGAAAAAAAATGACAGGTTAATGAAAAAATATTTGCAGCTCCTGTAATATGAAAAGTGAAATGTCACGGGCTGCGATGGCAGACCGTGGAGTTGCAGTGAAAGTAGGGCCCAAATGCGAGACTCTTAGTGAAGGACAGTGGATTTATTGACACAAAATACATACAGGTTAGCAGGGAATCAACGTTCTCGAAGGTTTATACCAAGTCCACGGCTGTACTGACGAGTTCTGACTCAAGGATCCAGCGTCGGCCTCAGCTCAGCTACAGTCTTAAATGCCGCTCCCTTGACGAGCGTAATCTGCTGCAGCTGGCGGAGGACGACGAGCGGCAGGTGTGGCGGTCTCTAGAGCAGAAACACTTCCGGGTTCGCAGTCTCCTCAGCACACCAAAACCTCCGCAAGCTCACACGGAGAAACATGGAGAAAAAGGAGAGAAAACCAAAACACCACACGGAAAATATAAACATAAACATACACTAAAATACATGAGCCCTGGGTCCCTAGACCATGACAGTGTGGGTGTAATTTTTATCAGATTTGACTGATAGCTTTCACAGCAAAGACCATCATCACAATGTGACTGGTGCCCCAAAATGACAGGAAGTCCACACCCATTAGTTTAGTTTAGACTCCACATTATGAAGCCTCAGTGTTAGCACTTTGGGGTTTTTTGGAGACAGAAGTGACCATATTTGCATCCTGAAACTGTATGGATGTGACACTGACACACAGACTACATATTTCAGTTTCACTCACCAAAACTGAAGCCCAGACTTCTTGGACTATATTTATCACACATCAAGCCGGATCATTTCTTGCTTTTATGCTCCACAAGGCAACAAAAGCACAAACCCGATGGAGAGGTCGAGTTCAGTGATGCAGATTAGACACATGACAGCCTATGGACTTTTGATGAACACACAATATGGCTTATGAATGCTATTTAAGTTTGCTGTGGCGTGTTTCCGCCGAATGTTTGGTTACTAGCGTAACTGCGGTTCTCTGAAAACCAAGAGACTGCAGTTTGAAAGAGAACTCCCAAAACACCCAAAATTCAGCAAATACATCACGTGCCACCTTTTCATGTAAATAAGGTCACTTGGAAAAAATAATAATGCCAGTGTCAGCATTCAAAACCAATGGGTGATGTCATGGTGGCTATGCCCACTGTGCCATGCTTGCCCACTTTAAGCTCTAAAGTTGTTTTAATTAAGGAAGAAACTATCCAAAGAGGCCAAAGTGTATTTTTGTATGAGACTGTAATCATGCTTTTTTTTCTGTTGTAAACATTTTTACATGGCAATCAATGGGGACTGATTCATTTGAAGACAGCCTCAAGTGGCCGCTAGAGGAACTGCAGTTTTGGCTTTATTTTTTCAGCCCGGAGTTTGTAGTTTAAAAAGCCTACTCCTGCTTCCAAAATAGCAAAGAAATTTAGAAAATCTCATAAAATTTGTGTTCATGTAGAATTTCATCCTTCACAGCAGGAAGCCACCTGAGAAATGGCTAATGATTTTAGCTCGAGAAGGCAGTTTGGTACGTCACAGTGTTTAGATGAACTGTTCTATTATGCTCTCCAAAGTCTCAATCAATACCTTTATTGCTGAAGAGACCATAGCTGTGCCACCTGAGCCACAAACTAGGCATAAAGGTAAACCTGCAGGATCATAACCTGATTTGGCTTCAGAGCCCGGCGTCATTTGACAGAACAATCATTACCTAACGAGTTATTCCTCGACTTGCTTGTAGATGTAATATCAGCCGACTGCTTGCCCTTTGGTACCGTCCCACACTGTGATAGCCGACTGAATGATGAACGACTGTCTCATCACGAACAGTGTTGTAGCTGCAATGAGGAGCTTAACCAGCATGTGCAGCCTACAGAGGGTATTGATTTAGTGTTTTGTTACAGGCTGAGGGTAGCAGGGAAAAGCAGGGGGAAAAGATGAACAAAGGATACCCACAGTCACATACAGGAGAAACGGAAAACATTTGGAGCAAAAACATCTGTAGAGGATTAAATTATCCTACTTTGGGCCTCGTGACCCGAGTGAAACACAACGGTGGTCAGTTATCTGACAGTCTGCCCTGTAAAGCCTAAAGTTGTGCGTTAAAGTAATGCTCTGTGGTTCACATTTTAGATTAGCGAAAGATAAGAATTGTGATTATGGAGGTGGACAGAAATGGGACACATGGGGCGATTGATTTTTGGATTGATTGATTGATGGTCCCGTTTTAATCATCGTTAAAATAATTTATAGCCAGTTGTCACCGTATAGTATATGAAACATATGAGCTGAGGGCCATAAATGTGACTGTACAGTGCAGAGACTGATATATGTATATGCACAGTACTGTCAAACAGTTTTTTTAATATTTTGGGAAAACATGAAATGTGTGTAGCAATGACACATATATAAACATACATGGAAACACATGCCTATCAATGCCTATATTAGGCAAAAAAAGTTTTATTATTGTAGCCCTGCGAGAGACTGTGCAGGGTGTACCCCGCCTCTCGCTCTAAGTCAGCTCATTTCTTTAAGTAGTCTTCAGAAATGGTTCTCAAGGACGTCTGAAGGTCATGCTGAGCTCTTCTTTGGATGTTTGCTGTTCGCTTTAATAATGTTGAGGTCTGGGCTTTTCCATCCAGGTATGCTCTAGTTTCTTAGAGCCAAGTGTACTACATATGATTGAGTTATTGTGTAATTTTTCCCCCAAAAAAATAATAAATTGCATGATACATTTTTAAGCAAAAAATGCAAAAGAAATGTCTGATGTAGCAAATAATACACAAATGTAAATTCAGATATGCAAATTATTAGTTCTTTTTTTGTAATTTTGCAATTATTACATTGTTTAGTCTTTAAAGGGTTAACAGCATGTTTGGGATCGTTGTTTTCTGCAGAATGAAGCTGCTGCCAATCAGAAACTTTCCATGTTGTGTTGTATGATGTATCAAAATCTGATTTTATTTTTCTGCATTCAGAATTTCATCAATTTTGAGAAGATCTCCAACACCACTGGCTGGAAAACAGCCCCAAACCATGATAAAGTCTCCACTGTGTTTTACAGATGGCTGTAGACCATAGGTGTCAAACTCTGGCCCGCAGGCCAAATTTGGCCCGCAACCTAATTACATTTGGCCCTCGAAGCCATACCAAATTACTATTAGAGCTACTGGTATTATACAGCTAATATATATATTGTTTAGTATTAAGCTTTGCTTGTTCCATATTCAGTTTTTCAGCAAAACTTGTTTGAGTCCATAAGAAAAGATTCATTCTTATATCTGGAGGAAGATATTTTTTTTTTCAATAAATATTAACGTTAGCCCGCGACTTTGTTCCAGTTTTGAATACTTTGTATTTGAGTTCGACACCCCTGCTGTAGACACTCAGCCGTACCTCTGTTGTTGCAGCGCTCTCCTGATCTCTTCTGTATTTACTGGCTGTGATTTTAGCCAAAAATCTCCCTGATTTTCAGTCCAGATCTTATCAGGTCTTTTTTTATATTTCTTAAGGATCTGACTTTTAGATACTGTTCGTCTGCTGTGGATAGTCTCTTGTTTTTTTCTTAGGCCTGTCACGTCTTCTTTTTCTTTTCTCCTCCACTTCTTTCTCTTGACAATTTTAAATTGGTTCTATGCTAAGTTGTCTGTTATGTGCAGACACAACAGTGGTGCTTTTTATCCTTAAATAATTTATATCAAATTTAAGTGGCTTAACAAACATAAAGACATTCCTGTGGAAAAGGTCAGGTACATGGACTGGAAATGAGTGAAAAAGAAAAACAAGGTAGCTGAAGACTTTTGCACAGTGTGTGCATGTATTTAGACTCCTCCCACAGAGGTCGGTTACCTTGTTAAAGTGCTGCAGTCCGATTGCATAACACTGAAACCTGAATCCACAAATCACTGCAGTTTGACTCATTTCACTTCCTGAACGTCGGCCTTTCTTTCAAGTCTGTCAAAAGTGCTGAAAAAAGTTAAGGGTGAATTAAAAGGTAGAAAAATAGCCTATCCCTCTGAAAATATTCACAGTATGAAGGTAAAATCAAAATAAAGTCAGCTGATTCTGCAGCAGTCAGGTGGAGCGACCCACGAGGCAGCGTCTCAGTGAACAGCGTGAGCGTAAAAGAATTAAATCAGCTCGGCTGAACGACCAGTCGGCTGACAGGTAATCATTCTTTGTTTTCTTTAATTCCTCGAGCTTATTGTTGTCGGCGTTGTTGTTGACAGGTGCGCTCAGCCGTGAGGAAGCGCTTCCACCGATGGCAGGAGCAGCACTCGATCCGAGCCAGGATGACCCAGGCCATGTCCATCCCCACTTCACCTTCACGGGTCAGCTTTCACAGCATCAAGCAGTCGACGTCGCTATGAAAGAGGAAGCCAGCTTTGTCCTACATGCTCGCGCTTTGGGAGAAACCTCCAGCTGTCATTGTCATCCTTTTCTGCCACATCACTGGAGTAACACTAAAACACTTTCTGCGGCTAGAGATCTAGAGAGAGGCTGCATCAGTCTCCTAAACCTCAGGAGGGACATTACACAGACTTTCAGGAGAAAATGGATGGGTACAGGCGGGAGAGGACGTTGCGATGTTTGTGAAAATGGGAGGTTAGTGGATCAAAAAGATGCACGTGACCAAGCTGATGAGTGTGTACTGGAGTTTGAATGTACAGCACTTGTTTAATTGTCTGTCGTTTCCCCGCTGGCACTTTGTTTTTGCTAACATCGCCATCACGATTGAGGATTTACGCTCCTGGACTGCACCGAGCTGCATCGTGCGCTAGCAGGGGCGTCGTTACTTATCCTGAGATTTTATTTTAAGTTTTTATTTTTCTCTCAAGCAGCTGTCTGGTTCTGGTGTTTGTTTATTTGATGTTGTGCTTTCTTCCTCTGTTCTCAGCTCGCTGCGCTCGTGCTGCTTTCATCGACTTTCCAGGAAGGTTAAACACATTCCATAATTCCCACCTGAAGAGTTTTGTTCCAGAAAAAACAGACACATTTACAGCTTTTACAGCTTTCAGTAACCTCCAAGTGACCCTCTGGGGACATTCATGAGCCTACGTGTATATTTCTGTGACAACTTTAATTGTTTTCTGTAAGAAGTGGCCCATTGGGATGGCAGTGTTTGTCTTCTATTTACATTTTCCACCTTTAATCGCTGCATTGTGACAGTAACAGACTGAGAACAGCGTGATTTAGTGCTGCAGAAGCCCAATAATGCAATGAAAACAGCTCAGCTGATGGAGAAAATTCAGGTTAACTCCCATAATTTCTTACCTCTTAACACTTTAGAATATTGGTCATAGAGAAAGGAAACATAGTATGATATTATAAAGATATAATCTAGCCTTTAAAACCATTTATTCTAGTATAAAATGAGGTTTAAGGTTACTGTTAGTTAGTTTCACATCATTCGTCTCCTTTCTGAGCTCAGGTGACTTCTTAGTTGAGCACAAAGAGTGAAAGTGGAGGAAATAGCCTTTTACTGCAGAATAATTACATGGCTTAACTCTCGCTTAAAGCACAAGCTTTCATGTGTATGTTTCTATTGATGTACAGATTAAACAGGCGGGATAATTAGGGCGGTGTAGGGTGGCTGTGGTTGAGATGATGGAGGTATGTCCACTAATTGAATTTAAAATCCTCCTCCTCACATACAAAGTCCTGGATGATCAGGCCCCATCATATCTTAAAGTCCTCTGAGCACCGCATTATCCCAATAGAGCACTTCACACTTGAGGCGACTGTTTCTGTGAAATATATATGTAGGATTTAATCTAACTGAATTAATTGCAGGGTTAGCCGTCCAGTCTTCAGCTCCCCCTATAATAAAACCCTGGAGTGAAATGGCATGTGATAAAAATCTGCTGGATAAGCAAATTCCATTCAGCTTCATAAGAGCATATTTCTATATATAGCTAACCTTTGCCCCTTTGACTACAGCTGCTGTGCCAAGTAAGGCTAATCTCTTCCTGGCTTTAGCTCACATTGGGGCAAAATATGGTCAGAACGTCCCAGACCATTTCAATCTGACCCCAAACAGAGGAACTGAATAAGAATCATCCCTCAAACCTCTCATGGTGATTGTCTGCTACGACTGTGTGTGGTTATCAAATGCTGACACAACATTTCATTGGAATTTTCTTTTATTGTAACCTGTAACAATGGTTTCTGTTCAGCTACAGAGACGTGTAGCCTTTCTTCTAATTTATCTTACTGATCATTTATGGTGCCCGTCTCTGCGCCTGCAGATCCGCCTCAGTAATAATTGGTAGATTGTTTTTTTTGTGCCGATTTGACCTACTTTGGCCTGAGAGGTTGGCTGCATTCAGACCATCTCTGAATCACGTGATGACCTGAATTTGGCTAAGATGTAGATTCAGCTTCAGACTCATTGGGACTCTTGGGTGTCTCTTTGGCTGTGATTTTACTCCTGGCACACTGGTTCTGGACCATTTTGAAGCCAGACCAGTTTGGATACATGTGTACTCAGAAAGTGCACACATGGCATATTTTGTTTTCTATACACACACACAGTAATCATGCATGTTTCTCACATATTCTCATCATCTTATCCAAACTAAACCTTTGTGGGCAGAAAAACAGTATTAACAATAGAAAGTTAATGTGGCAAATACATTAAATTCTAGATATAAGAAAGACTTTTTTTTTTTTTTTAATTAACCCACTTTCAAAGGATTAAATGTTTAATTATCTAATTTAGAAATAATTAGTATAATACCTGTGAAACTATTTATACACTTACCTCTAGAAAAACATAAGTCTAAGCATAAGAGAAGCAGCTACTAAATGAACTCTGTTTGTTTACAGCTGAAAGAAACAAAAGAATCAGAATATTTAAAACCCAAAACTATGACCTGAAAGTTGCTCAAAAAGAGTTTTTTAGAGCTGTAACCACAGGACCAGTGTGAGTGACAGCATGTTTCACATTACTTGGACACACAATACATTTAATTTTGTGGCATTTTAAATCAAATTAAGCGTCGTGTTAGTTCAGGTCACAAAGTGATTAAAGTCTCTGCGGCATCCCGCATGGTTTTCTTTTACTTATCCTGTCGGTTAAACTTGTCAGAGCCCACAGTTTCACTCCTTCTGCATGTAGTTGCTGTGAATCTGCAAGCCACTTTGCAACCAGTCATTTTTTCAGATGGAAAGATTCTGCGTTAGTGGTCCTTTTAGTGCAGAGACTTTCACAAAGTATAAAAACTGCAGTGAGAATGAGTGGACCGCGTGTTCAGCAGTTCCTTTAATGCTTGTAAGTTAGTTAGTTGTTATATTTTTTCCTTGTCAGGGACCAGGCACAAAAGGATTGAACTCATATGAGAAACGATGCCTTATACTGGATTTAGCTACAAGCACTTTAAATACATACAATATTAAACAAGCCTATACTACAAATGCAGATAAGAACAAGATAATCAAATGTACAAGCTTCTTCTTCTTTTGTGGATCATCTGCTTCCATTTCACTCTTTCTGTAGCGTCCACCTCTGTCACATGACCCCCCTCACAACACCCATGAATCTTCACTGCAGTCTGTGCTGTTCGTCCTGCCTGGCAGCTGCCCTGTCCGGACTGTTTCGGCGTCGCCTCACTAAGTTCCCATCCAAACACCTCAATCTGATGTACTTGTTTCTAATCCTTTTCATGCTGGATTCTTCTAATGATAAGTACAGTTTCCACCGGCACCCTGTTAGCCAACAGCATCAGGGGTGGTCATTTATCCACCCCGACTCATTATGAGTCACGTGTTTGATTCGACAGCCCTTTCTGACGCAACCCATCACATTTATCTGGGCTTGGGACAGGAAGTACGCAGTGTTGTGCTCGGCAGTGGCAGCAACAGGCATAAATGACCGCACGATCTGATATCGTCGTGTTGGTGTTGTTCCCAGATCATCATACTAAATGACCAATCAGAATGTTGTGACGTCATACTTTTGCGACTTCGGGAAAAACCGCCGTAAAACAAAAAACTGTACTTAAACTGCGAGAAACCGCCTTTGTCCACCAATCAACGGACCCTGACCCAAACCCTAATCCTTTAATAAACGTTAAGCAGAATTGATATTGTCCTTGCAACATTGGAATTTCATAAATGCACGAATGGCTTGGCGCGCAAAAGAATAACGTCACAACATTCTGATTGGTCACTTGCAATGTTGAACCTGGAACAACATTTTCATGATGATCTGGGAACAACACCAACACGACGATATCAGGTCATCCATAAAGTCTAAAGAGTCTAAAATAACAAGAAAGCTGGGAGAGAAGGTGGGTTGTGAAGCAGCTTTTACATGTCCACTGTGCTATGCTCAAAGATGGAAAGCAAACCAAGTTAAAATTATCAGTCAGAATTTAGTTTTAAAAAAAAAGAATAATCTCTATAGAAAGCAAATGAAAGTTTTAGTCAGACCACCGCCTCCTCCGATGGTCTTTTTGGAACAAAACTCTTCAGCTGATCAAAGAGACTTAATAGATCGACTCGACCAGCAAGCAAAGGGTTCCTCCATTCAGGGTGGTGTTTATACTCATTCACACCTCGTGACTTTCTGTGGCGTTCGATTGACTCGAACACTTGCAGTAACTGTATTTACTGATGACCTGTAAATATATAAATATCAGAGGTGAGTGTGATGGGAGGGGGCTTTAAAATCCACGAATAGAAACCAAAAACACAAACCACACACTGTAAATCATATGGGCACATTTTCCATGTGATCAGCAATTCACAGTCCACATTCCTATGATACCAGTATGCCTAGCACCTGTGCATTTTTATGAGAAAATTGTATATGAACCTTTTCTTTTTGTCACCCTATTATTATGATTTTTTTTACCCCTTGTAAGTGATGTGTGAGCTCTGGTTGTGATAAAAAAAAGTCAAATTATTTTAAGTAATTGAGTTT
Organism: Neolamprologus brichardi; assembly: GCF_056152115.1. Taxonomy (NCBI): domain Eukaryota; kingdom Metazoa; phylum Chordata; class Actinopteri; order Cichliformes; family Cichlidae; genus Neolamprologus; species Neolamprologus brichardi. The sequence continues at coordinate 23,857,073 of NC_142111.1, read as the reverse complement.
TACATGATGCTGATCATCACTTGTAACAGAGCAGCTGCTTTCAGCTTGATTCCAGCCTTTTGTGGTGGAGAAAATTCAAATTAAACGAAAGAAACGTGTAGTCGTCATGCAATTGTGCTAGGACTTTTCAAAATAAAAGTTTTACATCAACAAGAATAAGAAATATAGAAACCATGCAAAGAGATCCTCATCGTTTCGTGGTACGTATACGGTGGTCGATGAAAAATCACAATGTCATTCAAATTATTATTTATTGTTATTTATTTTCAATATTGTTATTTTCATACTTGAAAAAAAAATGTCAAGCGATAATAAACTGTGTGTTGCATTTGACTGAATGAAAAATTGAAGAGATTTATTTATAGACCAGTTTTTCTGAAAACAAGCCTGTAAAAAAAAAAAAAAGACACCATTACCCGCGATGGAGACTCCGGATCACACAGCCATTTGTCTCCACAGTCCCCCGAGACGAAAGCAAAGAAAGAAAACACATCCTGAGTATCGTGTGATCCTCTTAAGCTTTGTGTGCGAGTCTCGAAGGGGAGCACAGCCCAAATCTGGCTTTTAAATAAGATCCTTCTGCCCAAGTGAACATTCACCATTTTCTGGGTATGAGAAGGGAGGGGTCTTTGTGTGTGCACTAAAACACAAAGAAAGGACCACAGAAATCGACTTTAACAGTATTCACCATGATGCACTATTGCTTAATTGAATGCAAACGCTTAAAGAGAACAGGAAGGTTAGTCGTCGCCTGCGGAGCAGCTTTTGGGGGGACGATTACTCTGTCATCTCATGGATTCACTCTTCCACTCAGGGCTTTTAGCTTTGGGAGAGTTACTCATATTCGCAGTTCCAGATAAGACTACAGTCAGCATGATTCAATTTCCTATTCTCATTACTTCTTGTCATGATTACATAATTATGTGGAGAAGCATCAAAGTGTTGTAGTAAACAAGTTGTGGCCTTTTTCTTACATGTGCACAAATTTACAGTTTATGGCATAAACACTGGAAAACAAATTAAATTCTGTGAAATATGAGACATGAATACATTACCACTATAGACTGTATACAAAAGATGGACGTGGCCACTGTGACGTCATACATTGGTTTCTGAAATCCTGTTTTCAAACCTTGACTTTAGGATTTTGCTTGATAGCAGGTTGTTGCTTTTTGAGGGTGGAGTACTAAATTATTAACTAATGCTAGTAATGTTAGCAATATAGGCTAAAGGAAGAACATCACACACACAGCGGTGCTTGCTAGCTAGTACCATTACAACAAAAATAATATAATTTAACTCACTTATATTGGAGTAATAGACCTTTTGGACAGTTGGTAGCATGTTTTAGTATTTTTATTTCCTATCATGTTGGTTTTTTGAAGCAAACAATACAAGTGGAAGTCTTTGAGAAAACAGCTTTCGGACTTCAAGTCTGTTAAGTCCATTTTGCAAATGGTATCCTGCACAATGGTATCCTTGGTGCACAATGGCGCCAAGTATCCGGTCCGTACAAAGACAGGCTCGACGAAAAGGCAAAGAAAAGATACGAGGAAAAAAATCAAAGGAGTGAAAGGGTTAGACCCTTACGAGCACACAGAGTGGACAAAAGACATTAGCGTGCTGCCCACTTTCACCACGCTCATATTTATAATTATACGGTTCTTGGAGTGAGTGCATACACTCATGAAGTTTAGTAACTTCAGGTCACTGCAACAAGCCCCGGTACAGTTTACCGACGGATGGGTAAAGGTCCATGAAATGCACCGTGTAGAACAAAAGACCATCGTACAAACAAATGTAAGTTTACCAGTCTCACAAATCGTCTTCATAAATACACATTCGTTAACCGTTTATTAATAGGACCTTTAAGCTCAACGGTAATTAATTAGTAGTGGAAATAATTTCTGGTTCGCATTACAGAAATGTAGCAGTGACAATAATATTGTATGCTGTAATCGTACTGGGCAATTAGTGATACAAAAAAACAGTTTTACCCTGTGAATAAAAGTATATGTTTTTGTAAGTAAGTAAGTAAACTTTATTTATTAAGCGCTTTTCACAGACAGACAATCACAAAGCGCTGTACACAAATATTAAAATATTAAAAATAAATAATAAAATCAATAGACATTATATACAATGTAAAAGATTAAATGTAAATAATGTAAAAAATATAAAATATATAGATCAACAAAAGGCTTGTTTGAACAGAAGAGTTTTTAACTGTTTTTTAAAAGAATCCACAGAGTCAAGCAAACGTAATTGTTGTGGTAAACTGTTCCACAGCCTTGGTGCAACAGACTGAAAGGCTCCGCCCCCTTTTGTCTTCAGTCGTGTACGGGGAACAACTAAGAGACTCTGTGAGCGGAGATGACGAGCAGCAGTGTATTTTATAAGAAGCTTGGATAAATAATCTGGAGTCTGTATGTTAAAACAAGAATTTTAAAGCGAATTCTAAACTCTATTGGGAGCCAATGTAAAGAATATAAGATGGGAGTGATGTGAACATGTGTCAATGTACCATGGTAATAACAGAAGCGAAACGCAATATTGTGTCAGGACAATTCACTATTTATGCACAATAAACAAAGGAGCATAGCGCCACAATTTCTGTTCCGCGCCAGACTTGCTTGTAACCTATATCACCAATTATGTTATGAAAAATGACGTATTAACTACAACAAAACACTGACCTTTGTGGAAATGCTTGGAGCAGACTAACATGTGAGCTGGAGTGTTCTGGGACGTTATATTTGGTCTTTGAATGGCTGCAATCCAGGCCATCCGTCGCCTCTTTGTTACTTCGGAAACATGGCTCGAACAATTTCTCTTCAACGACGTAATCCGATAACAACTGATCTCTTTACCCGTCGGCTTCCCGTGGCTGTCATGCGACCGGCTATTGCAGTTAATAAAACAAAAGCTTCTTTCCATTTTTTGTGTTTCTTTTTATTGCTGTGTAACTGATTTCAATTGAAAGCCTGCGTGCGCTAGTACCTCTTGCCACGAGTTCCCAGAATCCTTTGCGGTTTTAGCCCTGAATGAGGTCACATTTTCAATCTCTATACAACAGTGTGCATATTTGTACTAAAATTACATAACTTTTTTTTTTAATTAAAAATACAGCGTAAAGCTTTCATAGTAGGAAGACTCCAAACAGACACAGGAAAAAGTCCAAAAAGCCAAATCCTCATTCCAAAGAATGGTGGTCATGCACTGTGGTCAGGTAGGCAGCATGCACGGCAAACCAGCTGAGGAGCATAAAAAGGCAAACATCCATTAAGCCGGTTCAAAAGGACATAAAAGCTGCTGCAAATTTTGACTGCAAAGAAAGCAAGAGGAGTTTGGGCAAACTCGTGTGTGGCTTTTCCCGTTTTTAAATAAAATTAAAACATCATACCTGGAAGAACTCTTTGGATCTGGAAGCATAAAAGTGTCAGCAAACCAATGTTTACCCTGTTTTACTTGAGCACGATCTGATATCCTCATGTTGGTGTTGTTCCCAGATCATCATACTAAAGGTTGTCCCAGGATCAACATTGCAAGTGACCAATCAGAATGTTGTGATGCCATACTTTTGCGACTTCGGGAAAAACCGGCGTAAAACAAAAAACTGTACTTAAGCTGCGAGAAACCGCCTTTGTCCGCCGATCAACGGACCCTAACCCTTTAATAAACGCTAAGCAGAATTGATATTGTCCTTGCAACATTGGAATTTCATAAATGCATGAATGGGTTGGTGCGCAAAAGAATAACGTCACAATAATGTGATTGGTCACTTGCAATGTTGAACCTGGAACAACAATTTCATGATGATCTGGGAACAACACCAACACGACGATATCAGATCATCCTTTACTTGATGTGGTTTTGTACTTAACTGGCAAAGGCTCACAAGATCATCTATAACCTGGAATATTTCCATCTAACAAGTGAGCCTTGTCAAAAATTAGCTTGCAGGTTTTCCTGACTTCTTAATTAGACCATTAGTCAGCAAACAGCCCTGTTCTACTTCTAAAGTAATCAATGTTATGACAAGAGCCACTCAGCAAAATAAAGACACGCACCAGTGCATCTTTACTGAAAGACTTCAGGGTAGGTCCATCCAGAAAATTGAATGCGATAATTTCTTCAAGTACAAAACGGCATCAAACTCTGTGATTCTCACGAGGACCGCTTCAGGAAAAGAGGACCAACAGTTCAGCACAGTTACAGAAATCAGCAGTTAATAACACTTTGAATGAGAGCCCTCGTCAATGCTCCCCAGAGCTCAACGTCAGAAAACTGTGTGAATCAGGCCTTCACGGAGGAGAGGAGCGAACTGCTGGGACCAAAAAGCACATAGAACATCAGAGCAGAGACCTTTGGTTTCAGCTTTGTCTTTCTGAGAGGCAGAAAGAGGTAAACCGATAATTACAAAGGAGTATTAGAGCCACGTTAAGAAAATAAATATATTATTGATCACGTTGAGAATAAAGTTGTTGTATCAAATTGTCTTGGGTAGACGAGGTGGTGAAATTGTACTTCAGGATCAGTAACAAGAAAGGAAATTATTTTTCCTTAAGCACATGAACACAGTGGTAAGTATGAGGACGCTGAAAGGAAAACCCTCACAAACTTGAAACAGTGGATTGATACAAAATGAAATGTCTGCCAGTGGACAGATGCAAGGATAGAGGCGGCTGCACTCTTGTGCAATAAAGAGGGCGTATGTTGTATCACAAGACACGATAAGGCAGCTGATCAGTTTGCTTCACTAACTCATCTACACGAGACGTTTTGCCACGGCAGTTGTTACACTTGAAACTTGAAGCCTCCTTAAATGTATCGTTCCACAATTCACCCCAAAATTATTTTATTTTTGTTATTTTTTTCATTTCTCCTGAAACAAAACTATGATTTATACCTTTGCTTATTATAATTTCACATATTCAATTCCTACACTTTCAAATAAGCACAAGTGGGAATCTGTCTCAACCTTTCACAACAAAAGAACTGGAGGACAATCGATAGCTCTGCATGTCTGCCACTTTCTGCATTTAAAACCGTGCCGATCACATAGTGGGTCAATAGGTAATTCTGTGCAGCCAGAAATCAATCAGACTTTTAGACAGAAGACAGAAGTTTAATAGCAACTGAAATGGAGTCTCGAAAGTCTCCATAGATGTTGGAATTTGTGTGAAATCATATCACATATGGCTCCAGTGAAAGGCTGGGTAAATGATGTCAGACACTGTTTGCCGTATTGGATTGTGAAGAGTTGAGTCATCTTGCATCTTAAAGGAAAACAAAAGTGTACATTACCCAGATGACCCTGGGAGCTTTGTCCCATTAGAGCCAGCTGTCATGACAGCTGGCTCTCAGTGGTGCATTTATATGCACGAGAGGTAAGTTCATAACACAGTTAGGAAAAGCACCCGCAGTCCAGATGTAAACAATATAACTTTGTTAAGCTCATTTTCCAGTGAATGACTTCAGCTTAGACCAATATTAAAATGCTTCCTGTTGTGTTTAATCACCTTACTCCTGATGCTTTTGGACTTCGCCTGTTAATAAGTCAAAAACATGGACCACACTTACACCGATGTACAAGTTAATTTCTTTAACCCTCATGTGAACAAGTTGTTTTAGTGACTGAAATTACTGAAGGAGGTCATGTATGAGCTCATTATAATTTAATTAAGAATGGCTTTTGATTGGTTCTGTGTGTGCATTTAAAAACAACTCCAGTGTAATGTAAATTCAACCTTTAAGAGCCTATAAAACCTAAGCCAAGGTACAGGTGCCAAAAACTGCAGTTCCTCTAATGGCCTCTTGAGGCTTGCGCTAAAAGTGAGTCAGTCCCCATAGACTCCTGTGTTAAAATGTCCAAATTTACAGCAGAAATAAACATGTTTACAGCCTTGTGCAAAAAGCGTTTTTGGCCTCCATGGATAGTTTTCACCCTCATAAATACTTTATAGCTGTGAGGGTTTTTTTTTAACTCACCCACATGGATAATGGTAAGGCTTAAAGTTAGGAATGTGGTTGCTTTCATTAGCAGTTAGCTGTAGCTGATCTGTGCTTTCTAAGCCCAACCTACACTAACTGTAGCCCCCAAACTGGAACTTTTGACTGTGCTTATGCTGTTGGTGACCATGTCTGAGCATTTTAATGGGATTATCTGATAAATTAATGGAGTCTGGTGTGTTGTATACACTTCAGTTATGTTAAGTCAAGCAAGCTATCTAAAAAAAATTTGTACAGTCAACACTAAACACTGAAGTTGTTCAGCAAACTCATAATTCATATTAAATAAAGTAAAAGAGACCCATCGTCATCAAATATAGTGTTGCATCTCCAAGTAAAGTTTTAGCATTTTTCCTTCTCTTTTGTGACTTTTTAGGAATGGATGTGTTATCGGTATTGAGATGAGCATTTGCATAATGTTCATCTTTGCACAGATGGAGCGGTCTGCTGTCTCATACCTGTATTACCTTCAGACTGAATCCACAGACACTGAGAAAACTAAAAATATCATTGAGAATAAGAACAAGAAAAACTTTCATATCTTCCCCCAAAGGGAAACGTCTCTGTAACTGCTGGAAAAAAATGTGGAAGCTGTTCTAAAATTAAATTGAAAAGGATCTAATTACAATTTACAAATTAAAATTCAGCAGAAAAAAAAGAGTACTGCTGATGAAATTGGACTTTCTGTGAGGAGTCTTTGACTGCTCTTCTGGGTGTGAGATGGATTTTGGTGCAGCATTTTTCTGTTCATTAGTATTATAGATGAAAATATCCTTTTAATGAAGAATATGCTGCAGAGCGGTCTGAGAAAAGTGATTATACAGAGTTAAATCTACCTAAAGAGGCGTTTAAGGGAGAAAAAAACGTGGGAATTTAATATATTTTAGCTCAATAAATACTTAGAAACTGATTTAAGTAAAGGATTATTTTACACTGTTTTGTAGCTGAATGCACTTATAATTTTTCCTGTGGTTAACTGTAACTGCAAACTGCTGTAAGTAAATGTAGATGCAGTTTTAATGACATAAAAATGTAACAGAGCTGAATTTCATCCCCCCCTACACGTGTTTAAGACTTAAGTAGGGCATTATATGCTTGGATGCTGATTATAAAAGCAAATTAAAAGTAGCACATTTGTGTATAGTGAATATCTGAGTGACAGGTTCCAGCTTCAGTCCGGTGATGTGTTATGTCTCAGCTCCATCTAGCGTTCTTTCCATATAACTACATTTACATGTTGCTATGAGGCCAACACATCAGATGAACCACCGATGTTTAAAATGAGGCAAAGAAGATGAACTTTCCAGAGGATTAACTGAAACATCCTCGGCATCAGAGCATTATGATGACAGCATCCTGAAGACTAGTGGTGTTAATTCTCAGTTAACTCTCCCTAAGTTGGTGTTAAATGCAGATAGACGGAGACCCAAACCATTTAAATGTCAAAACAAAAACATTTTGTGACAGCCTCCTATTAGGTTTCCTGTTTCTATGACCACGTGAAGAAAAACTCAATTTCTTCAGCTGTTCTTCTTTATTGAATGACTGTAACTTGCATTTTATGAAAATTAGGGGTTTTTATTGGTGGGTGGCTGTAGCTCCGGACATAGAGCTCATGGTTTGAATCCTGTATCCCTGTACTGAAGTATCCTTGAATGTAATACTGATGAAGTGAACCCCTGAGTGTGAATGTAAAGAGAAAAGCTTGTGTTAATGGGTGAAAAGTAGAAAATTGCTCTACAAGAACCAGCCCACTTACTAATGCATTATTTTGAGGAACATATTTTTATTAAACTGGTTTATTTATGTGACCCATTTAAATCAAACTGGACTTTATGCACTTGTATGTTTTATTACTTGCTGTAGCACTCTGGTAGACCACCACTGTTCTCTGTATGCAGCTAAACGGTCATTCCTGTAGATCTATATGTAAACCTTAGACTGATTTAGAATCAGTACAGCACTCACACATACGAGTTTATTTATTGATCTGATCATAAATTATTTGTTTATCTGTTTTAACCCTGTTGAAATGATGTTAACGCTGTATTTATCTGATTGTTTAAGTTTAGAGTTGTTACAATCTCTGCTGCCCCCTTGTTGGCATATCTTCAGAAAAATCTCCTGCACAAATAAAGGATGTGATAAATAATAATAAATAAAACGTGAACTTCTTGTGCCACTTAATCTAAATGTGTGTATGTGCGGGTGGGTGGAAGGATGAGCTGAAATGAAGGTGGAAAGGTTGCAGAAAAGACAAAGAAAAGGAAGAATTGAGAAAAGTGAAAAGGTGAAAAAGACAAAAACAATGATAATGCAGCTGGAAACTGTGAGCATGTCATGTGAATAATAAAGTGTTTCATGGTGCAGTGAAGTCCGTGTAAGGTCCTGTTTAAAATTTGGTGGATGATTTATACACAGCCTATATCCAGGCTGTCAAACATCCAACACGGGCTCAGAACAGGACCTCCTCCTCCTCTTCTTCTTCTTCTTCCAGGTACTTCCTTTAGGAATCACCACAGCAGATCCTCTGCTTCCATCCCACCCTATCCCTACCATCGTCTTCTGTGACCTTTCTTCATGTCTTCCTTCACAACATTCATTAACTTCCCTTGAGGTCTTGCTCTTCTCCTCCTGCCTGGCAGCTCCATCATCAACATCCTTTCTCCACTATTTCCACTCTCCATCCTCTGCACATGTCCAGCCCTTCTCAGCCTTGGCTCTCTAACGTTGTCTCCAAACTGCTCGACCTGAGTCTTGTCCATCCTACTCTCTCCCAAAGAAAATCTTAACATCAGCTCGGCCTCCAGCCTTTTTGTCAGTGCCACCGTCTCCAAACTATGCATCGCTGCCTGTCTCGCTACCGTGTGGTAAACATTCCCTTTCACTCTTGCTCCTTCTGGCACAAATCACCCCTAACACCCATCTCCCCCCACCCCACCCTGCCTGCACTCTCCTCCTCACCTCCCTTGTGCTTTAGATGGTTGACATCAGGTATTTAAACTTATCCACCATCACTACCCTTACCTGTCTCTCACTCATTCACCCAGTGAAGCTCCTTCAGACCTTCTCTGTACTTCTCCATCATCACCTCTCTTCTTAACTTAGCTTTAACAACTCTTTCCTGTATCTTCATGGTATGGTTCATCAGCTTCATCCCTCTGCAGGTCCAACAGCTCTGCACATCGCCCTTGTTTTTAAAAATCAGTACCAGTACGCTCATCCTCTATTCCTCAAACATCCTCTCACACGCCAAGATTGTGTTAAACAATCTGGTTAAAATGTCCACTGCCCTCTCTCCTAGACATCCCCATACCTACACAGTTATGTCATCTGGACCTGCCACCTTTCCACTCTTCATCCATTTCATACCTGCCAAAATTGGACCACTGAATGGCTTTCCACTACTACTTAAGAGTCAAAATGTATGGAAAGTTTCTAGATGTAGACAGGTTTGTTGAGTCATAAAAACATCAAGCACTGCTGTATTCATTCTAAAGTTTAATATATGTCTCCATGTGATGACAGCAAGCTCGGTGAATGCTCAGCTGAAATTGCACCTTTTCATTTGTTACAAGAAAAAAATGTAACAAGAACAAAATGCCTGGTGATATTATGTCAAATTTTCAAGGGAGAAGTGTAAAGGAGGTCTTGCACTCTGGCTCAGGATTCCAGCTTCTTTTTTTAAATTAAATTTGAACAGGTGCATTTTTTTATTAAAGGATTTTCTGGGCCAGGCGCACAGTTTTGGTCTTTAGGGAGTTCATTTTCACCCTCATGCTGTGGAAGTATTTGCTTTCAGAATAACAGTGTAAGAGGCCATATTTCAATTCAGCAGCTGAAGAATGAAAAGGCAATGCGAAAAATCTCAAATACCTCCTCAAAAGATGCATTTTTTACATGTAAATGGTGACATTTGAATAAAAAAAAGAGGGGAAAAGGATGCTTACAAAGTTCATACAGTGCAGCGGTTAAACATGTGGTCCAAGGGCCAGAACCAGCTGCCAAATGATCCCACTGGTCCCACTCTGAATTCATTAACAACTGCAGTTTTTCAGTAAAATGTGGTGATGTTCGCCTGACTACACAAAATGCATGAAAAGGTAGGTTTTTCAAGTTGTTTGAACCACAAATATCTAAAATACTGAAGCTGTATACTTACAAAAACTCCAGATGTGAAGGTTTTTTCCAAGGTGATTTGCAAAGTGTAACGCACATGTAATTACACTGTAATGAATGTGGAATAACTTGGATATATTTTTATTTTTGCATTTATTTTTTAAATATTACCTTTTGTGGTTGTTTTTAATAGAGTGGGGTATGGAGACCTGCTTAACTCTTATGGTTTCAGCTTTTTAAAATCTTGCGCACAGCCCAGGTGAATGCGCTCAAAAACTGCTTCTTCACACTTAAAGAAAGGGGAAATTTGTCAGTGGTTTTACTGGCCTGGCTCACCTAAGATCAAACTGGGCTGCATGTGGCTGCTGGGCTAAGATGAGTTTGACACCCCTGCTCTAAATGTTGAAAAGGCTTCCCCCTCAGCCAGGCCTCTGCTCCTGAGTCATTTTCACTCACCCTGCACGTACCTGAGAAAGGTCAGACTTAAGCTTTACTGACACAGCTCCACAGTTTGCCCCTCTGCGATGCTAACCGCTGGTTATTCATGCAGCCAGCACAATGCTGCCTCACTGACTTATATATCCACCCATCCTGTCTCCGTTGCCTGTAAGTAAGCATCAGCAGCTTCAAGTGGATCTCCATTCTTGTAAGGGGTTTACCCGCTATTGTGCCTTTCACCGGTGAAATATCACCCCGCCAGCTCTTATCTGCTTAGAAATACGATGCAACAGAATATAGTAAACAAACTCACGCGCTGCCATTAGCTTTATGTTTGCGTTTTTTTATTGTGCAGTGAAAACCAGTGGCTCATTTCTAAGCAGTAGTCCCCAAAAGCAAAGCATCAAAATGGGAGACAGTGTAGTTACTTTGAGTGAGAACAGTCGCGTAATGGGGCAGTAAAAGGTGTGCTTCATAATTAACGGGTAAGTTGTGAAACATTTTCAAATAAAAACAATATATTTTGGGATAATGAAGTTTCATGCTATGAACTTTCGTCCACATTTCCGCTGTACGGGCATTTGCAAAGACTGACATCTACAGCAGCCAATAGAAAGCCTCGAACTGGACTCTCGACCAATAGCAGCGCAGGGGGGGCTGGTGTTATGGAGTCGTAAACGGTTAGTAACAGGACAAGCAGGTAAGTAAGATTTTGTCTTGTTATTTTCTTAAAATAAATGAACGCTCCCCTTGGCAGGAAAAAAACACACATTACGTTAAGCCCCCGCTTGTTTGGCTTGAGCTGGCAGAGTTTTTAAGCGCACTTTTCTGCTAAACGTGCAGCAGTCATTGAGAAGTCGGAGTGGGATCGGGAAGCAAACAAGCTAGCGAGCGTTAGCATCTCTTGCTAGCTCAGCTGGCTGCTATCTGGCAGCCTGGGAGTTCCAAACATTAGCCTGTTAGCTCCGCAACTGGAGAAAGTACTGTTTGATTATGGCATAAATCTCCAGTGGCGCATTCCTTCACACAGCGTTCAGTGAAGGAGCCGCTTTTTGTAAACTTACGTTTTAATTTCTACACCGTGGTGCTGACATTAAGCGACATTTAAAACTTTTTCATTATAAAAATTTGCAACGATAACGTTAGTGGATGTTAGCTTTAGCTAGCGTTAGCGTGGCAGCAGGACATTCAGATAAATAAATAAATAAAAAATAATAAATAAACAGCTGGGGAGAAGATACTTAAGACTGAGTCCTAGAAAAAAATAGGGGGGCGGGCGAAGAGGGTATAATTCAGAAAAAACGCTCAAATTCCGAGATTAAAGTCGCGCATTAACGAGAAAAATAGGAGAAATAGTGTTTATTTGTAGCCAATGAGTGACTTTGCTTCACTTTTGAACATTAAGCTTGAAAGAAAATCAGAAATGTGAACTCCTTGTAATAAAAGACCAACAACACCTCTTTCCAAGTATGTTGTTAAGGCAGACAACAAGCGACAAACTCATTTTCACTACGCTGCAGCGCAGGTCTACGTGCAGCAAGTGGTGGGAGGAGTGCACGGACCCTCAACAGTGTACTGCACTGAAAAACGTCATGTATACTGACGTCCCGCTTCGCTCTCATACAGTGCCAATTTTATATTTATTTATTTTTTACGTCCACTGCGCCTTGTTTTCCATATAACCCTGGCTTTTTTTTTTTAAAAAAAATTCCGTTTTGTTTGTTTGTTACATTTTTTTTATTGTGCCAGATTTGCAATTAACCCTAATTTTTTCTATTAAATTTGCTATAAATTCTATTAGCAAATTGTAAATATCCCTTTTTTTCCTTCTTTAATTTGCCTTTTTTCCCCTCAGAAATTAGCCCCACGTTTGTCATGTAAATTAGCTGTTCTTTATGTTAAATTGCCCCAAAATTTAAGGGTTGTTCTTTCCATTTTCTACTGACCAATTTTCCAAAGTTCCAGTTTTTTTCCCCCTGTAAGTTTGCTATTTTTTTTCCTCAAAAATTTGCCCCCCTTTTTGTTTCTTGTAAATTTACAATTTTTTTAGTTAGTGAAATGTGACTGACTTATGACTTATGTAATTGTTTTTGCCAGTTCGAATTTTCTTACTGTATAGCATCAGGATTGGCATCTAGCATAAGAACTGAAGGGAAATAAAAAGTAAAATCTGCCAAATCAACAACATGGTCCAACAAGGGCCTTGTGAATTAAGGGAGCAGCTGATAGTAGCTTATATATCTGTAACTTGCAACATGTACAAACAAAAAATTCCACAAGAGTTACAGGCTTGCGCATCACCTAACCCTCTATCTTTTTCTACTACGCCATCATAGTTAAATGTATTGTCTGAAATTTTTAAATATGATTCAAGTAATCTTATTTTTTATTTTATTTGTTTCATTTTAGGTGTCATATTTTCATGTGTGGAAACCGGGAAAATGATCCCATGGATTATTGATTGGAGTTCATCGACAATGGAGTTAAAGGTATAATTGTTATATGCATTTATCTTTATTTTAAAGCCAGGGGGTGCTGCAGCCACCCTATGGCCTTGGAGAAAAGATCACATCAGGGATATAAGTAGCCTGGATTTTGAGCACCCGTGTGAAGAGCATCTGATTAGGATACTCTGTGGACATGTCCCTGTGGATGTATTTTGGTCAAGTGGGATGGATTACATATCCTTGAAGTCTGAAGGGATCACCTAGGAGGAGCACAAGGAAGTTGCGACATCTTTGCATCAGCTGTAACCTGGAGCAAGAGCAAATGGATGGATGGGTATTTGCCAGTTATAACAGTCACAAATCGGTTTGTTTTGTTTCTGTGATGTTTTTCGTTCACGTCCCATGAAGACCTGCAGGGCTCATTTTAGGTTAAGACAAAGCAACAACAAAAGGAAAGAAGTAATATTAGGAGGTGAAAATCACACTTTTAAAAGTTACTGTGGTAAATCAATAAGAAATGGCAATCAAATTTTCAAGAAAAAAAATGCAGAAATTCTCAGAAATGAAACTAGTGACAAGACTGGTTCACTGAAAAAGTTATGTTTGTAAAAAGTGTAATATTCTTATAAAAACAACAAACATTTTTGAAAATGATAGTCTTTAATATAAAAGAAAAGAAAATCTAGAAATGATCAGAGATTGAAGCCAACAACGTTTTTTTCTCTTAAGAAATGACAAGGTATATTTCTTTATTTTATTAAAGTAATTTGCAAGAGTTAAATGGAAGTATACCCCTGCTGGTTCGAGCCCCGGCTTGGACAGTCTCGGTCGTTGTGTCCTTGGGCAAGACACTTCACCCGTTGCCTATTGTTGGTGGTCAGAGGGCCCGGTGGCGCCAGTGTCCGGCAGCCTCGCCTCTGTCAGTGCGCCCCAGGGTGGCTGTGGCTACAATGTAGCTGCCATCACCAGTATGTGAATGGGTGGATGACAGGTTGTGTAAAGCGCTTTGGGGTCCTTAGGGACTAGAAAAGCAAATACAAATACAGGCCATTTTACTATTTACAAGGCTAAATTAAGCATTTTTTATTAGAAACTATCTAATTATTAATTACATAAATTTGATCTCATTAATTGGAATTGATGTTTTTTTGAAAGTTTCTTTAATATATATTTATCTAAAATAATCTCATTCTCTGGTTTAAAAAGAAGCTAAAGAAATACACATTTCCAATCCTGTTTTTCTATGTAAAAGTACTGATTTTTAATCTAATTTTACCACTATAACCGTTAGAATTCTGTTTAATTTGTAAAAATGTTATTCTCTCTGCATCACTCCATTATTTCCTCCTTAATTTTGTTTAATTTTCTGAACAATTGCTTTCTTCTTCCCTCTGATTTCCACACACACAGATAATGAAGTGTTTATAATGCATGTCCTTTCTGGTAGTCTGATCATGCTCAGAGGCCATGCAAGACCTGTTAGAATAAGCGGGGTGCATTCATTTTTAATACTTAACAAGCATCAGGAGATCAGAGGTACTGAAACAATCTAAAATCACATATTTTTTCCATTTTCATTTATTAGTGGGCTTAAATCGTAGTGAGACATGAGAGGATATAATGTAACTTTGTAAACATCTGAGCTCGGGTTTGTACCCGTTTCTAGACGAAAACACTTCTCAGTAGAGAACTACGTTGAATTTCTCTTTTAGTGTGGGAAAATGGCTCAGTGTGCAACGAGTCGTTTATAGGATTATCTTCTAGTGCACAGGATGTTATTAAAAGTTGTTTATTTAAATGTCAAAGAAGATAAACCAGACAAGCAAGAGACACTGGAGTAACAGTATGATCATCTCGTGATGGGCGAGTAGCTGCAGAAATGTAGCCTGCCTTAGCAAAAACTAAACAAATAAAACCCATAAATAGTGTTTGAAAGAGAAATTTGAATCTGATATTACTTTTTAAACAATTTCAACAAAACACAGGGCATATTTCTCAATTAAAGTTGTGCCTAATGTAACTAGAAGTCCATCCACATCAAGTGTAAATTCAAGCTTTATTTATAAGGAG
Source organism: Neolamprologus brichardi (assembly GCF_056152115.1). Classification (NCBI taxonomy): domain Eukaryota; kingdom Metazoa; phylum Chordata; class Actinopteri; order Cichliformes; family Cichlidae; genus Neolamprologus; species Neolamprologus brichardi. The sequence goes on along the minus strand of NC_142111.1, from coordinate 23,841,987 downwards.
GAGGTCACAAAAAAATGAAACCTGAAGAAAATTAGGATAACATACTCACTGTGCTAGAGCCGTGCTAAAAAATACCTTCATATGATAAACAAAAATTCAATTAATTTGAAGCTACATGATGTTCAGGTTTATCAGTCAAAAATAGATAAATTATATCTCAGTGTGTAGCCTCCATACAATTTAGACACAATTAAGCCTGGAAAAAAAAAAATCAAAATGACAATGTAAACGTTTAGAAACAAGCTGTTCAGTGGGAAATATTAATTGTTTATTTTTCCATTGATGTGGACGTCAGTCAACATTGCTGCAAATAGTAGCCAATAAGCTAGCCTTCAACCTAGCTGCCAGCTGCTACTTCATCTCTTAAAAATAAAAATGAAAAGAAATTATGCAAAATTAGGTCAAGAAGAAGCAAGTAAAATTTGTTAGATGAGATAAGATAAACCTTTAGTCCTAGAGGTGGGGAAATTTGTTTACTTATTTGATTAGGTATATACCTGTTTAAATCTTACCTTAAAATGCAAAAGCTTTTGAAAGCAGAAAACAGTGGCCTGGGTTCGAGTCCAAACTGCTGACACGTCTTTCTTCACTATCCAATTTTTTAAAATTTCTTTTTAATGGCAAAATAATAAAAAATAAAATACAATAAAAATACTATTTTAAAAAGGGGGGCTTGAGTATCACTAATTAAGGTAATGCAGAGGGTTTTTCCTAGTTCAGAAGGGGCCTCTGTTGGGTTTGACTACACCAGTAAGCATGACTGATGCACATTTAACTAAGGGAAGTAGTCTTTGTTATGTTATGTATGGCCATTTAAGAAACAAGCTTGAGTTCATTAAACCTCTGCAAAAATCTTCTTTAAAAAACAGAAGATCTTTGGTGGGTGTCAGTATTTTGTTATTTGTAGGAAAATTCCTACTAAATGTGGGCCAGTCATGCCTGCATGTGAGGTCGCCCTCCAAAAGCCAATTTTGAGCCCTTAAAAAGAACTTATAGCATTTGAACTTAAAGCATTGCATGGATACAAAACACTGATAAGACTGAGTTTATCTTACAATAAGATGATAACTCTGTTAGCCCCCACCCCAACTCCCCTTTACAACTTCCCAGCAACCACATCCCCCCTCAGGTCAGGGATTTGCATTTTTCCTTTAATTTGTCTCCCATCCACATGATGGTCTTTTCATTAAAAATGAGTCAGATGTGAACATTTTGTTTGGTCTGATCCCCTCAGAATTGGTTTTCCATAATACAAAGTAATAATAGGTTTGTCTATAATAACAAAGACTTCCTGTGATCCAGGCCCTCCCAAATGCTTCTTCTGCATCTGGACATCAGTCAAAATAAAATGAAAACATCACTTTTTATTAAAAACTTTTAATAAAAAGTCTCTTTTTTAAATCTATTAGGCAACAATTGAAAAATTTCACAGAAACACAGGTAGGACTCAAAGTATATTATAGCAACGTTTTTAGCCTTAGTTGTTTTGTTTTGCGGCTAATAAAAAAAGATAGCAGTATAAATGCAATAAAAACACGAGACCGTTCTAAAGAAAATGCTGGTTTGTAAGTAAGTGTTTTAAAACATGCCATAGAAAGTAAGTTTTTATAATGTTGTCAGACTAATTGATACTTAACAGGCTGTGTCGCCTTCATTATAAGGATTAAATATGTATTGTGGCTCAGTACAGAACTTTCTGGTCATAAATTGCTCAAATTAGATGGTGAAAAATAAAATATCTGCCACTAGAATGCATTATAATGAATCATTATAATGCATAGTAATAATAATCTAATTAGCACTGTAGATATTTATAATAAATATATTAATAAATAATAAAATTATAATAAATAGGGTTAAAATACACAAACTTTTTAGAAACTTTATTTCTTGTTGACCTAACACGTTGCTAAGACATATTCATTAACTGAGTTTTGTTTCATTTATGCCTGTTCGGACATAGTTGGCGCTGTTTTTTTGCACAATATGAAGGTTTACACGCGGCTCTGTGGGGAAGATCTCCTTCATGCGGCCAGTAACACTTGACACTAAACATAAACATTTAAGACTGATGAGTTAAATTGATTCCCTTGTAGTTTTAGCTTCGTTTGTTCTTGTTTGGAGGTAGTTGGCGCTATGTTTGGGCACAGCGGCTTTTATTATTTTATTACACGCAGCACTGTGGAGAAGAGCTCCTTCATGTGGCCGCTGGCTGCACCTCGTCGTGGAGCTTGTTGTATGTAGTGTAGTGTGGTGTTTGTGGGCGATCCTGTTCCTGTTAAAAAGTGACAAGAGGCGCAGGCTCTGTTTGCACAAATTCTTCCAAAAAATAGCTGCTTAGGGGAGCAGATCCCGGCTGTAGTCCTCGTTCCTGTTAGTTATTGTTGATTTTCCGCGTAAATATTTAGCGCACAGGTGGTCTTTGAAGCATAAGGGGTATTTTCTGTGTGTACCGTTGGAGTAGGAGCATAGATATGGCGTGTTTAACCAGAAACAACAGCAGCTGCGGAACCAGTAAAGCAAGAAAATAAAAGTGTGTGTCCGCTGGTATCTTTTTTGGAAGACAATGCCCTCCTGTGGGATCTTCTTTTGAGCTTTTATGTCGTTTCTTATCTGCCCTTTACTCTAGTGGTGACTATGAGAAACGTCTCCCGCCTACCAGCTCTAGCACATACGCACACACTCACGCGCGCGCGCAGCACTTCTATGTTTGTCAGAGTCAAATCCGAGGGAGAGGAGCTAGCCGCCATTTTCTAAGCGTCTCTCCCTAAAACGAGAGAAAACGGCTCGCGGCAAACTGCCGTCTGGATTACCTCTTCCTCACCGGGAATCGTACTTTTCGGTAAAGGATTGCCGTGAAATCGCCTACGTTTGAAGTAATTTGGAATAGAAAGGACGGTTTCGCGGCCTTGCCCTTATATTCGGCGAGGCTAGCTGGCGAGCAAGGTGTAGCTCGTTGATTCGCCCATTGCTGTATCCGGAACGAACCCGAGCGGCTCTGCGCTGTGGACCCGGGCCCCTTTTCCTCCGCTCTCTGGTTGCATTTATTATTTTATGGATATTAATTGATGGCTGAGTGATCGAGTTAACGCGCCACATTTTGTGCGTGTGTGTGCGTGTTAGCACCCTTGGATTTTTTTTCCACCAGAAACTGCAGGGGATTGTTGCCGAAATTCCCTCGGATAGTGCAACCTCGTCACGTGGTAGGTTCCTCCTTTTTCTTTGTTAGCGAGCTAGCTAGACTTGGCTGGGTCTACCCCCAACTTCTCCGCTTTTGACACATTTGAGCCCCATTTGTTTGGCGAACTGAATGAGGACCGCTGTAGATTTAAATGTAAAAACAACAGGGCTGCCTCGCATTTGTTCCTGTAGGTCTAATTACAATGCAAACCATGTCTGCACCCTGCATTTCGCTCCCAGCGCGTTTTAAAATAAGTTCTGGGGATGGCCAGATGCTAACAAGAGGCCAGGATTCATTCTCACGCTAATTCCCCGTTTCGTTATTTATGCTCTCATAATACATGTCAGTGCTGGGCGTTTATGCGCCTCAAACTATCTGCCCGGGCGGTGCGCACAGGTTACGCAGGCTGGAAATGTTTACGTGCCTAACTGGGTTAGCTCAAAGTTTACGGCCGAGATATTGAAGAGAGGGCTTCAAAATAAAAGATCTAATGTGACGCGGATGGGCAGCTTTTCACTGCAGCTGGAGGCTAAGCTTGCGGGCAGGTTGTGTTTCTTGCATCAGCAGCGTTAATTTGCACACAGTGTGTCTGAAGTGACAGGCTCCACGGAGGAGATATTTATCTGCCGAGTTTCCCTGCTGCGTGATCTTCTGTTCGCGTGTATGTTTTCTTAAGATATTCAGCCACGTCTCGATGCTACAATCGCTCTGCTCTTCGGTGGCTTCAAGGCTATGAATAGACTATTATAGCTGTGTGCTCTCAAAACGCTTTTGTAAACATCAGGAAGACATTTTGGAGATTGCGTTATGCTTGGCTAAACGTTGGATGTGGACATTATTTTTGTCGCATCTCTACAGAGGCTCATTAATGGTGCAGTCGGTCCGTAGGATTGGTTATTTAAATTACCCCCTGTTCTGTGCTCAGCGTGTTGCATGAACTCGCTCAGTGTGTTTAAAGCGGAATGGGCGTTTTTTTTTGTTTTTTTTTTAAGGTGGATGAATTGCATTGCATAATCTGCTTCGGAAATACCAACATGGCGTAGTGCGCGCTGACTAGAAACTGCGGTGAAAATACTGAGAGCCGCCTCCATTCATCTCGCCCTGCAGACGCTACAGCGTACATGCAGCTCGCTTTTTATCTGCTGAATTGTGAGAAGGGAGGCTTTTTATCTAAAAGTTTAACATAGATACAAGAGATACTTGGCACGATTGACGTCCTTAAGGTTTTCTTTAAATTTGAATAATTTACTGACTGATGTAATTGGGTAATAATTTAGGGAAAGGTGTAATAGCTGAAAATTAAACAAGAATCCAGTCAGGATGACATCATGTGCTTTGGGCTAATGCTGGGGCCTAAATCCACCTACTTACTGTAAGAAACCCTGCTGCATACTGACTTACCAGGGCACATGTAGGGCAGTGGGGTTTGGGGCAATTTGCATTGGCTTTTCCTGTTCCTCTCTCATAAAAATATGTCTTCCAAAGCGTATTCTTTAAAGAGCAGCTTTGTTAAGTTAAAGACAATGAAGGCTTGTTCACACAGGCATGGGTGGAGTGGGAATAATAATTTATTAGCCTGGGATTTAGCTCAGTTGTCTGTTTATTCCATCTTTGTCTTTAGCATCACCAGCCCCAAGGTCAGTGTGTGCATTTTAAATTCTTTGTACTCACCAGATGTTGTGGGTCCCTCTGTTGACAAATTATTGTTGATTTCAGTGACAGCCAAAGAATGGTTCTGGAGTGAACGATTGTATTTTAAGAGACTGAAAACACTTTTGCCCGGGATTTTCTTACCCTTCAACTTTGCTCATGTTTTCTTTAGCAGTTCACAGGTCGGCAGCATGTCAAAGAGTCACCAGTTCAGTTTATTAGGTGTTTAACTTGACATTCAGACTTCACCTTAGCTTTTGCATTCAGAGTCAATGTCATGGAGTTTCCATTAGTATTAGTACATTTATATTGAACATATTTTAATAAACATGTAAGGTAAGAAACTTTCTTTTAGGGTGGTGGTTAGTAATTTTCCACTCATTGTACAGTCTTACAGAACCTGTACAGCAAGTATTTCTGTTTAATGTTTTGTTGTATACAGGCACAGTCTGCATTCATGTTTTTCCCATCATGATATACAATTATTATGGAGAATATATTTTTTTTAAGTATATGGATGAAACATGGATTTTTCCTGGCTAACAGAGGGGCTGGGTGAGGGGGTGGAGATACTATCAACATCAGCAAGATTAGTCAGTGTACAGTAAACACAAGGAGTTCCTGCTTTTTCCTGTTGCCTTGTTGGACAAAAAAATTACAAATTCTCCCAGTATTTCTAGCCATCTTGTGAAGAAAACCATTGTACATATTAGGGGTGGTTGATATAACCTCAGCATTAAATCTTGATAATCTTGAAAACACTGAATTCTTTATTCATGTTTGATTCTTGAAGCTTGTGGGTACACGTAAATGAAGGGCATGGCTCATCCTCCTTTTCTAATGAGCTAATATCATTGATGAGAAATTGCTAATTTGAAGTGTGAATCTATTGAAATAAAGTGCCAACAGCAGCAATAGTGTAGTAGTGACACGGCATTATATCCAGTGACACAGCAAAAGACAAATGTGGCCTTGTTTGCTTTTCCCCAGGAAATTTTAAGTATAAAATTGTTGTTTAACAATAGCGAAACCAACTTAACCTTGTAACAGTTCAGTAGCTGCGCAATATTATCACATAATGAAACTGAAAAATATTTAATAACTTGTAACTTTGGTTCAGCTTTTTTAATCAGTTGCTGAAAGTCCTCCTTCACTACTATGTAACCGGATCAGTAATTTCCATCCACCCTTGTTTTCTTTTGGGAGCTACTAGTATCCCCTCATCCATAGCCGCCTTTGTTTTGTTTTTAAAGTTTATTTATTTTAATTATAATTTTTTCCTGAAGTGGTGACACGTTTGTTTCCACCTTTAGAGTAGAACAATTTTCTTGTACGTTTTTTTTGTAAGGTACCACACTTTAATGGAGATTGTTGAAATATTTCCCTTTTAGGCACCAAATCTTCATCGCTCTCAGACATGCCTGGGCTTGTTGCACATAAAAGCATATTGTTTTACAGTAATGATATTGTGATGACATTATTATGTCACCATAAAAATGTATGCTGGTATGATGATCCCTGGATATATGATGTATCATGGCTGATGTATGACACAGTTGAATACAAAAGTCTTAGTATTTAAAATATTACTGTTCGTCTTTTTCTCCCTCTTCTTCTTCTTACTGTTGTTTTTATTGTTATATTGTTGTTGCAATAATAATATTATTGTATTCATATCATTATTATAACAATAATAATAATCATAATCATAATAGAAGAAGTGTGGACAACAAAAATTTCACTGTGCAAGCAGTGGTTTGAATAAAGCATATGTGTATACTTGGTTGCTGAACACAGTCACTAAAATACTGCATTTATTGCATCAAATATGGTTTCTCATATTTCAAGAACAGGTCTTATGGTTCCCTCACCTGAGTAATTTTGAATGAATGAATATAAATGACACTTATGGAGCTGCTGGTTTCAGTTTTACATGAACATAAGTAGTATCTGTGTGTTTGTTTACACCTTGTGATGAGGCACATCCCTGTATAAGGTTACTATGTTATCTCTTAAGCGCTGATGGGAAATCTACCACACAACTCCCTCATGTGAAATATTATCTGAATTTGCTGATGGGTGGTTTATGGTCATAAGGTGACTCTTAACTTTTATTTCTTCATTTTTTTTTTGTCCCTGCAGGCTGTCCTCAGGTGGGGCAGTAAGCGGGTGGAGTGGAGCAGGCCGCGGTGCCCGTCCCTCTGCACTGCATGGCTGCGATGGCGCCCGCTCTCACCGACGCCCCAGCCGAAGCTCACCACATCCGCTTCAAACTGGCTGCCCCATCCTCGAGTCTCTCACCAGCCAGTGCAGAGAACAACGGTAACGCCAGCAACATCCTCATCCACAGCAGCGGCCCCGCCAAGTGCAAGGCCACCTCCGAAGAGTGTCCCCTCGACTTTTGTGGCGGAGGCGGTAACCAGGAACAGCAGCAGCCACAGGCCCAATCTGACTCTGTGTCCCAGGCCTCTGCCCTGGGCAAACTCCAGCCACTTGTGGCTTCTTATCTTTACCCGGATGTGACACCTGTCCCTTCAACTAAGGAGTCAATTAAGCTGCAAGGAGTCCTCATTAAACAGTCTGTGCTGAAAAGCCACAGAATACTGCCCAACTCTCTGCTCAACGGCAGCGGAGACTTCCTCAGGAAGAGGCAGGCGATTGAACTGTCGGGCGGCCAGCTCAAAAGTCTCATGAGTGGCGGCACCAACGGAAGCGGCCAGCCCATGGCACCCGTCAACGGCCTGGCCAAGAAGCTGGCCACCATGTCCAGCTCTGGCTGTGTGGTCGCGGTGAATGGCGACAAGCCTCCCGCCGCCACCGACTCTCAGCCCCAGAACCTGCCCTTTGACTCTGAGACCTTGACGGCGACCTTAACAGGACACATCCCTTTGAAAGGAGCTCTCAAACGGAGGCATTCCTCTGGGGTTTCTCAAAACACAGATGGACAAAACGTCGAACCACCAGTGCTTCAGTCAGCTGCACTTTCTCCCTTTACCAGCGGCAACCCTAACCCAGTTGAACAGGCGAATTTGGAGGAAGCAGATCCAGATACCCCTACGAGTCAGCCACAGGGTTCTGATGGAGAGAGGCCAGGCAGCAGTCAGCAGGGCTCACCGCCATGTACGCCTGCACCTCCCATACCCTGCGGTTCCTCCTCAGATAGCCTCGACGCTCATGTAAGAGAACGCACTCTTATCAATAGCAGCCGCCAGGCCGAGCTCGAGAGCCGACTGCGACGCCTGCACAAACGTCTTCAGGTGGTACAGGCAAAGCAGGTTGAGCGGCACATTCAGCAGCAGCTGGGTGGCTTCTTGGACACGGCCTTGAATCGGCTACTAGGCAGCAACCGGAAATCAGAGACTGCAACCCCCACAGCTTCATGGAGGACCGGGCGCCACTCGTCAAACAACCGGGACGGTCTGAGTCGCTTCCTGAAAAGTGGCTCGATGCCCTTGGAGCTGGAGAGGTTGTATTTGAGTGGCTCAGCCAACCTTCATTCAGCAGAAAGCGCCTTTGACTCTGATGTAACAGAGAGTAGCTCTGGAGGGGACTCTGACCTGGAGGAGGAGGAGCTGTCCCGAGTGGACATTGAGCAGCGGCATGTCAAAATGTAAGTCACCCTCTGAGACATCAGGCTGTCAGGGAGTTTGTACACAAGCACACAGCTGGTTAGAGCCTTCAAAGACTGGAGGTGAACACTGAGAGAAAGAAGTCTTATGTTGGAAAAAGGTTTTATACAGAAGCTCCACAGAAGGATTCATTTAAAATTTGGCTGCACTGTTTGGTAAAGCCACAGTACTCTGACATTTCATGGTGCTGGGAGTTATTCAGTCCCTATATTTCCAGGGAAAGTTTCTTGCTGCAGTTTTTCTGTTATGCCATTCCAGGTGCTAGTGACAATTGTAACCACATAGCCTGCCTCTGTAGTTGTTGGGTAAAACTCCAGGAAGGGGTAAGAGGTACGATTCACCCAGAGAGAGAGTGTGTAGTTGTGTGGGTGCTATCCTGTGGAGAACGAACCGGCTCGAATGGACTTGCTGCCTCCTGAGAGGGCCTGAGCTGAAATCAAGCGTTGTATTTATTTGCAGGGCGAAAAAGTGAGCACCCACAGAGCACATCACTGTTTTGGTTTAAAACTGAAACCTAGTAGGAACGTAGAGCTGCAGGGGTGGTGGTGGTTTTTGCAGAAGGTGTGAGTTTTATATTTTAACATGCTGCCTGTTGTGACGTCAGGTTTCCCGCAGCCAGGAGGGTGGCCTGTGCATGTACTTCATGGGAAGTTCACATCAGAGAACGTCTTTCTGTGTCATTAGATTTGGGGAAAGTGTGTGTGGTTGGGGGAGGGGGGTAGAGCAGGTGGTGTTAGCAGCATTAATGGAGTTACTGGCCTGTTGAAGATTGGGTAGATTATTAACAAAGCAGTTAAGATCACTGATTTTTATTATCCTTTCCAGTGTTGACTTTAGACCTTTGACCTAAATAACTCCATAACGTAACAAGAAACTTGTGTTCTTAGCATACATGACTGAGGGGTTCAGTTTTGGAGCAAATGGTTTTCTGTGGAGCTCATTGGGGGTGAGAATATGTTGATTAAGTTATAAATATACTTGATACATTTTCTGTCTTGTTCAAACACAAAAAGAAGCAAATCAATTAAGAAAACTAAATAAATATGATACGCAAGATAAATAAAACAAGTTAAAAAATTAAAGGGGAAAATAAATGTAAATAAAATAATTGATTCAACTATAGAGAGAATAACTAAAAATGTAGATCAAATACAATAGAATGCCAGAGAAAATAAAACAAGACAAATAAAAATGTTAAAAAAAATGAGGTAGAAAATTAGGGAAAGTAACATTAAGCAAAATTGAAAATTAAATAAGATATGTTAAAACCCAGGATACGAAGTTCTCTAATGCCTTTTAAAATGCCTGTATAAAGTAGTAGTACTAGTAGTAGTCGTTTAGATAATAAGGGTGAATATGGCAGTTCAGAGTTGCATGTTTGTAATGAAAGTGAAAGCTGTCATGTCTGCAGGGGGTTCCCAAAGTTATGTTCTTAAAAATACTACGACAGGGTTTTGTTTTTTTGTTGTTTTTTTTAATTCAGTCTCTTTTGTTTTCAGTAGTGGATACGATTTGCCAGGAGGTCATCAGGGTCATGGTGATAGAAATGGGAAGTTGTGACATTTTAGATGGCTGTATTATTTGTGAACTCATAGCTGATAGCTGCATCTTGTCAGTGAAAATGCCAGGCAGAGGAAACAGTATGGAAAGGTTGGTTTAATTAGAGGCCGTCAAGGCAAATTGGTGGATCAACTTAACCCTTTCTTTTAGCTCTAACTCGGCACATTATAATGTAGGCATCTCTTGAATTTCCCCAAGTAATGATGATCAAAAGCACTTTTCACCAAGCACCTGAAGTACTTCAAGATATTATTTGAGTTTACGTGTTGGGCTCGGTTAGCTCTTTAGACATGATGTAAATGACTCATACTGAGCTCATTACATTCAGTGATTTCTTTCTCTAAAGGGGACCAATCATCATGTAATAATCAGCTGAAATTCCCAACAGTGGCTTCATCTTTTCTTCATCTGCTTCAGTTAATCTTCTGTTATAGCCAACATGATACGTCTTGTTGCTGCTTTACCATGAAAGCTTTCCAGCCACCAGCCATCACAAGGCTTTTATTGTGAAGCAGCAACGGCTTCTTGGAGCCTTAGTCACTCTTAACAAGCACTAACTCTTCAGTGAATTCAAGCACGTTTCTGTGGAAAACTGTACATGTATTTACAGTTTTTTCCCTCCACTCTGTGAAACGCTGGATTTTAACCTGTATGGTAAATGACACATCAGAACTTGTGAGTGTATGACCGTTTCTAAATGTTGTTTTGCTCAGAGACGATCACTAATCAATCATTGGCTAACAATGTTAACCCTACTGAAGCAAGCTTAGGGCCTACAGGTCAGGAGATGTGTTAAGCAAACAAGTGTCGTTTTTCACTCATGTATGTGACCTTAACCTGAGAGCAACTAGTTAAGCTTTGTGTTTGAGGGCAGCAGAGTGCTCTTAGCCTGAATTACTTGAAATTTTATCAAGTTTCAACTTAACAAAGAATTGGTTTCACTTTGGATTGATTATAGATAAACATCCAAATTTCAGTTCTTTTAGATAAATCATGATTATTTAACACAGACTGTGGAAATATAAATAGATTAATTGAACTCTAGAAACGTTAACACCTGTGGTTCCCAAGTAGTGTGCTCTAGCTAAGTACGAGTGTGCTACAGGATTTGTAACAACCATATGTTGCTGTGATATACAACAATTAAGTATTAATTCATTTGTTGCATCAGTACATGAAAGCTACCTGTCTTGCGACTTTAGTGAGAGGGGATATCAACAGGGCTCAACTGACGTGTGGCATCTGTTGTGAGGTGTTGGTTAATGCCACCATGATGTCAAGCTAGCCGACGAGGCATTTGGAAACAAAATATCTGCCAGTTAAAAAGAGTGTTGAATTTGAACCAGAAGGCACAAGACTGTGGGGTTGGGTTAAAGTATCAGAAGCAGGGATGGAGTTGAGGTACAGGTTGGGCTGTCAGAAGCCGCATTACAATATCAAAAAAGAATGAACAGCAGATAAGAGTACAGGTGTGCCTTGAAGTTTTGGTTTTGCCATTTGTGCATGCACAAACCAGTGGACTACATGACTAAGGGTTGCTGCTCTCACTATTCAAAATGCTAGTTGGTTAAACTATTTGTTTTAATTGATAGTAGTTAGCTTCTCCCCTGACAGACAGAAGTGCCTCTCTTGAATACAGATGAGTGGCTGTAACTTCACAGTAAACAGGTGTTTAAATACTGTTATATATTTGTAGTCAGCAATGCACATAATAGTGTTTTATTAATGTCCAACACCAGTTAGCTGCTGGCTCTAAGGTGCTATGCAGCCACCCACCATTAGCCAGACAGGCAAACAACCGAAGTAAGAGGAATTACACCCCCACAAAGTAGTGTGGGTCTGCACTAGTTTGGTGTAAAATGTGAGAGTAGACTGATATCACTTAGCTGGAGCAATGTTTAGGCCTAGTGTGGACTCTAAACATGCTTATGCTCACCCGCCAAAGACAAATTTTGATCTTGGAAAAGCCCCTAAAATATACAGCTGGTAATTTGAAGACATTACACATGACAAGTTTTAAATTTTCAAAGCAGAGGAAAATTCTGTGTTTTTTTATTTATGGTGATACCTGCTAAGAAAAAATGCAATATAAAACTTTTAATTTATCTGGCTCAAAATTGGCCTCTGGAGGGCGACTACAGGTGTATGCAGTGTAATTGGTTTGCAGTAAGTCGGTGTTTTCCTAAGTCATCTGTGCATTTTCCTGTTGTTTTTTTTTTTGTCACATTGATTGTGAGTAAAATAAAACCACATAAAGTCAAACTTCTTCTTTTTTTTTTTTTTTGTAACATGTCTGGTGATTTTCCTTAGGATAGAAGGCCAAAACCTCTTCTGTAATCAAGGAAGAACACGGACATTGTGTAGCTGTTCATTCAGTATATTTAAAAAATGAAAAACCCCAAAAAACTGGTTTCTTAGCTCCCAGCCCTGCGGCTCTGAAACCTTAGCTCCCTTTGTGAACATGTTCGTCTTCCTGGGAATAAGGTGTGTGTGTGTTTATGTACGTATAACCATGAAGCCACATTTTCACAACTGGCACTTTGTCTCAGTTACCAATTACTGGGTTACAGCTTGGTACCACTCAACACTACACTCACAATGTAATGTTGTCTTCTTCAGGCCAGCAGCACCTCAATTATTTAATGTCAGGCGAGTTGACAGCGTTGTGTAAAATAACCTATTTGGATGCGTTGCATTACTTACAGCTAATCCCATCATCGCTGTCTTTACTGTAGACGTGGTTTCTCGTATCTCAGAGGATTGGGGGGCCAGCCAACTGGCCAGCATCTGGTGCAGGCTGTCAATGTGACGTCTGTTTATGCTGCTTTCCTTTATAAACTATTTGCAGAATCACTTGGATGCATTAGATTAAGCCTGTTACACTGCATTGAGAAATGAGTGGGCACTTTTTTTTTTCTTTTCGTTTCTGAGGCAACAATAAACGCTCATCAGGAAATCTCAGATGTTACATAATGCCTCGTAGACAGAACAATGAAAACGTCTGCGTATTTGCACTCAGGTTTGGGGGCTTTGCATGTTTTAGTTGATCAAACTGTGCTTCAGTGATGGAGTACACGTTGCTCATATGATACTAATGCATCAGGACAGTTAAATGACTGTCTGCCCACCTTGCTTCTGCTTGTGGATCAGGGTGACTAGTTTGGCCGGGACCACAGCGTGCCCTTCATGCTTATGGCTCAGCATTACTCTGCAGTCTCAGCTGCTCAGCTACGTTGTCCCCATACTCATTCCTCCATGTCTGTGTATTTACGGATGTATGCGAGCCCCTGTGTACGTTCCTGTCCTGCTCTGACACATCTGGATGCGTTTAGCTCGAGCTGAGTTCCTTAACACGAACCCACAGTCGTTACATAACCCTCCTCTTTTATGTAATGACTTGCTGCTGCTGCTGCAGCTCTCTGGCTGAATTTGCCCTCTCTAGTTTCTCCTGCCCCACACCCTGCCTCGGCCTGCCTTGTTCAGTTTTCTTCCTATGAAAAGACGAGCCTGACCAGCTGCTAGCTCACCCCTGGCACATCAATTATATCTGAAGAAAATAATGTCAATGTTAGGATGGTTTTCAGCTCTTTTTATTATTTAATGTGTTTGAAAACCCTTCACACAGGAGGACAAAGAACTAAAATGACAGCTGCTAACTTTAATTTTTCTGTTCTTGTTACATAGTATGAATGATGGCTTGCTGGTTGTGAAGCATAATTGAAAAAAGCTATCGCGATTCAGAGGTCACACTTCAAAGTATCAATATAAGTATGGTAGAGAGTGGAAGTTATGGGAGTTTTAGTAGTGTAGTTTGGTTGGTTGGATACATTTTCCCTCATAGTTTGCGTACTTACACAAATACTGCAAGTCTTAAAAATGCTAAGCGGTGAAAAATTGGATTTTATGATTAAAACAAAATAATAATTCACCATCCCTTTAATGCCAAAGAGAGTTAAAAAGATTGAGTAGCAGAGTCTTAAATCTTTCCTGCTTTGAGCTGTAGGAAGCCTGAACTGGTGTGTTCACAGTTAGATGATAGCTAACCTAAACTGCATTTGACACAGGGCTCGTACTGCAGCTTTAACCACCTTGTATAGTCCTGCAGAGATGTTTTGGAGGGTCCAACCTAAATCTGAGCTTTTGAAGTACAAATGAAGCTTTGTACTGGCTTTCTTTGTAGTAGTTACCTGTCCTGACAAAACTAAAAACCCCAGTCCCCATGGGCATTGCGATGGTGGTTCGCAGCTTTCAGTGTTAACTTGCTGTTACTGCTTCAGGCTGTAAGTGCACGGTGTGTTTGATGTGTTGTTTCACTTCTGTTTCGCACAAAATAAATGATTTGACTTCCATCTACATCAGTTATTGTCAGAGGAACGTGTGATAATGATCTAGAAAGGATATAAACAGAGAAATGTAACTGTGGAGTATTTCTGCAGGAAGGTATTTATTTTGTGCTTTCACAAATTAAATATTAATTTATTTTACCTCTCAGCGATGTAGTTTATTTGTAATTTGTACATTAGAGCTCTGAAACTTTAAACCTGTGTCATTTAAACAGTGTCTTTTTATTAAGAGTTTTTCTTTTATACATATAAACAAAAAGAGAAGAAAAGGATTACAGATTATCTGTACATTCGGGGTAATTAGCCTGTACACTTAAGGCTGTGAAATATAAAAGGAAAAGAAAGCTAAATAAAGAAATATAAACATAAATATTATAATAGTAATATTTCCCCAGATAACATAATCCCTGCAAAATAATCCCAGGTCACTGCCCTAGACCTGTACACTGTATTTCCACACCTGACACGAGGAAGTTGCACATAGACAAAAGTGAATGTACCTGAAAATCTGTGTCATTTAAATAGTTTCTGTGTTCAGGACTGACTCTGTCCCTTAGATCAATGACAGATGTGGATATCACTTACATTTGTGGATGGCTCAAAGTGAAATGAATTTGACTGATTTAAACCTCTTGGTTTGAAATACTTATCAATTTTATAATACCTGTTCTGTCAGCTACAGTTCCTGCAGTGTAAAACATACTTGGCAACAGATGAGGCCCAGCGTGAAAACATATTCATGCAAATTCTTGTGACAGTGCAACTCGTACTTGTACTACACAGCTTCCTTCTGCATTGCTAGTCGGATTGCATTTTTGCATAAATTAACCAGTGAATTCTATTTAAAGTTTAAAATAATCTTAATTAAAAACAAATTTTTCTCTTTTTTAATTATAACAAATTCTGAAATTTCCATTTATTAAGTACTTGTTTTTAATCAGTGGTGCCAAACAATTTAACTGCAGTGAAGTTAATAATTCGATTTTTAAAAAATAAGGTTAGGTTAGGGATTTCAGCGTTACTCCACCGGATTTAGAAGTATATGGAAAGTTAAAAGTATTTGTACCTCTACATAGATTCTTTCACTCATAAAGAAGTTGCTATTATTGTTTAGTTACAACAACAATTACATGGGAAGTTTTTGTAACCTTTCAGCCTGATCTTTAGACTCAAGGAATGACAGAAATGTTTAAAATGGCATTTTAAACATTTCTGTTTGATTTGACAGAAATGGTCAGGAGATTTGACATCCTGACCTGAACTGGAAGAAGTCTTCCAGTTTAGCCCTAACTTGCCCACTCTCTTTATTGCCAGCCTGAGTAAAATATGAACATTCAGGTCAAATGACTGCTCCCTGGATTTGTGGCACATCTGTTGAGTATCAAATGTGTGCATTTGCTGAAGACTGCTTGAGAGGAAGGTGGAGGTAAAAAGCGAGCCATCACTGCAAGTTGGAATGGGTGTGGGTGCACATTTTTAAACTGTCTCTCTCCTGGAAGATATTGATAGTGCTACATTTAGCTGTTCGCATGAAAGAGAGAGAAAAGTACAACGACCCAGCTCCTCTCTGACTTCCACACACAGCTTGCCAGTCAGGCTGCGAGCCAGGAGCACATGTCAGATCATAAGTTTACGGAAAGTTACAGATTATGGGAGGCGCTCTGTCAAGGGTGTGTGTGACGCTGATGCTGTTAAATAATATGACAATATGCAGTTCGGACCCGGATCATAAATATGGGTTAAAAGGAGGGAGAAAGTTGAGATAAAACCTACACCTTTAAACTAGAACTCGCTGTATTTGTGCATCAGTGCCACAGAAAGGAGCTGATCACAGGTGACGTGGGTGGACATGACTTTTATTTACATGCACAATAGTTCTGTCTGTGCTTTGGCTGTGCAGTTAATCAAATTTTATATTAAACAAGATGATTAAGATAATCATCTGCCTTTTTTCTTTACTAATTGTCCAAAATGACACTTAGCCAGGCTTGTGGCAGTTTTACCTCAGTTCATATTTATTTATGTAATTCAATTATATTTAAAGTGCATGGAAATCCACTTAATTCTTCTAAATTGAAGCTGCTGTTTTTCCTGCGTGTAATCATATTAATCTTGCTGTAATCACAAATCCCTAGTCTGTGTTAATGTCTGTCCTATACTAATTTTAAGCATTGTTGATAAAGTGAAAAAACAAACCTAACAATGCGTACTACAGTTGTATTAACACTGTCGAGTTTCACTGATCCCCACAAAAACAAATATACACAAATTCATATTTTCTATTAACTTTTCAAAGAAGTAAATGTGTTCCTAGTTTTGAAACCTCTCTAATTGTGTTCCCACCAGCATGCTTCAGGTATCACTGCATCAGAAAGTGGGACGACTGCTGTCAGTTTTCAGCTTAGCATTTAAATCAACTAAATACAGACAGCTTTTATTTTTAAATGCTTGTGTAACTTTTAAAACATAGTGGTGATAAAAGGAAGCATAAGAAAGGACAATTTTCATCACCTTTTACATTTCTTGATCAGGTGCTTCTCGAAGTACAGCATGAATGACAGCAGCTTCATCTTCACTGCTTTTCTGTTTTCAAGCTTTTTGATGAAAAATGAGGCTATTTGGGATGAATCTTGTAAAACATTCATTCAGTACCCTCTCATACTGCTTTTAATTTGCTGTTATGCTTCACAGGTGAATTCATGGCTGTGGTTGGTGGAAACACATTTTTGCTGTCCTTTGTGGCACCTTTCCCCCCCTGTGGGTTTAAAAAGAGAATTAATTAGTGAGCTTCATTTCCAAAAATTGTCCAGCAGTCCAGTGTGATAAAGTCGAAGCCCCTCTCATACTGCAGACATGCCTGTATACACTGTAATCAACATGTGCTTTTAATGACGAAATGATAAACCAAAACATGGTGGCTCGGATTACATGTTATTAGAATTGCCAACTGTTACACAACCACATGCAGTTAATTCACCAAATTGTATTTGGAAAGGGAGTAAACGGTCTCTGTGGCGCTAGTGGTCAGAAAGATGATTATAGTTGTTGAGGATGCACTCTTATATATTTTTTTAAACCTTTGGCTTCAGGTGTCTTCTGTTCTAATCCACCACTAGTGTTTCTGTATTCCTCACTGTGGGGTTATGGCATAAGTAACGGGTCAGTAGTGAGAGCATGAGGATTTTTTTTTCCTCCTTAGTCACAATTACAAAAACAATCAGGTGAACTTTGATTACCATCTAATTGAATAAACTAACAAAGTTAATGTGTATTGAACTAAACCTACCACAGCCTGGTGGGGAGTTTCTTGAGAGGCAAAAGTAAAGGACAAAAACAGAACACGCTTTTATCCTGATAATCGTGTTTTAAATGATTATGAAATCAGATTAACGGCAGAGCCCTATTCTGAGGAGGACACTGGGAATCATTACTTATATGTAAGACCATATTGAGTTCAACTTAAAGATTGCTTTGCTTACTCTGCGCATTAAATGTAATTCCTTATATTGGCATATTATTGCAATAATAGCTTCCCAGCAATTGCTCCACCAAATCGTCTTTCTGCCTCCTGTCTTGTGTACAAGCCTGAAAGTAAACAAGTGTGACGCAGACAAAAATGTCTCGCTCATAGTGTGAGATTTTCAGCAAAGAATTTGCTTCATTCTGCATCGCAAAAACTCTTCGCTGCTGTACAGGGAAAGCACTTCATGGCAGTATGTTGCATTAACTAGATTTCATCCATCAGTTGTACTCTTCCTCATCTGGTGGCTTTTGAGTGGTAGACTGTGTGATGCAGGACAAAGGTTTATTCACGTTCGGTGAGAACACATCATTAGCTTTGGGTTACTTCATTTGTATGTCTGGGTAGATTTGGTCTGTAGCAGGTGAGTCATCTGTGTTCTCACACACATAGGGCTGTGCGATATGACCAAAATCTCATATTCCGATATTAAGACATCTATTGTCCGATAACGATATAAATCACAAAAATGTAACATTTTCTGTAAATTCTGTGAATCTCGGGCAGCTCGACTTGCGTGAAGTGTTACCAGCTGGGCGTCATGGACCTAGAGTCAAGTGTTTTAACTGATGCATGAAACTATACATTTTTAGACATAGGTTGTAACAGCCGCCATTTTCTTTGTGAGTATTTATTACACAGGGTGCTGCGGGGAAAAGCCTGTTCTAACGTTTGAGTCTAAGGTTTATTTTTTTTAGCACCTGGCAGCTCTTTTTTGCTTCTTATCCATAAATACTCTGCATCTTTCACGTGATTCGGTTTATTTTGAAAAGTCTCAACAGGATCTTGAGCTATATTGTGAAAGGTTTATGTGGAAAATAAACAAGCGGAAACGCCGTGGTTTTACCATCGTTGTTGCTAACGACAACGCATAAAAACAAGCGCTTGTCTGTCAGTAGTGTGGTTCTATTAAATATAAGAGAAAGAGAGAACTTTAAGAAATTAATATAGCCACTACAGTGACCATCAAAACGATGAAAAAATATTGCCGTAAACAGTTTATTTTGCGACACCACGAAACAAACGATAGCGTAAAATGAAACGATAGACGTTTTTATATCGTCATCCGATATATATCGTTATATCGAACAGTCCTACACACACACACACACACAGAGCAGTTAAGCATAATGCAATATAGTCAATAAATAAATTGGTGACTTAAGTCATTTATACCACATCATGTATGATAAGCATTTTTTTTCCTCTCCCATTTGTTGGCATCCTCTATGCAACGCTTGTGCTAGCTGCTCTTACCTCATGACGAGATAAAAGTGCATTGTGGAAAGGAATTAAACAGATTAGCCAATAGGTCAGTATGTTGAGTTCACCAATATCTGATCAGGATACTAACATCTGATTAAGATATCAGGTTGGTTCATCCTTACTAGCAGGTGAGAAATCCCTATGCACTGCTCATCGTTTTGTTACCAAACTACTGCACACCAAATCTGAATATCAGGTCTAGCCTTTTTGAGTAAAGATTGAACCATTGTCTGGTCCACATGTCGGGTTGTTGCACCCTTGATTAACATCCATAGGAAAACTGGTTGTTTTCACATGAGGCAGCGTCATGTGTCCAGCGGATAGGATATCAGGACCTGCTGGTTTTTGAGAGAGAGCTTTACTGAGAGGCAGTGTTACTGAGCGATTATGGTGGTTTTTGAAGGGGTCACTATGTTATAGACAACATATGTGCTGCATCCAGAGAAGCACTACAATGGAGAATCTGCTGACAGCCAGAAAACGGCCGCCGAAGCGGCTGCTGCTGGCACTTTGTGTGTGTATGTGGGAGTTGAGGGGGGGAGGAAAATTTGTCCTGATTAGAGAGGAGGGGAGGAGCTCCTCGTTGGGAGAAAGAATGGGGTAGTAGTGGGTTCTTTCTAACTGACCCCTCCTCTTTCTCAACCTCCTCAGTCACCCTGGTGATTGAGGTCATTGGACTTGTAATGATCGCTCTGTTTGTGCTTTTGTAAACTGCAGCTGAAGCTCTTGCTGCTTCTCTTCTGTTATCTGATTTTAGGTTGTTCTGCAGTTTCAGAGTGGATTATTTTAACTTACCTAGCATATTGTCTGTCAGTGCTGATGAGGTGTCCTAAGGACTGAAGCTCCACTTCGTTCCCATTCAGCCTTTCTTATCATGTCTGTGATGTTTTGCTTCTGCTTTTGATGAGCTGATGTATCCTCACTCGCCTTGGTGGTTTGGCTGTCTCTATGTGACTGCTGATCTTTGTATAATAACAATATTTAATGAACGCATACCAAATTTTACTTTCATGCTATCAATATTTTCAAAGTTACAGACACTAGAAGTATAAAGGGTTGAATAAGTCACCCATCATCATCATTATT
This sequence comes from Neolamprologus brichardi, assembly GCF_056152115.1. Lineage (NCBI taxonomy): Eukaryota > Metazoa > Chordata > Actinopteri > Cichliformes > Cichlidae > Neolamprologus > Neolamprologus brichardi. The sequence continues at coordinate 23,821,752 of NC_142111.1, read as the reverse complement.
ATTATTATTATTATTATTATTATTATTATTTAACAGCACTTGTGTGCCCTCTTGAATTCTTGAGTACAGAAAATATCCAGAGGAAATGTTATTTTATTAGGGCTGTTTAAAAACTGTATGTGAAAGGCCTCTATTTTACATACATTACATATCAGGCTCATCTACTAGCTGTGATTTCCTTTGCTCAGAGCTTAAAAACAAGATTTTGACTTCAGATTGTCACAGTTGGAGAATGTTTAAAATTTATTTGGTTGCAGTTTCTAACAGATTTTTATGTTGTGTAATAGTTGCTGAACTTTGACGTGACTCAGAGATACTGTAGGAAATGACGTGGCAGTTCGACACACCCCTCTTTACCTTAAGTGCATATAACTTGAAGCTTGTGCTAAGTAAAGCAAGACAGACAAATTATTTTAATGATTATAAGAGGACCAATTGTACTTGCAAGACTCTCCAGAATGTCAGTCAGTACCTTTACTGCAGTCGGACATCAAGTAGGCTGAATTTGGACCCTTTGGTGAGCTGGCTTTAGGTCCTGGGTTTCATGTTTGATACTTCTAATTCACTGATCTAAATGGAACTGATCTAATGGGTGTGTTTGGGTGCATTACAGCAGCGCGTGTGTGTGTGTGGAACAGCAACAGGAAGTAGTGCCAGCAGGAAACACTGCAGCTGTATTTACAGCATTGTCCTCCATACTATGTCGTAGTGAACGGGGACATAAGACTAGCAGATGTGTCAAGGAAGAAATCGGAATGTCTCTGATTGCACTGATCGGCTCCGTGATGGACGTCATCCGCCAGAGGAGCTCTGTTTCTGCTCAGCACCTCAGTAAAGCAGGATTCTCGGTTGGATTATTGGTTATTCCAGCGTCTGCACCCAGCCCCACCCCCCTCCTGCACCCTGTGCCCTGTAGATTTGCTTTTAAGGCCTGTCTGTTCCTCTCCAGACTGCCAGAGCGACCCTTCCCATCTCCCTTGTCTTTCTCTCCCATCTACCTCTGCCCCGGTGAAGGCTCTGGAAATTGAAAACAGGTTAGGGTGTGTGGGGAAGAGAGGAAAAAGAGGGAGTGCAAGGTCTATCTTTGTCTGCTATCTGAGTCATTACCTTCATTGTTCATCCACAGCCTCTGCGGCCCTGTCTTTGGAAGAAATGGCGCCCTCTGTGGTTGCTTCCACTCTGTGCAGGAGCAGACATTTTCCTCTCATGTCTGCCTTTGAAATGGCCATTCTGTGTGTCATACTGGTAAAATGGAGTACCCTGCTCTCAGCTGGCACTCGTTCCTTTCTCACAGAGCATACCTCTGCAGTGGAAACCCCCAGTTCTTTTTTTCTTTAATTTTTAATTTCTCCACATATTTATAATGCATGCCTAATCATGTTATTTTTTGACTCTAATGCTTTTCCAGGCTGCCTGCAGCTGCCACTGCTGGGAGCTCTGCTATAACGCTGATTCACTGACCTCTGCAGTCTGACAGCGGAAATGCTCCAAATAATCAATTTTAGTGTTTAATAATAGTTCAGTAAAACACCGGAATGTACTTATATAAACTGGGAACAGACTAATAACTGTAGTTGCATAAATAAGTGGAGCTTCACTAAAGTCCACACTGGGTCCCAGCGAGATGAGAGCTGATGCCGACTGGTCGTTTTTTCTTATGAAGGTTGCTGACTAAAATGACCTGGAGGTGTCTGTGTGGCAGACACAATAAAAGCTGTTTGAATTCCTTAAATGCTAAGGAAGGGTGCTTCAGTGCTTCCTTTATTACCTCCTTTAGTAGCAGAGTGTACACTGAAACATCCTTTATAAAAGAAAATAATACTGTCCCACAGTTTCAGTAAATTAGGTGTGTTTTCTTTTTCACACAATAGTCTGATATGTTGATCCTTCATCAGCTGGCTGTGTTAAAACCTACATGTGGCCTATGAACATCAAACTGCAATAATAAAACATGCTGCTTATCAAGTTGTTTCCTGGTGTGAGGTTGGGGGATTTTTACATGAGAAAGCTCAATAAATAAAGATTATGGGAGTTTGAAGTTCACCACAATTCAGTTGAGTGGACAGGATGAGTAATTAATCTCAGTGAGATAAATATGTTGTTTCACTTCATAGGCTGTTAGTCCTCTTTATTTAAAATTACAGTCTTAGAAATAAAGTTGTTTTTCATTGGTGTTTCTATTTAATTTGACCTTTGTGAAAAGGAATTAGTTTGTTTTTGTCCCCCAATCCAGTCCAACCTAAGGACAATTGAACAAGATAAGACCATGAAAGCAACTCGCTTGTTTCACAAGCCTGAATTAGACCTTGCAATCAAAGCACAATGATTAATCTTTAACTTTGATCTTGCACATATGTTTGTAAGGCTTAACAAGGTGTGTAGAAAGTTTCATTTAAAAACAAACTACCTGTACATTGCAGCCTTTTGAAACCCCCCTCAGCTCCTCCGTACTTTGATTTGACTCTTTTCAGTGCATCAGCTTCGAGACTCTTCCTTGCTATTGGTTGTTCCTTATCTTTGTGCATATGTGTGAATTTAAACACCAAAATAACAGCACATTTAAGACACATGGCTAACACAGGGCATTTACTCGCAGTAAAGATGTAGTAGTAAATAAGAACTTTATTTATATGATAGAGTCCTAAAAGGGAGATGAAAAAATGGTGAGAGATACAGCATCACATAAAAGGAAGCTTATAAGAACGTGGTTTTAGATTTCACTGTTTTTTTTTGTTGCCTGGCTCATCTCAGACTGGTGGATCGAAATCCATCAGAGGTCCTGACGCCTCAGTTCAGATTGTCTGCCTGCAGCATAAACCTTCCTTTCTGTTGTATTCTGTATTAGCCCGTTGGCTTTTTTTAGGTGTGCCTGTCTGTCTAGTTTAATGTGTCTGTGGAATTCAAACCATTGCTACAGCTGGTTAGGCTCAAATATTAAGAACCTAAAGTGATCTGCTGGCCAGATCAAAGTTAGTGAAGAGCAGATTTGATCTGGACACACGTGACATAAATCACTATCACCCAGAGTATCTTCTGTTGACCATAACTTAAACACATCTTTTTCTTTTTTTTCCCCCTGCAGATGGAAGCGAGCAGAGAGCCGCTACACCGTGGAGAGAGCTGCCATCATCAGCCACTGGAACTGGCTCCAGGCCCACATCTCGGACTTGGAGTACCGCATCCGGCAGCAGACGGACATTTACAGACAGATCCGCGCCAGCAAGGTCGGTCCTTCCATTTATTAGACACGTCTGTGCATTTTAGGTTTTTTTTCTCTGATGTGCAGAAAAATCTTCCATCAAGTGTCATAAAATCAGAAAAGAGTCCTTTTATGTGTATTTCCACTGACACTGTAGGATGAAGAAGCTCTGTGATGCATTTTAACTTGTATTAATTTCTTTATCTTTGAATTGAAAGTATAACTCTCATCTCTCGATTTCTCAGGGCTCAGTAGAGCTGGGAGGTGTTTCGCCAAGTGGGGTGCTTGCAGGTGGGACAGAAGTAAAAGCAGAGCCTGTAAACACTCAGGTAAACAGATTTGTTTCTTTAAAAATGGTCTTTTTAATAGAACCGTAGCTGCTAGTGGCTTAAAACCATTGTTTTTATTCTTTTTGTTGACCTTTTTGTTTTACAGAATTTCTGTCACATGTATTGTTACATTTGTACATGGTCACATGAAATAGGACAAACATTTTAAAAAAAAATGAGGTCACTGTATGCACGAGTAATCCCTGCGAGTCAAAGTCTCATAAAGCTGTAAACAGTTAGAGACAGAGGTTGTCTTTAATCAACCCAGCCACTATCTTGGATAGATTAGACAGACTGTCATCAGTTAAAATGGCCATTTTTACTATTTTTATATTCTTTTGATTTAGAAAAACATTTTGCCTGCATTAAAATACAACCGCTGACGCGGTTTTCATAGCCGCCCTTTTCTTACTTAGCAAGGCTGATCCCATCATCTCAGGTACAGAAGTTGCACAAGCTCCACCCACCAACTGTCCAAACCTTATTTTTGAGATGCGCAACTAATCAGAATAAGTTGAAACTGTTTAAGACGGAGGATGAACTGAGATGAACTGAAAGCTTAACAAAGGGATTATTTTTGAATAAAGATTAGTTAGATTTATGTAAGATTTATGTAAGAGGCGAGCCTCAGATCAGTTTTTTGTGAATACAAAGGAAAGAATACAAAAACAAAATTAGACAGCAGCAAGGCTACAAAATTGTCAGCTATAGTTTAATTAGCAGTTCTTCCAACAAATAGAAAATGGTGCAAGATAAAATCTTTAGCCTTCATCAATTCTTATAAATAACCCCATTCATTCTTGGCTCAAGTGTATAATGTAAAGATAAATAAATATTAATGAATGAATATTAGTTGTAGCCTTTATTCAGCACTTTGATCTTCGGATGCTGTGTTAGTGGGTAAATATAAGCAGCTCTGCTTTAGTCTATCCCTGAGAATGACTGAAATATCGAGCTTGTTTGTTTTCACACAGGTGGAAATGAAATGTTAAGTGTTCACGGGAAATTGTGTTCTTATCTGTTCCTCAGGTCTGACCAAATCAAAGCAGTTTAGAAAGGAAAAAAAGCTCCCTAACCCTCAGATCCAAATAATTTCTCTTGATGAGTCGGCCTGTCTGGGTGTTTAAATTGTTTACGTCTGTTCAGCTGCAGCTGTGCAGCCTCCCATTGCAGTGGTGTACATTTGCTCTACTGCATGTTGAACCTCATTAAATTAAATGTTTTTCTGTCTTTAAGGTAATCTGATTTCATAGCAAAGCTGCTATATAAATGGCAGTTGTTTATAGTAGCATGTTTCATTATACTTGACATATTTAACACAAGATTTTAAAAAACTGTTTAAAATAAAAATATCAAAATGTTCCAAAGACGTAAAGTACAAATTAACACACGCTCAGCTATTGAGTTGAAATGATAGAGAAATGTGAAGCAGATGTTTGTGAAATGAGACAAGGTTGACTGGAATCATGAAACTGTTCACTTGTGTAAAAGCTTGCTTCAGGTTTTTTGTCTTTGATGGTTTAAGCCTTGGGAGAGTGAAGGCCTTAGCCCAAATCTGGACTGAATAATTCAAGGCCACAGGACCAAGATGATTTAGTTTGTCTCTAATGCAGTTTCCTGAAATACCGCCGGCTGCCTGAGTGTTCAGCGTGGTCAGCCTGCCAGTTAACACGAGGTGTAGTCTAACTGGTTTTGGTCTTATCTGTCGATGCAGGACGCCGGTTCAGAGCGGCTGGAGCACACGGGCACCGCCCATATCAGCAGCACAGAGCCGGGCCCTTGGAAAGGTCAAAACGGGCAGCCAGTCAACGGCGTCCTCAGCAGGTACAGCTGCTAATGATTACCTCATTTTGAGTTCTCGGAAAGGCTCGCTGCCTTTCCAGGAAATGCGAGAGGGGAGACCTTCGTTTGGATTAGCAGTTAGAGAGATGCTGATTTTAGCTGGAGCTGCAGTGATTAGTAGAAAAGTAATTAACCTTTTTCACAGCAGACATTTCAGCTGGACAAACATCCATGTTAGTCATCTTTGCATAGTGGTGTTTTGCTGTGGTAATAAATGGACCCAACTTTAATATTTGTCTCATGTGCTTTTCATGCAATCACAATATCCACTATGGACAAAGCTCTGTCTGTGACTTTTTATTTTGTAGTCTTAATACTGCATTTTTAAAAAAAACTGGCACATCTTCTAAACATCAACTTCCCTGAACTCATTTTTTTTCTTAGCAAATGTGAAAGTGTAGCTGGTAGATGCCGCCTGATGAGACATGAAACAGTCTTTAACCTCCAGCTCAATAGTGCAAAGTTTGTTGAACTGCACCCGTGTTTGAATCAGGGATTTTTATTTAGTTTATTTTTGCTTCTGTTGTGTTTAGTTTTCAGGATGACTTTTCCCGTTTCGGTTTTGTTTTGATTATTAGTTTCAGTTATTTTTTTCATTTCACGCAGTCAGTGGACACAGTCCTGTAGATATGTGTCAGTGAACTTCTGTACAAAAATCTACATAACATTTGTTTTGCAAATAGGTTGTTTTTCACCTGGTTTTGGTTTTAGTTTCATTTTAATTAACTGTAATGACCTCTGTGAGAATGTGTGAGCTCAGCCTCCTACACGCTGTGCTCAGGCAGCTTCCTCATTGCTGATGAAGGTTTCTAAAGCAGGCCATCTCCTGTTGTTAGTGCCATATGAGAATAAGTCATTCCTTTTAAAATTAACCAAATAGGATGCCACCTGACAGAATCGGCTTTACCTTCAGTAATGACTTCAGTGGGTTTTAATGAAGCAGTACAAAATTTTACCTTCACGCTGTGAATAATTTGCTAAATACAGACTCTTTAAATGTCGATGGGTGAATCTGAGTTTCCTCTTTTTCAAGTAAAGGTGATATTTACAAGAAATTGTCAGCCCTGAAAATTACATTTAAGCTCTGTTAACACAAAAGGAATCTCCTCCTATCACATACTGACCTGTGAAAAGTGTATTTTGGATAAAGTTTTCTGTAGCGAACGCTTGTTTATGTGCCTCTACATCATAGACATTAAAATTGGTGCAGCTTTGCTCCTGAACCTGTGGGTTAGAGTCACTTGGAGTGGGTGTAGAATTGATTTGCTCTGAAAATGCACCAAATTTCAACCCACTCGTATGGTGCTACAACGGCATCCCAAGGTAAATTTTTATTGTGTAGGTTCATGCTAAGGTTTCTAAAGGGGCACCAGTTGACTTTAATTAATTATAATAAAAAGGTATCATAGGACAATGTATTGAATTGTGTGTGGAAACTGTTGAAGTTACATCCTGAAATATTCAGACTCTATAATACATTAGATTAAGTATCGTTCCAAACACGGGAAAGAGTAGGAAAATGTCCTCACAGATTTGTAATCCTGTCACATAGGGTCAGCTCACATGTCTTTTTATTATCTTGAAGCCTGAATCCAGAGTTTAGGATGCTGGATGTGCTCAGTTTTTTTTTTTTTTTTATATTTGCAGTTTTTTGTTTTGCAAAGTTTATAATACTTTGGGCACTGTATCATACAGACTGTACAGCTGCTAGTACAGTCTGCTATCTCTGAGGTGTAGCACATCTGGCAGCTAAAGTCACATTGATGAGTTTTAAGCTAATGAGATGCGCTCACAGCTACGAGCACGCCAGCTTTTAACAGGTGCTAAATCTTCTCTCCGTGTTGTAGGATGGCAGAGAGCACAGACGCCAAGCATCAGCAGCCGTCGGCCTACGACAGCACATGCGTGGCCGCGCGTACGCGGCCGCTAATCAGCTGCCGGCGGCGGCGACTCATTCAGCCCAACACTGTGCCCAACCTTAACGGCAAGGTGAGTTTTCTGCTCTGTGTGATTATTCTTGGGTTTCACTTGAAAGAAGCTGCAAGGGCACACGCGTGTGAAGGAGTCTTTGTGGAAACGGCGCGAACATGCTGAATGTTCAGTTTTGCACATTTAAGAGCAGTGAAAGGGCTTTTTGTTAGACAGCGCCTAGTGTTTTAGGCTTCACTCTTCGGCTGGTGCGTGACCTAATAACTGAGTAAACGAGAGACGGGGAAAGTAGGGCATCTTCATTCAGAGTCGAACAACAAAGGGTAGTAATGGCCCCATGTGACGACTCACAAGTTTTAGTTGAGGGGGAAATAGAAACGTTTCTGATTGTTTACACCCCTCCCCACTCTCTGGGAGACTGAGTGTGACTTTAAGTCTCTAAATGTGTTGAGGCTTTTAAACTTAAAAATACTACTACTACAATTATGCAGTCATATTTCTCCTGCTTATTTTTATAAACAATATTTTTAAAAAGGAAAAAAAACAGACTTTCAAAGAAACAACAAAAAGGTCCTTCAAATCAAAGCATGGTGAACCACATGATTCAGAAAGAGAGAAAATCCTGTCAGTTCAGCAGGACATAAGAAGCTCAATGCATGTTTTACATTAAACAACTATTCACATTATAAAATCCAAATCGTCCACAGTTGTTGCTTAAAAATGCTGTGCTTCTAAAACAGCTTTTTTTAAACATGTTTTTACGATGTAGTGAAAAATCTTAATTATTTCATGATTAGTTATAAATAACCCCACTTTTATGTTTAGAGTGTCAGTATTTACAACGTTGACATGATTGGTTTATGTTCCCTACTTATCAAAGCCCCAGGTCGATCACTTTGTGGGCTCATCGTCTTCCACTGATTCAGGATAGTTTGGTGATGATCTGTTCATCATGGAGCACATCACAAGGCAAAAGTGAAACTAAGTGGCTCAGCAGAAAACTCCCTAAATCATAGCATAGAAACTTGAGGCACTACCACAGCTTCTTTAAAGATTGTGCCGAAAGAGATTTAAATGTAGTGTGTAATAATATGGTTGGTTTGAGTAGTGAGGAGGAAACGATGATTATTTCTGTGGCACGAAGTACAGCGAACTAAACCGGTGTCAGATACGTCCACATGCGTTCATCTAACAACATAATCAAAATAGGAGCTGATATCTCAGATGAGATGGAGGACATTTTCTGCAGAGGAACTTTTGAACACCAGTGATTTACAAATTCTAATCGGTATTGTCTGATTATATGGTTTGTTTGTTTTTTTTTTGTAGTAGGAGGACCAAACTCATTAAACACAGCCTGGCTTAAATAGAGTGGAACACAAACTGAAATGGCTCAGTATGAAAAAAGTGGCACAGCTAAATAGGAAAAAATAGAATAAAATACACAAGGTCAATGGAAAAGAAGAAAATCTAGATACAATTCAACAAGGAGCTTAAGGAGCGGGTGCAGTCTGTACTGTTTTTGTATCTATTAAAAGAGTAAGTTTCAGTAAAGTACCAGCAGAACTAATAATAGAGCAATTTTAAAAATGGGGGGAATAGACATAAAGCAGGCGCACGGAGCATGACGTCAGCGGCTCTAAAGAGCAGAACGTTTTCTGGCATGACTCACTCAATAAGTGTTTAACGGCCGTGTCGGTGAAGCCGCTGAATTATTAATAATCACAGCTTGGCTGTGAATGATTTGCAACCGCTCTCGTTTGTCCTCCTGGCAGGCCCCGAGGAGCAGCTGCATCCAGTGTAACTGCAGGGTTAACCCCAGCTGTGTGATGTGCGGTGGCTGGCCCACCCCCAGAGAGGACCCTCAGTACGAGCTGCCCACCCTGGAGCGCCTGTCAAGGCTGGATCTTGGCGTCCACCCCATCCTCTCCTTCCCCGACGGTCAGTGCTGGTCTCAGAGCGGAGCTTGAGTTTACGCAGCCATTTCCTCCTTTACATCCAGAGGGGAAGACAAACAAGGCGTGGCTGTGAGCTCAGCAGGAAGTTCTGCTGAACATATTTAGTCATTTAGAGTCTTCTCTCTCTCTCTGCGCAGCAAGGAACTCACATAAATGAAGACAGGAATTTCTGACTTTACTGCAAATCAAAACATGAACAGTTTTACACGACACAGACAAATGAAGCAGTAGGTTTGGCTGAAGCTCACAGAATAGATTATCTAAGGTTGCAGTGTAAAGCACACAGCCTGGTGTCAGATTCAGCCTATCAGGACGTCTGATTCGCTCCCAGAGGGAGGGCAAAACTTTTCAGGCAGTTTAGTGTTCTATTTTTGCCTTTAACGATAAATAAAATGTGTAACCGACAAACCAATAAATGACAGGAAGTAGGTTTTATTTTTTAATTATACAGGGGGGAAGTGTAATTGTCTTAAGTCTGGGTTGTGGGCTGCTCGTCTGTTTTCCTGTAATTTAACTGGGTTATTTTGGAAACTCTGAGCCCAGAGGTCATGTCTTTAATCATTTTGTTTTTTCTTAAGCTATTTCAGGGTGTCTCGTGGATGTAATTTTCACTGGGCACCTAAATTTGTTTACACTAAAACAAAGGGGGGAAATTTTGGAGGTGACTTTAAAGGTTATTAGTGAACATTTGGACCGCTGCTCCGAGGCTCGTTTCATGTGACTCACTAAACTGCAGAAAACTCTTCAAGAGTTTATAGCACTAATTTTAGGAATATGTCTTTTGTATTCTTGGACTTGGCATGATTCATATTAAGGATGATCATTTCACCCACCCTTACCAGTCTGATGTAGCTACAGCGCTTTTTTCTCCTGTTCTTGTTGCTTAATGGTGTCTGGCAGCCTGTATGTGCGTTACTGCTGCGTTCTTGTTCTAGTAGTAGTGCTTCAGTAGTGGATATTCCCTCTGGGGTTAAAAAAACAAACAAAAAACCCCCTGAGGGAATATATTTATTAGCTGAAGTTGGGTTGCACTTTGATGTACTATCAGTTTATGCTACTGTGTGCTCGTCTGAACCTCAGTTTGCCTAAAAACGCTCAGCACTGAACCCTCTTTACATTTGTTTTAACACGTCCACAGAAAACTCTGCCCCCTGGTGGAGGTAAAGTGAGTGTAATTACAGAAGTGCCCTCAGTTTGTCCTCCTGTGTGAAACAAGTAAGCTCCTGATTGGCTGCCCCTTGGAAACATCTGGAAGGTCGAGCTGTGTGCCTGAGACTGAGTCAGCATTTATCTCGTATGCTGACCTCGTTAATTTGAAAGTTTCACCGTGTTTAGCGTGAACCTCCGTCACCATAACAAGAACATATTTGACAGAATATGAGGGAAATTTTCTTCAGGAAGTTCATTTTTCTGAGTCTCGTTTCCTCTGCCGCTGTCTTCCTCAGACGTTTGTATAGGTCTGCGCCTGCAGCAGGTGATGAAGAGCCAGTGGCAGACCAAGTCACTGGAGAGGAGCAAACCACTGAAGAAGCTCTCCCTCAAACACAAGCTCTCCTCATCCAAAGAGAAGCACAAGTTCACCAACTCGCTCATGGCAGTCAGTAAGTATGCGAGCTGTCCGAGCGGCAGCTTTCTGCCCTTTGACGGCAGCACACGAGCACAGCGACGCCTCTGAGATCACATCACCCAGACTTAAATACGACCTTTCACATTCAAAATAAATATAAGACGTGAAGAAACAGACAAATGTGTACAAATGTACGATGTTACGAAATGTCATTATTGGGACACTGTGATTGTTGTTCAGGTTTCTGCTTCATTCCAGCTGTGTAGGTTTCACAGTTCACTCTGTCCTAGTAGCTGCCGTATTTCCTAATTTCACGCAATGAGACGCTTCTCAGAAGAGAATCTACCTTCTGAGAAGGCCCGATCTCGATGTCATATCCACTCAGCTGAGAAAAGAGCAGCTGTTGATTGGTTGTAATCCTAGAAGAGAAAATACACATTTACTAATTCCACCATCTCACAAGTGAAGATTTAATATCTGACATATGAACATGAGCCAACTAAAAACTTCAGGCAGTGGATTTTTAAACTCAACAAAAGTCTTGGAGTAAATTTATTATCTGAACATGTTTGTTTTAAAGTGTAATGTGAACATCCAGTTGTCCTAACCTGTGCCATACCTAACAGTAACCTGATGTACTCCTGGTGTTGCAGGACTGGGCCACAAGAGAAGTGCTGAGAAGTCGAGGACAGTGGACAGCAGTGTTGGCGGCGGCGGCAGCAGCGGCGTGATGAACGCGGCCAGGCTGGAGGGCCAGGCTGTGTGCAAGACCGAGCGGCTGCAGGCCATCTCGACCCCGTTAGGGCCGTACGACAAGAACTACAGCCGCAAGAGAATAAGAGAGCACTCGCTGGAGAGAGCGGACTGTGAGTTACACGTCTGCAGGACGGCTTTAATCTGAGGTCCACACATCAGTGAACCCGCCTGACTTTTCCTTTCTTTCTCTTCCAGCCTCCCCCAAACTCTTCATGGACTCGAGCACCCCCTGCACGACTCTAGCCAACATGCACTCGTCCCTGCACAGCCCCCTAACACGCCAGCTGTCCACATCTTCAGAGAACTCTGCGCCGCTGGGCCTGAGCAGCCAGAGTGTCCCGAGCACGCCTGTAAGGACGCCCCCCCAGATCACGCACCTTATTTGGATGATTCAAATCATCAGTCGGGGGTTTTTAAAAATGCTCGCTCTGTTTTTTAAGCAGGCTTTACTGCAGTCATATATTTTATTAATGACGTTCATTTATTTCAGTAGCTGCGTGGAAATCTGATGGTTTCACATGACACAAGATGACGAGCACAGCATTAAAAAATGCGTTCCAGGGAAAGTCTTAGACAGGGTGTGTGTGGGAAAGCTGTGCTGTAGCGAGGAAGACGGGAAACAAACTGAGACTTCTGCGGCGATGCATGCAAACAAGCTGCGAGCGTCACTGTCTGATGCGTTTTTGGCGCCATTAATGCGAACAAAAGTACAAGTTGAGGCTCGATGAACACTCATCACAGTGTTTGTCGCCGGGCGGAGGTTCAGACGTTAAACTCGAGCTGAAACTTTTTTGTGGTTGCTGGAGCAGAAAAAGCAGCAGGAAACAAAAACACTCAGCAGACTCGTTGCACCAGCTGCTGCCGTATCCGCTCTGTAACTCATGATCTGTGACCCCGTTCGTGGTCGGAGCGCTTTAACGTGCTGCACTGTCTGGGCTTGTTTTTGTTTTTACTTTTTTTCTTCTCATTTTCATCATTATTATTTTAATAATTTTACTTTATTTTAATTCATTATTTTCACACTTCAGAATCGGGCTGTCTGTGTGGATGCTCAGCTTAGCTTCAGGACTTCTTAGCGAGTAATCTGAAACCATGAAGCAGCATTTTACTGATTAACCTGCTGCTGTGGATGGGCTCACTCCAGAGGTTCCCACGGCTGAAGTTCAGTCTGCTTTCAGCGTCTTCTTCCTGCCGTGTGAACTTTTGGAAGCAATTTAACTCGTCCTACGTCTTTTTTGTGCTTGTATTGAATTACATGTACTCATCTTCACAAACTTATTACAAGTCAATGATGTTTTGTCTTCATTTACATCCAAAGTTGAGTCTCTAAACCTCGTAAAGCCTCTTTTTCACGGTTATTAAAGTTCATCTGTTGATTTTCTTGGAGCTGGATAAATCTGGAGTGCTCTGTTTTGTCTCGGTTTGTTTTTCGGGAGCTGGAGGAGTATTTGGACCTAGAAATGGTTAAATGCCGCAGACTTGACCAGCTGATTGTGGCCTGCAGGGCATCTTCAGCTCATTTGCACACTCACCCTAAAACATGAGCGTGTAATTGTTGCCTGCTGGTCTTTTACACAGACATGGACATTTATTAAACAAAGTCTCCTTGGATTAAAGAGGAAACCTGTAAATTGTAAATATCCAAATGTGTTTGTGAAGTGAGCTCATGATGACCTCAGTTTCTATTAACCTTCATCTTTTGGATTAACATGATGACACGTGTCGTCCTCCCTGCAGGCTGTGAGAGCGTTTGAGCTGAAAGTGTGTCGGAGCCGGTCGAGTCGTTATTGTTTGCAGACTTCTGTGTAAAGTCTCGCTTGTTTACACTCCTCCTTTGTTCTCCAGCAGCAGCCAATCAAGAGGAGGCGAGGTGAAAGCTCCTTCGACATCAACAACATAGTAATCCCCATGTCTGTGGCTGCCACCACCCGCGTGGAGAAGCTTCAGTACAAAGAGATTCTCACGCCCAGGTAAACCGATACCTGCATGGAAAAATACCACTCTGCTGTGGCTGCTGGTTTCCTGCACTCACACGTTTTTGTCTTGTTTTCTAAAGCTGGCGGTGTGTGGACGTCTTCTCGCAGGCCATAACCGAGGAGGAGAACGAACGCGAGGTTAGAGAGCCACCTCATTGGTGGTATTTATTAGATTTCACATGTTAAGCTGGGATGTTAGGATCCGATCAGGAGATCACCTGAGCTGCTGAGCGAACAGTGACACCTGGTGGTCGGATCTGACTCGTACATTTAAACCTGTGAAGCAATCATGAAGGCTTTGAAAGCCTAAAAACCCTCTTTTAAATCCTTAGCGTGACATTAAAAGTTATAAAAACATCTCAGCGTCGTTGTTCGAGCTCAGATGGTCAAACTGCTTTCTCTCAGAGTGTTTGACGATTAAACCGAAGCAAACGAGTTTTCGGGGTCCTGATGACGTGTGATGTTTCTGCAGGTGGAGGACCTGTCAGACGCAGCCTTCATCCAGCTCCATCAGCCCTACGAGGACCAGGAGCGCACTCGCTGGACTTGGAGGGCCCTGGCTCCTGCTAAGAGGCGGGGCAGCAGGTAAGAGCAGCGTCATACGCCTCAGTAAGCGCCTCGCGTTTGTCGTCACGCCGCAGCCGTGACATTGACAACTCCTCCGTTTCTTCCTCAGGTCGTACAAGTCCGTGGACGGGCGCACCACACCTCTGCTGTGCGGGACCAACCCGCCCACCCCTCAGCCCGCGTCCCCCGACCCGGGCCACTGCCCGATGCTGCACGACTACAGCCACGTGCCGTCGCCCATGAGTCCCGCCAGCCCCGACACCGCCTCCAACCCCCACACGCCCTGCTCGAGGGACTCCCACCGGCTCCTGTCCAGTGAGGACACGCGGTGCTCCACGCCGGACTTCACCTTCGAAGAGCGGGTACGTAGCTCCGCCCCTGAGCATCAGTCAGCCTGTGAAGCGTCTGAAGCTTTCATTCGTTTTTAACACCTGCGTTTTTTTCCCCCCCAGACGGTGGCGCCGTGGGAACGCCGATGCTTCCCCCTGCCCGAAGACCCGGCCCCAGAGCCCGAGTCTGAGAGCGACCACCAAGTCAGGCCCAGGATGCGCAGCATCTCAGGTTGCCGAGCGATGGCCTACGGACGCCTCGATTCGGATGACGCAGAGCCGCCGCTTGACGACGAGAACAGTGGCGGCGCCCTAAAACACAAGTCCTCCACCCACCGATGAATGAGGGCCCCCCCACACACACACCCACACACAGCTCCTCTCTGGCATTAACAAGCAGAACCTCAGCGCAGAATAACATTAAATGGGTTCCTGTTGTTTGATATTCAAACATCAGTCTAATACTTTCACAGTTTTTAGTGAACATTACGGAGATAGAAGCCTTTCCCGACACTTGTTTTTTGTCACACGAAAGAAGAAAAAAAAAAGATAAATGTTTAAAAAAAAAGTATAAAAACAACACGTTACAAAAAAATTTCTGTAGTAGGCTAAACAATGTACATGGGGGCTTAGTGGTGTTTCATACGTCGCGTGTACACTCGTAGCGCACTATGTAGCGGACTCCTCAAAAATATGGCCAAAGGGTTTTTTTTGTTTTTGTTTTTATTGACTAGTTTGCTTGTAATTCCCATGTACATTTTTAGTGGAGTGACAAATAAAACAATAAAAAAAATGAGAAAAAAAATCAGCCCTTCCTCTTCCTCCGCCCCCCTCAGACTTTCCTCATCCAAATAAAACAGATACATTTGAGATGTGGTTCCCCCTCCTTCCTCTAGAGGTCGCCTGAACTCACCAGAGCACTTCTTTAAACTGCCAAGTCTGGTTTGCTTCATTTTGTTTGTTTTTTCATTCCTGACGTGTTTTTTGTTAGTTTTTCTCTCGTTCTGTTCTGACTCATCCTCTTCTTCTTTTTTGTGCGTTCCTTTTAATAGTAAATCATTCCTTTTTTGATCTCCCGCCGCTGCCTCTGTTTTCAGTTCAGCTTCACAGAGGGCAGCACAAACAGACACGGCGTTTTTAAGTTTGTTTTTTATTAGTGTTGGTTTTTTTTGGTTTTTTTTTTTTAAAGCACTTACCCCTCAAAGCGCCGCCGCTGCATGTCAGCAAACACGCTTGCGTCCGATCCCGACGGCACAAAGGCGTCCACTTAATTTAAAAAAGAAAAGAGGAAATGGAAACGTCAAATCGCAGCGCGGCAAACAAACCCCGCCCTCCCTCCTCTCACATTTCACATGTAGCAGCTCTCAGCTGAAGCCGCCCTGAGCTCAGGTTCTCCAAGGGAAAAAAAATCTTCTGCTGCCCCCTCCGACCGATCGATCGATCGTCACACTCGGATTTTATTTTCACCACATCCTCCATATAACCTCACACACTCCTCCTCCTCCTCCCTCCACCTTAAAGTAACTAATTGCTATGCAAAAAAAATCTATGGTTTTTCATTTTACACCTTTTTATCCCGCAGCCATTCAGTCACTGTTTGTTTTTTTTTCTTTTTTTGTAGTTAAGCGAGATGTCGATGTACCTGTTTGATTGTTGCAGCAGTTATAACCTAATCAAAAAGCTGAATTGTTTTTTCTTTTTTGTAAATAGTACCATTAAAACATTTATGTTTAACTTGGTGCCGTGGTCCTGCTCTCAGCTCATTTTAACCTGTGTGATGTCACCGCTCGCCTCTGGCTCCGGGTGTTTCAATGCAGACTTTTCATAGGTCGTCCTGAATGAGCCAGAAATCTACATTTTTACTGTCAGATTTGATGAAGTGAAACAACTGTGATCAGCGTCCTGATTACACCACCACCTCCACCTGCTGCGTCTGGAAGTGTCATCCTCACTGAAGTGTCCTGTTTTAAATCCATAACCGACCAATCAGAGCGCAGTAACATGAATGATTTATGTAGAAAGTCAGATTTTCTCACAATGAAGCGAGTTTTAATTCTGACTTACTTTGTCAGAGGTGTGAAAGGTTCACAGCAGGGGTTGAACGTACGCCCAGGCTCACGGGCACTCAGGCAGTGATTAAATGGGGAGTTGAGGCATCTGCTGGAAAAATCAGCAGCGCTTTGAGCAGGTTAACAGGAAATGGAGCGATTCTTCTTTCAGGGTGTGAAACTCTAGATTAAACAGCTGAAAGGAGTTTCAATGCCACAACTTCTTTCAGTGGAGAGGTGACTGGTTTAAACAGTTTAGTGGTTAATGTGTCTGCCTCACCAGAGAAAGCTCCAGGAAGAGAATAAAACATGAGGACTGACCTGCTGTCAGGAGCCTGAAGAGGAAGCTGCTGCTTTAAAAGCACAACTAGAAGTCTTGTTTGTAGACACACCTAGAATCAGCAGTTAGACCTGGACTATGGGACGAAACTGAAACGCCATCTGGCGGCTCTGAGACGAGAGGGACCTTCCTGTTGTGACCGCTGCACCAATCCTCAGACTGACGGCTCAGAAAGCTTCATTTAAGCTGAATGATAACCTGGCACTAAGTAACATTATTTTGACATGGGTGACCTTTGACCTGTTACTACAGTTTAAAACTGAGGCTGTATCCCAATTCAGGGTCTGCAGCCTTAAAGTACGCAGCCTTAATGGTCCACAAGGGCAAGACCACTAAGGCCGGAAGTGCGAGGCTTGTGAAATGGGACGGTCTAGCCTCTGTTGCGCTGCCCAGGTTGCCTAGCAACCATGATACTAACAGCTGGAAACATTTCATACAGCTTTGTTTGACAGAGATGAAGGAGAAAATCTTTTGTTCATTTGTTTGTTTGTTTCTACATGAGCTTTGATCATTCTCTGTAAGATTAAGCTCAGCTATTGAACGGCGTATATTTTAAAGTAAAGGCTTTAAAACCAAGTTAGTACAAACGTCACTAATGTCACATGACTTTGCCGACATGTGACCAACAGGAATGTTTTAATGTTCTTCGTTATTAAACACGAAGAACATAAATACGGGCGCCCCTCATCCGCCGATTTTTTTCGGCAAAATTATCCACACCCACCGCTGCGCTATGCATTCTGGGATATGTTGGGCCACGAAGTCTACACCGCCACGTCCTTAAGATTCAGGGAAATGAAGGACGCATTTGAGGGCTGCATTTCGAGCAGCCTTCGAATTGGGACAGCCTTCGTCGCGTCGCTGTGACGTAATCGGCCTTAAAATGCGGCCTTTAAGGCTGCAGACCCTGAATTGGGATACAGCCTGAGTGTGAAAACTTTTTGGTTGGCTAAAAGATTTATAAAAGTATTTTGGGCTTTAAAAACAAAACCTTACTTGATGAAATTGTTAACAGCACTTGTGGCTGTTTATTCAAACTTGGCTCTGTTTTTATGATGCCTGCTGTGAACTTTGAACTGAAAGAAATTAAAAATAAATCGAACACTAAAGAAAAAACCATAAACCTATAGCTATAGCACTGCTATTTTCTTATCGCTGGTAACTTAAAGGTGCTTTTTGTTTCAACGTGTGAATGAAAACATTCACCACCAGAGGGCAGCATTTCACCAGTAGGTGCATTTTAATGTTTCCAGATGTTTGCTGCTGCGTCCTCTAAAGTCTAATCGTTCACCAGGCTGACATTTTAAAGTAGATCATGTACTTAATCACTTACCTGATTAAAAAAACGTAAGCCTGCAGTTTTAAAAACAATTAATCATAATTTAAAAAACTCCACCTTCTAGAGCCTGAGAAAGTTCACACACAGTGCTCCATCTTGTGGTGCAAAGTGGTATTACATCAAAGTATACAGCTGCTTCAGAAATAAAACCAAAGCAGGTTTTACCTTTAATCACTGTTTAAGTGCCAGTGTTGGCCTCCAGTGACAGCTGAGGGCTCCCTGCTGCTTTGCTGATAATATTAAAGAACAGAATAATTTGGACAGATTGTGACTTTTACGTTTATTAGTGAATATCGATATAATTGTTGTCTGCAGGTCCCAGGGTTGATTGTTGTGCAGCTGCACTAAGAGCACGACCTCGTACTGAACTCTGGATAAAATAAGACTGAAACAGGCCTTTTAAAATTAATTTTTAAATTATTAGGTTAATCATTTTTATTCTTTAAATTAAAAGTGATTTTATTATTATTATTTTTTTATTACAGTGACCGTTTCAGCTTTTACACACTAATAAATTTTCCCCCTCTTCTTCACAGCTGTTGCATTTTGTTCGTATAAATAAAAAGGAAAAAGTTTCTCTTATGTTTTATATTTTGTAAATGCAGTAAAACACACGTTACTGTAAAGAAAACGTAAAGCACCAAATAACATAAATATTTGAATTCCGCTGCCTCAGACTGAAGGTGGAAACAGATGAATGAGTCCCGTCTGATCTGGGAGTGATTTTTTTTTGCACTCCTTCACCACCACGGTGACTTCATAGCATTTATTTTCAAATACACATATACAGCAACAAGAATCATCATAAACCAGTTATTGAGAAAATGCACAATAACGAGAACAATCACATTTCCACAACTGTACAGCGTCAGAAGTAACCCCGAAGAGAGGAAAACAAAAACGAAAGAAGGTGACGAGTTTTGTTACTGTGGAAACCTCTCGGAGATCGGCTCCCGTCCCTGGGTGCTCGCGTCCGTCCTGCACGCAGAGACGAGCGTGGAACTGGAACTAAAGAGGGTTTAGCATGCAGATAACGTTGCAAGCTTTTCGTGTGCTTGCTCGTTTAGGAAACCTTACAGCAAAGTCGGTGACCTTTTGACCCTTAATTGCACATTTTTTATACAAAAAAAAAAAAAAGAATTGGCGCATCCATCCAGTTCCAGAGCAAATATAAACAGGATATACAGAGAGATCGCTTTGTGAAAGGGGGGCAACAAGCAGACGGCTGTCTCTTACATGAGCTGCATGCAAGAAGCTGTTTCACTCATTTTAATGCGAGTAATGAATCAGCGGGGGGGGGGCCACATCGGGACGTCTCTGAGCACATGAACTGGGTTTGTTTGCAGGGGAACGTCTTAACCTGGCTCCAGCTGGAGAACACAACAAAAACGTGACCACATATGCACCGCGTGGACAAAAGTAAGTGGACGCACCTGTCTGGCTCAACCGTTTAAAACGGATCATATTTTAATCTGATGCTCGGGCACTTTTGTTGCTAAAAGGCAGGTCTACCTATCCTTTAACTTTGACGGGTTTTTTCCCAGTTCCTCTGATGGCCACTTGAGGCCGCCTCCATGTTCAGACAACAAACCTCACAGTGGAAATAAGTGTTGGCTGTTAGGGACAAATGACGCACCTGTGGCTAAAGCACCATGAAGGCAGTGAAATAATCACCTCCTCTAAATATTCCTGTTCTGGTCAGTATTTACTGAGAATTTAGACACATTTTCTAAAAGTTAATTAAACACTGAGTCATAGTTAAATGTAACGGCTCATCAAATGAATCCGAGAAAGCACCAAAACCCAAATGGCAAGTAATATCCGGCCCAAGTCTGAGGTTTCTTTTTGTTATCTGGGACCACTTACTTTTGGACTACTGCTAAAAATCTGCAGCAGATAAGCTCTCATGCGTCCACAAACTTTTGCCACGAAGTGCACTTTTGCTACTTTGCAGGGAGCGAGAAACACATCTGATCAGTCCTGTGTTTCGGGTGCATGTGTGTTGGATACAGACTGCCTAAGGAGGCCGTCACCGTCCGCCTGCCGTGCAACAATCACAATCTTCTCCGTACGAACGATCCATTAACAGTAAAACAGCCGTTTTCAGTGTTTGTGTCACCGCTGTGAAAACTTTAGTCTACCTACCTGTAAGTGCATAAATACTGTTCTCAGCCTCCTCCTCGCAGTTTAGCTATGAAAATGTCACTTTAAGGTTAATTTTCCCTCCTCGAGCTGTAGCGCATTTACACAGAGCAGTAAAAAAAAAGAACACTGACAGTAGCAGGCACGATACAAATGTTTCTTCATATCAAATACATGTCATATATCCACAGAGTACGATTATAAAACTGTGCCCAACACAAACTCTACTCTAGCTCTTCACTTCGTCTTTTTTCTGTATTTTTTTAAATCCAGGTAACGCTCCCCTCCCCCTCCCTCACCTACGACGCGGGGTCAGAAATGAGACCGCGGAGAGGCAGCGGCCCCTCGCTTCGTCACCGAGCTCAGATAATTGATCATTCTGAGCCGAACGACTCACACGGTCAGCAGAGAACAGGAAACAGCGGGGAACAAAAAACAGCTTAAACAAGTCAAATAAAACCAAAGAACAAATGTTGGATTTTCCCACTTTTGCACATTTTGTTTTTTGAAATTTTCAATATTTAGCTTTAGTGTTCTTACAACACTTGACCGGGCCTTTTAACTTCCATATTTAAGGTGAAATATTCCCAGCGTGCTGCAAGTGGAAGTTTGAACCTGTGACAGTGCCACCACGCTGTAACCCTGCGAATGGCAGAGGGAGCTGGTGGTGACGTGCTCGTGCTCTCCGCTGCGATTCTAATGGTTTAAATGTCAAACCTGTGGCGGGTTTAGTTTAGACTCTGCTGACATCCACTGTAGTAAAACCAGGACGACCCTCGAGGTCGCAGCAGACAGCACAGCTTTACCGTATCGTCGCCGCAACAACGAGCCAGCTACTAAAAACTACAAAAACCTGATGCTTCGGTGTATTTATCGGTTAACAAATGTTTCAATCGCCGTTAGAAGATCCCCCTCACTCCCGTCTGATGCACACTCGGCCATGTTTCTCCGATTAAGCAGGGAGGAGTTAAACAGCACAGCTGCCGTTGGTCAAGGCCTCTCTCAGCCCTCCGTTAAGTGTAATTTCTCTCTTTCTTCTGAACGAACATCTGAGCTCGGCGCGTCCCGTAATCAGTCGCTGTCGTCTCTGCGGTCTCACTTCTGGCCCCTCCCACCCCGCAGTCTCCTGCAGTAGCTCGAGGTGCAGCACATGTCAGGACTACACAAAGCAAAGACAGCAGTGAGGTCTGAAAGCTTTTTCTTTTCTGCCTCAATGAGAAATATTTGCTACTTTTTCTTCTAACTGTTCCTCCGCCCACTTCACCGGACCCTCTGCTTTAGCACAAACGGACCCCCACCCCCGTCCCACAAACAGTCTGCATTAACCTCCATCTTCATCTGTTTTTTATCAAAAAATAAATAAATAAAAAAAGAATCAGGGGACACCCGTCGAAGGTGACGCTGATAAGATACACTTCTAAAAGGGTTCACAGTCAATGTGACGGGAAACCGAGTCCAGACGATTTAACGGGATATGCACGGAGATCCTCAGAGGGAGGATTTCGCTCTGCTGGGGTGCTTTAACTCTTAAAGGGACACTTACAAAAGGTTCAAATTAAGTGCAGAGATCAAAGACCACAGAGAGATATTCAATACATGTTGGCCTACTGGTTAATCTTTTCTTTTTTAAGACCTCTAATAGCGACGCCTCGACGAGATTCAAAGGTTAGTGGAGGATAAACGGTGACGGGCAGCTAAAAAAAATCAAATAAAAGTCCTGTGAAAGTAACGAGGAAGGCATCACAACTCCTCTACGTGGTCGTGCGGTCGAGGCGGGGAGTGCGGCGAGCGCGTTCACAAGCCTTGTTTGGCCAGGGAGGCGGACACCTCGTCGGCCAGCGTGGAGAGCTGTGGAGAGTCGGTCATGTTGATGCTGCCAGAGGAGGACACGGTGCTGAGCTGGTGAGGGGAGTCTTCCAAGGAGACGATCTCGGCGCCGTGGTCAGTGCGGGCCTTGGCTGTCTCGCGGAAGTTCAGTTTGTGGCTCTCAATCTGTGGCGAGATCGGAGGTGAAGGTCAGACATCAGATCGGCCATGGCCTGGATTTTTCTGATTTTTAAGGACTGATGATACGTAATCTTTTAATTTCCTGCGTTATGATTCACCCTCAGCTGTTTACTCAAGTCTACAGAGGCCAAAACCATCAAAACTGTGTGCACATGAGGTACAGTTTGCATGCAACAGGAATAAAGACGTTTACAGCTTCCATGTTCATAACATTTCTTTAAATGTTAAAGGAAACCGGTCTGCAACCAGCGAGCCGCCTCCGTCGATGGTTGCAGGAGGTTGCAGGAGGTTTCTGGCTGTGTGAATGACCTCTTGGCCTGACTGATGATGTGAGGTTAGCTTCACAGGCCTCAGATCCTGAAAACTCATAATCAGCACTATCCACGTCATGTCTCATGTCTGAGATGAAGCAGCTTGTAGGTACTTACAGGAGTCCTCAATCTTTATGAGAGGGTTCGTCAGGATGGGTGTGATGGGTGCTGAAGGGACAGTCGGAGGTGACTGAGGGGGGGTGACAGCGGGGGAGAGGACCGAGGGGCTGTCTGAGGTGCTCCCCTCTCCGTCTTTCCCCTTCTCCCTCTACAGAGGAGCCCCAGCAAGGAAATAAAAAGGCATGCAACAAAAATACACGTGATGGTTTCAACAGAAATGAAAAATAAATAAAATAAAACAATTGATGAGAAAATGGAGCACAGCGTCTCAGGGCCGCTGAAGGTAAATAAAAGAATGTGAGGAGCTTGGGGGAGGAGTCAAATTCAGAGAATATAACCAGAATTTTAAAGTTTAAAGAATTTTAACTTATTTTACAAGAAAAAGACAAAATTTCTGAGATAAAAAAGACATTTTAAAGGAGAAAATTGGTAAAATTAGAAAAACTATTAGAAAAATCTGATGATATATGAGAAAATTGTGATAAAATTACAAGAAAGAAAGAAACAAATTTATTATTATTAAATTATTCACTGTTTTTCTCATACATTGCCATTTTTTTCACATAAATATTGCTAACTTTATCTCTTTAAACATTTAGTTCCAGTGACCCCAAAACGCTGTCACAACAGTGAAATTTGACAACAACGACAACAAAAACTTTCAAATGAAGGGAAAATCAGCAGGATGAAGAAAATGGAAGCTTGAACAAAGGAGGGAAAAAGCAGGAAAACCAAGAAAAAAAACGCTCTAAAAGCTGCTGTGTGTGTGACACCCTCACGGACGTCAGCGTGGCCGTTCGAGATCAGCTGAAATGTTCTCGCTGGTTTTGGTTTTGCTGTTTCTGTGCTGCTGATTGTGTTTCACCCACAGAGACGGAGCTGAAAGCTGGTTTTCGAAGAAGAGAGCCGAGCACTGAAACATGCTTGAGGCCAAATGGTGCCAAACTTTAGTTAATTTAAATTGAACTTTAATTATATGTGTATATTGTCTATGTACTTTCAGTTTTTATTTATTTTTTTATTTCATTAGTAAATATGATGCTTTTAAAGTTTTTAGCTGCAAATTTTATGTCTCATTTTTTATCTTTCACAGTTTTAAATATTTTTATTTTACGATCAGTTTCACTTTTCCTCCAGCAAGCGATCCAGTGTCTTCCATACAGCATTTAAACTGCATTAGCAGTAAACAAATAAATGCAAAAAATCTGATGTTTAACTTGTAAGAGGAATAAAAGGAAAAGCTTGTAAAAATTTGAATGTAGTGAAGATCAAAATGTTTGTTTTCCGATTTTTTTTCTTGGCACGGATTGATCTCCGTACAGAACTGTGACGAAGCGCCACGGTGCCCTGAGCGTTTTGCTTTTAGCCTGCAGAGAGCGCGTCGGTGGGTTTGTACTTCACCTTCTTCAGCCCGCCTCCAGGAACGTGGCTGATGTTGCCCAGAGAGCCCACTTTGGACTGAACTTTAAACTCCAGCTTCTCGTTTTTGATCTCAATGTTTCCTCCACCTAAAAAAAAAAATTATAATCTGAGTGCAGCACCATTATTAAAGAAGTGGAAGAACTTGTACTAATGTACTAATAATCACAGCTGCCTGAGACCTTCAAGCAGTGACCAGCTGACTGTTCAAAAAATAACAAAGGCAGACTGAGTGTTTGCCGTTCGGCTCTCCAAGCCGCTTTGCAACCCACCCCAGCTTCTTTGGTTAATGCTTTTCATGGTATTCAGAGCAGAGGCCTGAACATAAATTACTACCTGTGGTATTGCATTTACACTGAAGGTGGAGGAGACTTCTACTACTAATTATATTGTCGTTACGTACTCTGTTCACAAAAGCTTGTCACCTAAAATCAAACAGAAAGTTGGAATAATATTTTACCCGGCTTGTGACGAATGTTGTCCTTCGAGCCACACTTAGATGTAACGTTGCTCAGATCGATCTTTTTGTGCACGATTTGAATCTGAGAGGAAAAAAAACAGCACAGACAGAGTTTGAATGCAGACCAGCAGAGTCAGCAGCTCTGAAGTCGCCCTGCATGCAGCCGCAGAGGAACTGATCCTATAAAACCGGCCTGTTAGTGAAACTGTTCCTGAAAGCAGGTTTAAGGTCTGAGTCGTACTTTAAAGTGGCGTTGGAGCTCTGTCTCTAAACGTGGGAGCTTTTAGTGAATCAACACCTTTGTTTTTAGATAAGAGCGACTCAGTCAGTCAATGAAATCAGATGATGATTTATGGAGGATTGCGTGGAGTCTTTAAACTTAAGGTTTCACTTGTTGCACGATGACCAATCATTTTTTAAATATGTATTAATAAATCTGTGATTACATTTACGACAAACTTGACTATAAAAACCTGCTTTCTGGAACCGGGTTACAGAAGGAAACACAGATTAACAGCACTGACTAACACACTGGATTAACAGTTAAAGTCTTAATCTGAGCGGTGCGACCTTACCCCAGTGCAGAAAAACGAGTGACCATCTTCTGCACTAACTGATAAAAGCCAGATTTCAGCAGCCATGCATCACCATGCATGGATAGATGATGTCACTCTTGGCTGTTTGTCTGCAAACACAGAGCGCTCAGTCTCTCTGCGAGCTGAGGTCACCTCAGCGTGGACGACAACAGGCACTGTTTGGTGGAGAAGCCGAGGACAGCGGGGCTCTTTGTTACCCGATCGGGACACTTCGAGGGGACAATTAGTTCACTTCACATCAAGGTTTTAGGAAATAAAAACGTCCACAAACAGGATTCATGCGTGTGGCTTCAGGGACAGATTTGAGGGCAAAGACTCAACAGAGTTATCGCAGAGCATTGCATCACACGATCCACTAAACTAAGAAGACTCTGATTTAGAAACTACGGAGCATCTAAACCAGTGAAAGAAAAGCGCTGGCAGGGCGGTTTAGTGCTGTTCTAGTATGAAATGCTCAGATCTGTTCACGAGTTCAGTGTTAATGGGAGAAGTTGACAGGTCAGCGTTTGGGAGGTCAGAAGGGCTGGACACAGACGGGAGGATCTGTGCTCCTTTCTGAGGATGCGTTCAGTGGAAGCACGCCTCTACTCACATTGCCACCACCGGGTACATGTTTTATATTATCTTTGGAGCCACACCGGGACTGCACACTGCTCAAGTCCAACTTCTTATCGAGAATTTGCACCTGGAAAGTTGATACATGGGGGTGAAAAAAAACACAGTTATGGCGGAGAAAGCAAAGATTACTGGAGAGGAAGATTAGATGTTGGAGAGCTGACCGAGACCCTCGTGAGGAGATGTCCCCACATCGCCGCACTGGTGCTTTGAAGCCTTTACAATCAGGTGAAGCATTTCAGAGGTTTTCAAACTGTACAGGAGGAACCATCAAGTTACACCTCTGAGGGCCAGGTCATCATCGGAGATGACTCCAACTCTAACCTGCAGTAAAACTGGTTTTAATTTTATTTTCACTAAACTGAAAAAAATGAAACAATCAGAAAAAAGTTGAAGGTAATCCTGTGATGACTTTGACCGTACAGGGTTGAGACTTTTCATTAGAGATCGATAAATACACAGAGAGATGACAGCACCAGTTATAAATGCAAGAATATGACATTAAACACTCATCAGATACTTTTTTAGTGCAGGTATCCATCATGGTTTGATGCTGTGTGGCAGGCTCGGTTAGAACCAAACGACTCTCAGACGGAAAACCGGACTCAAAGCAGCAGCTTTATTTTCTGGGAAAATAATCCATAAAATAAACGGAAAAAAACCCAAACTTGAAGATAGAAACTGGAAACTAAGCCGTCAACACTGGGAGGCTAGAAAACCAGGAGCACGGAGGAAACACACAGCACAGAGAGGACAACACGGGGCTTAAATACACAAGGGGGTAACCAGGGAACGGGAAACACAGCTGGGACTAATCCGACATAACGAGACAGGGAGGAAGTAAAACCAATCACATGACAGCAACCCGATGCATTGGAGAGATGAGGTGGTCATTACCAGGCTTAGACTGGGACATTGTGCATTAAATAAAACACTACAGATGATAGGAGAACGTGAGACGGGGCTTTGTGGAGTGTGCCAGGAGGAGACGGTAGAGCATGTAATACTGCGGTGCAAGGGTTATGATGTGGGGAGGAAAGTTCTGCAGAATAGATTGAAGGAGCGGGGAATTTAATCTGAAGAGTGTGTTGGGGGTAGTAGGGCACAGGTGAGGGAAATGGTGGGGTTTCTGAAGGATATAGGTGTTTATGAAAGAGTGTAGTTTTTTGTTTTGTTTTGTTTTTTTGATACGAATTGTAAACTCACTGTCTGACCCATACTCCGGACCAGTAGGAGGCGGTAATGCTCCTTTACATTGGTTGCCAACTGCCGTTAAACACAAAGAAGAAGAAGAACCCGATGCATTGAGGCATGTAGACATGGTGAAAGACCCGCTGAAGGCCATCAGACTGGGGGGAATAAAGGTGATTTAAGGGACTTTGAACATGGTGTGGTTGTTGGTGCTAGCGGAGTATTTGAGAATCATCTTTTCCCCACACGTCCATCTGTGGGTTCACAGAGAACTCTCGAAATGCACAACACGTCCAACCTTGAGGCAGATGGACTGTAATTAGACAAGAGAAGACCGAAGTCTCTGCTGCGACATTCAGAATTTGCCATAAACGTCACGAACACGGATCCATCCTGCCTCTCATGAACGGTTGAGGATGGACGAGGTGGTGTAACGGTGTGGAGGATGTCGCTCACCATCTCTGGCATCATAATCACAGGTACTTTGGAAAAGGTCGAGATTATTTACCACAACTGCTCTTTTTACAGAATTTGTAAAAATGTATTCAACATTTCCTCTTTTTATTGACAGGATGTGCTTGAACTTGAACTGATAAAGTTGTAGATTTAGTCGCGTCAGACTCTGAAAACCTCTGAAATCCTTCAGTCTGGATGGAGAAGTGCACAGGGGGAGGGGGAGAGTGTTAACCCTTTGAGTCACAGAGCAGCGAGGCTGCAGGGGGAGCCATGTGACATTTCCGTGCATAATCAGTTGATTCTGATGAGGTCAGGTGTGCGGTACCGTAATGACAGGAAGTTGCTTTTTTTTGTAAAACAAGATGAACTGCACTTGTAAATGATGCAACAGGCTTTGTGAATAATCCCTTTGCTTGTGCCTTTGTGGAATTAGTGGGACTTCTTTTAAAGCTACAGTCTCTCTCACCTTGCCTCCACCAGGCGTGTGCTTTAGGTTGTCTTTAGAACCGCAGCGAGATTGGACGTTACTTAAGTCCATCTTCTTCTCGAGGATTTTGACCTGCAACAAGACAAAAAACAAGTAAATTCTTCAGGAAATAAAAGGAGAACAGCTGGGGGGAGGGAGTCAGCCCGAAAGGAGGAAGTGAGATGGTGAAAGAGATCTCGGCGTTAAAGCTGCCATCTGTAACTCTGCATATTTGTCACGTTTCGAGGAAGTCGTCAGAAAACTGACGACTTTAGTGGAGCAGATTGCAAAAATAGCGATGTTTTAATGCAGCTGCAGAGTTTCAAACAGATGTTTTTAGCAAAGATATTAAAGTTAATTAAAACTTAATTAAGTGTAAAAAAACTTTTTAGACACAGAAACATGAATAAAAAACAAAAAGCAACTAAGGAAATACGCTGCACTCACAAAATTATTTAAATGAAAAAGAAATACTAAAAATTGTATAAAATTTTTTTTTTAATTGCTCAAATTTGTCAACATAACGAACTCGAGGAGGCTCTAGCTGTGTTAATGTTAACTGGGAGAGACAGAGCTATTTGTTAAATAGATCAATATAACAGTGTTTTTTTTTCTGTGTTAAAAGCAAATCAATAATCATGTTAAAGATGCCAGCTTTAGCTCAGAACATCACCAGTTTTCAGTGAAAGAATTAAAATCGTATAAAAACTTCAGTCTTATGTGCATAGACTGTATATAAATGATGGACGTAGCTTCTGGGTCTGAACGGTGAGCTGAATTAAACCTGCATTCTTTCTGTGTCCAGCAGAGGGCGACTCCTGTAGTAGCCAAAAGCAGTTTTTGTTAGGTACACCTGTCCTTCTGCTCATAATGCAATAACTAATTAGCCAATCACGTGGTAGCAACTCAATTCCTACGACTGAATGGACTCAACAGCTATTTTTCGTATTTTATTTTTTCTCAGATTTGAGCTTATTTTGCCATAAAGCATCGTGACTCTCCTAATGCAGTTTGATTGGTCTGTTAGGTCTGTCTTACAGGCGTAGAGACTAGTTGGCAACCACCCGGCAACCACCTGGTTGTTACAGAAAACTGTGTATTCACCAACTGGTTGCTGGCTGATGCAAAAAAGGTTCTGCACCCACAACCTCCTTGTTATTGCTTTAGTTGCTAGCAGACCGCCGCAGTCACCCACAGTTTGCACAGTAGAAGCCGACTTGTCTCTTTGTGGAGCCGTCGCGAAACTTGAAAAAGTGCATCACAAACCGTTTCAAAATAAAAGCTGTGCCTTTTGAAACACGCTGGTTGCAGCAGCAGGACAACTTTTACTCTGAAGGTAAAACATTTCTGGTTGGTGCAGACAAGTTGCCGTCTTTCATGCTAACTATGGGTGACAATCTGCTAATGACCAAAGCAACAAAAAGGTGGTTTCCAGTGCAGCACCATATACCTCTGGGACTGTCAACAAAGTCCAGTAGCGGTTACTGGAAAAGAAAGCTCGTGATTATACTGGTGGCTACGTTTAGGGCTGTCCTTCCTTGTCATCTGGAAGACGCTGCTGCGTTGCATGCCTCAGTTTCTCAGCCAAAACTAAGGCGTCAAAGACCAAAACAAACAGCTCGAAGCTGTTAAACGGGACTCAGCCTACCAGGGTGAGTGATGCCACAGTGGCTACATCCATCTTTTATATACACTCCATGCCAATTACGGATTATTGAGCAGATTGTGTTTCCACAGCCAGTCCACCTTCTGATCGGATCATTAGAGGAGAGCACTTTGCTTTTACCAGGAGTTAGTTTCTGATGGTCATAACTGCAGAGATACTCAAGAGTCTGGAGTTGAGTTCATCCCCCAGTTACTCACATTGCCGCCACCGGGTACATGTTTGATATTGTCTTTGGAGCCACACTTAGACAGCACATTACTAAAGTCCAACTTCTGATCAAGGATTTGTACCTGGAAAAGTGAAAATGTCAGTTTTTAGATTTAGAGTTTAGACGATGGCTTGATTTGATTAAAGAAGTGGGAAGAAACTCGTGCGGGAGTGTGACCGCATGCGGGGTTGGTGAGAGTCGATAATTCAAAGTGTGCATTGGTCTTCACTTCTTCTCATTTCTTTACTTGTCCAACACTGGCAGGAACCAAAGACTGGTTTTTCAGCTCTTCTATCATCTACCAGAATAAAGACTTTCTAGTTTGAACTGAATGGAGCTGAATTATTTATTTTGGTCCATAAATATCACAACACGTGATACTTTTGAGTTTCATCAGTAAGACATCGGACACGTGACTGCACCCTGAATAAAATTAGACCAACGACCTGCACGGCTTTAGCTAAAATAAACCTCTAGCGTCACACACACACACAACGACATCACACTGCAGACTACACTCGACACACTGAGTTTTACTTCCACAAACATTTCTTAGAGGTTGCCCCGGGAAGATTAGAGCTAAATAATATTGAAATAAAAAAATAACAATAATAATAAAATATCTATTTTTTAAAAAGTTACATTGTGTCCTTATCAAAACTAACTTGATTAAAAAATCTTTAGTGTATTTGTCTGTTGAGACCTGAGGTGTGTGGATTATTGTGAGTCAGCTGCCTGACTTGTGTTTGTAACACCTGAACTTCTGAAATCTCACCCTGACAAACCATCATCATCTAGTCTTCTTCTTCTTCTTCTCTTTTTAGGGTCACCACACATCCCAGCATCCTCTCTTTCCACTTACCTTCACTACATCCTCCTTACATCTTCACCATTACACCTGTCTGTGCTCTTCTCTTCAAGTTAAACTAACTAGTTAATCTGTGTGTTCTTCATTCACTTCATAGCTGCCGTCCCCTGAAATAATGCCCTATATGTAATAATAAAAGTAACAATGGAGCAAGTAACAAACTAAATGAGCAAATCCACTCTGGAAACAAACATGACAGGGAAAAGGAAGGTGGAAGGAACAACAAAGGGTTCAGGGCCTTCTGTGTTGGTATTAAAACTCAAGCATGTAAAATGACCGAGTGGGGTCATCAGATTTTACACAAAACTGATTTGCAGTTTTTAAGAGGTGCTTCTCAGACCTGAAACCTGGACAAAACCTGAACTTCCTGCCTGATCTCATCACGTTATTGTGCAGAAATATCAGCTGATTCGATCGTTTTTGTAACTGGAACGACTCTCGAGGCTCTCGGTCTGTTAGCCATTGCAAAACATCACGTTTAATCACAATGCAGCGATTAAAAGAGGAAGAAATGATGTTAAAAACAGCTTTGTGGCTATCCGCGATACACCAATAGTCCAAAATGAAACGCTGCAGAAACAGAGGGACACATTTGTGGCAGGAAAAGGTTTTATGATTAGAAACCCACATTGGCACATAGAAATATACGCCTGGATCGTAGACGACTCCACTCGGTCACGTGAATGTTAAAACTCTGATCTGCAAACTCAGTGGATCAGTGGGCAGTGTTCTGTGAGGGGGTGTGTTCAGAGTGTTTCCCGGGTTACCTTTCCCCCTCCGGGCTGATGCTTCATGTTTTCTGTGGAGCCGATCTTGGACCTGACGTTCTTCAGGTCTGGCAGCGGCGCCGCGGCGGCCAGAGGAGCCGGTGGACGGGTCTTCAGCGAGCCCGGGGATTTGGGGGTGGAGCGAACCACAGCCACCTTCTTCACTTTGTTGGCATCGGCCCCTGACTTTGCAGAATTTGATTGGCTACCGGGGGATTTGGGAGTGCCGGGGCTGCTCTGTCCACTCTTGGCATCTAGAGGAACCAGAGAAATGATAAGTTAGGAGGAGTGTGATGAGTCATGCATGTAGAAGAAACCATTAAAAAATAATAACAAATAAAGCATACTAGGAGCTCTAACGGCTAAAAGCTGACTGAGTTTGATCCAGAAACAGCAGATCAGACTGTTATTGTGGCCATGCAAGGCTGGAAGCGATTTCTAATCATTTGCTTTATTTGATTTGATTTTTTTTACCTTTTTCATTTTTTGGAGTGAGAGATTTGTTGGCACGAGCTAGAGCACAGAAAATACAACACATCATTACCGCGCACTCCAAAAATACGGAAGCCTATATTAAAGTAATCATTTAAAAATGAGCTTTAAGAGCAGACTAAATAATTATTTTACCCGTTAGGCGCCATTTTTTTCTTTGAAGAGTTTCTCTGCACAGCTGTTTAGCCACCGACACAATTTCTGTTTTTCATTCACAATGTTGCTTTTGGATTTTGGGGGGAGATTATTTCTAGGGGTGCAACGATACTCGTATCGATATTGAACCGTTCGATACAGTGCTTTCGGTTCAGTACGCATATGTATCGAACAATACAACATTTTTAATTTATTTTATCAACTTTCCTTCTGACGATGCTGTCTGTGTTGAGCGCTCAGTGGATCTGCGCTCGACAGTGCAGCCTAGGCGGAGTAGTCAAAAGCAGATTCACTGAGCGCAGCGCAAGCTAGCGAGACAGAAGTTAAGCTCTCCTTGCAACATGGCAAATTGAACCTCCCTCACCCTGATTCAGATCTGGCGTTTGGAACTATTTTGGTTTTCATGTGAAGTATGACCCTGAAGGTAAGCGTGTCATGGACAAAAGTAAAACAGTATGTCGGATGTGCCACGCAATGCTCAATTACATGGGTGGGAACTACTGCGTTAGCGCAGTTAGCTCGTTAACGTGTTGGCCGTCCAGCCCCACGCACGGGGCGATCCGCGGCAGCTCGTTAACGGAGATTTGCCGTGTTGTGGTGTTAACGTCATTTCAGATTAACGCTGACAGCACTAGTGGGAACACAATGAATATGACTGCACATTTACTCCGACATCATCCTAGTGCAAAGACAAGTGGAAGCAGACAAAAACAACAAGCATGCATGCTACAAACTTTAGCCGAGTCATTTAGACAGCCGTTAGCACATGATTCTCCTTATGGGGACCTGATATGTTTAATATGCTGCTGAGAATATAGCCCAGAAGAAGCATATAGTATAGCTTTTATTTTGGAAAGAGCCATTTCTCTGTAATAAACTCTCTTTTCCAAAGATGAGTGATTTCTCGATCAGATAGATTTATTTTTTATGACTTTGTTGTTTCAGCAACATTAAATTTAAAAACTGTACTTTTGAGTTAAAATATATATTTATAATTTTAATAAATGACAAATTAAAAAGGCATGAACATTTTTTTGTATCGAAAAAATATCGAACCGTGACACCAAAGTATCGAACCGAACCGTGAATTTTGTGTATCGTTGCACCCCTAATTATTTCATGCCTGTTTCTGTCATTTAGTAAAGAATAATAACATTTCTACTGGTACATAAATCACATTTATGCAAATAGTCCACTGATTCTTGGTTAGATGTGGGCAGTTTCCTAACCACAGATCCAGTCACACAGAGACTGGTCAGCGACCTCTAACAACTGGTTTGCATGTGGTTGCTGCAGGTTGCAGGGAGTTGCGAGGTACTTAAAACCTGCTTGTACCTTCTGAGATGGTGAAGCACGAGCACTACAGCACGGCCTGCGTTGCAGACAGCTCGGTGTCTATCAAGGACTACAAGTGACTGCAGCAATCTGCAAGCAACCAAAGCAACTACCACTAGGAACCTCTAACAACCACTCCCAGCCAGTTGGCAAACACATATTTTCCAGATAGATGGATCTCAATCAATCAGGATTTGGCCCAGAAGCTGATATCCAGCAGAGAATTACAGAAGGTGTGAATAAGAAGGGTCAACACTATGAATATTGACTCTCTGCATAAAGAAATTACTGAAATATTTAACTGAAGAGGGCAATCACAGTCTGCAAACTAAAAGTAAATTTACAGCCAAACCCCTTTTGCTGTGAAAATGAGCATGTTTCAGGTTTAAATTATGTGGCTAATACAGTCCGCTTTAGGCTTCCGTACTAAAATCAGTCAAATAAAAGTTGAGTTTAGCACAAAGTCCTCGACTCGTACCTGGTTGAGCTGCAGTTCTGGCAGAAGTTTTGGCCCCTGGAGTCTGAGACTTTGCACCGCTCTGAAAGTCACCACAACACTATTTTAGTTTCCAGCAGAGAGACGCCTTGGAGATGGTTAAATGCAGTAACATTGCACACTAAACAGTGAGCAATTGATGAGTCGTTTCTTCATATAATGTTCGGTGATAATAGAGGGAGGAATCAGGTTGCAGTCCATGTTTTTCTTTGACCGTTTCAAACAAGATTCAGTCAGCGAGTGTGAAGAAAACTGAGCGAGTCAGTCGGCTCACGTCTGAGCTCTAAGCTGCATTCAGACCTGTACTTACTCCAGGCTGCCTGGGCCCTGTGCTGCTGACTTTAACGGGGATCGAGCTGTGGCCGTTTCGGGAGGATGCGGGTGATTTGGCGCCCTTGGCGGTTATGGACGGGGAAGAGGTCGGTGTGGTGGCAGTTTGAGTCTTTTTCATGAAGAGGAAGAAATGAATGAAAAACAAAAGGTCGAATGACAATGACCACAAAACAAAAGAATGATTAAAAATAACTGAAAGATGATAAAAATAAAGGATTTTTTTATGACTTGAATAAAATGTTCTGGTTTATTATAACTTGGATTTTGTTTTTACACAAACACGTGTAGTGCCAAGAGAGGGGATAGTCCTAATATGGTCATCTCAGGCACAGAAGCCCCACCTCCCTGCTGTTTAGATAGGACGTCCAATCCTATTTATTCTTATTATTATACTTGGGGTGTGCTATTGGGCAAATCAGGCAGGTGCATGAACCAGCTTTTATAGAGTCGTTGGTTCAAGTCAAGAGGCATCATCCTGGGAAATGAGGCCAGTGCCTAAAAACTGCAATTCCTCCTGTGGCCACTTGAGACTTGCTCCAAATGTGAGTGAATCTCATAGACTTGCATGTTAAAATGTCCAACACAGGCAGGTGTAGCTGCTAGCTGCTTATTATGAATTGCTTATTATTATATTGGTGCTTTTGCAGCATTTTGATGGGATTATCTAATATATAAATATTATAGTTTGCAGTGTTTGTGCTCCAGTTTGAGCTAAACTGCAGTATTTTCTTAGTCTGATAATAAAACAGTAATTACTGAGAGTTAAATGCTGAATATATGTGATAGACATGGGTAATAATATGTCGTGTTTGTTAACTAAAGAAAATAAAACCAAAGGTTTTAATAAACCAGAATATTTCACAACAACTAAAAGGCGTAAAGAAATGAGCGACTGAACCTAAAAAATGCCGTTGGTGACGTACCTTATCTCCGTTATCCATCACTCCTTGAGCTATAGAAAAGAAATAGAAGCAAATTTTAGCTTTTGGCACCTTTTTTTAAAAGCTTAATATCTATATTATTATTTCATATCCACCCAAGTGCAATAAGTCAAGACTTTTGCTTCCATGAGCGTGCCAGAATGCATTCTCATGGAAAGTGAAATGAGTGATGTTGGGTATGCAGCATGCAAGAAAACACATAAAACAAAAAGGTGGCTTTTTTTAGGGCTGCATAACCAGCAAAGTGAGCAGAGATGGAGAGATGAAAGAAAAAAAGCTAAAGTGGGGGGAGGGAGGACGACAAGCTTCTCCTCGGGTCAAAGTTAACGTCCATAGAAACACTTCGGAGGGAGAGTGCCGCATAACACAGAGCAGAAGCTGCGTTGGAAATCAAAGGAGTGGGAGGAGTGAACTGAAGAGGACTGGTTCTGAACTGGTGAACATGACAGCACACAGACCTTTGAAAACAGCGACCGGCACCAAAGACTTTCTGGCTCGGGTGCTTTGGGGGGGCGTTTTCTGGAGCTCGGCGGTGCCGGTGGTCTGAGCCACACCGCTCCTCATCTCTGAGTCATTAGAAATGTCAGGCTTTGAATAG
The DNA here is from genome assembly GCF_056152115.1 of Neolamprologus brichardi. Classification (NCBI taxonomy): domain Eukaryota; kingdom Metazoa; phylum Chordata; class Actinopteri; order Cichliformes; family Cichlidae; genus Neolamprologus; species Neolamprologus brichardi. The sequence goes on along the minus strand of NC_142111.1, from coordinate 23,785,930 downwards.
CTGGCTGTATGTAACGATGAGTCACCGCTGTTTTCAGCTGCCGTGTCAGCTGGCAATTTGTTAAAAAGGCGCTTGTTCTTGGAAAGGTCTTCACGATGAGAATCGGAGCTAGACTGGAGCGCACTTTGCGTGTGAGGTGTTTCTGACGTGATATTTCTGCTTCCGGAGTCACCGAGGGGCTTCGGAGCTGCTCCTTCAGCAGGCAGTCCATCGTTTGTTTCTTTAGAAATGAGCTCCTCGCCCTGAGGAACACACAAGTTTCTGTCCCCAATGGATGTCAGGTCCTCCAAAGCTGTGCTGCGGATTAAAGACATTCCAGCGAGGTTGCTCATTTCACTGAGGCACTCGGAGGCGTCGAGGCTGATGGCCCTCTGAGGATCTGCAGCTCCTGCCCACTCAGGGTTCCCCCTGCTGGCCGGCATGTCCCGTTTAATCTCTGCCCCGCAGCTGAGGTCTTCAGAGACCCACGAAGACTCACTTAGCCTCTTCCCACACTCTCCCACTGCTTTGCTTCCTGGGTCCAGAGAGCAGGAAGCTCCCATGAAGTCAACGCCCTTCCCAGCGTCTCCGTGCAGATCGGACTCTGCAAATCCAAACTCACCGCGGACTCCAGAACCAGGCCTCGCTAATTTGTTTGGAAAGCAGATTAATGGTGACATTCACAGCAGCACTTGTTATCCATCTCCCCAATGAAACAAAAAAAAAAAGAAAGTGGAGAAGTGATGAAGGAAAACAAAAGACTGTTTGATTACCCAGAACAAACACCAGACACTCGGAGAGCTGTGAGCGGTGATGATGCAACACAACAAACCCAGAAGTGATTAAAGGTGGAAAAGTGTGAGTTCACATGAAAACAAAATAAAAAATAATGCATCACAGTTGGGTGTCAGACGGAGAGATGATGCATTCCAGTGAACACAACACACAGACCGGTGATTTATGCTGTTACAGAACGTGATTAAAATGTGACGTAAAGCCTTTCTGAGCCGACTTTAGCAGTGCAAAAATAACGTATAACACCCCACAACGGACCTCTAAGTACACACACGAGTCTGGAGTGTTTCACAAGAACATATTTGGACATTAATATCGTAGAGTTATGCAAAAACGAATCATTAAATGATCACACAAAGAAGCAAATTTCCACATCCTGACATTAAATGATAAAAACCTTAAACAGTTATGTAGCTAAATACCTATATTATTATACTATAAATTAATTTTTCCTTAAACATATAAAATTATCCATTAACTTGTTTGATTTGTATTTAATTGTTATTTTAAGTAGTAGGACGAGCCACTGGATTCAGGGATGCCAGGTCATGATGGAGAGCGGACCACAGGGCCGTTGCTAAAGCAGGTTTAGCCCAGTGCAGAGCTGTTTCTATTCAGTTTCATTTACAGATGTGTCATTTTTCTTTTTCTAGTTTGGTTTTTCTTTAGTTGGCTGCACTGCATCCAACACACTGAGCCGCGGTTGTGGAGAAAGGAATAAATATTTATTTCTGCCTCCACCAGTCGGTCAACCTTCACAGTGACCTTGAGCCCGAGGACAGTTTGAGGGAAGACGCACTAAGCGGTCACTGTGTGCAAGTTTCGTTAAAATATGACGAATATTCTGAGCCTAGAAGAAACTGGACACCTTGCCGTGGCACGAGGTCATCAGTCCTTCAGCTGAATTAGCCAAAAACATAAATTCCTTCGACGTTGATACAATACGGAGGCTATCCGTGTACACCGACGTGTCAGGACTACATTTACAGTATCTGGTCAAACGGTCAATATCAGAAAAACAATTCATTATAACACATTTTCCCTTTAAACTGAAAATAATGTTCAATTCCAGGAATCTCAAATTGAAAACTGCAGATGCTGAAATCTAAAAAAAAAATTGAAAATATAAAAAATGTAACAACTGAATAATAATTATAAAAAAGTGCTTTATTGTTTCTTATTGTTACCGTTATGGGTGAGGGTTAGTGCCGTTTTAAAACTATAGAAATACTCTAAAAATAAAAAAATAATAACTTGTGCTAAATTATTATATTTACATATTGCACAAGTTTGTTGTTTTGAACTTTTAAAATGATGCTTGCTGTAAGGTTTAGATGGAGGCAGCTGATCTGCCGACTCTTACAGGAATCAGCCGAAAGGAGAAGGTGGTGTTTTTAACCTTTAATCCATAAACGCATCATTAAAGGAAACTGAAGCAGAAATTTTAAAGATGTGCGTGTTTTATTATTTAAATAAACTGAAGTGACTGATTACATCTGAATTCAGGTGGAACACTCCAGACTCTTTGATATAGAGGTTTACATATGCAGACATGGATGCTGTGGTGATTTCAGCCTTATAATTATTTCCTTGAACTGTTTCTTTTCCAGAGGTGGAATGATTGTACAACATACATGTTTGAGGACTTGGGTAACACGAGTTTGAATATATTAAAAATATGAAATTGTAGACACAGGCTCAGATATATACATCCACTTAAATCTTTGAATTAATGGTGTTGAAGGTTCTAACTTGACAAAGCAGAGGTCCATTAACTTCTTATTAGTGACTGATTGATTACAGCTGGTAGTTCTTCTTTGCAGCATTTGGAAGTTAGAAAGGTCCTTGGAGCCATTTCTAAAAAACTGCAGTTTTAAGATCAGCAGTTTGAACAACTGCATGAAAGTAAACGTTATTCTGTCGCTGCTTTGCTGAGGAAGACCCAAACTGTCATCGTCAGATGAGAGTAAAAAACCACCAAGGCTCAAGCCTGCCATGAAACTGCCTGAACACCAGCATGGCTGATCACAGTGAAGCAAGGTTTACATCTTCAGGGATTGAGAAGATGCCAAAACAAGAAAGCCCTCAAAAAATCCAAAATCCGATGCTCCAAAATCAACACCAACACCTTCAAGCTTTGAGACTTCCCCTTTACGGACAAGCCAAATGGCTTCTGGAGAAAAGCCTGATGACCAGGCGAGACAAGAGCTGTTTGGTCACCATGATGTTTGGAGCAGAGGTGAGGCTTTCCAGCCTACGCACACCATACCAACTGTCATGGTGGTACCATCAAACAAAGTGGATGGAATAATGAAGAAGAAGGACTATTCAATTCAATTGTATTTATATAGCACCAAATCACAAGGTGATTTATACTGTAAGGTAAAGACCCAACAATAAAGACTACACACGTATAAACGAATGGCCTCCCCAAAGCACCGACCTTAACGCTTTGATTTGAAAATTTGTGGATTACGATTAAAAGTCGAGTATGTGCCAGGAAACCAACCACTGACCTTGACCTTGACTTTCAGGGCTCTGCATGGACAAGCACCAACAAATATAAGTGAACTTTTACATCCATACATTCCCAGCAGGTCCCTGAGGTCATGTGACCAGGGCTTGCTGTCCAACACACGAGGCTGAAAACAAAAGGTGACAAAGCTTTTGTGACTGTGGCCCCCAGATTGTGGGACTCTCTCCCTTTGAGCCTGAGATCTGTGGACTCAGTGGTCGCTTTTAAAAAACAGCTAAAAACTCATCTTTTTAAACTTCTTTTTGGTTGATTTTTATTTTTAGGTTTTAGCTTCTGTGAAGCACTTTGTGATTTTTATCTTGAAAGGTGCTATATAAATAAAGTTTTACTTACTTTACTTACTTTAAATGAATTCCACTGATTCTGCCATGAACAGCGGGCAAATGTCCAGACAGAATTATGCCAACAGGCTCGTCGATGGATACAAAAAACATCCGGCCGAGTTGCAACTCGCTAAGGGACTTTTAAACTGATATTAGTGGGAGTGAACCTATCATTTTGACCATGTGTGGCTTAGAGAAAATCAAAAAAACTTTATTTGTTTTTGTTTTTTCAAGTCAACAAAGATGTACGTTGCACAATCATTCAACCCTGGAGAAAAAACTGTTTGAAGAAATCATTAAAAGCCCAAAATTACCACAATATTCATGCGTGTCTGTAAACTTCTGACAACAACTGTATAGAATAGAGGATCCATTTAATTTAACACTATATGGAACATACTAAAACACAACAGAGTGCTCAGCTGCTTCCTCTCTGAGGTTGCTGTCATTGCACCTCATTCATATCTATCTCCTGCAGTAAATAAATACCGTCTACGTGCAATCAATAAAACATACAACAGCCTACCTGTTGAAGACGCTCCTGCTGCTGATGGAACATAATGAGACAGATGGAAAAGATAGAGAGCTCAGTCAGTAATGGCTCTCTGTCACTCGTGTGTGATTAATACACCCACCCGGTGCAAACGAATCAATAAAAGCTTGCATACAGCATGTCTTCAGTCAAAGCAGAAAGCTCACAGCAAATACAGGTTAGATAAAGACATCATTCAAAATCATAAAGCTGGATAAGCAGGCTTTTATTTTCTTGCCTCGTGCAGCAGTACCACACTGAACGCTGCTCTGTGTGGTACTTGAGCTGTTTTTGACATCACCCTGGCTTTCCCCGCAACCGTGCATCTGTTTAACAGATCACAGGACTCTTAAATCTGCCTGTGGTCTGGAGGTTCCTTTCATTCTGAAATAGCCGGGATGTAACCATCTTTTTGTTTAAAAAAAGGGGGACATGTTTGCCTCTCGAGCCTGCTTACGATCATGTTGCAGTTCTGGAAGGGGCCGCATGTATAACCGTCTGAAAGTAAGCATTGGGAGAAAAAAGCAAAGCCAAAACAGAAACCCAGAAAGTCTGTTTTCCAGTGAAGATGCTGAAAGAAACGCACAAACATACAGAGCAGCAGCAGGAAGCTTTGGTCACTTTGAAAAATACACTTATCAGCTTTCTTCTGTGAGAGTTATCTAAGAATAAGAAGTCATAAAGGTATCCTGTGGCGTCAGTGACGGCTCGCCATCAGCTTTTATGTCATTTTACAGCGTGCAAGTTTGAGCAGGGCGACTTTTACCCAAACTCATTACCCTTCTCTAAACCTCACCAAGAAGTTTTTGTGCCTGAAACTAACCAACTAACCAAACAATGTGTGAAAGCGAAAGAAAATGGATATGAAAAACAAAATCCACAGAAAAAAGTGAAGCTTGCAGCAATCTTAATAACACTGGAGGAATTTCTGAGAATAACCAGAGTGTTTAATGGTCTGGGAAGAACGGGCTGAAACACTAACACTGTTCTCACGTCTGTACGCAAAATAAAGACAATATTAGCTACAGTCAACTAACTTAGCATATAATGAGCAATGTTATAATGGATAACAGAGACAACTAGCTGACAAAGTCATATATTTTTAACTTTGTTTTACTGCCCACATTTTCATAAACATTTATTTTTTAAATAACACAATGGGTGTGAAGGACACTGATCATTACTTCTGCTACCCAGTAAAATAAAAAATATTTACAATTTTAATTAAACTGCATTTTGTTAGCTATTATATAGCATGGTGTGGCCGTGTCTCTTAAAGCATATCTGTGGAGACAGAAGGTCCGTCCACTATTAAATTCATTAGAACTCCCCGAATTTCCAATTTGGTATCTATTTCCGATGGAATTTTCCTTTTTCTTCCTCTTCCCAAAATGCGATACCAACTTTGGTCTCCTGCATGCACTCAACCTCAAATTTTGTGAGCATTTCAAACGTGAATGAAGTCGACCTCTTCTGTAGTCTCAACCGGTCTGATTCGGCCGGAGGTTTCTTCCTGTTAAAAGGGAGTTTTTCCTTCCCGCTGTCACCAAAGTGCTTGTCATAGAGGGTCTCTTTATGTATTATTTTAGGGTCTACTTTACAATATAAAGCGCCTTGAGGCGACTGTTGTTGTGATTTGTTGCTATATAAATAAAATTGAATTGAATGAGAAAACCTTCTTTTAATAAATAACTCTGAGTGTTACAGGACATGTCAGGCGGCCTCCTGCTTCCACTACATACATAACCCACGTAAACAAGTGGAGTCTCATGCTAAGCTAAGCTAAGCTAACAGCTGTAGCTGCACATCTCATCGAGTAAGTGTATTTCTCAAAATGTCCTGCTTTTCTTTTAACGATGCTGGGGAAACAAAAGGAAGCGCGAGCAGCAGAAAAGAGGCAGCAGCTCAGCGTCTGGAGGCGTACCGAGTTGCCCCTCGTCTTTGCTCACGGTGCTCTCTGTATCTTCGGCTCCTGCTTTCTCTGCAGGCGCCTCTGCTGTTGGATAAATGGATCTCAGTCAAACATTAACAGGAATTGTTAAAGTCTAATCTGACACTTCATCAGGTTCACACAGCTCAGGCTAATGTTGTGTTTACTACCACACGTCAGCAGCTTCAGAAGCTGTTAAAGAGATCAAGGAGGTTTTTCAGCCCGATGACTTCCCACCTCGCTTCGCTTTGGAAAAGCTGTCAGTCTCAGTATTTATGATCAAAGCCTGCTCGACCCGGGCTGGAGTGACGCTACTGTGGCCACGTCTTACAGGCACAGAGGGGCATTGTTTTCCATGTTAGTCACTGATCATGTTCGCTGGCTCTTATTGCACTCTGTGTGGTAACAACACAACTCGCTGTAGAATCAGGCAAATCAAAAGGTTTTAGCAAGAAAACTCAAACTTGAATCATAAAAGGTTAGAGTTAGGGAGCAAAAGAAAACCAGCAAACCAAGACGAGCGTTTCTCTCAATAGAGCTCTAAATGAAGAAGATAAATCAAGTGATGATTTGCACACAAACTGAACCATGCTAAATAAGAGCTAAAACACGGGTTAAGCTGCAGCTCGGGCTTCATGTCAGAAGCAGGCGGGCGTACCGGGCTGTGCCTCGTCATCACAGTGGCTGCTGTCTGGCTGAGAGAGCTCAGACACAGAGTTCACCCCATTTTCACTGAGTGCTGCTTCATCCTCTGCAAATCAAAGGTAAACGGGAGGTCAAAGCCGAGGTAATCGTGACAGAAACCAACCACACACGCTGCTTGGAGGTCAACTGTGAAGCAAAATGGTTAAAAGGCATCAGCGGCATGTCTGACATTTAAACCCAGAGCCATGAAAAGTCTTCAGTCGGCTCTGTTTAAGGAGGTAACACATTTATTCACAGTCTACTCACCTTAAAACAATAAATACTGAACTACAGCAGAGCTACTGCCTTGATTTTCCAAAAAGCAAGACTATTTCTGGAATGATGCATTTAGACAGCATCTACACGGCAGATTTGGATTATATTAAGGTCCGGTTTAGAAAACTAGACATATATTCCCTGGATTATACTGTTGTGTGTTCATCAGGTCCTCACACACAATCTGGTTCATGTCAAGACTTCAGCAAATCAACAAAAATCCAGACGGCCTGGACGTTTACCCCATTTTGTTAGTCACAAGTATCAGCAGAGTTGGGGGAGCAGATAAAAAGTTATTTAAAACAATAGCCTAAACTTTTGTGTTTTATTAATGAATTAATTATAATAAATAAAAGTCTGGCGGTCAGTTTAGGTCCTATTTGGTGCTCTTGTTTTGCTGTACACCACTTACAGGATATCAGACTATCTTAAATTAATTAGATCATTTAATTAGATAATTATGTTTTTCAGAGTTTGAGACTAACAAATTTTAACGGGAAGGTTGTTTCGTAAGCTTCCTCCGAAGGGTGGCTGGCCTCTCCCTTAGAGATAGGGTGAAAAGTTCGGCGATCCGGGAGGGGCTCAGAGTAGAGCCGCTGCTGCTCCACATCGAAAGGAGCCAGCTGAGGTGGTTCGGGCATCTGACAAGGATGCCCCCTGGGCGCCTCCTGGGTGAGGTGTTCCAGGCATGTCCCACCGGGAGGAGGCCCCGGGGCAGACCCAGGACACGCTGGAGAGATTATATCTCTCGGCTGGCCTGGGAACGCCTTGGTGTTCCCCCGGATAAGCTGGAGGAGGTGGCTGGGGAGAGGGAGGTCTGGGCCTCTTTGCTTAGGCTGCTGCCCCCGCGACCCGGCCTCGGATAAAGCGGATGAAGATGGATGGATGGTTGTTTCGTGTCCGCAGCATCCAGACACAGTGGGGATGTGTCACCAAGGCAACCAAAAAACGCCTGGAGGTGTACCACGTCTTTGATGACACCGCCAAAATGTTAAAATCTGTCCCGTTATAGACTCGGATGGCGTCTCTGCTACGAGCTGCAACCAAAAAGGAAAATCTTCACGCTGTGTACGTCGACGTGAATCAACACACCCGAGAGCAGTAAACAGAAGCTCTATTGTATTTGACTAAATTCTATCCTTTTATGGGAATGTCTTTTCTTGTAATGATGAGATGTTTTTAATAATAATGAGGGGATAAATATCTAAATATTTAGCAATTATGAAACAATAATTTAATGTAGAGATTAAGAATCTTCCCTGTTTATAATAAGATCTACTTACTTTACTATACAATTACAAAAACCTCCAGATCTGTAACAACTTTGTGATACTGACATCCAGTAATGTAACTTAGAAAAGCCTCCAAATATCCAAATTATGAGACTTTAACTCATTTATATGAGACAATAAATTACAGGACAGGCTCTTGTGATTTTATCAGAATAATGAACTCTTTATGATTTCTCTTAATTGTCATTTATGTCATGCTGCTGTAATTCAGTGATTCTGTAATAAATCAACATTATGGGATTAATTATGAAACTCTGTTTTTTATAATTGTTATTACAATAATATTTATGAGGCATTAGATCAGGAAAGTCTCTAACTCTCTTAATTATGACATTTTAAACCCATAACTATGAGATTACAGTTGAAAACAAAATTAAAACACTAAATTATCTTGTTTGTATCGCACGTCCTTGCAGATCAATAGATCCAGTTTTGAAAGCTCTAATTTTGTACGCATCTCTCCAAAGAACTAAGCAAAGCTCCTCTAAAGCATCAGATGGCTAAAAGCTCTAAATATCCTAAACTAACTAATCTCACTTTACAAATACGTCACTTTCCACACACCACATCTGCTGCTTAAAGGGATACTCACTTTGTGTTTCACTGCTGATACGTGTGTTGTTTAGCCCTGCAGATGGACCTGACTCTGTGCGCTGCTTCCTGTTAGCACATAAGATGATGGGAAACGGGGAGAACGAATGCACTAGTGAGGGCTGTAAACTGGGGAAAGCTAGGCTACGTACTAATTAGCCATGTGGTCGATTTGGGTAGATTAAAAAAAAAAGGGGAGAACACATTGCTGAGAGGTCTGACACTGATTATTCGCTCTGTGACGAATAAATCTGTCCAAACACAGTGAAGCAAACACGATGCATCTTTAGCCATTTATCTGCTCTTCGTTTACGTTTCAGTCGTCAAATGGAGCTTTCTGAAAATGCTTTCTGTGCTGCGTTAAAGGCCCGATTGTTTACGGACTGAATTGCGAGCGAACGGTGGAGCTGGGTGGAGACGGGGCTCTTTCTCAGGGGTCTGACCCAGATGCCCGGATTACAGAGCACAGTGCAGCTGCAGTCGAGCATGTCTTCTATCCATTATGTAAGAAGAGATTAAAACAAAGCTCTGTAGAAACTCAGGAGCTCGGCCTCCACCCAGACGACAGTGAAATTTGGTTTAACTCTACATTTAAATTCTTCTCTTTGACATCCTTTGATATCTATTCGAAGATTAAAGCTTTAATTAGAAACCCTTTACCTGTGAGCCCCAAACACAGCTAATACATGCATTTCACACGTTGTTAAAACACATTAAATTGTATCTTTCTCTCCTCTAATGAAGCGAAACTGGATTTTACAATTTGGCATCTGTGTTTAACTAAGATGTCATAATCTGTTTATATAACAGCCTCTTTCCATCAGTGCTACAAAGGAAAACGACAAATCGTTTACTCCAGGCTTTTATATGCTTATAAATGCTATATAGGTAAGAGACTTACTGTTTAAAAAATCACATAATAAAAGTGTTTATTGCACAAAAGAGCAAAACTGTTTATTCTTTAGCACAAAGGTTCAAACATTTATATTTAAATATTAAAATATTTTACATATTTCCACTCAAACATGCTGTAATTTCAGAGACATTTTTACAGCTATAATTAGCAGCTAGCTCAGTCTATGTGACGTGATCATAGAGTTTGATTACAGCCTGCTAACGGCTCTCCTCCTATTTATCCACATGTAACATTTAGCCTCAGTGTTAGCAGTGACGCAGCGATCAATCAGTCAGTTTTATTACCGGGTGGGATCATCGTCGATCCCTTTTCAGGAAGCTGTTATTAAGGTGAAACAAGGATGATATGGTTGCTGGTGTACAAAATGAGTTTGTACTTGTGTAGCTCAGTTTTCATCAGACTAATAATAAATAAGTCTTCGGGTATATTCAGAGACAACACGTTCTCACTCCCAAAGCGTAACATTTCACGCTAGGTGACAAATCGTCAACATATTACGTTTTCGGCTACCCACCACGTTCCTAAATGACGACCTCGGAAAAAATGAGGAAATATGAGAACCGTATGGACTCAATCTACACATGTTCGCTCTTTTTCTTCAAATCGCTTAGAAACACGCTATTTAACATAATTAAAGTCATGGTTAAGGTCAGGAAAAAGGTTAGGCTGGAATACAGGGCTGGAACGTCTATTACCGCGGGAGCGTCATTGCACTGGATTTCGGCCATAACCCGCCGCGTACCATAAGAACACCAAAGGTCTCCTTTCGCGTTCCTCAGGAACGCCGCAGGACGTGACAAAACGTCGGCATGTTACGTCTCGGGAGTGAGAACGGGCTGTCAGAGAACGTGTGGTACACAGCAGCACTGGACACTCGACTGTGAGCCTCAGTGCAGGTGGACGACGGAGGGAAAATATGGAATTATATTAAAATGATTCATATTAGGGGTGGAGGAAAAAATTGATACTGTGTAGTATCGTGATATTTTGTTTGCTAATAATGTATGGATACAGGGACAGCAGAAATCGATATTTTGTTACAAAAAAGGTTTTTGTGCTCTGACTTCAGAGCATGTTGATCCTTTTTCTGAGCAAGAATCCTGACATTCCTTCACTGTCCAAATGTGTTTAACTTGTTTTTTGGCAGCAATAAACATGACAGTTTACTTATTTTAATTTAAGACATGTTTTATTTTAATTAAGTTTAAAACTTTTTTATTTAATGTAAAATTATATTTTGTTTTAATTTACTTTCAAATTCTTCAGTTGCTGAAGGGGCTGCATAGTTTTCATAAACTGCATAGTTCAGAATAGCTATAATTGTACCAGATGGTTGATTCAGTTAAGTTGGACTAGACTGTAATACAAACCGTTCAGTTTGTCAACAATAAAACTGAAATGAGAGAAAGACTGAGTGTGAGACTGTTATTAGATAAAATGAATATTGATAAAGTTTACCTTTATGTACAGAATCTGAATATCGCAAAATATTTTTAAAAATTGCAATAATATCGTATCGTGCGTTAAGTATTGTGATAATATCGTATCGTGGGATGTATGGTGATTCCCACCTCTAATTCATATTACACAGATTTTTACTTCTAAGCTACTGCTTAGTTCAACTTAGCTAAGTTTTTACAGTTAATTATTTGTGGTAATAAAAGTAAGTGATAAAAAGGCGGCAATAGATCATCGATGGGCCTCTCCTGTTCCTACAGTCTGAGCTGAACATATAAAGCCCTCACACGAGCTGATCCCGGATATTAAACCAAAACCAACACGATGGTTCACTTGCACAGTTTTTCCTCATACTACAAAAACCTGTGTGGCGGGACGTGGCCTGCGGTGCCGTGCAGAGGAGGCGGGCGCACCTGTACGGCATCCGCAATCACGCCCCGCCGAATTAAATATTGTACTGGGTCCTGTGGTGGTTGTTGTTGTTATGTTGAGCTGGCAGCGGGAGAGCTGCAGCTCTGAGTGCGAATGTGCAGCAACCGTGAGAGATTAATAAAAAATTACCAAAATGCCACTGGGTCTGCCGTGGTCGTTTACACCACATTTATACAAAAAAGTTGCCGTTGTCTTAATTTTTTCCTTGAAAATAATACTTTTTCAAGAGTTTCCACAGGTGTTGTATCACGTTGGATCCCCCTGATTGCATAAACCCGCTCTATGCTTTTATACTGATGAAGCGTGGGGTCATGTAATTTCCTGTCTTCCCTCTACTAGAGGGGCGGCTAGATTCGATCAATGAGAAGCGTGGAACTGACAGATTCTTTGGACGTGCACCATCAGATAATCTCTCGTATCCTTGGAAACTGAACATGCGTAGGTCTAACAGCACAAAAATAGCATCATCTCTACTCGTGCTGTGAGAAACAATGGTTTGCAGACAGAAGAAAAGAAAGCTGCTCATTGTTTAATCCGAATCATCTGCCAACCAAAGTGCAGCAACATCTCACAGCTCTCTGTCATCGGACTGATTTCAGGAGCTCAGAGGATTCACAAGCTGAGCTGAAGCTGGAAAAAGATCTCATTAAAGACACTTTCTGTTCATTTTTAGTGAGTTTGCATTTGTGTGTTGGATCCTATTTTGCTTCCGGACTGTATTTCTAATGTCTGACCTTTCATTTTGACGCCGTTCTCCTGGTGGTGCTGATCCTTGATGGTCATGTTGGCTAAGGAGCTGCTCATGGTGTCTCCAGAACTGTAGCTGTTCGCGTTGTTCACGTACTCCATTGCCAGTCGCGGGTCGGGCTGCAGGAAGAAAAAAGCAAATTAATGAAGTACTGAAGGTCCAGGGTGTGTCACGTTACACATGTCAGCTGAAAGTAGCTGACGAGCGAGAAAATGGCTGTAATGATGGCGCACTTAACAGACACTTTGTCTTCCGGCCTGCAGAACAAGCCCGTCACCACAGAATGTAAACAGACACTGCGCCTGTGAAAACCTTGTTATTTATACATCCTGATGTGGGGTCAGCGCTTCAGGTTACAGCCTCGCAGACAAAAATAGTGCCCTCTGCCCATGTGCACGCTGTCCTCGCTGTGACAGGGCTGCACTTCCTAAACACCCACTCACTCACTAACTGCAACAACAAGTGCAGCCACGTCTCAGCCGTGACAGGCAGGTCATCAGGATGCAAACGCTCCTCACTGTACAACACAACACTGACGCGCTCCTTCAACCGCCGACATGTGAATTGCGTCCAATCTCATAAAAAGAGGATTACATGTCAGATTAAACCCGAGCCTCTGGTTACATCAGCGCTTTTCAGCTTGAATCATATTTTTTCCCTCTCCTCTGACACAAACACAAACACGCACAGTGTGGACGGCTTATGCCGTAATCAGTCTGTGCATCCAAACTGCATGCCCCGAGTTTGTTTGGTGATGCAGATTTGGCAGCTTCTGGCCTTCGGTTTCGCCCTCATGTCTACTTTGGCACATAAACGTGACACTTTAATCTCTGAGAGGTACAATACAGCTTAAAGCGGCTATTATAGTAGCACATAAAATGGTCAAAGTAGTCACGGAAATAAAACAGCAAGTGCAGAAACTGCTGCTTCTAACTCAGTGAGGGAAAGTGGATTTCCTCAAGAATGAAAGTGAAAGTTTGGCCCATTTAATGCTTTATTCTCTGTTAGTGCATTTCTTCAGCCGATACAGTTACTCGTTACTTTACAGATTAAGATTTATACATGAAAATACTATGAGCAGCTTATAAAATCGTAATAACCTCATGAAAAAAGAAAAATCTGCTCCATCTTCTGCTGCCCTTACTTTAGCTCGATGCTACCGAAATGTCCAGACCTCGCTCACATCAACCACCTCCCCCAGGTCTTTCTGGGAGGTTCTGCCCACAGATGTAAGTTAGCTGGAGCTTAGTCCTGGATCTGCTGCAGGGCCTCCTCCTCATCTAAACACATCTCCCAGGAGTTGTTCAGGAGCATGCCAGCCGCATACGGAAACACCTGAACTCTCTGCTTTTACTGAAAACAAATCTCACGAATTCCTGTGACGCCGCCTGATGCAAAAGTCGTCTTAAGAGCAGCAGCGCCTGAACTGTTGCTATAGTTACCCCACCCTATAAAACCCACCCTAAAGGCACGCTCAGCCCAGCTATGCGACCTTCCCTCTGTGTACCTTCATGTCTCCAGACCTTGGGTGATTAAACAGCGCTCCACATTCAGCACAGATGACAGAAAAGGGACGAGGTGGAAACAAGATCGGGCTTAAGCACCGCAGAGAGGCTCGTTTTCACAAAGAAGCTCGATTCTCCTCATAGTTCAACTACACAGAGAATTCATCCAATCACCTGCTGTGAGTCGAAGCCTGATGGATATTGTCTGTAAAGGTTCTCAGTCATCCAGGTCATCGTGGTGACTTGTGAATAGTGAGTATTTCCAGCAGAAGAAGTGAGGCAAAATAAAGTGTGGCCCTCACTTCTATAGAGGAATAATATTTATCAGGTCTAAGGAGCTTGGAAAGAAAAGCATCTGGACTTCTTTGAGTTTCTTATAATAATAATAATAGATTGGATTTATATAGCGCTTTTCAAGGCACCCAAAGCGCTTTACAATGCCACTATTCATTCACATACTGGTGGAGGCAGCTACAGTTGTAGCCACAGCTGCCCTGGGGCAGACTGACAGAAGCGAAGCTGCCATATCGCGCCATCGGCCCCTCTGGCCAACACCAGTAGGTGGTAGGTGAAGTGTCTTGTCCAAGGACACAACGACCAGGACAGAGAGGCTGGGGATCGAACCGGCGACCTTCCGGTAATGCCGGGCTCACACTGTGCGATTTTGTCAGTCGCGCGATTCAGCTCCTGCTCAAACTGTACGATTGACTCGCAGGGGTTAGAAGTTCGTAGGTCACGATGCAGGTCTCACACTATACGACCCGATGCTCTGATGCGACCCGAGTCACACTGTGCGTCCATAACATGAAGGTTATAACAGAAATTCTGTCGCTCGCTCTCCCTCTCTGTCTTTTACTCACACAGACACACCACCACCATCAACTTTGCTAAATTGCTAATGAAAAACATGATCAGCCAGCTGTGATTGAGCAGCATGTAAATCCAACTATTTTCACAGTTGTTGTGGTCGTGATAATTTTGTGAGGCCACATCGAAAAGGCTCGGATGAGCTTTCCAAAGTTCTACAAGTGTCCAGATCACACGCTGCACTGCCGTTCTGCGCCGTCTTTTTCGCTGACATTTGTGTTTGCGCGTGCGCAGTGTGAGAAACTGCAGTGACACCCTCACGACCAAGCGATTGATGATCGGGAGCTGGTCGTGAGGTGTTAATCGCTTCTTGTTACCCCACGTATACTACACGATGCACGACGCACGAAGAAGGCCAAAATCGGGTCGATCGCCAAAACGGTCGCACGACTCAAAAATCGGCTCAAAATGGGCCAAAAATCGCACAGTGTGAGCCCGACATTACAGATGCGCTTCCCAACCCCCTGAGCCACGGTCGCCCCAACGATGGTCACCTCTCAACCGGGAAGCGTCTTCAATTCTAAGAGCAAATGTGGAGAGTCCCCAATTTTAAGCCCAAGGTGTGAAAACGGGCTTAAAATTACTGAGGTCAATCCTGGGCCATTTGACCTCAGTAAATCACATGATAGAGTGGGGCTAGGTTTCACCCACACCAGTTTTCCCACCTTGGCTTATGTGATTAGACAGAGGATCAATACGGGGTCCATGACCCTCTTGGGGACACTCCCATAGGGCTTAAAATCTGGGACTCTCCACGTTTGCGCTTAGAACTGAAGAAGCTTGGGCTTTCTTTAAGTTATTAAAAACTCGGCCATGTGGAGCTGAGCTACCCAGATAAGTCCTTTATACACCCACAACGTAGCTGTTATGTTCATTACCGAATAACTAGGATAAACCTTGTTGTAGGACAAAAACAGGAGAGATGGTTCAACAAAAAGAGTCACTAATGTGTGTGATGTACACACAGTATGCTTAGTGTTTACAGTTTAACACTGAAGGGCTGCTTAAACTGTTGTAGCTCACTGCCAGGAGAGAGAAAAGGTGGATGTCAGCTGGAGCCATCCAAAGGCCCAATCCAAAGAGGGCAAACTCTAATGGGCCAATCACAGGACTCCACCTGTCTCAGCATTAAACACAGACTCACACACTGTCTGGAGAAGCACACCTTACTTTTTCATGTCAACATTAGCCAAGTTGTTGCCATTTCACTCAGCTGTACAGTGGATAAGATGGTTTCTCAGCTACGGCTACTTTGAGTAGTCAAATTGAATAGAAAAGCACCAGCCTGTTTATTTGGACTTTAATGATAACAACAACTACATGGATTACAAACAGTTTTATTCTGACAAAAAAACTCATTAACATAGGAGGAGGTCCTAATGCATTATATAAGTGTGTATCCCATAGGAGCTCTAATGAATAGTGCACTCTCCCGGTCCTCACACACAGTTCCCCAACAAAACGCTTCATTGTAGCGTTACACATGACAGAATCCAAACAACAAGGAGAAGGCAGCACTCGTGCCAGCAAAGACAATCCCTCCGAGAGGTCGTTCACTCTGCATCCGGGAGCTCAGACGGTTGGAGAGCAAACAAACTCGAGTCTGATAAGGAGCAGATCCTTCAGATAATCATGTGTACACGAGCACTGTACGTTAGCGTGAATCATGTCCTCCGCCTGAGACAGAAAGGCCAAAATAAAGAATCTATGGCTCAAATACATAACAGATTCACCACATCTCATTTTAAAAATAGAGGCGATCTTAAACCCGTTATCAGAAATGCTCGGGCGGAAGCAGTCCTGTAAACTCTCCTTTCCAAGAGCATTTCACTAATTTCGGTCCTCTGCAAACTTTACAACAGAAACACCAGCACCTCCTTAATGATTTGACAAAAACACACACACATTTCACCTGCTGCAGAAAGGGAACGTGACAGCAGTCTTTGTCGCAGCTTCATGAGGGGGAAAAGCCTCAGAGGGCTGCTGATGCAGCTTGGTCCTCTCAGGGGCGTGTGAAAATGTGATCTTGGCACAGACCGTGCCTCTGCAAGGAGCTCGGTCAACAGGGATGTTGACACAGCTCCAAGAGCTCTGAGCACTCAGTGAGACAAGCAGTCTGAAATTAGGTGTGTGTGTGTGCGTGCGTGCATGTGTGTGTGTGCATTTAGCTCAAATTTAGAGCAAGATGCAGTTTATTTCCTGTGTTTCTGCTGTTTCCCCTAGTGCGACAATTAAGATAAGTTTGAATCCCTGCAGAATTCCTGATATGTTGCTCATAAAGATTAACCATAAATTGTATATAAAGCTGCAGCCGCACTTTGGCCACTGTCATGTTGGCTTTTGGGACCAAGAAGGGACCATATTTAAACGTGAATGGAGTGCTAGTGCTTCCAACTAACCAAACAATAAAACTGAAGAATTTCATTAATCAAAAGTGAAGCACAAACTACTTAGATGTGCTGCGCCATGTATTATTTCCCATTAAACACTTTAGCACCAACAGCTTAAACACAATCGAGTGGTGAGGACACCTGTCAATCAAAGAAACCACGCCCACAACTGCAGAATCCAGAGAGACGAGTTATAAAAAGGTTACCCTGTCAGCTGTTATATCTGTAACAGGCTGCAAACGTGTTTATTTCTGATATAAAGTTGGCTACTAGAAGAACCTGCAAGTCATAATGATGGCACCAGAGTTAAGTGGACTCAGATTTGACTTTACAAACAGTTTGTGCAGCTTCCTTTATCATCTAAACATGTAGAATTAAAAATATGCAGCAATCTGGGGACACTGAACCTTCATTCTCTAAGCTTGAATACTGAAAATTATGAAATTGCATTATTCTTAAAGCCGGTTTTTAGTTGCTAATTATCCTTTATTGACAAATAATAATGAGGGTTACTGTAGGGGTGGGCGATAGAAACGATATAAATTTGGCCAACGATAGAGATTTTGACTATATCGCTCTATCGCGATAGCGCATGTTGATGACGTCATCAAGCGGCGCCTGTTTTGGTCGAAAGCATCACAGCGGCTAAAACCATTATCATCTGCAAATTATGGCGAGCGACAGTCATAGCAAAGAGATGAAGCACTGTTGAAATATGGGGAAAGCCAAAAACTGTGCTTCCTCCACTTCCGTAACATTCATTCATTAATGTTGAGCTGTTCTAGTCCCATGTTGTTGCAGTATATTAATAACTAACCTCGTATTGTGGATGAATAATCTCAGTTGTTCTCCTGACTGAAGTTTGGCCCGTGTATAGCATCCTGCTATGCGATTGCATTTGTCCCTGAGCACCAGAATCCATCACGTTAACTTTTATCGAGTGGAAAAAAGTTGGCGTTCATCCTCCAGCGTCACTGTGCTAATGTTATGCTAACGTAGCTGTGTCGCTAGCAATCACGTAGCACAACATTATATACCAGGTAGTCCAACTTCAGTAACCCTGCAAACGCCACTGCTGTTTAGTTTTCTATCTTCATTTATGTTGGAAGTGGTAGCAGAGCTGTACGTTTGAATTAGTTTCAAAAATCTCTCAGTCAGAACATGGTATGTCATGTTTAGGTGGAAACTAGCGAGCTAACTTCCTGTTAACTTCTAACTCCGTTAAATTTAATAAATTCTGTTTTCATGGATGTTAAACTTAATTGTTACACCTGGTAAAGCAGCAACGCTGATGATTTTATTAAAGATGAAAGAATTTAGACCGTTTTTAACTCTCAGTGTTCGTTTGTCTTTGGGACCTGAAAGGGTCGGAGTTTTGGACCCAGATTCCTCCGCGAAGCTCCTCACCACGGCAGCCGTAATGCTCTGACAATCCATCAAGCAGTGCGGCTCACCAAAGTTGTACTAAAACATTTTTTAACAGATTTCTGCAGCCAAAATCGGTTCGAGGTCAGTAAGCACAACCAGAATTCATACATAAGGCACACTCTCGATTTTGAGAAAATTAAAGGATTTTAAGTGTGCCTTATAGTGTGGAAAATACGTTATACAGAAGAAATGAATATATCGCGATATATATCATTATCGCACATGCTTCAAATTATACTGCGATATGTATTTTAGGCCATATCGCCCAGCCCTAGATTAATCGAGTCATGGTCTCAGCTGCTATGTATTGCAGAAGAAACCTGGGCAGATTTTCTGTTTTTAGTGTGCAAAAACAAAGATATTTCATTTACACTGACATAAAAGTAAAGACAAGCAGCAACTTCACATCTGAGAAGCTGAAACCAGATTATATTTAGCATTTATACTCGACAAATCCCAACAACTCTCAACCAATCTAATGTTATTGACCAATTCATTGAGTGTGTGACAGTTTTAGAGGTAAAATGGCTCACACTGAGAAACAAAGGCATTTGTCTGATGCAACGTACGGGCCTGCCGCCTCACCAGCCCTGCGTGTAGCTCAACTGAGAGACGAGGATGCTGCTCTCATGCTTGATTGCCTCTGTATCTCTGACCTACTTTGCTCACCACTCGCTCTCTCCCTCTCTCCGCGCTCTGGCCCAGCCTCCGGCAGCCAGCACACTCTGACTCTACCTTCCTAATGTGGGCCCGGCCCTGCAGCGGAGGGGCTGAAGGTGGAGCCCGTTTCCATTTTCCCCTCCATCTAAGCGCTGGAGGGGAAACATCTTGCATGGCCGGTCTGCACACGGCACCACCCCGACGTCCCGCATCTACAAGCAGCTAATGTTTGCAATATTTCACCTTCAGGATTTCAGCCACGCCCTGCTCTGCTATCTTCACACGCATCCTCCTTTCACTTCACATTCAAATAACTGGCACATAATCAATGCCAGACTTGTACTTCTAGGTTCCAAAGAAGTAAAAGACAAACCGCGACATTTCTGAGGCCACAATGTTGCAGTATGGAATTCAAGATATGAGGAATTCTTCTCATGTTTTCACGGCGCAGATTGTTAAGTAATCGGGGACTCCAGCTGCTGCTGTATGTTCACAATAAACACACACACACACACAGGTTTCCCAATGCAATGAGCCAGTCCTCAGTCAGCATGGTGCCAATTAAGTGTGTACAAGAATGCAGCTGAAATCCTGCTGTGGCATTTCTTCTTCTATTTAATGAGGCAACGCATCCAGAAAAAGGCTGTTCTGTGAAACATTACACATCTGTGAGCTTTATCTTGTCCTTTATGTGTAAACTAGAATGAATGCACACATAAAGTGATATCAAAAAGATATCTTTTAAATCAAGAGTATCTAAATGTGGGAAACTCTCTTGATGACATGCTCAAACGTCTTGCAATGTTCAAATAATTTAAAACAGGGAAAGAGCAGCACATGGACATTTTTGAGGAGTTTGAGCCTTTTTAAAAATAATAAAGTAATTTCCTGAAATCAGTATCTCAGCTGCCTGTTTGAGCTCTGAAGCCAAATACAGTAAATCTGAGTAACTTTTAGAAAAGCTCCACTCTGGAGACTTAATTGCTGTGGTGCTGTTTATTCTGCCAGCCTAAGCTCTGCAGGCGGGTCCGTCCAAACTGAAGCCGGCTGGATGCGGTCGCCTTTGGACTCGAGCCGACGG
Organism: Neolamprologus brichardi; assembly: GCF_056152115.1. Taxonomy (NCBI): domain Eukaryota; kingdom Metazoa; phylum Chordata; class Actinopteri; order Cichliformes; family Cichlidae; genus Neolamprologus; species Neolamprologus brichardi. The sequence goes on along the minus strand of NC_142111.1, from coordinate 23,765,507 downwards.
GGGCCAACAGGCTGTCAGTCTTTGCTAAATGGAGCACTTCAGTGCGGACTCATTTCATAATGCCCGACGCTTGAGGCCATGATGGAGTCAGCAGTCACATTAAGGAGAGTGATTGATTTATTTCAAAAGAGCTGCACTGCTCACATCAGCCTGCATCTTTAACTACATTGCACACGTCTGCGTTTTCAGTTCTTTAGGTTTTCTTTCAGCTTCTATATACACACCTGCATACCTGAACGAGTGTCGTGTGTAGAAGTAAAAGGCTTTAAAAGTAAAAGTGCCATCATAAAGTTCTGGACTCGAACCGCATTTAGCCAATCTCCCCTTCGGGATCTTCTCCTTATGCACTGCTGCTACTGTTTTAGGTGGACATCCAATTCTGACTTGACAGTTCAGGCTTGATGTTTTCTAGCCAAGTGACGACCGTGTCTAATGTTTGGGACTGTAATAATCCTGCACGACCCCATTCTTTGTTAAATGCATAGCTACACTCCTGACCTGATGCATCGCTTTCAGGCTTAGACGCTGTTTGGTCTCATCACCGCTGATAATTCCCAAAAAGGAGGCCGGGTGAGTTTGAGACCTTTGGCTTTTTAACTACACCTTTTTTCACTTATAAACAGCTAATAGAGCAATGTAAAAATACATCATAACAGGTAAAAATACAGTCAAAATCAGAATGTAAAGGATCACAGAATAAGTCTCAGGGGTGGTCGGATGATTGATGAGTGAGTGCTTCTGAACAAATCTGCATATATTTCCCTGTCTTACGAAGCCTCGGATGATTTTACTTCTTTGTTCCTCAAACAGCTACTTAAATGAAAACATCTGAGTGGTCTGGAGCAGACATGTCTCTTTGGTGAAAACAAGAAACCACAACTATGATGAGACACAGGCTGGGCAAGCTGGTCTTTTTTGTTTAAAAATGTCAGAGTAATACATGTTCCAGAGTAAAAAGCTTGACATGTCCCTTAAAAGTGTAGTGGAGAAAGTAAAACTCAGGTTTTCAATGGAAATATAGATAAATAACCTGTGTTCTAACCTTTAAGAGGTACCTGCATTATGAGGTGGAGCTAATGAGTTTGAAAAACGCATTTTTTTTACCAGAGAAGAAAGAAGCTACAAAGGTGCATTATGGGAAAGCGTGGGTTTGACTCCTGCTAGCGACTAAAAGTAGGGATGTCTCGACTTCTGCTATGTTGATTTTGATGCTCACAAACTTTGTGTGCTCCAGAAACCCAAAATACAGCCAGTGTACATGCGTCGGTATGTAAAAATAACTTTCCCAAAAATATATCATGTAGAATTATCAAGCTTACAATCACATATCTCAAAGCTAAAATCTGGATCCAACATATTTCTGGTCCCTGACAAACCAAGTGGCAACTTAACTGATATCAAACATTATTTCATCTACATGCATAAAAGCAATCGCACCAAATATGCTGCACAGTGATTTTTCAAATATAACAACACTCACTGACAATGACTTTTAAGTTCTGCTATAATGGAAATATGAAACTTTCCTATTTTTATTGACAGTTTTCAACAACTCTGCACCGTCGTCTGGCTTGTCTGCAGTTGAAATTGTGCCAGCATTCAATTAATTATGCATACAGTAAGAAGTGGACCTGGGACCCCTGGCTGGAGATGTGTGCACTCAGTTGCCAGCTTTGTTCTGCTGCTAATCCAACTAGACAGGTTTGGATGCCCAAATCAAAAGCAGAGAATCAGCTACAGTCTAAAGGTTTTAGAGGACAGATGCCTGAAGGCTGATCTGAACATGTCCAGCAGTGTTTTTGGGGGGGAGGAGCCCCTCTCAGACCTCCCTGTGCACATACCAGCGTCTCTCCAGTCGTGCCCAAGTGCTGCAGAAACTTGCAGAAGGATGTCTGAGTTTATCAAAAAAACAAAAAGATGGCACTGAGATGTGTTTCACTGCTTTCTGTGCATCAGTTGGAATGGCTCCCAGCTGCGGTTTCTGACTACAACATGCCCGCTCCTCTTCACTGTAATTGTTACAGAAATCGATGCAATGAGTGAGAACCAGTGAGGGTGGGAGAGAGGTGTGTCCGAGGAAGGAGACGAGAGATTCTCACTCCAACATCCCTCCACCAAACCAAAGAGGAAAACATCACATATTGTTGCGTGGCGGGCATAAAGGGTTCGCGTTAAAAGGCTTTCATGCACCTACTGTGGGTCAGATCGCGTCCGCTGACCCTGGGAGGATTACCCAAGAGCCCATATGTGTCAGATAAGCAGCCTGGTTCACTGCACTGGCCGTGTGACAGCACACGGAGACATGGGCGCTCTCTTCTGTTTATAATATGAAAAAAAGGCGAAAAAATGGGCTTGGCATTTGCGCACAAGCGCTGCTTCATCCCGATTTCCAACACTATCCGCTCTCGAAACAATGCAGAGACGCACGGAAATCAATTAAATACACCAGGGGCTTCTCGTTTTTCCGTCTATTTACATGTCAGAAAATCACATATTAAAATCAAAGGAGCTGGTTTGTGAGGCAGCTGGTCTGGAAAGCATTTAGGCCTCAGATGCAAGAAAGAAGCGAAAGATCCAGAATAACGGTAGGGGAGGGGGGTGCCTACAGCCATAAATTCACACTCAAAGCCAACGACACAAAGAACAAAAGTGTTATTAAATTACAGTAAATCTTAGAGAAATAACACCGCGTTGTTTCCCCCATGGGATTCTTTATTAATGAGATTATAAATACTCTGGAGGATTAGTCTCGTTACTGCGCGCCAGCACCAGAGTGGCAGTAACGAAAACAGGACCTGCTCCGGAGGATGATGGAGACATTTTCTTTCCTCTTGAGGAGGAAGAAAAACGCTGAATGTATCGTGTTTGTAGGGAGGTGACTGCACCTCCGGGGCTGGTGCGATGATGGCTGCAACAAAAACACGTTTCTCTGTTTATTGTAGGTCGATGGAGGAGCAGATCGCGCACAATGAAAAGCGTGAGCCCCGAAAACACGCAAAATGAAGCTGCTGCAGGAGAATCTGCGCTGTCACGAGATATAAGAGAAAAAAAAATACGCCTCGTGTTCAAGTGCATGAAATTTCTATACGTAAAACGCGCACAGGCCCAACCTCTCCCACCTCATGCAAATAAAATATCAAGTGACAGGACGAATGCCGACGCAGAATTACGACGCGGGGTTTGAGCCGCACGTCGCCCGCTCTCCTGATGTTTCGGTGTGATTGCAGCCACACCGGATCGGTTAAATAAAACAAATATGTCTGGGTTTTCTTACCTGAGTGCAGACAGCGGTCTCGTCTCTTCAGCGGCAGTCGCTCACCGGGCGCGCACGGCTTCTCGTCGCAGTGCAGGCGCAGGCCGGAGCGGGGCGCTGTGGAGCGGCGATGACTGCATGTCATGAAATGCAACCTGTCTGCGCGCAGCAGCCTCCAGCCCATTTGCTTTCATCTAGGGTGTAAACAAAGAGGTGCAAAGACGGATGGTTTGCTCTCAGTTCTTCTGTTTATGCAAAATCAGAAACAGCCCTGCACAGTTATATAGACAGCTATCTACACACACATAAGGACATTTTAAAAGGAATTTGAAAGTTTTAATATGTCTCAGTCAAACTAACCTGTTTGGCAAATAGTAACTGTAACTGCAAAAAAAAAATCATAGGATCCTTTTTTTAATCTTTGGCAATTCAACTGTCAAACAGTTGCCTCAAGGTGCTTTATATTTTAAGGTAATGATCCTACAATAATACAGAAAAACTCCAACAATCAAAAAACTCCCTTTGATCAAGCATGGAGGACCAGGCTCGTGGAAGGGCAGTTGCCAGTTGTGCGTCCACGTGTGACCATTTCCAGGCCAGTAACATCTGCACAGTATCCAATCACTACTGAGAACATCATTTGATCTTTTGCAGCCTCATAGAAAGAAGGTCCTGAGTTTGAATCTACCAGCTGGGGTCTTTCTGTCTTTCTTCCCCCCACAGTCCAGAGACAAGAATTGGTGATTCTAAACTCACCCTGTTAATGCGAGCCTAAATAAACCACCTCCTGTGTGTTAGCCATGACAGATGGATAGACCCCATGGATATGACCCCAAACTGGATAAGCAGTTAAAAAAATTATAGATATCTTCAAGACAATTTCAGAAAAAACAAGAATTTTAAACACCATCAGACATACTCCTGGACCTTACTGTTGTTAAATCAGAGCAAATAGTCGCAGGAGGTTCAACACCTGTTAAAAAGGCTGAAACCAGAAAAACAATTCAATTCAATTCAATTGTATTTATATAGCGCCAAATCACAACAAAAGTCGCCTCAAGGCGCTTCATAGATACAGAGAAAAATCCAACAATCATATGACCCCCTATGAGCAAGCACTTTGGCGACAGTGGGAAGGAAAAACTCCCTTTTAACAGGAAGAAACCTCCGGCAGAACCAGGCTCAGGGAGGGGTAACAGAAGCTGTTACACAAATATCTCTTTAAAGCCTCAACTAAGAAATTTTAAAAAGCCATTTTTAATATGAAGATTTTACTGAACCATCTGACAAATGTGTTTAAAAAAATAATTACATTACATTTCATATTTGCTACATCTGGAATTTAAAAAAAAAATGCTTAAAAATGTATTGTGCAATTTATTTCGATTTTTTTCAGGAGAAAAAAAAACACACAGATGATGCTGAAGGCTCAAAAACTCCAAAAAACTTCATGTATCAAATATGGTACACTAGGCGTTGAAGAGATATGGGCAAAATGCTTAGCTGTCCACATACTTGTGGACATATGTTATGACATATGATACATGTTATATTAGTACTATACTATATTATTAGTATATTTGTCAAAATATCAAATGTTACGAGTCAGTCTGTAACATTAAACATTATTATTTTCCACATTATCAACGACAGCATACTTTTGTTCATATAAGTTCAAATGTGCGTGGATCATTGTTTTCTTTGTAAGCCTTTGTACAGTTTTCAGTATAACCTCCCTAAATACTTTGTTATTCTGTTAATCTGTTATTTTAACAATATATAGTTGTTTAAATTAGGATTTATGCATTTGTGTATTTTACGTGTATAAAAAGGTCTTTGATCATTTTATTAACATAGATCAGTTTTGTGTGAATTGATTAGGTCCTTTAAGAAGCAGCAGGCTGATATAAGGACTGTGGGTCATGGGGACAGGTCAAATTGGAACTTGAACTTGTTTTAAATGGCTTAAAGTTAATTAAATTACCCTCTGCCAATCAGGCTCAGACAGTCATTAGTCTTTACAGTCACTATAGCTTTGTTGTAGATGTTTTGCCAATATTATATAAGGGAGTGAGCACATATACGTTAGTTAAGTCAAATATTTCTAAAATCCCTCCCCTTTTACTGCTTTTTATTTTGCTTACATATTTCAAAGTCAATTAAATTCTGAAAAATCAATAATTTTCTATGAGTTGTAAAAATAAAAAATATATTTCAATCCAAATATAGTTACAATAAATTCTCATCTGATACTCTTTAAATAACCTTTCTCCATTCAATTTTAGCACTTTTTATGTCAGCCTCCTAATAATAGATGAGATGCAGGAGTGGCAAGATCTTCAGTAACACATCAGTAACTGTGAACTATTCAAGCTACACCACTCAGTCCAGAACAACGTGCTACTGGTATCTTACACAAAGGAAACAGGCTCCTGATAGCACTGCTGCACTTAACTCCATTATCATTCTCTGGATTTTCATTTTCATTGGAAGTTGCAGTAGAGCTTAAGCATGCATTTTGTAACTGGATATATCTGGATAACAACTGTGGTCAGAGTAAATTAAGTAAAAAAAAATTGACAGAATAGCGCAGCAATAAGGACACATTTTCGGGTTTGAATATGTTACTGACTGTAACTATAATAAAGTTTTAATAAAGGTAGTAAGGTGGAATTTTCCGAGTCTACAAAAGGAAAGTTATAAATTGCTTTATTTTGTTTTTATCCATTTATGAGAGGGGCTTCCAGACTGGACAGTAGCTACAGTAACAGATGGATGCGGTGGGCTCACAAAGGTCGACTGTTGGCACATAAAGCAGCTGAGACCTGCCAGACTAAACAGTGCACCCTTGTGTCACTCCTCTTTCACTGCCCTCCCTGTGGCCCCTTGGTATCACACGCTGAGTGCCAACTTTTACACTGAGTCGAAAAACCAGCAGTGGAATTATTGACGTCCGAATTCATGCTGGGGCCATGATGTGTTGGCAAGACAAGTGCTTTCTTTCTTTTTCCTCTCCGCCTCTCTGTTTTGCCTTCCTGGAATTGTGCCCAGTGCAACAGCTGGCACTGGCTGTGTGGGTTAAGATGATTTGGTTATTATCCTGTGGTAGGAGTTCTCTGTGAGCCAGGTGCTGCCACAAGACCCTTCCCTACCGTTTAAAGCCTCATGTGGGCACCGGCCTGAAGGAGCTGCTTCTCAGGCTCAGGGACTTTCCCTTTTCTTTCCAAGCATTCCAAATAAATACAGTTCAAATAAAGAAATGGTGTAAGACAAATATTTGAAGTTACAGGTTTTTATCTCAGATAAAAGATGATTTTAATATTAAGCTAGGGGATAACATTTACTGATTGGCCGTATAATCATTCTTTCCATACTTTAAAAAACATGAGGCTAACTTCAGGCATCCAGATTAATCAAGTATTCCGACTAAAGCTTATAACTTTCTCCGTTACTCTGGGGAAAAAAAGATTTCTCCTTTTGCATCAACTTACTAGCAACAATCATCAGTAAGCTAGCAGCTCTTAATAACTAGCATCCCTGGAGTATTTACAAGGGTTCCTATGAAAGGGATTAATTATCCTCAGCTGGGAACTAGCATTAATTAGTTAATGTGTTAACAAGTTAGTTAATGTGTTAACAAGTTAATATAATAGTTTCTAGCGTTAGCATTAACTAGCATACCCAGCCTACAAACTTGCCTTCCTAGGCTAGCAACTAGCATCCCTAAGATAGCTACTATTAACAACCAACCTACACTACTGACTAGAATTTCTAGGCCAGCAACAAGCATGTTTAAGCTAGTAATTATTATTACCTCGCATCCTTATAATACTGACTAGCATTTCTAGAATGATAAATAGGTTGGTGACTATTATTAACTAGCATCCCTAGCATCCCTGCACTAGTAACTAGCATTGCTAGGTTACTACCTAGCATCACTAAATTATCATCCCTTAAGCTCCCAATTAACACTCCTAGACAAATGAGTGACAATATTAAACTAAAAGCTAGCATTAATTAATAGAACCAGGCCTATATTTCTAAGCGAGTATCTCTAAGCTAGAAACTAGCAGAACTAAGTTAAGCTACCCATAGGGTTTTCAACTTTTTAACTATAAAATAAGGGGCACTCTGGTGTACCAGAAGCACAGTGCACAGCCAGCTGGGCATAGTGTAAAAATAAAAAAATCTTAAAATAAAATACTGTAAATAGGGACTTCAATCACCCAGTTTATTATGCTACACAGAAAAACATCACCTTATTTTTTACAAATCACGTATTACTCTTCACATCTAATGTGCATAATGGGCCATCACTGAATGTTGTGACTGGACAGAAACAATCACCTGATACAACTGCAGTCAAATCAGATTTAAGTGGCATTACAGGTAATGGTCAATATATACAGGACATCTGAGGTAGAATAAGAGACGAACCATTTTTGCTCATTATACAGGATGTCCCAGCTAAAACGGGCAGTTGGCAACCCTACCTACACAACAATGGTCAAAGAGAACTACAAGTTCTCTTAAATTAAGAAATATTTCCGTAATAAATTAAGATAATTCCAAGAAACTTTGGAATTATATTTTCTGTATTTTCTATACAGAAAACACACAATTTCCGATTTGTTTCTTCCAAAACACTTTGATTTACATCAATTTCACAAGTTGCTTATCCGCCAATAATAAGGTATAGATTTTTGTCAGCATGCAAAGCTTAAAATGGAAGTAAAAGCACATTTTTACACATCTATTCTGTAGATAAAAGTAATGTGGAAATATACTATGAATTTGATTCTGCAAAAATAGTAGAGGTATACAGTTTCTTGCATATTACGCTGATTTCTTTATGTTTCAGTTCTGGGACTCCACAGTAGCTTTGCATGACCTTTTGTATATTTATCTTATACGATCCATTTTTATAGTCTCTTAGCTCATCATCCTTCTTAAACAAGACCTTTCAGCTCTTGTCTCTTTAAGACCCCCCTCCTTAAAAGTCCTCTGTTTTATGATTAGCAAACATCTGGAAGCTTACTGAGGGGCAGCACTGAGTGTTTTTGAACTGTACTGATCATTCAGAAAAGTAAATATTACACCATTGTGAAGCCTGAACATTTGGTCCAGATATGTTAATTTTAATATATGTAACAAAAAATAAGAAAAAAGGTAACATCCATATGACGAGTAGAACTGAAAACAGAAAGAATGTTTGTTTGTTTTTTCCAGATAGCAATTAAATTTTAAAATAAAATAAAGACAATGATTAAGAAAAATAACACTGCGCTTGGTGCTTTGCCTAAATATGTAAAATGACATATGTGGTCCTTAAATCAATTATAGCTGCAGCCACTATTTCCAGCCACTGTCCTCACTTTCTATACATGAAGTGAACACATGTTATTCACATTATTTGTAATGACTGGCGTATTTACTGGCCTGTTTTTGGCATCACAATTGAATTTTGAGTTCCTCCATATTTATTTATGTTTAGACTCTTACAGGAAAACATTTTGTACCTTAGGTAATCACGTCTTTGACCATGGCAGTCACAGCAGACGCCAACAGAGGCTGTGGTCTGCTTTTCAAAGCAGAGGAAAAATAATGGAACAACATTAGATTGCTGAAATATTTCAGCGCTGACTGTGTCAGTGCATTTAGACCAGAGTTTACCCTTCAAAGAGTGTTTGGGTTGTCCTCAGGACTGTCTGGAAAAATCTTAAATCCATGAAGACCATCTGCCTCCATCACTCTGAGGGAAAAAAGTTGTGTAACGGGTTTACCCAAATCAGACCCACTAGCTGTGACAATTCCTTTAGATTACTTTCCAGTAACTTACATTACCCATTCAGTCAGCCACGTAATCCACTACAACTAACTAGAAAGTGTTATAGCTGCACGGAGAGAAATGTGTCTCAATACTCAAAAGTGTTTCAAATGCATACAATATGATCCAAAAGCGTAAACTAAGATTTAGAAACATGTACATTTACTTGTGCGTCATATTTGAGGACTCACAAATGCATGGTCCAATCCACACAAACACCAAGCAGTCTGACCACATGTAAAACTCTTTTGTGGGGTGCCTCTACAAGGGCAGGCCTGTACAAATGGCATAATTGTTAAAAACGTACACAGATATGTGACATGGCTTCAGAATTTGACCAAATACTTCTCTGTTAGAGCTTATGCTCTGTAACCCTGTTGTGCTTGGAGTCGATAAGTCATTTGAACCAGGAATGATTTCGAAGTTCCTCTAGGGTGAGGCGGTCTTCATTTCTGGCTGCCGGACAACCTAACAGAAAACTCTCGCAGTCTGTTTAGAAATATAATAGAGGGCGGGGTTCATGTTTATCATACAAAAATCGATGTGCGCATTACCGATACAGATAACACATAAAACAGATTTTTCTGTTTTGTAACGCAAATCATGACAGGTTAAAGAATTAACATCAGGCTTACTTTCTGAAATATCGGTACGCTTCGAAGACATCTTCTTGGCAGAGGTGATGTTGTGTAACAGCCTATCCATCACACTGCCCAGCTGCAAAACTGTGATGCAATTGGCTTTGGTGGCGTTAAACAGCAAGTTTAGAGCCGGTGATTTACTCCCTAAAATCCAGAGAGAAATTATTAATGGTAAGTAATGAATGTGGACTCAAGGTGTTGGGGAGGCAAGAACATGTAAACAATGAGGCGGATGACCTACCATTTCTTCAAGTGACTGCTTCTGGTGTAAAAATGACTCCACAGCCAAAATCAATGTATTTGACACGCCGATGTGCTAAACGTTCAGCTGAGTTTTCAATTACAATACTGTCTGGTTTAATGTCTTGATAGAAAACACCCTTGGAGTGCATCTCATCTACCAGCTGTCTCATTATGGCCTGACAGACGAACAAAATAATAAGATCTACACTATTCATAAAAGACTGTCAAATATTTTATGCCACTCACTGACCTTAATGTCGCTCTCACACAGAAATGTTCTTCTTTTTGACAGGTAAACTTCCAAGTCTGTGTTGTTTTTGTCCCCTTCAAAGACCATAATAAGTTCTTTTTCTAAGTCATACCAGTCGAGTAAAACTAAGGTCACATTGCTGCTCGCCACCTCCAGAGGAATCTTGGTCATTTCACCATTAACCCTAGAACACTATCGCTAAAAGTAGTAACACCATCACTAACGCCAGGTGATTTTATACCCAACAAAAAGTACTTCTCATCAAAATATGACAACACATGACAAATTAGAGTGGTCTTATTTTTTTCCTCAACTGTACCATGTCTAACAAAATGAAAAGTGTCATGGGAGGACCCTAAAAAATGCTCCAAAATTAATAAAGAATAAAAGAAAGAAAAGAAAGAAAGAAAAATCTGTGTTGCTCTGGATTCCTCTGCAGAGTTGCAGTTTAAAAACTTTAAGCTTCGTTTAAAGTGTTTAAAAAACATTTTCTCCATAGCTTTCATCACTGGTAGATCTACAGTCTGAGGCTGGAGCGAAACAAACCTGCAATATTACAAAACCTGTTTTGATCAAGCTCACGAGCAGGATGAAGATTTGGGGAAGGAGGTACGGCTGCATGCAGGTTTACTGTAGCGGCTCAGTTCCATCAAAGGGTTTCCACTAATTTAAATATATTTAGCCAGCAGGGAGAAGCAGACTTACTTCTTTGTGCCTGCGTGTGATAAATCTTTCATGCCATGCTCCAGAAAAACTACTTTGATACTCTGAGGTTGATGTGGACTGTTGGATATGGAGCATCTCCTCATTGCTGATCTGGTTTTCTACTGTTTCAGGTCGGTTTTAACACCAGAAACCTTTTCATTAAAGGCTGAAAACGACCACATTGAAATGTCAGAATAAAACATTAAATATGCTTATGAGAGTTTCCATGTTAGTGTAATTGAAATATATATATATTTAGTTTATTTCTGCTGTAAATTTGGAGTTTTAAACAGAGCTGTATGAGAGTTGACTCACTTTTGGAGGCAGCCTCTAGTGGCAACTAGTGGAACTGCAGTTTTTTGGCATTTGCGTTAGCTTTTAAAAACAAAATAAAAACACGGAAGCTAATGCTTGTCGATAATGCTTTGGTTACCCTCTCATGTTGTTTGGATGAGCAGAGGTTCATAGCAAAGGCTGCAACCCACATCCTGCTCATTATGGACAAAAATAGTCTGAGCATGCTCAAAATGTGCCCTTATAGCAGTCCTCTACTCAAAACAATAACGTTATAGCTGTCTATAAAATACTTCCTGGGTTACACTGTCTCCCAGGTGTTTCAGCTGCAGTACAAAGCAGCAGTGACCTGCTTCACTTCTTCACTTCTGTTGTCTAACTTTCCCTGGTTGCTGGTGAGGGGCCTGTATCTGCACACTGTGCTGCTCTTCAACTTCATTCAAACCAGGAAGCTGCTGTGGATGTTGGCTGGGGTCATTTTGGTCATTTTAAATAATTTCTTTGTCAGACACAAGATTAAAGAGTAAACAACCACAAATATTATTAATCATACTATGATCAGCATTAAAGCATTAAAGTGCTGATTATGCTCAAGCTTAAAATTAAGTTCCTGAATCTCGTGACCAAAATCACGAGTGTTCAGATGATCTTTCTTTTGTTTTATGGGCCACAGATAAACTTTGTGATCTTCCTGAACATCAGCAGCATCAGTTATCAGAAGATGAAGAGTGAGACATGTGTGTACATGTTACATGGAGTTATTGATTATCTTAACATCTGTTTTGTAGCGTCCCCACCACGAGTGTTTTATATCCGTCTCCTGCTGATCTGCTGCCCTCTGTAGGAGACTCGTCCGCTCTACTCTCTTCCTTATCCCTGTTTGGCTTCACCATGTTGTGTTCAGCACGTCACCGTGGGTCCTTGACTCTACCTGGAGTTAGTTTTATAATATATAAAACTGTATATCTCAGATTTCTGTATAGTTTTTTTATTTCATACTTATATCCTGTTCATAGCCTGTACATACTTATAGTTATAGAATATTCATAACATACTTCATACCGTGTACATTATAACATACCATAATAGACCCATTTCTGTAATATACTTACATATCTATATTATTGCTAATATATATTGTAATATATCTATATCCAGTGTTGGGGAGTAACAGAATACATGTACCGCCGTTACGTATTTAAAATACAAAATATGAGTAACTGTATTCCGTTACAGTTACCGTTTAAAAAGGTGGTATTTAGAATACAGTTACTTTGTTGAAATAAATGGATTACACGGCGGTACTTTTCTGTTTCATATTGTGGCGGGTCAGGCCTGTTTGGGTTTTGTTTGACAGCTACGTTCTGTTGTTCCAGGCGGCAGCGTTACGGTTGCCATGGTTACAGGGTGACGCTCTCTCTCTGCGTGTTTCCTGGGTGAGAGAGCGCCTGTTGTTGTTGTGCTAAGCTAACAGGCAGAATGCTACAGGTATAGCTCTAAAGAATGTAGCATCATAGGCAGTGTAGTCCGTGCTGCAGGGAGATGTGTCTGTGACCGAGGGAGGGAGAAAAAGGAGAAGTACGAGCTGTCATCGAGCAGAAACGGGAGCTGGAAGCATGTAAATATAATAATAACCACTGCAGCCAAGAAGAGTGCCTGACGATCAGCCCAGTTGTAAGTAAGCTATTAAGACTCGACTGTACGCTGTGTTCGTGTTTTCCGCCAAAAACAATAAGTTCCGGTGGAGCAGCCTTTCAGCGCCTCTCTGTCTCTGCTAGCAAAGTTGACCCAGACAACAAAGTAAAGCTAGTTTTCGGCTACGAGCCCGACACAGAACCCACCATATTAGCCAGAGGTCCCTTTACTACGGTTCGGAGCCGCGGACCTTCAGTAACAGTAATAAATCACAGCAATAGTACATTCATGTAGTTGTAAACAGCATGATAATATATTAAGTAATCCAAAGTATTTAGAATACGTTACTCTCATTGAGTAACGTAACGGAATACGTTACAGAATACATTTTGGGGCATGTATTCTGTATTCTGTAATGGAATACATTTTAAAAGTAACCTTCCCAACACTGTCTATATCACTAAAGCACTTCTGGATGGATGCAAACTGCATTTCGTTGCCCTGTACCTGTGCATGTGCAATGACAATAAAGTTGAATTCTATTCTATTCTATTTTAAGCTCCTTCCAGGTAACGACCCAAAAAGTCCTAAAATATGTTGTCAGCTATTTACATTTTTCATGTTGTCTCAGGGTTTTACTGCAGTGTCGTACTGATTTCTAAATCGAAAGGTAACTTTGTTTTTTGCAAAAATGCATCTTCACAACAACAAGATTTGTCAAATGATCAGCAATAAAAAACATGACACTCTACTGATTGCATAAACACGAAGAAAGACTAATGAGTGTCGTGTGTTTTATAGCAACTTTGTGTATTTTTATTCTTGGGGGTTGCAGTCTAGTTCATTCATATTTTCATTCTTTTCATCATCTCTGTTTGTCTGAACTCGGCGAAGTGAAAAGGTCTCATTAGCAACAGCTTCATGTGTACACAGGCACGGACACCCCATCAGAGACCTCAGGGGCCCCCAGGTACAAAGAAACAAAGGGCAGGCATGAATGAATAGGTGGAGGAGCCACACAGTAACCCTCTGATGAAACGAATTCCTCCTCTGCTCTCTGAGCCCGAGTTTGATGAGTGTGATAAAGTGGGACCATTCAGCACAGGGAGGGTTTAAAAAGGGTCTCCATGTTGAAAAAAGCTTTCCCACCCTCCCCGTCTTCCTGTCTGAATGGCCTAACCCACATGGTTCACGGAGTGCCCTCCCCCCATGTGTATGTTGTCTTTTCCTAATATAGCGCAGAGTTATCCGGCTGCACGGCCGTAGGACTCTGGTGTTGGATGGCACCCGGCCTGTGCGTGTTTCTGGAACAGCTTTCATCAGAAAGACTTCACTCCTTCGGTCTGCACAGCCCTCAGAATGAATGGCACAGTGAATGTGAGCGATGAGCGTACTCCTCATGACTTCATGTTTACGTCCGAATCTGTGGGAGAGGGACATCCTGGTGAGTAGAGGAGTGCTGCTCATCATGAGAGAAACTGCTTTGAGCGCTTCAGTGATCATTGATGATTTTGAGGAATGTGCAGAAGCCTGATCGGTGCTGCATAAAGTCTACTTTCGTGGAGCCGCACGGTGCTGATTTGCAGAGGATGAATCCTGGACTGAGAAAACTTCCACTTTAGTTCCAATATAAGCAGAACTTGTGTTTTAAGCTGAACCAACATCTGATGAGTCACTTTTTTGTCATGAATAATTTTTACATCTGCAGCTGCTGCTGGAGCCATTTTTGTGGTGCAGACGTGTGACGTATGTTCTGTTAGGAAAAATGTGTCTTCAGCATAATATAAATTATGTCATTTATAAAGTAAATAGTGCAGCTTTGCATCTTTTCTTTAATTTTCTAACAAGTGCATGTTTAATGCACTGCAGATGTGTAGCTTAATCCCACCAGGAAGTGGTTGAAGAACAGATTTAACCTCATCGCACTTTGCATTGTTACAATTCTGCAGAACGCAACATGTGAGCATCATGTAAAATAATCAGGATAACAGCTGGTGTAAAAATGGTACTGGTTCACAGATAATCCCTTATATCAGTTTTGAAGACGTGTGCATTGAAAGTGTCAGCAAATATAATTCATTTAAAATTACACATAAACATGTGCTTTAAATGTAAATGTGTAGTTAAAACAGACTTTACAGATGGGGAAAATCCATGTTTGTAATTTTAAAAGTTTCACCAATAATAAGCTGATAATATAATATTTCTACATTTTTAAGGGTGATGTAAAAAAATGTCCATCATAAAGCAGGAGAGTAAATTGAAGTGCCCTGAGTGCTGATACAGTTTGGGAGAGCTTTGATGATGGAGTTAGAGTGTACCGTGTCACGCTGGGGTGTATTCACCAAATCGAGGCTATTCATAGTCCTGTAACTGCCAGAGGGAACGGGGTGATATTTTTGGGCTCTGCCCAGATCAGGAATCTGGCATGTGCAGTAAAACGATCGCACGAGAGACCGAACCAGCACACATGCAGATATTTATGCCTTTTAGACTTCTCCTTATTCTATTTTTTCCAGATAAGATATGTGACCAGATCAGTGATGCTGTGCTGGACGCTCACCTGAGGCAAGACCCTGATGCTAAAGTGGCTTGTGGTGAGTTTGAGTTTTTGTCCACCAGAGGGAAGCAACACACAAGGAAGAGGGACATTTAAGATGGATGCAAATGGTAATAGTTTCCATGACATTGGTTAAGTGAGACATTAAAAAAGGAGGGTGGGTTGCAAACAGGCTTGCATTTTCTTTTGACTGTAGTGAAAACAAATCGCCCATCAGAATATGTCATGTAATAAATGCAGGTGTGATAAGATAAAGCTTCCCACGCCTCAGCATCTTTTGTTTGTATTTCTTTAAATTCTATGTCTATTTTTAGTTTATGGAATAAAAAGGACGATATCGCTGCAGGAAAACTCAGTGAAATATTCATTAACAGCAGTGATCCTGACAAAAGAACATCACTTCCCAAGCAATTCAAGTCACTTTAATCCAGGACACTAGCAGTATTACATCAATAGTCAGGAACAGAGATGGGCAGTTACTGTAATCTGATTACTTTTTTCAGGTAACGAGTAAAGTAAGGGATTATATTGCAAAAACGGTAATTAGATTACCGTTACTGTCCCGTAGGAACGCTGCGTTACTGCGTTACTAAAACCGTGATTTTTTTGCTAGAATGTCTCATGACAGTGACGTAAGCGAGTGCGACGTTCGTGTCAACAGCTGTGTGCAGATCAACAATGGATCATATATCGAGTGCAGAGAGAGTATGAGCGTGCAGCGTTTAAAGCGTGGAAGTACTGACCTTACTTTGAGTTTGATTCCATAAAAAGTGACAAAAACATTAGTGTCCGCTGTACGTGGGAAGAAAACTTCTTTTTACAGCGAAAAAAACCCTAAACTTCCAAGCAAGCACCGAGTAGCTACGACGTAATGGGCAGTGTTGCCAACTCCTCAGTAAGGAAAATCGCTATTGGTTGTCCTAAAAGTCGCTAGAAGTCGCTAAAAGACGTCATCACCTAATTTGCATAATTGGTCATGCTAATGTAATTGTAATCTATGTTGTTGGAGAGAGAAATAACATCGTGGAAGAGACATAAAGTGAGTAAAAAACGTCCTAAATGCATTTAGAATTTATTTAGAACTACAAATTAAATTTATTTTAGCAATTATTGTTTTTTTAATGTCACAATCCCAACCCTGCTCCTTTATCCGGGCTTGGACCGGCAAAAGTGACCCGAAATAGGCACTCTGGTGGAGTTACTTTGTGTGTGTGTTTATAAGTAGTTTTAAACCTTGTGATCCACAAAACAGCATAAGAGTAAAAGAAGAACTGACTGCGTTACAGCACCCGCTGCTTGTTGAGAGTAAAAGTGATATGCGCTTTCACGTCTATTTTTAGGAACTTTTTTTTTTTAGAAAAAAAGTCGCTAGGGGGTCTGAAAACTCGCTAAATATAGCGACAAAGTCGCTAAGTTGGCAACACTGGTAATGGGAAACTCACAGAGAAACTCGCGGATTCTTCCACTGACCAATGCAGCACACCTGTACCAGGGTAAACCTCCGCCTACTTGTAACGTTACTCCGCCTGCCCCACTCCTGCTTTACAGGTGAAAATAGAGCAACAGGACCGCTGAGTCTTTGACTTTATTTATTTTCTGCTGTGTTTTACTTGCATCTATTTGAAAGACTGATTGTAAACACACAAAAAATATTTTATGTGCTGGAATGTGCAGAAAATAAGTTTAAATATTAAACTAATTTCTTCCAGTCAGAGAATGTTGCATATAATTAAATTTTTACTTGATGCATAAAGTTAAAAGATTAAAACTAATAAAACAAGTTTTAAAAAGAGACTTTTCCATTTGATTACATTTTGTATGATGATTATGCAGAAAAAGTAGAATTGGGCTGAAAGATCTATCACTTTATCACCTATTCAGGTTGTAAATCATGTTTTTAAAAAGTAACTAAGTAATTAATTACTTTTGAAAATAAGTAATCAGTAAAGTAACAGGATTACTTTTTGGGGGAAGTAATCGGTAATTAGTTACTGATTACTTTTTTCAAGTAACTTGACCAACACTGGTCAGGAAGGACATTCACATCCGATGGCATGAATACACATGTGCAGTGTGATGTCCTGTGTGTGGATGAAACAGAGACGGTGTGTAAGACGGGCATGGTGCTGCTGTGTGGGGAGATCACGTCTCGAGCCAACGTGGACTACCAGAGAGTGGTGAGAGAAGTCATCCAGCATATTGGTTACGATGACTCGCAGAAAGGTGAGTGAAGTTTTTAACGTTTTGGCTGTAACTTCATCTACACTGGGATTCCAGGGAGGAGCAATGCTTTCAAACGAAAACATCCCTTTTCTTCTTTTTCCTCTGTTTTTCCAAGGATTTGACTATAAGACCTGTAACGTGCTGGTAGCCCTGGAGCAGCAGTCACCTGACATCGCTCAGGGAGTTCATATCGATCGCATGGAGAGCGAAATCGGAGCTGGAGACCAGGTCATCTGAGCGCTTACATTTAAATTCTGGACTGAAACACCAGTTTTTTCTTCTTCAGAATATAAAGTGTTGCTCTTTGACTGTACTCGTGCTGCGTGGGCAGGGTCTGATGTTTGGATACGCCACAGATGAGACAGAGGAGTGCATGCCCCTCACCATAGTCCTCGCCCACAAACTCAACGCTAAGCTGGCCGAGCTGAGACGAAATGGGACGGTCCCCTGGCTCCGCCCAGACTCAAAGACACAGGTGAGGTCAGAGTAGAAAACAGGGTAGATATGCCTGAACCTGCAGTGTGAGGCAGCCAGGGTGGCATACTTAATGGCATGTTTGTTGTGGAGAAGAAAGCTGAACATGCTTCCATGAATCCCAACGAATGAGGTCCAGCAGCCTTCATTCAGCTCCTCATGTCAGGTTTGTTGGGCTCTGCTTTAACAGTGTTATTTGTGAAGTAGATTCAGTAGAAGTAGCTCCCTCGTGTGACACGCCCGAGACTCGTTAAATCAAAGTAAAAGGACTAAAAGTGGAAATGCATATTGTTTTGCTACAATAACATTAACATATGTTCACCTTTCCGTAGGTAACGGTTCATTACGCCCAGGAAAATGGCGCTGTGATCCCCAAAAGAGTGCACACTGTGGTGATCTCCGTGCAGCACGATGATAACGTGTGTGTGGAGGAGCAGAAGAAGGTGCTGAAGGAAAAGGTCATCAAAGCCGTGGTGCCTTCACGCTACCTGGACGAGGACACCGTCTATCACCTGCAGCCCAGCGGACGCTTTGTGATAGGAGGGCCGCAGGTAAAGAGCCGAGAACATTCGAGGTCCCCGAATACTGTTTAGGTTGATGTCGCGCTGCATGAGGATGCTGGCGGTGGCTTTTAGTGCACAGCTCAAGTATGATGGGGTTCAAATCTAATTTCATAGTTTCAAAGTGTAAAAACAAATAATGTAGTGAAGATCGTGCTTGCTTGTGTGCTGTGTGGATATAAATCTTTGTGATTTCTCTCAGGGTGATGCAGGAGTGACGGGCAGGAAAGTCATCGTGGACACGTACGGTGGTTGGGGGGCCCACGGGGGCGGAGCATTCTCTGGAAAGGACTACACCAAGGTGGACCGCTCGGCCGCCTACGCTGCACGCTGGGTGGCAAAATCTCTGGTGAAGGCCCAGCTGTGCAGGCGGGTACTGGTGCAGGTGAGACCTCGTTCCAGTTTAATCTTCTCCAAAAGGTTTCTGACGTGTGTGTTTTCTGAGTCATTTTATGTAAATCATTCTTTTGGATTTTTGTGGGACTCATTTTTCTACATATTTAAGGTGGAAGCTGTTATGCTTTTCCTTACTTTGCGGTTCAAACCTTCTGCTTGTGAGGGGAAATAATCAAAAGGCTTAAATAGAGAGGGATGGTGGTGCACCAAGGTCCAATTAACCCTCATAATAACCCGATTTCCATACACCTGTGGTCCTCAGGGGTCAAAAATGTCCCCACTTCATTTGAGTGTTTTTTAAAGTATAAAGTATAAATTGTCAATCAATTCAGTGTTACATCTTAGTTTTACTTAAGACCAACACATTAACACAAAATTTACCCAACATTTTACATTTTAGAGCCACCAGACCTTGTTTACAAAAAATACACCCTGTTTTTTAAGCGAAAATAAAACAAGAAAATGAAATATTTAATTGTTTAGATAATTTTGACTATCTGTCTAACTACAGAGTGCTGTATGTTGAACTTTAGTGAGAAAGTTTTTTTTGGACCATTTATAAATTTTAAATGGCAGCACATAATCGCACCTGTGGTCCTCAGGGGTCAAAAATGCCCCCATCTGGTTTGATTGATACTTAATTAATATGAAGTGGATTTTCCCCCACTTTTAATTAAAACTTAACTCAAACATTTTTAAACATTTTTTTTATTCCATTTCAAATTTAAGTCTGATAAAAACCTCATAAAAATGAATTTTTTCTTTGTTTTCAGGTAAAAAAAATAAATTAAATCATCAGTTATTGTGATTATTGTTTCACAACCAGAGTTGGTTGCTTTAACAGATGATCACAGACGGTTTATGTCAAAGTTAATTTAGAATGCATAGTATAGTAATGAATAACTTCTGTTATTTTCAGACCATTTGATGAATAAAAAACACATTTTTGATAGCAAAAGATTTCTTTAGAGGACAAAAATGACCCAAGGACAACACAAGGGTTAAAAGTAAATTAGAATGGTTTTAAACTGTGAATCGAGGAGTTAGTTTCTCCTTTTTTTGGACTTTATAAATAAATAAATAAATAAATAAATAATAATAATTGTGGAAAACCCAGCAGTACGTGGCACTATCACCAGTGGTATCACCATCATCACGGTGGTGATGAAGCAACATGTTCATTAATCACATGCTGTGTTTTTCCAGGTGGCGTATGCGATTGGAGTGGCCCACCCGCTCTCCATCTCCCTGTTCACCTACGGCTCCTCTCCAAAGAGCGAGAAGGAGCTTCTGCAGATCGTCAATAAAAACTTCGACCTCAGACCTGGAGTCATAGTCAGGTCAGGGTTGCACCCACACCACCGCCTCTGCGTTTGATTATCTCTGTCCAAATCTGTTAGACTGTACTGAATCTATGTCGACTGCTTGCTGCTGCAGAGACCTGGACCTAAAGAGACCAATCTACCAGAAGACGGCGTGCTACGGACACTTTGGCAGGAAGGAGTTTCCCTGGGAGGTCCCGAAGAACCTCAACTTCTAGTGTGTGTGTGTGTGTGTGTGGTGGAGTCCATATGGCCTTTGTTCATTGGTCTGAGTCTGAGGTGTGGGTGGGTCAGAGGTGTTCCAGCTGTAGGCAACAAAGTCCCTAAATGACAACTCTGAAGCGTGAGAGATATTTACACTTTAAATCTAAACTGTTAAAGAAAAAAAATAAACTGAGTGGATGACCAAATTTTAAAGGAGGAAAACGGTGCATGGGTCATGTCTTAAGAGTTTCAGTGAGTTTTTAAAGAGCCTGTGGGGATTCTGCACGTGTTTGAGGTTTTCTCGGTTGCGGTGGCTCTAATCTCAAACGACAATAACTTCAGAAATTGATACATGCGCTCGTTTATGACTATTTCAGTGACAAACTCTGACAGTCAGCTAAACCTCTTTGAATAATCTTTATCACAAGCGTCTCAGTTTTGCCTGGATAAAAATTAACTTCCATCCACCCAATTAAGGGTCACCGGGGGGCTGGAGCCTTTCCCAGCTACTATAGGGTGAGAAGCACAGAAAACACATCGCACTCACATTCACATCTATAGACAATTTAGAGTCACCACGTAACCCAACTCTACTACCTGCATGTCTTTGGACTGTGCGACAACGCTGGAGTACGCAGAGAGAACCCACGCAGACACAGGGAGAACGTGAAACAGATTTAACTCAAGACCTTCGGGCTGAGGCCACCGTGCTCCACTGTAAAGGAATTTATTTAACATGAACAACAACACACGTCTACAAAGACAGATGACGTCAGAGGACGTGGAAGTAGACAGTCTGAACTGCATCAGCTGATGACACCCTCACATCAGCTGATTTTTGTTTTTTAAAGACAACTTTAGAAGTCAAAATGACTCCGAAGCGTCTTTAAACCATGCATAAAAACTATTTTTTTAATCAACTTGCTATCAGGGGTGGGAAGGTGTACTAGTATCTGCTGCCCTTGGCACTTCCCAAGGTTTAGCCAACTTTCCCCTACATGTCTTGGATGTGGCATCCTGCTCCTGTTACATTGCATGGAAAACACCAAAATGATTTTGATGAGAGTTTGTGGTTAAAAGAACAGAAGCTGAATAATCTGCAGGTGTATAAACTTTCCCTCAGGCTTCATGCAGTTTAGTACGATAATGTGAGGTTTTTAATGAGATGCAGACGACCGAAGATGAAATCCAAATGTCCCACAGAGGCTTCATATGTTAGCATTTATTAAAGTTTAAAATTAAGATTTTTCTTCCTGCATGCTTACCAGAATATATCTTTTTTACTATCAGTGTAGAATTTTTTTGTTCGTTTGTTTTTCTGTTAGATACAAATTAGGGAAAAGAAACAAAACATTAAGTTGCTTTGGCCACCGTGTGGCGCCAAAGGAGCTCCGATGAGCGTTGGTTTTGCTTCAGAACTCTGTAGGATGGATGGAACAGTTCTAAATGCCAGTCATCATTTTGGTCGTATACTATGCGTTGATACAAAATTTCACAATTTCTGGTATTCATCTCATCAAACCAATATGTCTTCTGCATGGGAGCCTTTTCAGTTTCATCAGGATGGAAACAACTTGTACAACTTTGTACTGATTTGCAGTGAAGCTTTGCTCTAAACGGACCTCGAGGATCTTTACAGCTCAATAAACCTGAGTCAGTGGATTCCTGTATATCTAAAGCCAACCACAACCCGTTATGTGTGCACACACTGCATCATTTCATATTAACTGTTTTATTGTTTTACTTTCAGTGTACATTCTAAGAAATACAATTTTAATAAAGTATTTCTGCGTATGATGAAATTAAAGGTGTTAAACATATCAATGTTTCACCTTCATAGTTTGGTCCCATTAAAGAGAAATTATACAGCATTTTTTGGCAACGAGCTGAAATGAGAAACAACAAAAGACAAAACAAAACTGAGCTTATCTGGGAAATATGAGAGAGCTACATGGGCAATATTGCCTTAAACAGTTGCACCGAGTGTTGAAATTCAGCTTAGAATAACATTTACATCTTTAAGCTACTTTGATAGCAGAGGC
This sequence comes from Neolamprologus brichardi, assembly GCF_056152115.1. Lineage (NCBI taxonomy): Eukaryota > Metazoa > Chordata > Actinopteri > Cichliformes > Cichlidae > Neolamprologus > Neolamprologus brichardi. Next base: position 23,742,878 of record NC_142111.1, on the reverse strand, counting down.
TAGTCGTCGCACATGAAGCCCACCTGCTGTCTGATGTTTGTGGAAACCCTCATCTTGCTGCGGAGGTATGGAGAGAAACCTGATTGTGTAACAAAACTTCCTGAGTAGAAACAATGCAAGGCTCCGGGACTGACGGCGCGCAGCGAGGAGCGACATCTGAGGCACTTTCAGAGACCGATTGTTACTCTGAGACAATTAAAGCAAACATTAAGGACTGTGGGTGTGCTCGTGTGTGATTCTTAGTTGGTGTTTGTGTTCGCACAGGCATTGTTGGTTTTGTGCAACGCTTTGCAGGACAGAAGTCTGTCAGTCTTTGGTCACTGCTGAGGAGAGCAGCTTTGGCACTTTGTAGTAGTGAGTGTGGTGATAGGCAGGGTGCAGCATCCAGGCTCTAGATGTTACTCTTTCACCTCCAGTTTTTCTCAAACACACCGTAGTTAAGTCACAGGATCGATAAGCTCTCTGGCTGGTGGTGGCCGGCTCCGCCGACCTCTGTCTTGTGGTCCGAGGTGGAAAAGCTCTGCATCGCCCCACCTTTGGAGAGCACCATCAGGGTGTCCCCCGACATGCCCCCGAACTCAAAGGCAAAAGTCCCGTAGAAGAACATGATGATCGAGCAGTAGATCCACTCAAAGATGGCGGAGGCGTGCTGCAGGGCGTAGCTCTCCTGGCAGAAAAAAATCCCACCTGGTGATCAGAGGGTTAAGGCGAGCAACGGCTGCACAGTGATTCAGCTTGACATTGTTTTTATTGCTCACGTACTGAGACGTACTGGTCGCCACTTTGAATTCGGTCCTGTACTGTTAATATTAAGATGGCTTCACCATCACATTGACCTGAGGTCAAACCGGACCCTCTAACACAAAGGCCCACCTTAAAAAAAGTGATGGTTTACCTTTACCATTAACAGCCAGTAAAAGGTTTCCTGTGTCTGAATGCAAGCCTCACAGACTCCAATCAATACCATCCATACCATCATGATCTGCCTTTTAAAGGTGCATTGCAGATGTTTTATCCCTAAATGTTTCCTTACAGACTTGACAGCAATAAACTCATCAGCCACATAATCTTCATGACCAAAAACTCCAAGTGAGCATTTGGTTTCAGTCATGTTTGTAAGGCTGCGTGCTCTCCAGCAGGGGGCAATGCAACATACCATACATTATAAACGTGCTGGATTTTAAACACTATAAAGAGCGACAGTCACGTGTGCAGACAGACAAGAAATTAGCTTTATACTAATGTGCTGATTTATTGCAAAGAGCTGAGTTTCTCTGGATTTATACACAAACAAAGCCAGTTATTGTGAAGCAAAATGACCCTTTTCTCCCTAATATATTCCTGCAACCCATTCATGCTATTTTAAAGGTTTGATTAGCTACAAATGCATCTTTTAATAAATTTTGGGGAACAAACTGTGATAATGGATCATAAAGTAACTACTAAAGTGCTACCACACTTACAATTATGTCATTAAATATGTTAAAAAAGGTCTTAAGTTCTCATCTTAATGCAAAAGTGATGTAATCAGTACTGTAACAAGTCACTTTCATTACTTTTATGAAAAGTAACAAATAATGTCCAATAATACATGACCTTTTTTGGCTCATTTAACCATTTAATCATGAAAGAGAAACTATAGTTATTAAATCTTATATTGACCCATCCATTCACCCTGAGCTCCTTGTTCCTGTCTCTGTGGCTCCTTAAATCTACAACTTACGCTGCTATAGTTCCTACCGCCACTAGAGGGTGCTATGTCTCAAAATAAATCTTTCTCATCCAGCTCTGACACAACCCTGCAGGGTATCTATGCCACTGAATGTGGTTTTAAACAAGCAATTAAATAAATGCAAGCAACGTATGTGTTAGGGAAGTGCTTCACTAAAAATGTTCTGTAGTGCTGGAAGAAACACAGATAAGCTTCAAGGATACTGAGCACCAGGGCGATGAGGGCCAGCAGGGCCATCCCCACACGTATGTGACCTATCCAGTATTCCTCCTGGGTCTTGGCCAGTCTGTAGGTCAGAGCTGACTGAAGGCACACAAACAGCATGCTGGAGGGGAAGGCGACCCCAGCTCCCACGTAGTGAAGGACTTTAGCAAAATCCACCTGAAAAAAAAAACAAAACAAAACAAAACAGGCGGATAAACAAAAACTGTTACACTGAGGATCTGGAAGTAGAAACACGGCACGGATGAGAAGGACCGACTGTGTCTTTCTCATCCGCTATGAGAACTATGAGAGCACGGCGCTAACACGTTAACGAGCTACCCGTGCTAACGCGTTGACGCTGTCCAGCCCCACGCTAACTCGCTAACGGTGATTTGCAGCGTTAATGCGGTTATGGCGTTAACGTCATTTTAACGCGATTAACGCTGACAGCACTATTTTAAATGCAACTAAAATCCTCTTCTTTTGTGTTTAGGACAAAATAAATTCATGTTATAACACCAACTGTCTTTCATAATGCTCAACATGCTCACATAGCAGCCACTGTTTGACTGATGTGAGCTCAGCACCAGGCTTTATTTGATTTTCTGCACTGAAAATCACCTTAACCGGAGGATGAACACTGCCACCCTGTTGACTGGGTGAGGTTTAAATTTGTTGTGTAAACCAAAATATCTTAACGACTCTTGGAAATGTAACATAAATCAATTACTGGATGTATTTCTCTCAAACACGCCTTCAGACTTTAGTACAAATCTGGAGATGGAAGTTTAAACAAGTCCTTTACTCAGCAGAATATCATTTACACCTCATAGTCTTCTTGTGGGAACGTCAGGACAAAACAAAGCTGATAGAAATAAAAACAGAGGTCATTGTGACCCAGCGCTGTTACCAAATCATCTGTCACAGGAAGCTGTAATGATA